>NC_136069.1:532790420-533535420 GCF_964261635.1 Lissotriton helveticus
CAGCCCTTGTACAAATGTAGTCCACAACTGACTACCATAAGCTCGGCTGCAGCAGACAGTCATCGAAATAAAGGAAAATGTATACTTCCGACCTCAAAAGATGAGCACTGATCACTGCTGTCACCTTTTTTAACACTTGAGGGGCGGAGGTAAAGCTAAACAGAAGTACAGCAAATTGAAAGTGTTCCAGGCCAACAATGAAAAGCAGGATGGGAAAATGGAAATGGGTCTTGCAAGGTCTGAGGATGCCGTCCAGTGTCCTGAATACAACGCTAACAGGATCGGAACCAGAGTAACACTGTGAACCTGCCCTTTCTCAAAAATGCGTTCAGCGGAAGGATGTCAAAAATAGGCCTGAAGTATCCGTTCTTCTCCAAAATGAGGAAGTTGCATAAGTAGCATCCTCCTCCCTACACTGAGTCCAGCACCCCTTGATGGCACTCTAGAAAAAAAGAAGCTGGCTTTCTGCATAAGAATTGAGAAGAGTTTCCCGATCAGGTTACAGGCCGTGACCTTCCATTATTAGACATTTTGTCGCTGGCCCTTAATATGGAGGCCCACGTCTTTGCTCGGGGACCAAACTGAGTGATGTTTTGTGATATTCAAGATTCAATTAGTTACGTGTTCTTTCTACCTCATTATTGCCCTGACGAAGTTCATTTCATGAACGAAACGCGTTGGCTGATGTTTGTTTATATGCAATTGGATATTTATAAATAAAGAATACATCTATGAAGAAACTTATCAAGCTTCATTATTAACGTACAGCTCTCTGGTAGTGCACCGCTCCATTGTCCTCACATTTCCTTGTAAAATGCTCTAACGTGATGGGAAGGTAGAGCGTCAGAAAATAGCTGCTGAGCATATGCCCTTTGAACAATCTGTAAAACTCGCTTATCAGATGTGATGGATCTGCAGCCAGGACGGGCAATGCCATATTCTGTTTCTAAATAGCCAGGCATGAGCCTGAGAGGCCAAATAAAAATGGTTTGGTAGCTGCTGCAGCAGGGGAGGAAAAACTGTAGGAAAGCAGTCTCTACTGGGGAAAAATGGTTTATGTCGGTGCTGCATTCGTGTCTGAAAACAGGACTGAGTTGGTTGCTTCAGTATAGGCTGAGAGGGCTGGCGCGGTCTGTAAAGCTAGCCAATGGAACAGCCTCTCAATTTTCTGGACAGAAGGGGAAATTGCTTAGCTGGCATCAAATGCTCAAGGGATCGTGCTGTGATACAACTATACTTGAATGGTTCTAGCGCAGAATAACCATTTCCTGCAAATCAGTCTGGAGCATTAAGGACGCATGCCCATCTCCACATAACCCATTGATTGCATTCAGGCATGCCTTCTGAGCATGACACTGGCATCAACAGGTCTGACAATATGGTCTGTAAAGTCCAGGACAGCTTTGAGCACATCCTTGGCTGTACCCTGACCATCCTGTACGGTTTTGGGCCCTAAGGTCCCCCTGGAATGCTGACAAGATATCTCTGGCCATGTGCCCTACTGGGTGGGTGTACCTCTCCAGAAGGAGAGGGCAGGTCAGGCCTTGAGGGAGTTGTAGAACCCCCACCTGTGTTGCTGAGCCTTTTCGAAGTTTGTGGAACTTCAGGAGCAGCAGACCAGTCAGCTTTGTTGCGGTGCCTGCAGATGCAGAGGAGTGACTCCTTCACTCAAATGGAGATTACTTTGGGTGTCCTTGATGCCTACAGGTCTGTGGAAGATCCTGGAAGAAGCACATACACATACGAAGATTAGCAGAACAGCAAGACCAGGAGCAGCAGCAGTCTTCCTTGCTGCATTCTCGGTTCCAGGCGCGGTCCAAGTGTCCAGACGGTCGAAGAGTGACATGGTTTCAGGCTTGAGTCTCGTCCCACAACGAATCTGAGGACCCACCCAAGGGTAAGCCCTTTTATACCCTAAGAAAGGGGTTAGGATGACTCGGGGGTCCCTCCTAAAGGAGGGCCTGGACAGAGAGGAGGATACTCCCATGTCCTTTGTCCAGTTTGCCGCCAGAGAGGGAGCCAAGGGCTCACAGAACTGGTTCCAACTGGAGTATGCAAGGAGGGCACTAAATGTGCCCTTTCAAAGTAGTCTGGTGGCACTAGCAAGTGCCCCCACCCCACTCAATAAATTGAGTCCAGTCTGGGAGGTGGTCACACCTCCCTGTGACAGGAAAACGTTTTGGTCTACCTTCCCCTGCTCGAGCTCAGCAGCAGGAGGGCAGAATCGTGACTGGGGTCGGCAGCAGCACTAGCTTGCTGGCAGACCCTGAAAGGCTGTTACCAGGAGTATTGGGGCAACCCAAGTAGGATTATTGGGGGGGGGGGTCAGTGACTGGCATCAGATCATATCATCGATGGGCGTTGGTGGAGTTGGTGATGGTGCAGGTAACCAGGAAACTGGTATAGGCAAATCTTATTTTTATAAGCCATTGAGCCCCCCAATAATCCAACTTGGGCTGTTTTAGGACCGTTGACATTTCGATTCTGAGTGATCAGATCGTGAGTGATAGGTATGTTTGTGAGGTGGTCTCATGAGTACACGGAGGGATAGAATTGTGGTTTCTAGTAGGAGTCCTATGGGTGATGCAAGTTTTTCCAAAGGTACCTTTTCCAGTGCATTCCTAAGAGCAAGGTTGTTGTGTGGCCCTTCCTGAGGCTATTTTCCTGCTGAGGGCAATCTCTTTTTCGATATTAACCCAAGTTACGCTTGCTATGCATTGTGTAGCTCAGTATCAGTATATGTGCGCAGAAATGTAGGAAGACGGGACCTACTGCAGTTTGGTGTTGCTGGTGCCTGCACCCTGAGCATGTCTTGGTGCTTGTGCAACTCCCTGTTCCCAGCACATGGTGTGTAATGTGGCCCTCCCTCGTGGCCACAGATATCTAGTTTTGCTGATCTTGACCCTGCCTTTGATCTAGAATCTTTTATGCTGATTTTGGGTGGTTTTGCTTTTTGTTTGGGGCTTTTTCCTTGAGCCGCACCAATCATTGTTTCCCTTGCCTCGCGGGGAGAGGGTCAGGGGCTGCTCTGTTGTCCCCCCCCCTATATTTCCCCCCCAAGGGTCAGCAGTTAGAGCCAGCTATTTCCGGGATGGTGTCTGCAAGGTTGGAGTACCACAAGTGGATTGAAGTGGGTTGACTCTGGAAGGGAGTGCACCTGGTGCCCCGAGATCCATCTGGAGTTGGGTTAGAGACTTGGAAGCTTCGGTCCCTGGCACTCCCCTCTCCCTTGGGCCACACCTGCCTTGAAAGGCTCAGCGAGCCCACTACTTGAGTCTTGGGCTTGTCATTATGCTAATGTAGGGCGACCAAATTTCCCAAGCCCACGCCGCCCCCAATTAAACTGTGCCATTTCACAAAAATAGTAGTTGGACTATAATTTCACGTCGCAGAGGGCCGCAGAATGCCTGGAAGATGGCGCTCTCCAACGGAGCACAGACTCCTAGGCACTACGGAACATAGGCTAACTAAGGGCTCATAAAGGCGAGTTCAGTGGGGTCTCCCAGAAAATCTGCTGGGACAGATGGTCAAAAAAGAAAAACAGGGACTGTCCAGGCAAATCGGAGACAACTGGTCACCCTACACCAAGGCCTCTAAGCTTATTGACTTCCGCAAGTGGGGTAGGGCATGGAGTTTTAAGATCTTACCATCCTAGGCGCGGAAAGAGCATTGGTTTCCATCGACGAGGCTGGATTCATTTGTAACTGAAAGGGAGGCCTCTATGGTTTTGGAGGCCTTTGGAGCATTTTGGGAGCACTGATTAAACTGCACGCCATGAAGGAAATGTCAAGCTTGAACGTGAGGTCCAAGGAAATGGGGAGCTGTTGGCATGAAGATTGGAATACGTCCCATTAGCCTTTGCTTGGGGGACCTGGGTGACAGCTCTTGAACTGGGGTTATTTTATTTTTCATCTCTGCCCCTTTCAAGCTTACCCTGACGTGGGAAGGTGGCCAGCCAACCCTACCCCCCGGGATCAGCAGCAGAGTGGGGCCTAATTCCTGTAGGTGCTTCAGGCAACCAGATTATTCTGTGCTCCGATTGACTCATCATCGATGCCTGACCTATTGTGGGCCCATGATCGACACAGCCCACAGCAAACCTGAATTCCTGGAAGCATGTAAACGTTTTGAGCCTCTGACACTGTTTGTAGTCCTTTCTGTTCTGAAAAATGGGAAAGGGGAATGCTGTTTGTTTTTACTATCGGAGGTGAACTACCTGGGATTAGGTAATTGGTTTTAATCATCTTTCCTGTCTTTATTTACTGAGGGGCCTATTTTACTGCCTATTGTGGCTCGTGTAGACGTTTCCTCCCCTTCTTCACTGTCACCCCTCCCTGCTGAAGTTCGGGCCGATCCCGGTTGTGCTGGGTTCCCTATCTGAAGTTGCTACGCCACGGGCTCGCCCAGTTCCTTAATCTCTGCTGTGGTTGTGTGGAGACCTGCGGATATCCCTGCTACTGAGCATACAGTACGTTCTGATTACCCTGTGCTTGGTGTACGAGTTAATTACCTTCGGTAATCATGTACCTGGTAGACACGATTAGCCGCAGATTCCTTCACGTAGAATTATCCCCATGCGTGAGACTGGATCCGGAAACTTTTTTGCCAAGGTATCCCTGCGCGTGGGACAACATCACGCGACTCTGCGCACGTGACGTCAGCGAGGTCACATAAGACCCGCCCCAGCGTGCCTACGTCAATTTTCTTCGGAGAACTTTTCCGCACCACAACGAGGAACCACCAGATAAAAATCTGTGGAAGCATGGGAACAGTGTGCAAAAAGCAGAAAATTGGGAAAGAAACTGACTAACAACACCACCACAGTAGTTTCACACCGCAGAACCCAAGGCAGGGAAATAGGAAGTAGAAGCAGCAAAGCTCTGCGCAACCACCCTGCCAGCACATAGACAACATCCCACCTTTGTGCCCCAGAGGCAAGGAACATGCGTAAGGACATGGTACACATAGGCAACCCACCACCCCCAACCTGAGCAAGAAAGGGGACCAGTCCCAACACATACAGGGGCAACAAACCTCCAAGCCACCCCAACATAAGGGCAACCACCCACAAGGGACAAGGGCAGAACATGGCCAGATGACCCTTAATCAGAGGATAGCAATGGAAGAAAGGGAGGGGAGTGAGGACAGCGATAGAAAGCAATCCCCCAAACCTGGAGCAGCCAGAGCAGCAGGGCACCGAAACACCAGGACCCTATCCTCCCAAGAACCAACGGAGTAATGAACCGCCCCCAGACGGCGCCACCGGCAAGAACAAAGAAGGCACTCACAGGATATACAGCCCCCCACCGAGAGGTGATTACCGAAGACCAACCTAAGGGTCCTCACAGAGTAGGGGAGGAAGGGCAGGCCGTGAATGAACATGCAGCTAGAATCGTCTTTACCAGATACATCGTTACCGAAGGTAAGTAACTCGTACATCTGATAGAGACGACTAGCTGCAGATTCCTTCACGTAGAATAGATACCATAGCAATACCCCCTGGGAAGAAGGGTCTGCGAAAGGACCCCACCAGCCAATACAGAACAGAGAGTCCCACAGGGAACTAGATCTGTGGACCAGGTAGAACACCTCTGCCCTGCCAGGCAAGGGAAACCCCCCAAGCAGACCCCCTACCGACGCCAAGGGATGGAGGAGGGAGAAGAAGAAGGCTGAAGAGGGACTAAGGGCAAGGTCGGAGGCCGAAGCACCTGCCCCCACCACACAAGGCAACACAGCTTCCGCCCAATGCCAAGACAGAAGGGAGGAAGAAGAAGCCTAGAAGACCCAAGGAAGCGAGGGTAAAGAAGGCAAACCCACTCCATGTGGAGAACAACTTGCCCACCAGAACATCGCTGGCAGTAAAAAGCCGCCAGAAGCAAGAAGAACAGCCCGAGGCCCCAGGAAGGCCGAGTAGGCGACACCTGGCAAGGGAGAACATAGGATCATCCCAGACCGCAGGGCAGAATTAAGGAGAGGAGGAGATGCCCGGGCACACCACTACGAGCGGCCACGCACACTACCTTAAAGAGCAAAAGCAACCTACACAAATGTCAGGGAGAACAGGCACCCGAAGTCGACTAGAACCTTCCAGCAGAGCGCAAGCCATATGACCTAGGGTACGATAAGTCCCAAAACATGGGAACCCTCTGTGGAAGAACTTCCGCACAGAGGACCAAACAAAAGAGCCACGGGGAAAAAAACACCCCCGTGAAAGGCTTGACAAGCAGCCCAAGCAAGCAGAAGGCCTAATCTCAGGGCCAAGTCTGCGCAACAATTCCAACACATACACAATGCCAAAGGCCCAAGAAGGACGCAAATGGCCAGAAAACACACTCCACAGCCAGAACAACCGGCCTAAGAAGGCCCAGAATCAACCCGACTGAGGAATCACTGAGGAGGGGACGGAGGATGATAAGGCGGAGGAGGAGGACGGAGCACTGCAAAGAGCCTCTTGATGGCGGAGTCGGCCGGGGCATGGAACAACAGGCTGATGTCAAATGGAAGGTCAATGAGTCGCTCCCGAATATTCTCAGGGAATACTCCATCCCGAAGCCAAGCATGGTGACGGAGAGCGACCGAGGAAGCCATGGCTTGGCCCAACACCTCTGAGATGTCCAGAGTGGAGCGGAGAATAAACGCTGCCAGCTCCCGGCCATCCAAAGCATGATGCCTTAAGTCCACTTGACCACCCTCCTGGGACGCTGCGGATCCCAGAGACGCAGCCGAGTCCCCCAAACAGGAGGAGGTCCGAGCCAGCACACACAAGGTGTTCAGAGCCCACAGGGCAGCGCTGATCAAGGCGAACATGTTGCGCCCCCAAGAGTCCAGCCAGCGGGCCTCTCGAGATGGCGGAGTCAGCAGGGGCGGCAGCGAGGGAAAAGCAGTCCACAAAAGAGGACTGGAGGCAGAGGGGTGGAGGGAAAGGCACGCCGGGTCACGCCGCGCCGGGATATGCCGGTGCAGAAGATGCTGAGGCACCGGGTCCCCTGAGGCAGGACGCCTCCAAGCCCCCGTAAAGGAAGAAAGAAGGGAACCTTCAAATGGAAGTAAGATTTCCCTCCCACCAGAGCCTTGGAGGAGGACCTCCAGTAGATGGTCCGCCGGAAAGTGAACCACCAGGTCACCCATACGCAGGATGCCCACAGCCGTGGACACCACATGAGCGAAGGCCGCACCCGCCTCCGTAGGGCCCTGCGGCGGGGAAAGCAGCTCCTCCGTGGGCGACAGCTGCAAACTAAGGCAGCCTTCCCCGAGGCCAAGAGGGGCAGGCAAGGGCCAGACCTGGAAGTTAGAAGGAGCCGAAGAATGAGAGACTTGCTGCTCTTCCGACGAACACCTCTGCCTCAGGAAGGGCGGGGAGCCGCCCTTCGACGCTGGTGAAAAAGACACCACATGGCGACCAGTCTCTGGAGAGGATAACACCAATATACAGGCTGCCTCCGGAGAAGGAGCGTCCGAAGACGAATCCGCAGTACGACCCCTGCGCGGAGCTGTAGAGTCCGCTGCCTGATGCACCCCTCAGCAGAGACCAGAGTGGGGCTGGAGTCGAACTGGCCCCGGGGCTGCACCGGAACGGCGCCAACCTGACCTCCACCGAGGTAGCCATCTGCGTGAGGGAATGAGACGGGCCTGGGGAGTGACAAAGCCCTCAGCCAGCCGCAGCCCAGAATGAGGCGGTGCCAGGGACGATTCCACCTCTGACTCGCCCCCTGTCGAGGCAGCCGCCTGTGGGGAAACGAGAGGGGCCCGGAGAGGGGTGAGGGGTTCTCACCCAGCCTCGACCTGGAGCGGGACGAGGAGGGTTCACAGACCCTTGCAGCTCCACACGGTCCAGCTGCTGCCGGCACCGTAGCGGAGTCACCTCAGCCTTCGACAGGACCACCTTGTCAAGGGACCGAGAGGGGCTCGGGGATGCGACCCGAGCCCCGGCGACCTCCCGCGACACCACAGGGACTCCCGCAGGAGTTTGCGGCGAGGCAGAGACGCCGTGGCCTGAAGGAGGTTCCCAAGAGGAGCCGCACCCCAACAGCACCACACCCTCCAAGCCTGGATCCGAGCCAGTTGGCGCTGGGGCGCCGCCGAGGGCCCTGCACAAGACGAGGGGTCCGCCGACGCCCTAGGAGGGAAAAGAGGGGGTGACGCCAGTGAGGCCTGCAAAGCTGCTGCGTATGTCTCCATTCGGACTCTCGACACCGGGAACCGGCGGATAGGACGACACGCGGGCCGCATCACCCGCAGAGAGTCCACGCCTCCGGTAGGCCAGAAATCAGCCCCAGGGGAAGACTGCGACACTTACCCACCGGGGAGAGACGCTCAGGTGACATCGGAAAAGGGCAAGGACAATGACCACGGCCGAACCTGAAGCTATCCGCCGAAGCAGACCGAGGGAAGGACATCGACCTGGAAAGATGCGCTGAGAGAAGTTTCATGCGGCGCTCCCGCCACGACTTCTGCTTTAACTGTTGACAGGCCTCGCAGTTGGTGGTGCAGTGATCCTCCCCCAAACACCACATACAAATGAGATGCGGGTCCGTCGCCGACATAAGATGGCCACAAAACGTACAAGTTTTGAAGCCACCAAAGAAATGGAGAAAAAAGGCCCCGAAACAGGGCCGTAGCAAGGACCGGATCCATGTTGCACGTGGAAAAGGAAAAAACTGACGTAGGCGCGCTGGGGCGGGACTTATGTGGCCAAGGCGGAGTTGCGTGATGTCGTCCCACCCCTAGCGCGCAGGGATGCTGTGGCAAAAAAGTTTCCGGATCCAGTCTCACGCCTGGGATAATTCTACGTGAAGGAATCTGCGGCCAGTAGTCTCTATCAGATACTTTCGTTGGGTTTGTGGTGGCTGGCCCTGGTTAACTAACCTCTGCTGCTTTTGCTGCTCATGGTATGCCTTTATCTGGCACCTCTCCACCAGGTGACCCCGCCTATGGCAATAGTAGCACTCTCTTGTGTCTGGTTACGACCAGCCTTCCTGGCCTTCACAACCATTACCTGTTCATGCCCCTGGGCTGCCCGTTTGGAACCCTCTAAAGTTTTGCGTTGGAGCCCCTAATGTGACAGGTGCCGTCTGCAGGGTTGCAGGCATCACACCCCCCTCGAGGGCAGTCTTTTTCAATTTGTATTGAAATAGCTTTGCTGTGTCTCTTTGGGCCTGCTCCTGCTTCTCTCGATCATTCTCTTGCTTTTCCTTATGGTAGTGGAGTTTATGAGCTTGTATCTCCTGTCAGGGTTTGGTATCTAAACCAACTATGCTGTCCATCCCACTCTAGCTCGGTGGGTATTCCTTTCTTAAGAATATTGTAGAAAACTATGGCTTGTTGGCCTGTATCAGTTCACGGCTGTCCGGTTTCGTGTCCCCATCTTTCCCACATTCAATTCAGGAAATCATGTATGCTTTCCTCTGGCTTCACGGTCTCTGCCAATAACCCTCCTACATCTGTGCCACCTAACAACTGATAAAGTTAGGACATATAAAATAGGTAATATGCCAGGCCCTGTCAGTAGCAGGGCGCTCAGGCTACAAGTGTGAGAATTCAAAGCTATTTCAGGCACCCAAAACTACAAAGATGTCTTGGTGACAGGTATTAGTCATTTTTACTGTACATTGAATTAATAAACAAATGTTGCATTGCTCATTTATAAATTAGACAGACAGCACCACCATTTGACAGACCGTCATAAGTGCCAGTGCTGACAATTAAGTGCTAGTGCCGAGCACCGGAAACCACTGGCTCAAATTCAGCACTGAGGCAGGGCCATAGAATAACACCACATAGAAACTATGGTTACATTAATTACATTGATATATATATATATATCCAACAAAACACACACTCACGCAACCTCCTGGTGGCGATGAAGGAGAGACAGATGACCGAATATCAGGCAAGATGTTATTTAATTAGACCATCTCCTCGCAAAATGACGCGTTTCGGGCTAAGAAAGCCCTTGTTCACATGCGGGGCACAGCCATCCTTGATTCTTTTAAATGTTACAAAGTGCACACCCACCTCCTCGGGTTCCGTATCACATGATCAAGAACAGGGAAAACAGACTTAACGCTCCCAGAGCTTTTTGCAAAATAAATAGAAGTTTTGCGGAGGCTAATAATTTTAAAAACATTCAATTATCAAATACGGGCTTATAATATTGCACAGAAAGCATGATTTTATATATCTGTATAAATACATTAAAATATCGAACTTGGAAAAATCATGATTAAATGCAACATCTATTGTCAGCAAGTGCTAGAATAAATAGATAGCTGTCAACTTCTCGGTACTAATATCACATTTTACAAAATACACGTCTTATCGCCAAATCTATAGTTAAAGCCAAAAACACGCAATGTATATGCGATATGCCCTGCAAGTGTTACAATTTTCTGGATAAATCCTTCTTATTGGAGATATATCTTATACATTCTATATGATATTTCAAAGCTCCCTGTTGGATATTGACATTTTTCGGGGAAATAAAACCTCTAAAGTGCATAAGTGCATAGCAGCAAAGACAAAAGTGCAAAAAATTGCAAATATATGGAATATATCCAATGAAAGTGCATCAGTATGGTGTGAGCACGGAAGCAGGGCCATGGAATAACACCACATAGAAACTACGGTTACGTTAATTACAGTGATTTTATATAAATATATATATTTATTTTTTTACATGTCTTGAAAGGTCATCATCTGGGAAAATATATATTTATTGCTAAAAATCTGAAAATATAACTTTTATTTTAAAAATTAACTTTTTAACCACCTAATGTAAAATCAATTAAAACAATTTTTAGCACAAAGTACTACTTTATAGCATGAAAATGTTAGTGGGGTGGGAATGGTCTAAAAATGTTAAACTATTTATAAATTAAATAAAAATATTGAACTTAATTATTTAATAAAGGTTTATTTGATGAACTAATGAGCTTTAACATTTTATTTTGCTAGTTCTCGATTAAAAAAATGAATATAATGATTCAACATTGAAATATATATATATATATATATATATTTTTTATGATAATATTTGCGAATTTTCCGCATACTTTCCCACGGGGAGGTTTCCACCAGGATCGAGGAGATCTCCACATGTGTGTGCAACAGAAGCAACTTTAAACTCGAAAATGTTGTTGAAGGAAGTTCCACCCCATTATCTGGGGGTGTGGAGAAACGTATGTGTACACCTGGGTGAAAATCTACACTTGGAAAAAGCCAACAGCAAAAATGTGTAAAGTTACATCTAGGTGGATTATTACTTATACACGTGTATATTTACTTTTTTGGAAAGGCCCCTTTTGTGTTGGTACTGGTCGGTGCAAACCTGCAGCATTTCGCCTTTGCACTAAGCACACTAGCCTTAAAAAAATCGAAAAGCCTCAAAAAGAGCTCCTTAAACAATAAAGAGATTCGAAACTGATTTTCCTCTTTAGTAATACTGCAACCAGGGATTAGGAAAGAGAGGGATAGTGTGGCTGTGTCATTTTCACATTGTAGACATAACTGGGACAGGCACTACATTAGAACACGAAGTCTCTTCAGCAAGCGAAGCCATTAGTTAATGAGCTATGTAGCCCGCTTTCAGTCAGCACCATACCCATGTCAGATGAAACTTAGGTCGGTGTAGCCACGTTAACCATCTGCAGCCGCAAATCGTCTAACATGAAGTGTTTTCACAGAGCCTGGTAGCCACGCTTCCAGACATCACCTACGTGTTGTACTACCAACAGTTCCGTGCTTCAGAAATCTTCAAGTACGTATGGAATTTGACTTTATACGTATAAGTTTGTCTCTGAGAAACGATGTCATTGACTCATTTCCCTCTCATTTTATGGCGCCAACGCCACTGAGAGCAAAGGAGCTCACGTCCACGGTGACATCAAATCAGTTGTTACAGCCTGACACTGTCTCACACCTAAAACTCATGATTGATACCAAACCCGGACTACTTCCAGCACTCGACTGACAGCAACACAACAGACCCTGTCGGACTTTACTGGCATTTGCCATAAATCAATAGCAATGTCATCACTCACAGAGGATGTGCAAGCCCCAAGTGTACCTGATTTCACTTTATTATCAGAATTTTGAACTGTGACTATTCGGCAAGTTTACCTGCAAAATATACAATTTCACCTATTCTCTTGATGCCTGGTAGACCCAAAGCAAGAAGTAAAATCAATTGATGCTCTGGCACATTTCGTTGAAATCGCTGGACTTGTGTTACTTATAGCTGTAATTTCAGGATGTAACTTTTACATCTTGGCTTAACACAACATCCGCCTTTTACCTAGTGTGAGCAATACTTTAAAATGTACATAGCCTGGGTTTTAAATCGGTACAAAGCAGCACTTTTCTTACACGTCGTGCTATTGGAAGTTTGGTGCATCTTTCTGCTTTCCATGGCGTGTTTGCAATACAATATATAAAAAGACTAATTTTACATCTCAAAAGTATACTGAATCATCACCCATAATTTCCTAATCACATGGATTCATTGCATATTTTTTATTGAAACAACAAGCCACCCATTTGCCCGATACACATCATAGTAATTTAGCAAGTGCCAAACAGATTGACGAGTCTTTAACATTCTTCATATTAGTGGTTGACATCTCTAGGCTCCACCCTCGACCCCATCCCGACCCCTTCCCTTCATTCAGCTATATTGTCTTAGCTTATGTTCAGGGTCGAGCAATCGGACTATACAGCATCGCTTGATATTCATCCCATTTACCCCAAATCTATGTCCATTTTTGCGGGCATTTCCTGCTCTCATAGACCGCCTTTTCGGCATATCAGGATTTATTTTTTATATTTTATTCAGGACTCGAAATGCAAGCCAGACCAATTGGCTTTGCTAATGGTTGCTTAAAAAAATGGTTCTTATTAAATATGCTAAACTTTTTCATACAATTTTATTAATTACCATGACTCTTTAGAACCTACTTCACCAATTTAAAAAGAACATGGCAACATAATGTTGATTTATAATTTTTATGTCCCTTTGTTTAACCCCTTACACATATATTTAAATAATACTGGGATTTGATTATGCAGTATCCACTACAACAGTGTGACAATCACTCCCCATGTAAGCGAGAGCACTAATGAACAAGTTACTTACCTTCGGTAACGATATATCCGTAAGAAACATTAGTTAGTGATAGATTCCTTACCTTAGAATTACCCCCAGGCGTCAGACTGGATCCGGAAAGTTTTTGTCAGCAGTACCCCTGCGCGTCGGAAGGTGGCGTTGTGCAGTTCCGCGTCAGTCGTTAGCGTCGTGGTCGCCGAGATGACATTGCGGCAGCTACATAAACGCCGCCCCCGCGTGCTGACGTCAGTTCTGTACACGATTTTCCGCACCAGGAACGCAGAGCCATGCAAGGTACTAACCACTGCTGCATTGAAACTAGGGCCCTGAAAGGGATGACCTTAACGTACGAGTTAGTTACCTTCGGTAACTGTGTATCTGGTAGAGACGATTCTAGCCGCAGATTCCTTAACATAGAATTATCCCCAGGCGTGAGACTGGAACCGGAAAACCTTTTGCCCAGCATTCCCTGCGTGCCGGGATCACGCGACTCCACCCTGACGTTGTCCGCGTACGTGACGTCAGCGAGGTCACATAAGTCCCACCCCGGCGCACCTACGTCAGTTTTCTTCAAAAAACTTTTCCGCGCCACAACGCGGAGCCATCAGACAAAACTGTGACAGTATGGGAACAGTATAGGAACAGCGTGCGAAAGAGTAGATGCATAGAAAAGAAACAGTGAGGAACAGTGCCAGACACTGCAGCACCTCAGGGCAGGGAAAAGAATTGGAACAAAGCACCGCCCTGATCAGCAACCCTGCTAGTACGGAAATAGCCCCCCCTAGAGACAAAGAACACATGAAAAAAGTCTGGATAACATGTAGCAGGACTACAACCCCAATCAATAACAATGAAGGGGAGCCAGTCCGGAACCAACAAGGAACGACAACCCCCAGAACAGCCCCAGCGCCGAATGTGACATCCCCCATAAGGTACAAGGGCAGAGGCCCAGCCAAAAGACCCCAGCCCAGAGGGCAGCAGAGAAGCATAGGGGCCAGGACCCCTAGCCCTGAAAGGGGGAAAGGGACGGGGGGATTGAAGGCAACCCCAACCTGGAGCAACCAGAACATAAGGGCACAGAAGCACCTATAAACCTATCCCCCAATGACCAAAGGGAGGAATCGGAACAAATAACAGGACAGCATTCTGCCAAAAAAGAGCAAAATAAGACACTCAAAGAAGACATAGCTACCCACAGGGAGGAGAGTGCAGAAGACCAAGCCAAAGGTCCTCGCAGAACGGGGAGGAAGGGCGGGTCGTGAAGGAATCTGCGGCTAGAATCGTTTCTACCAGAAACACCGTTACCGAAGGTAAGTAACTCGTACATCTGATAGAGACTACTAGCCGCAGATTCCTTAACGTAGAATAGATACCCTAGCCATACCCAAGGGGGAGGAGACCCCCAACCCCAGAGGGGATGCGCAGAAAAAGAAGAGAGGCAGTCCGCCGTCACGCAGCAGGAGAAACAAGGGCAAGGCAAAGGAGGCCAAGCGCCCCACACCCATGCATGGTAGCAAGAATCTCCATCAGGAGCCACAAGGCCCAAGCAAGGAAGAGGAGCACCTAGGAAGAAGAGCAGCCTAGAGACTCCAAGGAAAAGAGGTAGAGTAAAGGCAAGCGCCCCCCCACCGGGAACACCCAGTGAAGAGGGCAGATGAGCCTATCACAGCCGGAAGGCAATGGACAAGACAGAACAGCGCCTTCAGCAATAAGGCATGCGGAGAAGACGGGTAGCCCGAGGTCGCCAAGGGGAAACCGCCCAACACCCCGCAGGGACAGACAGCGCCCGAGGAGGCACAAGAAACTCAATAAACTCCAGAACCACTGCAACCCCAGGGAGGAGAAGGAGAACTGAAGACAGGGCCCACTGGAAGAGGGTCGAACACACCCCAGTTTCAAGCAGCGGACAAAGTAAGGACGACTGTCCCGCTAAAGTGACAGAAGGCACAGTGATGCAAAGATCAGCAGGTTGGCACCGCACCCCAGGCACAGCCTGCTGCAGACAGCACGGAACGATGCACCCAGGACAAGCCAGAAGCCCGCCGAAGACAGAGGCCAGGAAGGCCAAGAAGGCCCCGGACGCACCCCAAGGGAGAAGTCCGCTCATGTGTCCCAAACAACAAAAGAAGCAGAGCAATGATGTAAGGCCACAGACAGCAGGCCAGACCAGGCTTGCAACGCAGCGACCCCGGGGAAGGACAGCCCGGGGCACAGCTTGAGCCATTCAAAAACCCTCGATACCAAAGGGGATGATGGACGGAGTGCTGGAGCAAATCAAACACTCACCCCCAGTCAACTGATCTGGGTTTAATCTATCCTCATTCTTTAGCTCACTCCACCGCCACAATTCAGACATGGCCATATGCAAATCTGTCTGACCCTGTTCCTCATGAAAACAGTCCAGCCCGAACTGCCAAGCCATGTCTTCCCTGGACCGGAAACAAGCATCCTCGGACCGGTTTCTGGCTAATCAGCCGTCATCAGCCAGACTAGCTTGAATCCAGTGGCAAAGTGAGCAAGGGACCCACGTCTGGGCATACCCTGCCAACTTAGGGCGAACAAAGCGATACCAAAGGGGATGATGGACAGAGCGCTGGAGATCTCTGTACTGGGGTGAAACCCCAAAACCAGTCCTAGGATGCTTATTTCCAGGGAGGACCTGGCCTGGCAGTTCGGGCTGGACTGTTCTCATTGGGTGCATGGTCAAGACTGATTTGCATATGGCTGGGTCCAACCTTGAATGGCATGGTGAGCAACAAAACTATGGATTTACGCCCAGATCTCTGTACTGGGGTGAATGTATGACATTGTTGTGCATTCTGTCCATCAATAGTTCTTTTTGCATTTGTCACCCTGAGTGGGACGGGTATGCTCAGACGTGAGTCCTGTGCTCTCCATGCCACTGGAATTAAGCTATCCTGCTGAAGAGGGGTGAAACCACGAAATCAGTCCTAGGATGCTTGTTTCCAGTCTAGGGAGGACCTGACCTGGCAGTTCGGGCTGGACTGTTCCTATTGGGCGCAGGGTCAAGACTGATTTGCATATGGCTGGGTCCAACCTGGAATGGCATGGTGAGCAAAAAAACGATGGATTTACGCCCAGATCTCCGTACTGGGGTGAATGTATGACATTGTTCTGCATTCTGTCCATCAATAGTTCTTTTTGCATTCAAAAACCCTCAGCAAGTGGAACGCACCTGCGACATACCGTGCCGCCATAGAGAGCAGAGGCCCGAAGGCGACCCCACCTCCCCAGCACATGACAGAGCTATACAATAGCTACCAGAATCCCACACAGGGCATGTTACGTCCCAAGATATGGGAACCCTCTTAGGAAAAACTTTCCGCAGGAGAGGACAACAGAAAAGACTTGCGGAGACCCACAGACGGCTTGCTAATCAGCCAATAAGAACAACAGAAGGCCTAATCTCAGGGCCAACACAGCTCAGCAAAAGCCAAAAATCACAATCCAAAAAAGAGGGCCGGACCAGCAGCCAACAGCACCACAGTCCTAACCAAAGGACATGAATGCACAGTAATCACACAAAACACAAGTGCGACCCGCCCCAACAGAAGAACACCTCCCAAAACCCAGATCAACTCCCAGGTCACTGAAGGGAGGAAGGAGGAGGAGTATGAGGAGGAGGCCGAAGCCCCGCCAAGAACCTCTGAATGTCCGAGTCTGCAGGGGCATGGAACAAAAGAGCGCCATCGAAAGGAAGGTCCACCAGCCGTTCTCGGACGTTCTCTGGGAACACACTGTCTTGAAGCCAGGCATGTCGACGAAGTGCGACCGAAGTAGCCATTGCACGGCCAAGCACCTCCGAGATGTCCAGAGCGGAGCGAAGAATAAACTCCGTTAGCTCCCGGCCATCCAACACATGGTGCCGCAGATCAACACAGGTCCCCTTCTGAGAAGCGGCAGACATAAGGGATTCTGCCGAGCCCCACAAGGAAGAAGTGGCCCTAGCCAAAACACACAGAGTGTTAAGGGCCCTCAGAGCCGCACTGGAGGAGGTGAACATATTGCGCCCCAGGAGTCAAGCCAGCGGGCCTCCTGCAAAGGGGGAGACAACAGCGGTGGCAGAGAGGGGAAGGCATTCTGCAAAAGAGGGTAACTGGTAGAAGGGTGTAGGGAAAGACACATAGGATCACGTGGTGCCGGATGGTGGCGGTGCAGAAGGTGTTGGGGCACCGGGTCCCCTGTGGCGGGGTGGCCCCAAGCCCCCAGAAGAGAAGAATGGAGCGAACCCTCGAAGGGAAGCAGCAGCTCCCTACCATCAGTACCCTGATGGTGGACCTCCAGAAGATGATCCGTGGGGAAATGGGCAGCTGGATCACCCATGCGCAAGATTCCCACAGCCGTGGAAACAGCGCAAGCAAAGGCAGCACCCACCTCCGTAGGGCCCAGCGGTGGAGAAAGCAGTTCCTCAGAAGGGGACGGCTGCAAGCTAAGGCGGTCGTCCCCCAAGCCAACCGGAGGAAGTAAGGGCCAGGTCCGGAAGGGAGGAAGAGGGACCGAGGAGTGAGGGACCTGCGGCACCTCTGGCAAAGGCCGCGGTGATGGAGAGGAGCCGTCCTTAGACAACGTCGGGAAAAAAGCCACGATGCGGCGGCCTATGTCCAGCGAGAACGAAACCAGCAATCGCTGAACCTCTGGAGAAGAGGAGGCGTCCAAAGGCAAGTCCACAACCCAACGTCGGCCTGGCACCGTAGAGTCCGCAATCTGAGGCAGAACATCGTCGTCCGACGCCAGGAGAGACGATGGAACGACCTCCGCCACAGCGCGTGGCGCAGGACACCGGGGCTGGGCCAGAGCTGAGCGGCGAAGGAACGGCGCTGGGAAGGCGTCGACCCGACCTCCGACGAGGCAGCCGCCTGTGTGGAGGGGCGAGAGGGGCTCGGGGAAGGATGAGGGGTCCTCCGCCAGACTAAGCCCGTGATGGGACTAAAAGGGCCCTCTGCCAGCCCCTGTGGTGCCGCCAGGGCCAGCAGCCGCCGGTGCCTAAGCGGCATCACCTTGGCCTTGGACGAGGCCACTGCCTGTCCCGAGGGGGACTCGGGGATACGACCCGAGCCCCGGCGGCCTCCCGCGACACCACAGGGACTCCCACAGGAGTTTGCGGCGAAGCAGAGGCGCCGTGGTCCGTAGGAGGGACCCCCCGAATGGCCGCACCCCAACGGCACCACATCCTCCAAAACTGGATCCGAGCCAGTCTGAGCCGGGGCTGGATCCACCGGCGACGCCACGGAGGGCCCTGCACACGGCAAGGGATTCACAGACGTCCCAGAAGGAGGAGGAGGAGAAGCCAGCGAGGCCTGCAAGGCCGCTGCATATGTCTCCATCTAGGCTCTAGACGCCCCCACGCCGGGAAACGGCGAATAGGGGGACGACAGGCGGGGCTGTACCACCCGCAGAGAGCCCGCGCCCCCAAATGGCCAGGAACCAGCCCTCGGGGACAAACTGCGACACTTACCAATAGGTGAGCGACACTCTTGCGACCTGGGAGAAGGCCAATGTCGAAAACGGAGGCGACGATCCCTGAAATCCTCCGCAGGGGCCGGACACGATGACGACGCCGACCTGGACATGCGAGCTGAAAGAGGTTTCATCCGGCGCTCCCGTTGGGACTTCGGTTTCATCTGCTGGCACGCCTCACAATCAGTGGAGTTGTGCTGTTCTCCCAAACACCACATGCAGATGGGGTGAGGATCCATCACCAGCATCTGGCACGTACAAGACGAGCACGTCTTAAAGCCCGAAGGCATTCGCACACTGTTCCCACACATACGCAACAAGCGAAAGGGAATGGCCCGAAACAGGCCCGGAGCACGATCTGGATCCTTG
Organism: Lissotriton helveticus; assembly: GCF_964261635.1. Taxonomy (NCBI): domain Eukaryota; kingdom Metazoa; phylum Chordata; class Amphibia; order Caudata; family Salamandridae; genus Lissotriton; species Lissotriton helveticus. Next base: position 532,809,367 of record NC_136069.1, read on the forward strand.
TTGCACGCGGAAAAGTAAAAAACGGACGTAGGCGCGCCGGGGTGGGACTTATGTGACCTCGCTGACGTCACGTGATGCGGTCCCCCCAGCGCACAGGGATGCTGGGCAAAAGGTTTTCCGCATCCAGTCTCACGCCTGGGGATAATTCTACATTAAGGAATCTGCGGCTAGTAGTCTCTATCAGATCCTAGAAATCAGTTCGCAGGATTGGGAGGATGGGTGGGGCGGTAGCGAATCTATCACAAGCGAATGTTTCTTACAGATATATCGTTACCGAATGCAAGTAACTTTTTCATCTGAAAGAAACACGTAGTGATATCTTCCTTACCTTAGAATAGATACCCCAGCAATACCAATCCCAGTGGTGGGTCTGCGAACCAAGATCACACCAGGAAGTCCCAGAGAACAGAACGGCCAAAGAAACTGTCTCTCCGGACTTGGCTGTCCAGGCGGTGGTACTTAATAAAAGTGTGCAGTGAGGCCAGATAGTCTGCCTGTGTACGGCCTGACCTTTCTTGGCGCCACCGTAGCCAACAAAGAGCTGGTCATCCTTCCGGAATAGGTGTGTGCGGTTCAGGTAAAATGAGAGCGCACGTTTTGGGTCCAGACGGTGGAGCCTCTCGTCCTCCCTGGAAGGATGGGGGCGAAAAGAAGGTGGGAAAAGTGAGGGTCTGTCCGATGTGAAAGGCAGTGGCAACCTTTGGCAGAAAGGATGGTCTCAGTTCCGAGCACAGCCTTGTCTGGATGGACAGATAGAAAAGGAGGTTTACGAGAAAGAGTCTGGAGCTCACTCACTCTCCTGGCACAGGTGATGGCAACCAGGAAAGCAGTCTTCAAAGTCAGTAGACGAAGAGGACAGTTGTGAAGAGACTCAAAGGGAGCGCACATTAAATATGTAAGAACCAGGTTCAAGTCCCACTGTGGCATTACGAAAGGAATATAAGGGAAAAGATGAGAAATGACTTTGAGGAATCTATTTACAACAGGGGACTTGAAAAGAGAGGGCTGATCAGGGAGCCTGCGAAAGGCCAAAATAGCAGAAAGATAGCCCTAGATAGTACCCAGAGCAGAGCCCTGCTGGGCCAAAGAGAGAAGGAACAGAAGAACTTCTGAAAGAGGGGCAGAAAGGAGATCCACAGCCTTTGCTGTGCACCATGCCACAAATTGATTCCACCTACAGGCGTATACCAACGTAGTGGAGAGACGCCTGGCTGCCAGAATGACAATACAGACTTCAGGAGGCAAGTCGAAAGGAATCAACTGCCGCTGCTCAATCTCCATGCAAAGATGTGGACACTGGACAGGTTTGGGTGATGGACCGTAGACTGCTGCTGTGACAGAAGATCGCTCCCGAAGAGGCAGCCTGATCGGGGGATCAATGGTCATACTGAGTAGCTCAGGATACCAAACTCTTCGAGCCTAGTCCGGAGCCACAGGAATGACTTGGGCCCGGTCGCTCCTGTTCTTCTTCAGCACGCTGGGCAGAAGTGATATAGGGGGAAAGGCGTACAACAGACCGCAACTCCACTCGCAACGAAAAGTGTCGCCCAACGAGTGCCGTCTTGGAAATTCCAACACGCACAACTGATGACATTGCGTGCTCTCTTCGGTGGCGAATAGATATAACCAACGCTCTCCCCACTGTTGAAGAGACCTTGCGCCACGTCCGAGTGAAGACGCCATTCGTGATTCATCATGCACTTGCGGCTGAGTTTGTCCGCCCTGGCGTTCAGAGAACCTGCCAGGTGTTGAACCACCAGGGAACTGCTTGATGCTCCAGCGATGTCCAGCGGCGCAGGGCCTCCTGACATGGGGTCCACGACCCCACCCCAACCTGTTTGTTGCAGTACCACATGGTGGTGGTGTTGTCTGTGAACACCTGCACTAATCTCCCCCTGACAGAGGGAAGGAATGCTTTCAGTGCAAGTCAGATCGCCCGAAGCTCCTGAAGGTTGATATGGAGCCTCTGGTCTCCGGCGAATCACGATCCGCCGGAGACCAGAGGCCTCTGATCTCCGCCTCTCCCATGTGGCCCCCCTATCCCAAGAGGGACGCATCCGTCACCACTGTGTGCTCCGGTTGGGGAAGGGAGGGATCTGCCATTGACCCAATGCTGGTTCGTGAGCCACCACTGCAGCTGTTGAGCAGTGCCCTCCGAGATCTGGACGTAATCAGACAAGTTCCCTTGATGCTGCGCCCACTGGAACTTCAGCTCCCACTGCAGAGCCCACATATGCCATCCGGCATGAGTGACCAGCAGTATGCATGAGGCCCAGCAGCCTCAAGGTCATCCTGATCAAAACCCAGGATAGAGGCTGAAAGATCAGAATCATAGCCTAAATATCCTGGACTCGCAGTTCGGGAGGATAGGCCTGAAAGTGCATCGTATCCCGAACCGCTCAGATGAAGAGGAGCTTCTGAGAGGGAATCAGGTGGTACTTCGTCACATTGATAGAGAACCCCAGCAAATGCAGGAGGTCGGTCGTAGTCTGGAGGTGAGAGATGACTGTCCGGGGCGAACCCGCCTTCAACAGCCAGTGGTCGAGATAGGGGAAGACTAGAAACCGTGATCTGCGCAGAAGAGCTGCGACCACCACGATCAGTTTGGTGAACACCCAAGGGACGCTGGTAAGGCCAAAGGGGAGCACGGTAAACTGAAAGTGCTCGTAGCCTACCGTGAACCACAGGTAACGCCTGTGTTTGCCGGCAGGAGGTGAATGAAGAAATATGCATCCTGCAGGTTCAACACTACCATCCAGTCTCCAGGGTCGAGGGCAGACAAGACCTAAGCAAGAGTTAACATCTTGAACTTCTCCTTCCAGAGGAAGCGATTGACGTCCCTGAGGACCAAGCTAGGACGCAGGCCCTTGTCTTTCTTGGACATCAGAAAGTAGTGGGAATAACTACCACGTCCTACTTCTGGCGCAGAAATGCACTCAATGGCCCCCTTGGCCAAGAGGGCCGCAACTTCCTGTTGAAGAAGTGCCAAGTGATCCCCAACATGCGGTGGTACTGGGGTGGCATGGCAGGAGCGGTAGTCTCGAATGGGCGGTAGTAGCCCCTTCGGACTATTTGTAAAACCCACCTGTCCAAAAAGATGGAGCGCCCGTGGGGGAGGTGATAGCAAATCCTGCCGCCCACTGACATTTGATGGGCCTGAAAGACCGGACTAGGAAGGTTTGGAGGCAGTGGTGGCAGGGTGGAGGTGGACTGACCTGCCAGCTGGCCCCCTGACCCGCCTCGGTGGGTTCCACGTTCGCGGCCACGCTGAGACTGTTGCTGCGCAGGCCTGTGGCTCCGAAGCGAACGTGTCGGGGTGCCCCTTCCGTGGCATCAAAAGGAGTGAAAAGCATAAGGCGGAGGCTGGCGCATGGTGGAAAGGCCCAAGGACTTGGCCATAGCCGGCGAGTCGACCTCCACCACCACTTGCGTCCTAGGAGAATGGGGCGGGGTTGGAGCCGGGCGGCTAAAGAAGAGCTCCAAAAAGGTGCCAACTCGACTTCTGACGAGGCAGTCGCCTGTGTAGAGGGCCGAGCAGGAACCGGGGAGGTGCCCCTAGCCATCACCCATGGCACCACCAGGGCCAACAGCCGTCGGCACCTGAACAGCGTCGGCCAGAGGACCGAGGGAGACTCGGGGACGAACTGTGAGTCCTGGCGACCTTCGGCGGCACCACAAGGACCCCCTGGGAGGTTTGCGGCGAGGTAGAGACGCCGTGGGCCGAAGAGAGGAACCCCGTAGGGCCGCACCTCGACTACACCACACCTCCAAAAACCTGAAGCCGAACTAGTCGGCACCGGGGTCGAATCCGCCGGCGATTCCGCAGAAGGTTCAGCATGTGCCAAAGGGATCCGGGGAAGTCTCAGGAAGAGGAGGAGGGGCCAAAAAAGCCTGCAGAGCAGTAGCATAGGCCGCCATTTGGGCCCTAGTCGCCCCGACGCCAAAAAAAGGTGGGTTAGGGTGGTAACGAGCGAGGCCGCATGTCCTGAGGAGAACCGACGCCCGCCACAGAATGGGGACCAGGCCGCGGGGACATGCTGAAAGACTTACCGGTGGGCAAGCGACACCCCTGGGGACTTGGCGAAGGACGATGTCACGGTCGGAATCGGCAGGTTTCTGGACCCTTCCATAGGGGACAGATGCGGTGACTATGCCGATCTGGACAAGCGGGCCGAAAGTAATTTCATCTGGCGCTCCCGCCGGGACTTCGGCTTCAGATGCTGGCAAGCGTCGCTGTCCGTTGAATCATGGTGCTCGCTTAAACACCACATACAAATAGGGTGAGGGTCTGTCGCCGACATCTGACGCGTACAAGAAGTACACGTCTTTAAGCCCGAAGGCATTCGCACACTGTTCCTCACACGAAAGTGTGAAAAGAAGGCCTGAAAACAGGTCAGGACATGATCCGGATACGCGTTGCACACGAAAAAGAAGGAAAACGGACGTCAGCGCGCCGGGGTGGGGCTTATGACGACGTCAGGGTGGATTCACGTGGTACCGCCCCCAGCGCGTAGAGCTGCTGTGGCAAAAGTTTTCCGGATCCAGTCTCACGCCAGGGGATAATTCTACGTTAAGGAATCTGCGGCAGTAGTCTCTATCAGATTCTGGCATCGGTACGCGCTCGATTGCCCCCTTGGCCAAGAGGGCCGCAACTTCCTGCTGGAGAAGTACGAAGTGATCCCCCTACATACGGTGGTACTGAGGTGGCATGGCTGGAGGGTTGGTCTCGAAGGGAAGGGAGTAGCCCCTTCGGACAATCTGTAATATCCACCTGTCCATAGTGATGGTGCGCCAGTGGGGGAGTTGATGGAAATCATGCCACCCACTGGTGTTTGGTGGGCCTGAAGCACCGGACTAGGAAGGTTTGGAAGCAGTGGCGGCAGGGGAGGTGGTGGACTGACCCGCCAGCTGGCCCAGTGACCGACCTCTGCGGGTCCCACGTCCGCGGCTGCGCTAAGACTGTTGCTGAGCAGGCCTGTGGCTCTGAAACGAGGAGTGCGAGTGGCCGAAAGTCCTAAGGACTTGGCTGTAGCCCGTAAGTCCTTAAAACGCTCCGACGTACTATCTGCCTTGTCGCCAAAAAGGCGAGTGCCATCAAAGGGCATGTCCATCAGAGTGTTCTGGACATCCCCAGAAAAGCCGGTCGTCTTCAGCCAGGCGTGGCGGCGTAACGTCACTGTCGTGGAAATCGCCCTGCCCAGCGAGTCGGCGGTGTCAAGGCCACAACTAATTGTGAACTTGGCTGCATCTCTCCCCTCAGCAATAGCTTGGGAGAGTACCGCCTGGGTCCCCTCCGGACACAGAGGCAGCACCTGCGCAACCGTGTCCCACACAGAGTGGGAAAAACGGCCCAAGAGGCATGCAGTGTTCACAGACCGCAGCCCTGAACTGGCAGAAGTAACAAATTTCTTCGCAAACTGTTCCAGTTTCTTGGATTCGCTGTCCGGTGGTACAGAAGGGAATGCGCTTGGGGACGCTGAGCCCTGGACAACCAAACTCTCAGGGGTAGGGTGTTGGGAGAGGAAAATGGGGCCATCCGGGGCCTGGCGATGGCATTGGGCCACGTTTCTATCCACAGGAGCCCCTGTGTTGGGCCTGGACCAGGTGCCCAAAAAAAGTCCGAAAGTGCATCATTAAAGGCAGCAGCGGTTCCGTAGAGGAAGATGCCGGCCGAAGCACTTCTGTCAGGAGGTAAATCCTGACAACCACTGTAGGGAACTCGAGGTGGAGAGCCTGAGCAGCCCTACGCAACACCACAGAATATGTACCACCCTCCTCCGTAGCCACGGTAGAAGGAGACAGTGTGCCAGGTTCTGGAGTAAAATCCAGGTCACGTGCATCCTCCAATTCCTCTTCCCAGTCCAGGTCTAACTCGCACTGGGCTGCGAGAGGGTCCTCAGACCCCTCCCATTCCTCCCCAACCTGCCGGGCAGGCAGAAAAGAGGGAGGGGGATAGAGAAAGGGATAGAAATTCCCCATTGGCGTCTGTACCGATCGACACCGGTCCAGTGCGTCTCCACATCGGGGTGGAACCCGGGGACGGAGTCGGCCATGGAGCCGGCCGACACCGGTGCCATAGATGTCAATGTAGGTCGTACAAGGCCACCCGACATCGGCTGGGATCCATGCATGGATCCATGGGGGTCTCGCTGCGTCGAGACCAGAGTCGTCGACGTGGGGGCTGGCGACGAAGAAGAGCGAGGACCCTCAGTCAGACCCGCTGGGCCCGAAGGAGTTTCGGCGGGGCCCGAATGGCCAAATAGGCAGGCCACAGCTGACAGAAAGTCCTGTAGCAGGGCCAGAGTCTCCGACAGACCCGGGAAGGGCAGGTAGGCTGTCGGCAACTGTGCATGCTCCGCTGGAGCTGCAGGGGTGGCACACCTCAGCCGTGCCGCGCGACAGGATAGGGGAAGGCGAAGAACGATGACTGACGCTTCTTTGACTTCTTGTGCTTCGCCTTACCTGACTCTGAGTGCGAAGACTTCGCCAAAAGATGGTGGTGGTGACTCCGCAACCGGTCCCTCGACCTCCCTCGGGACTGGGACCTTGAACGGCGCGGAGCCGTCTCCCAGGCCTCCATCAACTTTTGGGACTGCTCCCACAAAGTTTTCGGGGCCATGGCCTGGCATTCAGGGCACGGAATCGTGGTCACGCCCCAGGCAGTAGAAACAAGCCACGCAAGATTTAAAAACGGGCGTCCCTATACACAAGGTGTCAAAGACTCAAAAAACAGAGACAAAAGTCCCAAAAATAACTCAGTCAAAAAGTGACTGGGGTAACCGCTCTCTACAGATCGGCGTTTGCTGGCGCAGAAAAAGAAAGAACTGATGTCAGCGGGTGGGTGCGTATAAGTAGTTCCAGCGATGTCATCTCTGCCATTACGACGCCAACGACGTACGTGGAGCCGCACGACGACTCCTACATACGCGCAGGGGTACTGCTGACGAAAAATTTCCGGATCCAGTCTGACGCCTGGGGATAATTCCAAGGTAATGAATCTATCACAAACGTGTTTCTTTCATATACTGCTTTTCATGCAAGGAACGATTTGGCTTTCTAATTGTGACAGCCTGATAAATACGTTGTGGTTATATGGTGGGGATATGTGCATGACTATGATTTGATATGAATACATGATTGGGATCATAGGGTAAATTGTTTACTTGTAAGTATGGGGTCCGTATGTGATGATATTTTTATAGAACTATTTTAACATGATGTTTTTACTTATATGCAAAAAGAACAATTGATTGACAGAATGGTGAACATTGTCAACCTTCACCCCAGTACAGTGATCTGGGTCTAAATCCATCGTTTTTTTGCTCCCCAGGCCATTCCAGTTTAAACACAGCCATATGCAAATCAGTCTTGACCCTGGTCCCCATGAGAGCAGTCCAGTCTGAACTGCCAGGCCACGCATTCCCTGGACTGGAAACAAGCATCCTGGGACCGGTTTCAGGGTATCACCCCATATCAGCCAGGCTAGCTTTACTCCAGTGGCATCTAGAGCACGAGACCCACATCTGGGCATACCCGTCCCAATCGGGGTGACAAATGCAAAAAGAACAATTGATGGACAGAATCTTGAACAATGTCAAACATTCACCCCAGTACAGAGATCTGGGCCTAAATCCATAGTTATTTTGCTCCTCATGCCATACGCCACTGGATTCAAGCTAGCCTGACTGATGAGGGGTGATGCCCCGAAACCGGTCTCAGGATGCTGGTCCAGGGAGGACCTGGCTTGGCAGTTACGGCTGGACTGTTTCCATGAGGAACAGGGTCAAGACTGATTTGCATATGGCTGGGTCCAAACTGGGGTGGCGTGGTGAGCAAAATAATGATGGATTAAACCCAGATCCCTATGACTAGGGGTGAATGTTGGCATTGTTCAGCATTCCGTCAATTATTTATCCCTTTTGCTTTTGTCACCCTTAGTGGGAAGGGTATGCTGAGACGTGGATCCCGTGCTCACTGTGCCACTGTGTTCAATCTAGCCTGGATAATGAGGGGTGATGCCCCAAAACCAGTCCCAGGATGCTTCTTTCCGGTCCAGGGAGGACCTGGCTTGGCAGTTCTGGCTGGACTGTTCCCATGCATTTGGCTTGGTCCAAACCGGCGTAGCGAGCAAAAGAACAATGAATTAAACCCAGAGCCTAGTGACTGGGGTGAATGTTTGCATTGTTCAGCATTCCGTCCATCATTTATTTCTTTTATTTTAACCTTGTATGCTTTCTATAAATAAAAACTTACTGAAAAGTGATTGTAAAACAACCAATAGTTCAAGTATTTGTATGTATTCTTAGTATTAATCATAATGTGCATATCAGAGACTGGCGACTATCCAACTTTCAAGGAGACAGAAGTGGGTCTGGTTGGTATTTCTGCTGCCTATGGCTCATCAACAAGGTATGTACTTCTGTATTTTCCACACCAACCCTACCTCATTCACTGGTGTATTCTATGCCAAAAATCTCACCCCAGTTACTTTTGGAAAATATCAGCAGGGGTAACATGGAGGCTCTGGGGTGGTATGGAATCACTTCCATAAAAATAAAAAATAAAGTGGTCTAGGGAGCGATGAGTAACAGACTTGGACATTGGGAGGAAGTGCATGCCACAGAGACCTGGAGGTGAGTTTACTCTTATGTCACAGTCCATCTTGATTAGTGCAGGGCCTGCTGGCTCATCTACAGCCTGCCTGACGGGGAAAGAAAAATAAGGAGGAAGGCCAAGTGGCACTACAGAATTCAGCTTGAAAAGATGGAGGGGCTGTGAAGATATGAATAGAAAATAACCCTACCTCTCCGCCCATGGTATTGTGGTATTTTTCTATAAAACTTGGAGGGCCATTGTAAGAAATTGGATTACTGGTTGAAAAGGGTAAAACCCTCTATAAGCACCAATCACAATCCTTGTCAGGGTGAGGCACAAGCAAATCCAAATTAATCTGTGCCTAACCCTCTTATACTCTTAAACAGTAATAAAGTGAAAACACAATACAAAAAATCCCACAAATAGAGTACATTTTAATAAATAAAACAAGACCAAAATATGATCAGTAGAACCGGAGATATGCAATTTTAAATATTTAAATGAGAATAGAGCCAAAAAGCACAAAGTGCCAACTGTGGTTATCTGGTTGTGCCAGACTGTGACAAAGTCACACATTCAAGCTAACCACGAAGGAGAGGGGGCCAGCTACAGGTACCCATTTAGGTCTGCTGAACACAGTACCTTAAATCCTGGTCTGCGGTCTCTGCCGTGTTGTGAAACTTTGTGTCATCTGTTCCAATAAAGGTGTGTGGCGAGGCTTTGTGTCTGCTCCTGTAAGCTGTGCAGTGTAGCTTGGCGGGCTTTGCATAGATTCCGATGAAGCAGGAAGCTATGCGGCGAGGCTTTGTGGGCCTTAAGTTGCTCTGCCTTGATTTCAATGTAGTTGCCAGGTGAGCGGCAAGGCTTTGAGACACGTTGTGCCGCTTCGCATCAGTTCCGATAGGGACCACAGCCGGGCTGATAGAAGCACCTTCAGGCCTACTTCCAAGGGTCCAGTACTGGGGTGGCAATGCTTGGGAGGGCAGGACTCACAGATGGCAGAGTCCAGGTGTGCTGGGTTTAAGGTTGTTGGAACCTTCTCTCACTTAGGCTCTAGTTAAGAGGCCAGCCAACTAGCCCGCAGAGTCACACTGGTTGTTCTGGGTTCAACAGATGCAGGTCCAGTCTTCCTCACCAGACAAGAGAGCAGCAGGTCAGAACAGCAGGGCAGCAGATCCTTAGAGCAGCATTCCAGCAGCGGCAGTCCTTTCAGCAGCACAACACTCCTCGATTCTGGAAGAGTATCCACAGGTCCAGAAGTATGCTGAAGAGTTAGTGTCTGGTCCAATATTTATACCTGGGCTTTCCCTTGTAGTGGGAGAAGGTTCTAGAGGTTTCCATTTGAAGTCCCTAGGCATCCTGCCCAGGCTCCAGACCGACTAAAGGGAGTATGCGGCCCTTTGTGCGGAGGCAGGGCACAGCATACTCAGGTGTAAGCAGGGCTGTGCCTAGCTCCCACATCCCAGTCCTGCAAGTGATGGGTCATCTAAGCACACCTAAGCACCCTATTTTATGTGGCTGCCTACAAGGAATGCACAAAGCTCAACTGTCAGCTAGACAGCGTCATTTGACACCCGACAGGCTGCAGGCACTTGATAGCTAAGGCAGGAAAATGCCAATTTTCCGAAAGTGGTACTGTTAAAACTGTAATTTAAAATCCGACTTCAACATGAGAGAGGATTTTTCATTTCGATTCCAAAGACCTAAACATGAACTGGTTAGATGCCCCCGCAGATGTAATAAAGTATCTCTAATGTTAGCCTATGGGAGAGGTAGGCCTTGGGGCAGTAAAAGACGAATGTAACAGTTTTTCACTACAAGGATATGTTAAATTAAAAATTGCATGCCTCACTTTTCAAATACACTGCCTCTGGACTGTCCAGGGACTACCGTAGGGGTGGCTTCTAGTTATTAAAAATGAAGGTTTGGACCTGGCAAACTGTTTACTTTGCCAGGTCGAAATGGCAGTTTAAAAACCGAACACTGGTTGCAATGGCAGTCCTGAGGTAAGTTTAAAGCGCTACTTAAGTGGGTGGCAAAATCTAGTAGTTTTTAAGTTACAGGTCCTGGGCACATGTAGTGTCTTTCTACCAGGGGCTTACAGTAAATTAAATATGCCAATTGGATATAAGTAAATTATATCACGTTTTAAGGATAGGGCACAAGCACTTTAGCACTGATTAGCAGTGGTAAAGTGTTTAGAGTCCTAAAGGCAGCAAGAACAAAGACAGCAAAACAGAAGGGTTGAAGGCAAAATGTTAGGGGTAAAAATGCACCAAAGATACCAGGTCTAACAGTCATTGAAGTATTAACCAGGGTATTGTCACCACGGTGTGTAAAATAAAAGTGCCATTCCTGTATTTATTTTCTCTAGAACCCAGAACCCATAGACAAACTGGTGGGATTTTGGTGCTCTTTTCAATTTCAGGAGCTTAGGTTCCATACATGGGAGGGGAGATTGAAAGTTTGGTTTCTTAAACAGGAAGAGATCTTCCTTCAAACAGTTTATACCTTGAGCAGCAAGCTGGCTTTAGGTGGTTGATGATAGGCACCTGAACATTAGTTAAAGGAGCAGTTTTGAGGGACAGCTGGGCAAGCCCATCCCATTTGATGTGACACTTAACCACTGACCACTACAGAGTCCACATCATTTGGATACATGAGGATTTTTTTTTAGATGTTAACTAATGTGCTCTACAAGGTTTTGAGTTCTCTGCAGGATATGAAGCGTTTTCACAAATGGTATACTATGACACATTTACATTTACATGCTGGGCCCACTGAAACTTCAGGTCCCACTGCAGAGCCCGCATCCGGCACCTGGCGTGATGCACCAGTAGGATGCAGGAGGCCATCAGCCCCAGAAGCCGCAGCGTCAACCTGACCGAGACCCAGGATAAAGGCTGAAATATCGGAATCAGAGCCTGAATATCCCGGACCCGCTGTTCGGGTGGATAAACCCGAGACCGCGCCGAGTCGAGAACCGCTCCGATGAAGAGGAGCTTCTGAGAGGGGCACAGGTGTGACTTCGGCACATTGATGGAGAACCCCAGCTGGTGCAGGAGATCTGCCGTAGTCTGGAGGTGGCGGACGACTGTCTGGGGCGAGCCCGCCTTTAACAACCAGTCGTCGAGGTAGGGGAAGACTGAAACCTCTAACCTGCGCAGATGAGCTGCGGCCATCACCTTTGTGAACACCCATGGGGCGCTGGTAAGGCCGAAGGGGAGCACGGTATACTGAAAGTGCTCGTGGCCAACCGTGAACCGCAGGTAGCGCCGGTGGGCTGGCAGGACGGGAATGTGGAAATAAGCATCCTGCAAGTCCAACACTACCACACAGTCTTCTGGGTCCAGGGCAGCTAAGACCTGAGTCAGAGTCAGCATTTTGAACTTCTCCTTCCAGAGGAAGCCGTTGACGCTCCGTAGGTCCAAGATAGGGCGTAGGCCCCCTTTTCCCTTCTTGGGTACCAGAAAGTAGTGGGAGTAGCAACCACACCCTACTTCTGGCCCAAGAACGCGCTCGATGGCCCCCTTGGCCAAGAGGGCCGTAACTTCCTCCTGCAGAAGTCGCAAATGATCCCCCGATACACGGTGGTTCTGCGGAGGCATGGCTGGAGGAGTCTCCTCGAAATGGGAGGGAGTAGCCCCTTCGGACGATCTGCAGCACCCACCGGTCCAACGTGACAGTGCGCCAGTGGAGGTGGTGATGGCGAACCCTGCCCCCCACTGGTGTCACATGGGCCTGCAAGCACGGACTAGGAGGGTTTCGAGGCGGATGCTGCGGGGGAAGGTGTGGACTGACCTCGCCGTTGTCCCCGACCGCCGCCACTGCGGTTTCCACGGCCGCCACCGCGTTGGGTATTACCCTGCGGAGTGTGGCTGGCAGCACGTGTGGGTACACCCCTTCCGTGACCACAAAAGGAGTGAAAGGCAGGCGATTGCTGGCGCGGAGCCGAGAGGCCCAAGGACTTGGCCGTAGCCCTGGAGTCCTTAAAGCGCTCAAGCGCATGGTCTGCCTTGTCGCCAAAAAGGCGACGGCCATCAAACGGCATGTCCATCAGTGTGTTTTGGACATCGGCCGAAAAGTTGGCGGACCTCAACCAGGCGTGACGTCTGACCGCCACTGTCGTTGCCATCGCTCTACCTAGTGAGTCGGTGGTATCCAGCCCACACCGGATAGAATATTTGGCTGCATCCCGGCCCTCCACAAGGGCTTGGCCGAGTTTGGCCCGTACCTCCAACGGACACTCTGGCAGCACTTCCGCAACCGTATCCCACAGAGAGTGGGTGTACCGGCCCAAGAGGCAGGCGGTGTTGGAAGACCGCAGTCCCAGACTAAGGGAGGAGAAGATCTTTTTACCGTACTGCTCGTACCTCTTGGATTCCCTGTCCGGCGGAGCAGACGGGAATGCGGTCTGGGAATTGGAGGCCTGGATGACCAGGCTCTCGGGGGTGGGGTGGGTGGACAGGAAACATGGGTCGCCCGGAGCCGGGCGGTGGCGTCTGGCCACGTTCCTATCTACAGGCGAACCTGTAGCGGGCTTGGACCAAGTGCCCAAAAGAACGTCGGACAAGGCCTCGTTAAACGGCAGCAGAGGCTCGGCTGAGCATGACTGCGGCTTAAGGACCTCAGTGCGGAGGTTAGTCCTCACGGCCGCGATGGGGAGCTCAAGGCCCAATGCCTTGGCCGCCCTTATCAACACCACACTATAGGTTGCCCCCTCCTCCGTAGCCACGGTAGGAGGTGAGACAAAGCCAGTGTCGGGCGAAGTGTCCAAACCACTGGCATCCCCAAGTTCACCTGTCCAGTCCTCTTGGGACTGACATTCACGTGTCAGAGGGTCCTCAGACCCCTCCCAATACTCTTCACCCATCTCCTGATACTCAGGGTCAGAAAAAGATGGGGCCGGTTCATGGAAAACGAATTCTCCGAACGGCGTCTAATGCGGCGCCGGAACCGGGTCGAGGGAGGCATCGGGGACGGTGCCGCCCGAGGGTGGCGCCGGGGGTGACACCTGGGGGGTTGGCGCCGGGGAGGTCGTTAAGGCCACCGGCGGAGACCCGGATCCGGAACCGGATCCAGTGGGGCCCTGCGGCGCCTGGCCCGAAGGCGCCGGCGGCGTCGGAGCCGAAGCACCCGACTGCGTCGGGACCGAAGCCCCCGACCCGCTAGGCCCCCCAGACGGGTCCGCTGGGCCCAAAGGCGCCGCGGAGCCCGTCGGAGGAGAGAGGGACCTCATGGCCATGAGGAACCGCTCGATCTCCTCCGGCGCCGCGTTAGGCCCAGGGACCGGAGGGTATGAGGCCGGACGCGGCGCCTGCGACTCCGACGGAGCCGCGTGGGCGGTGTCACCAGAACCCTCGGCCGCGTCGCGCGAGCGTCGGGGGGAGTCGGAAGAGCGATGACATCTCTTCGACTTCTTGTGCTTACCTTTCGACTTCGACCCGGAGGAGTGATGTCGACTCCCGGAGCTCCGATGGCTCCTCTCCCACGACCGGTCCCTCGACCTCCGTCCGGACCGGGACCGTTCTTGGCGCGGGGCCGACTGCCGGAGTTCGAGCCGCTTACGGGACTGCTCCAGCCTAGCCTTCGAAGTCAGGGCCCGACAGTCTGAGCAGGTCTTGTCGTCGTGATCGACGCTGAAGCAATGGAGACACCGATGGTGAGGGTCGGTGACCGACATCGGTCGGTCGCAATCCTCACAGGGCTTGAAACCTGGCATCCCTACCGGCACCGTTCGGAGTCGAAGACTTCGAAAAAGGATGATCAAAAGATCAAAAAAGTTTAGTCAAAAAGTGACTAAGGTACCACTTTTTCCGGATCTGCGCTGCTGGAGCGGAAGAAAGAAGAACTAACGTCAGCACGCGGAGGCGGCGTCTAAGTACTCCGACGACATCATCACGGCGCCCACGACGCACGCGGAGCCGCAGACGACGCCTACCGACGCGCAAGGGTACTGCTACGCGAAAAATTTCCGGATCCAGTCTGACGCCTGGGGATATTCTAAGGTAAGGAATCTATCACTAACGTGTCTCTTTCAGATCTACGTTTATGAATAGAATGTTAGGTGTATATTCGGTAAAAAGTATATATTGTAAATGTTGACTTAATAAGAAAAGAATGTGTGGTATGAGTAAATAAAAAAATACATAATTAAACCCCAAATGGAGAAAGTCACACACATCAATATCTTCTACTGTTTGTGCTGCACAAAATTATTTAGGAAAGTACTAGTGCAATGTAAAGGTAGAAAAAGTCAGATTCAAACATATGTCAATTTTTACACTGAATAAGGAACCAAGGGAACAATTTACGAACATCCATTCACAAACCAGGAGGTGCAATTTGCACACCAGATGTTTTTTGAAAGGGTGTGCAATATGTAATATAACCTGTGTACTAATTGTTCATTTGAAGGATTTCACAAAATGAACAGCCTAAGGAATATTAAGTAGGAAGGTTACAATTTGCACCTACCTCTGGTCTCAGGTATGGAGGTCTGGAAGGGCAAAACAAATATGTCTCTGCGTTTTAAGTTCTAAACAGTAAACATTTGATTTCTTAAAAGCAACCCATCTCCATTAAAAAGGCAGGTGCTGCTTTAAAAAAACAGACATCCCTGTTTGGGAAGACAAACACTCCAGTGCTAGACAACATCAGCTCATTGCAACTTAAATACAACTAAATCTGCCTGAAAAATGTAGTCTATCAGTAGGGAAAAAACAACAAGAACTTAACTAAAACTCGAGAGGAAGGCACGCTGACCCTAATGATCTTGAACTACCTTTAAGGAGACGGTGGAGGACAGAGCACATGAAAGTGTACTTATCCAAGTCTGCCGGAGTGGTACGGCTCTGCAGTCTTTATTGCATGTGTAAGAGACACCGCTGAGTGTATGAGCCTAGCAGATGGACCGGGAAAATGGCGGCTCAGAGCAACGATAATTGCTAAAGAAAATCATCTTGCTAAATTGAAAATCACAGTATGCTCCGCACATTGCTGAGTGGTACAGAGAAAGCGGCACTTCAACAAGCCATGAAAGACACGTCTTTCAAATCGGACATTAAATGGCTAATTTAAATTATATCCGGTAATCTTCTTAAGAACATTTGCAGTACAATGGCCACGGCACACGTTTGCAAAAGAGATTCACCGCGCGGTGTCCTCTTGTCTCTGCTGCCTGTGTGCTCGCTTTCCCAGTGTAATATGTCCTTAAGGACACTTTAGAGGGTATTAGTGTGAGTGATCTGTTCCTAGTCAATGTCTACAAACGGTACCTCATAGCTAGCCATAAGCCCACTCATGTAGCAACAAAGGTCTTCCGCTATGTGATGGGACCATATGCATGGTGGGAATACTAACGCTGAGAAAGCCACATGCCCTGCTCGGCTCCTAACAGTTAATTGCCCTGTAGCATAATGAGGTCATCTTGCACTTACAGATACCAGTCCTATGCTTGAGACAAATTGGATTTAGGTTTTATCTAGCAGTGTAGTTGGTTTCGGTGGAAAAAGCTATAGTTAGAAGCAAATACTCTCGAAACGGAGGAAACCTTACATCTGACAAGGTAATCCCTGCTTCATGTAAATTATGTGGAAAAATAGCAGGAAATGAGGTCAAATGTTAGGGAGGTGTATGTTTTCCAGCGGTTGTTAGGGGGTAAGTAAAAGGCGCTCTTGCCATGAAACGATATGAGTGGCATTCTGCTGCAGTGAACAGGAGCAATAGCGCTGCTTGGGGGGGGAAGACATAGGTCCTAGGAATTTGCATAAACCTAGAAAAGTTTGCTATGATGACGAGAAGAGTAACAGAACCTTAGTTTTAAAAGGAAAAACACGTTTGTCCACAAAATTAAAAAAATTTACGCAAATCTGTATTACGTTTTTTCATTAATTAATACGTTCGATAAGCAGTGCATCATCATATTTTAACAACTCTAAAAAAAAAAAGTTACAACGTGGCTGTTTATGTATTAACAACGGATTGCCTAGACACACAAAACAAGCATTGGAAGTACCAATGAATCTCACTTTGCCATTGTCACTACCGGAATTACCAATCTTCTATAATTTTAATATGCGCAAAACTGACAAAGCCAATAGTGGCGACCGACCACCCTAACACTATAGAAAATAACGTGGCGCTCACCTTGAAAGTAGGGAAACTGATTCTGTACTTTTAAGGTGGTCTCCGGGTTGCATTGTCACATTCCATCCCACAATGTGGTGGCATGGCAGTCTTCAAAGTATAGAAAACTTTTCTATAGTATCAGGAATAGAAAATATTTTCAATAGTTTTCAGATGGCCAGTTAGTGCTACTGGTTTTGCCAATGCCAGCACATTTTAAAAACATCTATCACTAGCAAAACAAAAAGACGTACCCACCATGCAGCAGAAAAGGGGTGTCGGGAAAGAAAACGGGAATTGCAAAGAACAGGTAAATTCTGGAGGATAACATCACCAAGCCCACCACCCAGCGCATGGCAGAGAAGTAGTAGGAAGGAGTCTGAAAGATGAGAGATGGGGTGAGGGATGCTTCAGTCGCAGGAAATATTCAGGGCATCACCAAACATCTCCTTTGGCGTCTGGCACCCCAAAGAGAATTCTTGGGAAAATATGTAGCATGGTAGAAAAAATGTATTGAACGATCAAAAAGCAGGAAAAGAGTGACAGTGTGCTCTAATGTATTAAAGCAGAGGAAGGAGTAGGACATGCACTGACGAGTGATAAACAAGAAAAGAATGGGGAAAGAAAAAAATAATAATTGGCAAAGCAAATGGGTCTCGCTAAATGCAAGATCTATTGGCTTTGTCAATTTTTTAAAGAGATGTTACACAGCAGTGCTAACTGAAGTGCAACCTGGCTCAAAGTCAAGAAAAAGAAGCGCTATCACGAAACCAGTGTTAATCGCGTCACAGCAAGCGGGGAGGGGAAGCAACACAGAGGAGCAGGGGAGGAAGCAACAATAACAGACAGTGGAAGGAGGGAGCGTAGGGAGAAAGCAAAACGAGGGAGGTGCGAGGAAGAAGGGAGGGAGCACCAGACCAGGGTAGTACACAGAAGGGTTGGAGGGAGGGGAAAGAAACACCACACACAAGTGGAGGGAAGAAGAAATAGCGAAAACAAAGTCTTGTGCACACGTTAAGTTAAATCAATTCAAAAGGATCACATGTATTAGCAGTTTTGTTCTGGAAGCAAAAAACAGAAGACAGGGTCGACAACCAGTAATTGTTTTTCTTTGTTTTATGTGATTTTTGGTCCTCCTTCCAGAGGAGAAACCAAGAAGAAACCAGCTGACATGTGTTTCGTCAAGCGGGTAGTCACCCGTGACTCTTCAGGGCTGAAAAAATTCCAATCTAAATGGGAACGGGGAACCGGTGATAATTCCAACCCAGTTCTAAAAAAGTAATGTGTGCAGGAAAACGGCCATTAGTGGCGATACAGATTGTTTAAGGTGAAGCTCCCATTAACCGGGAGCAGAGAAAAAGACAGCAGTCAAGGATCAGAAAATGCTGCATGTGCAGTTAGGTCGATGAGGAGCTGTGCTCTATCCGGACGATAAAGCACAGCTCCTCATCAATCTAACTGCACATGCAGCATTTTCTGATCTTGACGGCTGTACCCACCCGTCTTTTTCTCTGCTACCGGTTAAAGGGAGCTTCACCTTAAACCATCTGTATCGCCACTAATGGCCGTTTTCCTGCGCACATTACCCGTTTAGAACCGGGTTGGAATTATCACCGGTTCCCCGAACCCATTTAAATTGGAATTTTTTCAGCCCTGGAAAGTCATGGGTGACTACCCGCTTTATGAAACAAGTGTCGCCTGGTTTCTTCTTGGTGTCTCCTCTTGAAGGAGGACCAAAAATCACATAAAACAAAGAAAAACAATTGCTGATTTTCGACCCGGTCATCTGTTTTTTGCTTCCAGAACAAAACTACTGATACATGTGGTCCTTTTGAACTGATTTAACTTAACGTATGCGCAGGACTTTGCTTTCACATTGCACAGGGTTGGCTTTTGCCCACTCTATTTCAGGGGTTTTGGGTTCCCCCTTGAACTAGTAGCACCGTCCTTACTGTGTATTTACTCCTACTCTCACCGCTACTTGTTATGTGCGCCAATTTTTCATGTATACTGAAAACCCTACGCAGAAATTCTCAAGAAGAAATAGTGCCTTGTAACAACGCCAGCAGCGGACAGGCACTAATTAAGCTGAATCAATCTGTGCTTGGTCCATGCTCCACAGAAACAAAAGGAAGTGACGCTTTGTTCTGCGCTGGCCAATCAGGGGGCAGCAAAGAGGAGTGACAATGGAGCCAACGAACAGTAAGCAATGGACAGGCTCCCAGCCCTGTCTTGTAAACAATACATCTCGCAAGTGAGAGCGTGAGCAGCACTTGTGCTGTCGCAAGCTCGGTCTAAAAATTACGTCTGCAATGGAAGCAGTCACTTTACTGAATGAAAAGCAAGGGCGAGCAAACTAGGCTTCGGGACTGGACAAAAACAGAACAAGTGAAAAGCCATCCAAGAGCAGGGAACTTACACAGACAAGAAACCCATTCAATCATGAGCAAGGGGCTAACCTAAAACCCGCTTTCAGCAGTTTTGAATACCATGCTATTCGCACCTGATAGCTGAAGCTGTTTGTAACAAGCCCGGAAAATAGGACCAGGTTTCTACATACTTTAAGGTATGCACCACAAAATGTAAGCAATTAGGCAGATGGTGGCAAAGACGGTGCGTAATGTCCACAGGGCTTTTGTGAGAAACATAACACATTTACTTGTGAATTCTTCGCTTTGTCTTATTTGAGGACTCTGTGAATGGGAGTCACAATAAAGACTGACTTGGGCCTTTCAATAGCGAAATTACAGTAATGAAGACATTGGATCCAGCAGGGAAAAATAACGGTGTCCTGATCACTACACACCCGCATTTTACATAATATTTCCTTTGAAAACAAGATCATTTAATGATGGTTTAAGATCATGTTGAAGCATCTTTGCTCTGTCTGTTCTTAATTTATACTCCGAGTTTGAATATCTTCAATCCTTGCATCAGAGAGTATTAATATGACTACCAAGGAGCAATCTATAGTAATGTGGTTGTGACAAGTGTTTCAAATAAGTCATTGTGATTATTTTCACATTGATTACGAAAGGCAGATTCTCTCCAAATTGCGCAACGCTTTGCTAAAGAAAAGTTGTGGCAACTTTAATATTGATTAAAGCAGTAACCACTCCATTATTCCGGAGGTTAGAGAAATGACCACGGAGATATCAACATTCTTTTAATGTTTCTCTCAATCCTTAAAAGCATGTCTTCAGTTTTGGCAAGCATGCAGGTAGAAAAGTTGGTCTTCAATATTTAAAATTATTCTTCAAATTAATGTTAGTTTAGTTTACTTCACTTCAAGATACATTTCCAGAACAGCAGAGACTACGAATATTTTAATCCTGCTACGCAGGGTGCATTAATAGAAAAAAAGCAGTAGGTTGAATGCGTGACTAAATCTCGGTAACTGGTACCTACTTGGGTTGCATTCCAAGCAATCATGTTTTTGATTATTATGCGAATTCAGATAGGGTGTAACCAAGGCCCGTGAAATTATGCGATTGTGTGGCTTTTTCTCGCATAATTGTAGATTTTTCACATTTGCCACATAATCCACCATCTGCTGCATAATCTACAGATTTTAACAAAAAAATGTATTAGGAATAATCTTCTATCGAAGTATACCAAACGGAAATGTTGTAGAAAATCCATTGACAGTATGCTGTCTGTCTTAACAAGAAAATAGCTGTCACTTGTTATTTATTAGTGCTGCGGCCCTCTAACGTAAGAGGCAACAATGAAACCCACTAAACTGAGGTGAACAATAGTTTAAATAATAAAGTTCGGGTGGCATTTTCCGTATGCTTCAACTTTACCATTTGAATAATTCGCTTGTGTGAAAACAATTTTACCATGTTTCCAATACTTTTTTCTATTCGAGTGGGCACAAAAAAATCATTAATATGGCAAATATTCACATACAGAGCCTTAGCGAGTCACACCTCTGTCAGTGTTAACCCAGTGAATCACTATGCCTGGGTCCACACTAATGAAATGCCAAGCTGGAAATAAAATGCTAACCCCATCGTAGGCCCGCTGGCACCGCAGTGCGCGCGAGGCCTCCGGCAGGAAACCGTTATTTTGAGATTCCAAGGAGAGGTCTCCCCAGGATTCGTGTCAAATGAATCCCCGTGTCATCAGTCTCATTTCAACAGGTTTTAGAAGGCCGCCATGTTCCCGGGTCCCACGTCGACAGTTCCGTCTCGGTCACGCTGCGCCGTCGGAGGCACGCGCCGTTCTGTGAGCGGAGCAGCCGGGCCCCTTCAGCGGCAATGCAATGCTTCTGGGGGCTTTCCACGCTGTTCGCCCCGAGACTCTGGAAGCTCTCTGCAACTGTGCTAGTTAAGGCAACGACAGAAGGAACAACAAATGGCTACAATTAGCAGTCGCCCTGCTCTCTGCAACCGAATCCCAACGCCATGGCAACTGGAGCTGCCCAGAAGAGACGGAGCTCTGGCAGAGGGCAGAGCACTACATTCTAACCACTGGTGAGCATAATGGGCCGCGTGCAGCCTAATGCCTCCTTCATAGCACTTTGGGCCCAGGCTTTTATCTTTCAGTTTAATTAGTACGAGCAGCTTTCTTAATTTCTGTTTCTTCTACGCGCAATTTTTAAACACATTTTTGGTACCTCGAACGCTTCATCTTTCTGTGTAACCGCGCACATATCTGTAAATCCAGCCACGAAGGACATGTTAGAACGCCTTCCAAATATGCGAATTCGTTCACAGGTGGGATGCGTTTAATTCATGGCAAAAGGAGGACAGAAAAGGAAGGGCTCTTTTTAGAATAACAGAGTGTTTGTGGAAATGGCGAAAAAGTAAAATACGGCGGGCAATGCGCTGTAAAATAAGGAACTAGCAATTTTAACATTCCCACACCTAAGGAACTAGCAATTTTAACATTCCCACACCACCAGTCTTTCTTAGTTAATTTTGATTGCACATATACATTGAAACAATGTATCTTACGATCAATTCAAAAGGTGCAAATACAATCTAGGGAAGTTTTATGATGACAGCAATATGCCAGTATGAGCAAATTAAAGAATGTACTTACTTTTTTGTTTTATGGTTATTCATTTAAGGTAAACCTGCCTGCAGCTTTGCACCTTAACCAGGACGAGCTGGATTTCTTCTACTGTTCGATTCTTTAATTCACTCAAATAGTTAAGTAAAAAAAGAAATACACACACACAAAGTACCACTACAAGTCCATTTTTAGGTTTCATCTACACAGCGCCTGTGAAATCTCTTAGAACCCAAAAAAATAATCTTAAAAGGGGCTTACAGACTTCAAATTACATACCTTTACTTATCATTGGTTGGCTCCCATGTCACTCTTGTTTCCTTTCTTCCTGTTGGTCAGCGCCTCCCCTGCTTCCAGCTTGGGTTCACATCTTCATCCTTGCAGTGGATCTTGGACGAAGTAATACTTCTGACGGCCAATGTCCTCCACTGGCTGGGCACTTGCACCCTACTTTACTCATTTTCTTTATTTCTATTAACTTTCAGCATCTGCACTCTGTTCATTGCTTGTCCGTCCCTACCACCACACGTCTGTCACTGCATGCCCCTTCCTAGTGGATAACTTGTTTGCAGTCGGCCCTCTACAAGGCCCAATTTAGATATATACTGTGTGGGCCTTCTCCTTCTTTCCCAGATCTTAAGCGGATGGCTCTGAACTACTTGGTAGGTGGGAATGAGTAAGGAGATGGGAAAGGTGTGTAAATTGTAGTGTAAATATGCCTAGTTACCCCACCTGGATTGTTATAGGCTCAGAATGTTTCAAGTCTGAGAGGGTGGAGGGGAGGCGAGTGGGGGATGTCCGGAATGTTCCAGCAGACTAGCCCAAAACCTAATTTCCATGCCTTTATGGTAATGCAGCAACTCCGCACATGTTTTGAGGTCACATACTTTCTTTAAGCTACACTAGTAACTCGCAACATTGAAGGCCACCACAAACCAACCAAACTCCTGGGAGAACTACTAGACTTTGAAGCAGCAAATTCACCTTCTCTGGACAAAGCAATATTGTCTACAATCCTGCAACTTTCCCAAGCAATATCATGACTCGCGACCCTCCTAGATGGCAGGTGTGGCCATCTTACTGAGATCCAGACATAGGGTTGTGAAGCACAGCACCAAGACAGATAACGCAGGGAGATGGTTGACAATTAGCGGACAGTGGCCCGGGCACCCAGTCACCGGAGTCCTACTATATGTCCCAGTCAAGGGCAGGTTAAATTCTTGTTACACACAGGAGACAACGGGGTACAATTAATTATAATGAAGGCTTCCAGATTTCAGTTTTTACTGGTTTTTACAGATAAATACAGTCAGAAAACAATGTGTTTCCTTTCTTAATTATTTGTAAAAGTGGAAAAATACTGAAAGTTGCACTTCTTGTGAGTGACTGACCATGCTGTCTTTTGTGAATTCCAGGCCACTAGCTGAGCAGATAGACAGGACCGGAAGTTAAAAAACAGGATGAGATTTCCTTGAATACAAGCGCATGCTAAAGTATATATGAAGAATATTGGTAATATTTGCCTGCGGGTGTACTGTTTTGTTATATTTGATTGCTTGATTTGCTAAAACGAGATAGGCATTAAAGTATTAGTGCATGTTCATTAGTTAAATAAATGTGGAAATGTACCATTTTAGGACTCCATTTATTCTCAAATTACAAAATAAATATGGAAAAAAAGGATGAATACAAACGGAAATGTTAAAAAAACAAATACCATTAAACCGGGAGACCTTATTATAATTGAGAAGGGAAGCCTGAACTTTCAATAAAAGAGAAGACCCAGCTGAAAGACTTGGGTCTAGTTAACACTTAGCCTCACTGTCACCCTTTGTCAACTGATTACACACTTCTCAACCTTGCACAAAATTTATGTGTGCACTAATTAACACTGCTTGACCAACCTCTGGTGCAATTAGTGGAAGATTGGTCTATGACATTCTAAGACAACGTTAGCCAGCCAGATACCAAGGGAAATGGCTCGGGAATAAAGAAACACGCACCAGCATACACAGAATCTCATTTTCAGTGTGTACATCATTTTGTATGTATATTATCACACTGCTATGATCTTCAAGGGTATACAACCTTTACAACGAAACTTTTACAACGAACTACCATTACAACGCAACTTTTACAACGCAAACTATTACAACGCATTGCTCTGGGGGGCGCTCTAGGATAGGGAATAGGTTAATTTACTATCCAATAACCTTCCCTAGTGTCCACGGGGACTGGAGTTGGAATAGTAAATTAAACTATTCACTATCCAACACCCAAAAGCGCTGTGCGTTGTAATGGTATGCGATGTAAAAAACGCGTTGTAAAGGTATGCGTGGTAAAAGTATGCGTTGTAACGTCATACATCCATCTTCAAGTTATAGCTTCCTATGAGTGCAGCCTAAAGCTCTTGATATTTCTCAACATATGCATCCAGGCATTATTTTACACTTTCAACCTTTGAACAGATCAAATGACCTGGCTGGATAGGTGGTCTAGCAGTAGCCTAGTAGCAGAGAGATGGCTTACCTGATTCTAGTACCTATCAAAAATAGCTAATCTAGTACAATCTTCACAAGCAAATAATGTTGTTTTTTTCTGCATTCTTGCGTTCTCAAACTGCATGATGCCTCAAAAATATTCTATACATGCCTTAAATCTGGCATTAAAACCTAACCTTAAATGTAAAACTTCTGTTTGTCACCTCCCCTTTTCTCTTCTCTCTTTCAAATGTTCCTCTCCTTTCCTTCCATCTTCTGCATGCCTCCTCTCTCTCAGCAAAACCTATTGACTCATGCATGCTTAGTCTGTTCTATTGTATTTCTGCAAATTTCCCATAACTCATTTACAAGATCACAATCTCTCCTCCTTCCTCTGAAAGTCATAGCTATGCAATATAACAATACCTAATCTTCTCTAACTCATCTATTAACGCCACCAACCATGTGCATGAGCTCACATCCCCACTAATGATCACAACTAACCACCATTAATTTAGTCCACCACAAAGAAAATGGAATGACTACATGGAATGGTTTGCTTTGAGTGCACAAAACTAATCCTAATAACTAACAGTAACCAATAAGACTGGACTAACCTTGGGTTTCGAGTAGCATGCTTCATGGCATAAAGCACTTCAACGCCTAGTCAGGGGTAGTAAGCACTATATAAATGCAATTACAATATAAATCTTGCAACCCTGTAAACTCTTTGCCCAATCAGTCCCGCTCTTTGTTCTGCAACTCAGTACAAGTCCAACTTCCTTTTGCTTTAACCCCTTATCCATTCAAAGTGCTTTCCCATCTCAGCTTTCCTCCTGAATGCCAAGATACACGCATCCCTGATGCTGGCCTAGCCAGCACCCCACCACTCCCACTTCTCCCATCCAGGCACTGCTCCTCAACCCCCAGCACCCCTTACACATGCATGAAGTGTGAGCACCCCATCTCCTTTGCCACTTCTCTGCTTCCATTATCTGAGCACCATCCTAGGAAACGACTCCTGGTGGCCTTGGGAACCCAGTCCCACCCTCACTCCAAAAGATCACACCCACAACCTCAATATCATACTCGATAGCGAACTATCCATGAAATGTCAAGTCAACGTCGTCTCCTCAGCCTGTTTCCACACGTTCTGCATGCTCCCAAAGATCTTCAAGTGGCTCCCCACCAACACCAGGGACAGTAACACAGGACCTCATCACCCGCCGACTGGACTATGGCTACACACTTTATGCCGGCACCACCACCAAACTCATGCAAAGACTACAGCTGATACAGAACACAGTGGTCAGACTGATTCTCAACCTGCCCAAGGGAACCCACATTAGCCAGTACCTTAAGGACCTCCCCTGGCTCCTAGTCCAGAAGAGATGACTTTTCAAGACCCTGAACCACGCCTCCAAAGTCCTCCATAACCAAAGACCTGCCTACATAAACCACTGCCTGCACTTACACCAGCAAAACAGGAACCTTCGCTCAGCACACCTCACCCTCAGAGAGATACCGCACATACAATGCCGCTGCACCAGAGGACGCTCCTTCTCCCACTTCACCAGCAAAGCCTGGAATGACCTACCCCTCAACCGCCACACAGCACGATCGCTGACCGCCTTCAGGAATGGACTTAAGACTTGGCTGTTTGAATGAGACTAGCAGTAAGCGCCTGGATACCCCCAGGGGCGACAAGCAGCGCTTTATAAATACAACTTGAGATTGATTGATTGATCCATGGAGCAGCTCTGGTGGTAGATCTGCTGACAATATATGTTTGATGCAAAGAGTGTGTTTAGGTCTGCTGTGACTGGTTGCCACGAAGAACCTGTGTATCAGGCAAAAGCGCGGGGGTTGTGTGTGTGTGTGTGTGTGTGTCTGTTGTGCAAGACTGGCTGTCTTCAGGGTCTGTATTCGTGTCTGTAGGGTTTGCGTACTTTGGCAGAGTCTGTGTATGCTTCTACGGTGCGCATTTTTACATTATGTCCGTGTACTGTGTATGTGCAAGAGGCTTATCTGTATGCAGTGAGTTTGTTTGCAAGGTCTGACCCCAAGGTAAGTATAGATTCCTTTTGAGCTCTGCAGTGAAGACGATAACGCTACACTCATCAGTTCCTCTGCATCCGTTCAAAGCATACAAATGAACAAAACATAACCGGAAGTTGAAGAAGAAATACAGTGAAAGGGTGGAACGTTAGAAGAGGACGTGGAAGACATGAAACTAGTAGCTATGACAGAAAAATACAGGGAAAAGAAAAATGAGGACGCAAACAAAATCAAGGTGGAGGGAAATGAAAGAAAGACTGTAGGCCGGGGAACTACAGCTTTAAAAAGAGGGGTAGGGCAGGCATGAAAGGGAAAATAATAAAAACATGATTGGACAGCATAAGAAAAATAAACAACCTTGATGTGGGTTAAAAGCGTGCAATGCCGTATTTAATGAGCACAGTGCAGAGTTCGCTGTATATAATCTGCAAGCTGGATATTATTGGTTACAATCGTTGCACAAAAGTAGAGGTGTCTGATGGCTCAGCAGAGTAATTCATCCAATGCAAGGGAAGCATTCGATCCCATGGTCACCTTTTCGAATCCCGAAGGAAATCCGTATCATTGACTTGGGTAACAAACGTTTCTTACTCAGCAGAAAGACACCAAAGGCTGAAAGTGATTTTTACAAATATGCATGATATGGTGTAGCCTATTAGGTAAAAAACTAACTGCAAACATCCATATTTACCCTGCTGGTTACAATATATGACCCAATTGAGCAAACTGCTGTACTGTAGAGCACTGTGAGAATTATGCATGTCATATAGATTCTAAACTCAGTAATAAAGTTCAGTGGGTTAAAGCACCTGTCGCAGAAACAGGCTCCAATCATAGTCCCATATAAGTGGATTTATTGCGCATATACGTTAGTGGCCTTTGTGTAACCTGTATTTAACAGTTTCAGTCCTAGTGAGGTAGCTATCTCCCAGCAGTGTTCTGACAGCATGAGACCTATCACAAAATAGCTTTGGGTTTGAAATGAGGAAGCTTAAAAGAACAGATTGAAACATGTACTCATAATATACCAGTACCCAAGACCACATCCCATTCCTCCACCCCAGTTTAAGTTGTGCACTTCTGCAAAGCATTCATTTTGACATTCTCAATAAACCAAAATCTAACTCTACTAATGTTTCTGTGTTGGCCAAGCTAATTGATTTAGGGAGTAGGCCGAAGAAGTGGCTTTCTGTAGCATTTTGTGCTTTGGGCAAGTGTATTTGTGCATCTATATGTGTGTGCGTATATGTGTGTGTGTGTGTGCGTGCGTGTGTGCGTGTATGTATGCCGACTTTTTGCACAGAAATAAATTAATCTGCACAAATCCTGTGGTCCGTATCCGTTACTTTGCCTGTGAGACAGCGTCGCCAGTAGATTGGAACTTTTGGATATATATATATATTTTTTTTTTGTTTACAAATCCATACCCTAGGTAACCATTTACAAAGAACATTACCAGCTCTGATCATCTTGGCTTGCTCAAAATAAGGCATGCCGCAATTGAACATTTATAATTGCACCAAGAAATGGTGAAGGTTGTCTTTCAGTAGCTCCAATACCTTTGCAAGTGGCAGCAAGTAACGGGGCACATTTTTACCTATAACTTTGAACTCTGTGCAGAGCAAAACAAATTAATCTAACACTATTTATCCCAGAAGTATGACATCCAGAAAAGGGACACTGTGAGGTTAGTACAATAGTATTTTTATCAGAATAGGCTTCAGACGATTTAATAGCCTCAGTCAATGTCTGACAAGCAAGGGGTGTGGGTTCTGAGACATGAGTGAGAGGACCTTAGGAGTGAATGAGAGTGGCTAGTAGTTAAAAAAAACGTATCTGTGGGGTGTTTAAGGCATCTCTGAGAATACTGATCTTGCAGTGTCTGAGGGGTGACTAAGAGATTCATTTAGACAGGTGTGCTGTGTCACTGGTTGACATCTAATGAGGCAGATGTGCAAATTACGCATGCTTATCAGAACTGTCCAATGGAGCAATTTCACTTGCAATTAAACTACGCCTCCTCACCCCCCCCCACCCCAAATAGTGCTAAAAAATAAATTGTGCAACTACACAGATTGAGTTTTTTTCCGGAATGTAGAGTGGGTTTTGACCGTTTCGTGCTTGTGCTACCATCCCATTTGCACTTCAATGCTACTCTTGAGACACATTACTGGCTTAGACATAGGCACACATTAGAGTCTAGGATAGTGCAAGTCAATGCATGTATGCACATCATCTGTGATCCTGCCCCTTAATCACAGCAATTCCTGCTGGAGGTGTGAAGTGGCATTGGTCCAGGCTCATTGGACTTAATGAACATGATGACTTTTTTAGTTCTGCTTCGGCATGCCTTGCTAACATTGTGCTCTCTTGCCTCACACTACAGAGCCCCGCTCTTTATGAACTGAGGAGAGGTGAACCTGGCAAAAAAATATGGACAGCCTTTCCCCATCTTTTATCACTATTGTTGGCATAGACCTCACCTTCAACGTTGCAAATGTGCCCAATGCATGTCAGTCTTTTGACCTCCATAAAGTCTGATCATTCTCGCTGGCCCTCAAAGCAGTGGTTTACATTGAGCAATAGGTTTTTCCATTTTTGTCTGTTCTAACTTGAACCAAGGCCAGCAACTTGGCCTGTTATCACCACAGAATAAACCACCATTTCCATGAAGTCCATACACTAAGAGGAATCATCGGCCCCCACCATTCCTACTCCAGAGGGCTGCAACTCATCAGCACCATGCTCATACCCATTCAGAATGCCTCCACCTCTTATGCGATCTTCCCAGATGGTTGGAAACAGATTGCTGAAGAAGCCCTCTGCAGACTCGGGCGGCTCCTCCATTAGGGCAGAGGAGATTCGCCCCACTAACTAAAATGCCCCCAGAAAAGGCCCAGAGATGAACATTTTTACTAACCTGCTTCCCGAACCGAGTGTCAGGTTGGAACAGGGCCATTGGTGTTGAGTGGCAGCAGCAGGGAGAAGTGATGGGCTGGCCATTTAAGATCAAAGATCGCATGTCACTTTGTCCGTCTGTCTTGTGATGGCTGTCAGACATGCACACTTTAAACCTCTCTAACCTAACTTTCTTAGCTAGGTGACAGCAAGCACAGGCCTTCCGTGCCTGTGGGAGCAGTAAGACAGGCTGCTCTCTCCAAACCTGGTGCTGCTCTCATGCTGATTAACAGCATGAGAGCAGTGCCAGGATTGGTTAGGGGAGTTGGCTGGTGCTGAGCTGGTGCCTGGAGGAGAGAAGAATAACACTGGAACCGCAGCAAAGAGGGGTGTGTAGTGCAGCAAGCAGGTGTCTATTTATTTTATAATATAGGCGCCTTACATGTAGCGCATGTGCATAATAATAATAATAATAAAGGAGTTTATATAGCGCTTGGTTACGCCTACTCGGCGTGTCCCCGCGCTGTGGAGATAGAGCAACATATAGTCCGGAGGCAACAGGGCTAAGGGACGCCATCCAATCTAATGAATTCATCCACTACTCATTTGCTGACCCCATTACTCCCTGTAGTTGCCCGCCGTCACTGTTCAACGCTTGCCAACTACAGACTGAACTCCCTCATATCATTTCGGTCCATGTTCTTAGAGAAAATCATTAACAGACACCTCATGGAATACCTAAATGACTACCAACTCCTCGACACCACTCGGTCTGGGTTCAGACCCAACCACCGCACGGAAACTGGCCTCATTGCTGCCATGGATGACATCTGCATTACTCTGATCAAGTTCTGCTTGATCAAAGAAGGGAGTGCTTCGCAGAGTATTCTAAGAGCTGCTGTGTAACCATGCTGGTGTCTGCTTGACAATCTCCCAGAGCAAGGGGGCATCACCTGAATTCTGCATAACTTGCTGGAGAAGCTAAAGGTCTGTCTAGCACATGTTGGATTAGAATTGGAAAGAGACTACCTGACCCTGAAGGAGAGATTGTCCAGGAGGAAGATTGAGCTGTGTTTCTGATGTGAGGTATATCAAAAAGTTATTAGCTGCCCTTGCTAGCGAAGCCAGAGCAGACTTGTGTCATGAGTCGTCTCTCTTTGCAGCCACCTGCAGAGTACCATGTACCAAAAACAAGTCAAGAATTCATCTTGTGTTGTCCAGCATCCCAGCGACACTCAAAAGCTTGGTGCTACTGCAGGTAATCCCAATCAAATCCAAAGGAGGAGCTGCTATTGCTCCCGAAGCAGAACCCAAAGTTGGCCTGGAGGCAGCAACTGCCTGAAGTAGCTCGCCTTGTCCCCAGTGTGAACACTGCCCAGGGAGTTCAACTGCCCACAACAAGTGCAGGCCTGCTGTGGTGCACTCCATTGCGGCTCCAGTCCCATGTGAAACCTACGCAACGGTTCTGGGTCAGCAGAGACACAGTTCAGAGCACCAGCCAGAGAAGCGCTGCAAGGTCCAGCAGACCTCAATGACGTGAGCCGGTCACAGGGCCTTGAACGAAAGGTAGAGCTAGATCTATAGACCATGTTCTGCAGCAGGAACAGTGACTGCTGCCCAAGCAATCTCCTTAATTTGGGTGTGAACTACTGAATTGAAATGGAAGCTACTCCGAGAGAGTACAGACCTAGTGAGCTCCACCTGTGACCAGCCAATTCTGGCCTTCTTCTGGACCAACAGAGAGTGGCAGGAACGCATGCAGGAGACTGGAGACCCACCAAAAGGAGGGCAAATCTCCTAGAGTACCTTAAAGAGTAAACTTCAAGGTGCAGAAGGCTTGAAATTAAGTGTACTGAGAGGTAACAAACCGTTTTACAACAAGGAGGATGGGCATTTCAGAGCGGGAAGCTTCATAGGCCCTACTGCTTTTGTTATGCAACCCCAGGCTTTTCCAGATAGTAGAGGTGCCCACCCTCTCATCCTTGCCCCATTTCTTGGTGGCAAGACGGTTGGGAAAATTAGTAAGATTAGGAGGTGTGCCAACTTTCAGCCAGTATCACCCCTAGGGCAGGCCAGCTACTTTTCAGATTTCTCCATGTTTGGGACAGAATTAGCCTGTCCACTTCCCAAAGTAAGTGGTCATCTAGAGGGTATAGACACCCTAAAGATAGGTAGCCCATTGGCTACTAACTGTTACGCCCCTAAATTGAGTTTTTAGATGGCACCCCTGAATCCAAGAACTCAGATTTTACGAATCAACATAATGACGAAGAAGAGTCACTGTCTGGCGAGAACTGCAGCAGGACTTTGGCACAAAACCCTGCCGTCCTCAGCCCTCTCAACAATTGGGACAGAGTGATTCATCCTGCAAGCTGGAGAACTACTAAAGCATTGGGTAGCCTGGCAGTTCCTCGGCAAACGCCAAAAGTCTCCCTTGGAGTAGAGGAATTACTCCCCTGCGGTCCACAGCTGTTTGGTCTGGACTGTGAGATGCATTTTTGCGCAGCTAACTCAGCCGACCTAACCACTCTGCACCCAAGCTGTCTGGCCCACCTCCAATGAACCGGCTGTCTCCCAGTGCTTCAATACCCCTTACAACCAAAGCCCTCGTTTAGGAGCCCTCTGACTTGCCCAGAAGTCTTCCTGTGCAGCCTCTTTTCAGGTGGCCCCCTTCTCCGTAGCGCTATGTACCAGCCTCACCATGACCCTGCTCCCGGTAGAAACTGGGGGGATTCCCGAAGAACTGCTGGTAGTTTTGAACTTTGGCCCAGTACTATCCCATTTCCAGAAGGTGAACCCCCTGAAACCGACTGAACCTACCTTTATGCATCTTTCACTTTTCCCCCATAGAATTGCATTGTGCATAAAAGTGCACACGTTTGAACGTTTACTTACTTGTGAATATTTATCAAAAACTGTACTTACCTTGAAACTACGTTCTTAAGTTTAACATTTATATAAAAAGAAGTGTTATTTTTCTAATTTGGTCTCGGATTTTTTCTTTGAGTGCATGTCTCATTTATTGCCTCTGTGAGTACAACAAATGCTCAGTACTACCCTCTGATAAGGCTAACTGCTCGCCCACACTACCACAAAAGAGAGCCTTAGTATTTTCTAATTCAGCTGCTGTAAATTAATTGGGGACCCACTCTACTCTCTACACAGTGTACTTCTTTTTAGTACACTATATAGAGAGCCAGCTCCCAACAATAGCTATAACTTAAATGTATAATTTATGCACCAACCACTTTCAAATTACTGTAAGTCGTGTCACCTCACTCCAATAAATCTAACTCGCCCCTTCTCCATGCGCTAGTTATAACCTTGCACACGTGAAAGGGCTGAGCAGGCAGTGGAATTGGCTGCCTCTGATTGCGAGATGTTGGCCTGGCATATGATGTGCACTATTCTAGAGGGCACCATGCACCAGTCCAAACGACCCTTATTGATGGTACGTGTAGACAACCTTTATGGAAAGCTATCCTAGTGGCAGCCATGGAGAGCAGCCTTCAGGCTAAGTCTTGAAGGAATGTAAAGCAGCTTGTTTTACCAGTCTATAATCTCTTGAATGATCAAATGAAAGTACACCACACAAGGTATATCTATATATATAAAATATATGTATTTATTCTAAACACAACCCCTCTAGTCTCTTTATGAGGCTAGAGGCCAAAGTACAATTCAAGAACTTTAAATAGCACACAGTAAATAGCACAGTATACGTTTTGCCCTAGGGGGCTCACAAAGCATATACTAAAATAGTGGTATAAGAACCACGTGAGGGATAGAAGTGAGGCCTAGGGCCTGTAGAACCGCTAGGGAAACCAGGACCCACCCAAGGTAGGGACGCAGGAGACCCACGGGTGACGCGTGCAGTGTCTAAACACAGCCGCGAATCACCATAGACTTCTATGAGGAAAGTTAAACTTACTAAGTTAAAGATTTAGGACACTTAGGAGTGGAATGCGAGGGAACCCCTTCAGTACTGGAAACTTCGAGAGTCAAGACCCACGGGAGCACCGAAGTACTTGTGTTACCTCACCCAGGGAAGCAGAGTGCATAGGTGTCTTTTTGTGTCAGGTTTTGTCGTCGATTCCTATGGAGAGCTGCAAAGAAGTGCTGCAGGCGACCAGGTGCAAAGTGTCCGGATGGATCCAAGGGTGGATCGGAGATCTGAAGAACCTGAAAGCAGAGGGGACTGAGTCTGGGTCACTAGCCAGTGACCAGGATGGCGACAAGAAGATGCCAGCCGATGTTGGGTGTTTTAAGGTGAAGTAGGTGAAGCTTGACTCTTCAACCACGAGGTCCAGGAGGCGTGAATGAATGAATGAATGAAGCCTGATTTATATAGCGCTACGTAGCCCAACGGGCGTCAAGGCACCTAACCAAATAAAGTGTAAGGTCAGAGAGCATGCTTACTGGTAGGCCTTGGTGAAACACCACATCTTTAGGGCTTTCTTGAAGAGGGCCATAGAGGGTTGGGTCTTAATCTCAGAGGGGAGGGCGTTCCACAATTTAGGGGCCACAGATGAAAAGGCCCTTCCGCCCCATCTGACCTTGTTTGTGCGAGGAACGGATAGAAGGTGCTTACTAGCAGAACGTAGGCTTCTACTAGGGGTATAGGGACTCAGGAGGGAGCTTATGGCTTCAGAGCAGCCGCCGGATAGAGCACTGAAAACCAGGCATAGGATTTTGAAAGAAATTCTTGACTGAATCGGAAGCCAGTGGAGACTCTTCCTGGCAAGAGTAGCAGAGGCAGTGTTAGGGACATCCAGGAAAAATCTAGCAGCCGCGTTCTGGATGGTCTGGAGGCGTTGGATAAGGCCTTTATTGGTGTCTGCATATAGTGCGTTGCAATAATCCAGCCGTGATGCAAGGAAGGCGACCACGGTCTGTTTACGGGCTTGCGGGGAGAGATAATGAGCGATTTTCCCAAGAACCCTTATAACTCCCCAACAAGTGGACACAGTTCTATTGACCTGTTGTGTCATGGTCTGCGATGTATCGATGATCACGCCAAGATTTCGGGCGGAGTTTGACGGCATGGGACAGGCTCCCAGGGATGGAGGCCACCAGTCCTTGGACCATATGTCTTGATCTTTACCGAAGATCAAGACCTCTGTTTTCTCTCCGTTCAGCTTCAGAGCGTTTGAAATCATCCATTCGGAGACTGCCTGCATGCAGTTCCTGAAGCTGAACGCGGAGGTACTCACCGAGTGGGAGAGGGACACGATAATCTGGGTGTCGTTGGCGTATGACACCACCTCCATCCCCTGTGATCTTACAAGCCTGGCAAGTGGGGCCACATAAATGTTAAAGAGGGTCGGACTTAAGGCCGACCCCTGTGGGACCCCACATTGCACAGGCTTAGCAGGGGAGAGGAACTCTCCTAGATTGACCCTCTGCTCTCAATGGTCGAGGAAAGAGGACAAAAGACTCAATGCTGTGCCCTCCACCCCTATCTCCCTCAGACGGGCTGTTAAAGTCGAGGGAGACAGGGTGTCAAAGGCTGCGGTTAGGTCAAGTAGGACCAAAAGGGTGGTCTGGCCTCGGTCGACCTTTAATCGAATATTGTCTATCACGACCGTGAGCGCCGACTCAGTGCTGTGGAACTTTCGGAAGCCATGCTGAGACTGCTCTAGGAACCCAGAGGCATCCAGGAAAGCAGTCAAATGCTGATTAAGATGAGTTTCTAGCATTTTGGCTGGAGCAGGCAATAAAGAAATCGGTCGGAAGTTTTTAAGGGTCTCCGGATCCAGATTAGGCTTTTTAAGTAATGGCTTGACTATGGCCCTTTTCCAGGGTGCCGGGAATAGGCCCCGAGTCATAGCCCGGTTCATCACCTCCAGGAGAGGGGGCAGCAGGGTTTCCCTACAATCCTTAAGGACCTTCAGAGGGAGGGCAGGGGTCCAGTGGTGAACCAGATTTTGTCCTATTTAAAAGAGAATGTAATTGATCAATGGTAAGGAGCGGGAAGTTGGTCAGGATCTTGGGGGGTGTTTAGCCCAACAATCTAAGACAGGTTGGACGACAACCAGGAGCTGGATTTGAGCTGTCCCACGTCGGATGTCGAGTTCTGCAGCATCGGTATCCGGATTGGACCCACAAGCCTTGGCAATAGCGACCCATGCAAGATGACAAGATTGGCTTCAGTGCAGACCAGCAAGGTCTGAGGGACTCACCCTTTGGAGGGGAGTCAGGGCGCGCCTGGAGCAACCAGGAAAGCCCAAGAAACAAAGGATTGTCCTTCGTGGCGATCCACTAGCCAACGGACTAGAGATCGCGAAGGAGCCTCGAGCTGCGGTGAAGAAAACGGGCCCACGGAACACTCGTGGAGTGTCGGCCTCTCAGCTTCGGTGCAAAAGGTGCTCGGGGCAAGGGCCACAAATATCCCATTGCACAATTTCGGGAAACTTTGGGAAGTAGGGGCAGTTGCAAAATTGCAGGATGTCCAGCAGTTCCGGTCCCACGTCTCTTGTGCCGGCTGCGGGTCTCAGCTTTGCTGGGATCTCGTGTCGGCCTCAGAGATGTCTGGAA
Source organism: Lissotriton helveticus (assembly GCF_964261635.1). NCBI lineage: Eukaryota > Metazoa > Chordata > Amphibia > Caudata > Salamandridae > Lissotriton > Lissotriton helveticus. The sequence goes on from NC_136069.1 coordinate 532,845,081, forward strand.
GTCCGTGTCCTGTGTCGCAGATTCTTAGGGATCCGGCGGGAGCCTCGAAAATGCAGCCCGACAAGATGCTTCTTTGGTGCCTGTTTGAACAGGTAGGTCACTCCTTGACCCCAAGGGAGATTTCTTCTGTCTTCCAGTTGACATGGAATGTCGAAGGTCCAAGATTTCGTCTTCAGAGTTTCGTCCAGGGTAATCTAAAGTCCTAGTGACTGGGTTCCTATACTTACAGTAAGTTTAGGGGTTGGACTAACTCTAGGGTCCCACCTATGGGAGGACCTGGGAAGGGGGTGGTTACGCCCCTTCCCCTTTGTCCAGTTTCGCGCCAGAGCTGGGGCTGAGTGCCCCAGCAACCGGTTTGTACTGGGAAATGCATGGAGCACCTTGTGTGCCCCAGGCAGTGTCTCAAAAGCATTCATTGAATGCAACCCACCCTGCCCCAATACACTAAAGCCTGTCTGGGGAGGTGCCAGCACCACCCTGGACAGGAAACCTATTGTCCAGGCCTCCCCTGCCAGAGTTTCGTCCAGCAGCAGGAGGTCAGACTCGTGTCTGTGGCAGCAGCATCCATTTTGTTATGCTGAGGCTCTTTAAAACTATTACCGGGTATACCAGTGTCTACATGTCTTCTCCCTCTAGAAGGGTGGAATGCTTCCCCCGCCGCCGGAACTGGCCGGGGGGGGGGGGGGGGGTAGTATTCCAGAGTGTTTGACACCAAACACATGTTTTGATAAAGCCAAACCAAAGTGTAGCATTAACCGCGAGGATTATAATGCACTTAAGAGTACATGGTATGGCTATATCATAGAACAGCTATAAGGACGGGATTCCGAAAGCTGCAGAGGGGCTCAGCTCATGCTAGGGCACCCTCTCACACAAAACCAAGCACTCTGCCTTCAGGATTGTCAAGGCCTGCCATAGTAGTGACTTATAGGTTAATATGCGTCTATATATATATATAAGTAGATATATGTATACTATATCTAAGTAAGGGTTGTTTACACCACCTTACCCAGGCTGCAAGTGCAGACCTGTCGTGCCATTTTGGAAGGCTTCCCAGGGGTGGCATAATACATGCTTCAGCCCCTGGTAGGCCTCTGGGGTACCTATGCCCTTGGTACCCAAGGTACCATATGCTGGGGGCTCACAAGGTAACTCAGTAACCAATCTGGTATGTACCTAAAGTACATGCAATCAATTTAGAGAGAGAACAGCTAGTCTGTGGTACTGAGTAGCAGAATCACAGCCAGACTAAAGTCGAAAAAACTTGGAAACACAGCAAAAAGTGGGGGTAACCATAGGAAGCAGACCCTACTCTCCTACACTGATGATAGGCAATGCCCTACAAAACGTCCAGCAGTTTTCTGCATTGGGTGGGAACTGGGGAGTGGGGTAAAGTTACACCGTGGAGCGAGCTTTTGCCTGTTGTCCAAAAATCCAGAAACCACCTTATTCACAAACAGCCTGGCTCAGTCAAAAGACATGTCCATAATGGAAATCTCGACATACTCCAAAAAGCCAGTCAGCTACATCCAGGCTTGCGGTTGGATAGATAAGATGGTGCTCATGACCTAAGCAACACAGTCAGTGGTGTCCAGGCTAGCTCTCAAAATGTAAGTAGTAGCATTCCAGCCATTTTGCATCATTTGTATGAAGGATTGTCTGACATTTTCAACAATGACTGTGTTGCCTAAGTCAGGAGTATCATTGTATCTATCCAACAGCAAGCCTTGATGTAGATGACTGGCTTTTTTGAGTATGTCCTGTCTCCATTATGGACATTTAGTTTGATGGAGCCATGCTGATTGCTGATAAGATGCATTCTGGATTTTTGCACAACAGGTTTAACAGATTGCTCCATGGGGCAACTTTCCCCCACTTGTCAGTTCCCCAACAATGCAGAAAACTGCTGGGTTTTTGAAGGGCGTTGTCTATCATCAGAGGCAGCCAAATTCCACAGCCTGTTCAGCCCTTTCACGTATGCAAGGGTATAACTAGATAATGGAGAAGGGGCATATTATAGCCAGGGCCACTGGAATTATGTAGCAGGGAAGGGCCAAATTATGCATCTGAGTTTAGTAAATTATGCAGCAAGAAAAGGTCAATTATGCAGCATTATGTGGCACATGTTGTGATGGCACTACTTCATTATTGTGTCATTTTTAAGCTTGTTAATAGTTTGTGGGCATTAGCTGTGCCTTATTAGTATCAGTTTAAAACCCAAATATAGCAGTAAGTTACATAAAGGTGACCAGTCAACCATTGCAAAGGGCCTTCCACTGAGCTGCAAATATGTGCTGCTGTGTTTCTACTAACTTTTGAACTGTTTGAGCCAAAAACAATTTTTTGGGGGTTAAAACCTGTAGATTATGCAGCAGATGATGGATTATGTGGCAAATCTACAATTATGCGAAAATCACTCAGCATTGCATAATTCCAGTGGTCTTGGTTATAGTTAATGTAGTGTGGCGAATGAGGTGACATGACTATGTACAGATATGCACGATTTATAGAAATCTGAAGGTGTGCATTAATTATAAATCTAAATTATAACTATGACAGTTATTTGAAAGTGGTGCGCAAATTTTAAATTTAAGTTCTAGCTATAACTTTACAATTTCTAATATTTGTGTAGTTTACGTTGTGCTTGTATTAAAAGAAGAAAAGAGCGAAAGTCTTCATGGGGGATTTGGAGACCAAGAAGATCTCACAGATATATCAGTCCGTGGTCACCCACAGTGCTCCAATGCTAGAGAAGTTGCGGGGCTGTGGGAAGAGGAAGTGAGTACACTGGAGGAGGAAGACTGGAGGGAGGCCCTGGCCGTTCCACGGGGAGCGGCCATAGCTATGCGCCTCCACCTCATCCAATTTAAATTCCTCCACTGAGTCTACTTTACCCGGGTTTGGCTGTGGCAGGCGGGATTGGTTGCCTCCCCGGAGTGCCTCTGGTGCGGCCGGGAGGAGGGCACATTCTTGCACACTGTGTGGCACTGTACCTCATTAGATCGATTCAGGAGGGGGGTATTTTCATGCTTATCGGCGGTCTTGGGGAGGACACTCCCACGCACACCACAGTTCGCCTTACTGCATGTGATGGAGGGGGTTGGGGGTAATGCCTACAGACGACATCTTCTGGTGCTGGGCCTCACTTTGGCAAAACGGGATATAGCCAGGCGGTGGAAGGACTTACAGGTCCCCTCGGTGGCCACCTGGAAGAACAGTCTTGACTTCTGCAAGGGGTTGGAACAGCCTATTTTTGTAGCCCGGGGTTGTCCACGTAAGCACTACAAAATATGGAAGCAGTGGGTGGACTACAGGGGGTTGTGGCTAGATCCTCCGATTGCCGCAGACGATCTCCCAGGGGACTGAGGAGAGGGGCTGGTTGGTCAGGTTTGGCACGAGGTGGTGGGGGGAATATGGAGGTGTGTGTGTGCTAGGGCGGGCGGCTCTATCGGCTGTTTTTCTGTTTGTATTAATACCTTTCCTTTTCAGTTGTCTTTCCTTTTCAGCATATGAAGTGGACTCAGTGGACTTTGTGCAACTCGGGGGTGGGGGGGAGGGAGTTGGGGCAGGAGGGGCTTACATCCTACTGGACATCTTACGTCAAGTAATTTGGTTGTTGGGTTGTTCACAAAAATGTCAATTGCTATTCTGTGCTTATAACATTGATACTGCAGTGGCATCTGGGGGTACAGAGCCCTGCGACCTCTGTGCAAATTGGCAATAAAATGTGTTTTTCATGGAATATATATATATATATATATATATATATATATATATATATATATATATATATATATATATATATATATATATAACATACACACATCCATATATAGCTTAAACCTTTTGCCAGGATCAGCACAAAAACTACCAGGTGGCTTTAGTTAGCTAAGATCTGGCATGTCCATATTTGTGGAGATCCGGGGGAGGGAGGGAGAGGGCGAGAGAGAGACAGAGACAGGGAGAGAGTGCATGAACCCCCCAGCCCCATTTTAGCTCCAATTCGAAAGTTTGCTCACATTTACAGCCGAAAAAAAAGCTTAACATATTTACATCAATATTAGCCTGGAAGGAGTAGTTTCTTACCTGTAACTCCAGTTCTGTAGTAGGGGTATCTCTGTTATAGTCATAATCTTGTGAATAGTCCCACCCATGTGCGTGGACCCCGGAGCAATCAAAATAGTCTCTTAAGTTGTCTTCTTCTGCAGTCCTGCATAGACACTTAAGAGAAAATCAAAGACAAATAATGCAACCTAAAACTACAAGGCTACATTGGCCAGCACTTCATCTCGAAGTGAAAAAGATAGCCAAATATTATTACATTTTACACACTTTGTAAAGTTTCACACCTAGAGAAACTCCCCTTCACAAAAATCCTTTGTCATGATAGAGAGGAAGGGTTGAATAGACAAGCCCCATAGGCTGTCATTATGTGTCTGGAAAAGAGATACCGTGCCTTTAAGGAAGTCTCCAGAGACCCTCGGTATCCCAGGATGCACAGCCAAAGGCCTTTTACTTTCAGTTCTTTTTGAAGGTGTATAAAGCTTGGCCTGTACCATTCAGTACATTATCATTTCATCCACCGGGGAGGAGGGAGGGCGCTTATGACTATAACAGAGATACCTCTACTACAGAACTGGAGTTACAGGTAAGAAACTACTCCTTCTGTAGTAGGGGATCTCTGTGTATAGTCATAATCTTGTGAATAGAATGGTAAGCCCATCCCAACAAACCAAACCAGCGGTGGAGGAAACAGACAAAAACCACTACTGTGCAAACAGATTTCTCAACGAAGCCTGCCCAAACTGAGCGTCTGCTCTGGCATCAGAGTCCAGGCAGTAGTGTTTGGCAAAGGTATGGACTGACTTCCAAGTGGCAGCCCTACAGATATCTGCAATGGGAACATTACGTAGCAAAGTCGTTGTAGCTGCTTTGCCCCTAGTGGAATGAGCCTTAGGCTTACCCCCTAAGGTCTTGTTAGCCTTTTGGTAACATAGAACAAGTTACTTACCTTCGGTAACGCTTTTTCTGGTAGATACTATATCTGCCTGTGGATTCCTCACCTTGTGAATATCCCCTTGCGTCAGCAACATTCGGAAATTCTTTTTTGTAGCTTCGCGCCGACGTGGATCCGGACGTCACAGAGGCACGGCATCGCTCGCGACCCCACTGACGTCACCGACGCCTATAATAGGCCCACGCCGGCGTGATGACATCAGTTCCGCCCTTTTTTCCGTGCCTTCGAGGCACACGGACGGACCGATGACAGTAGACATATACACAGTATAGAAATCAAGGTAACACACACAGTGTGAAACAAATGCAATAAAACATTCGAAATAAACAAATCCTTGACCATAAAATAATACATTATATAAACCTCTGGCATAGAAGAGTGGACAACGGGGAGGCGGGTGGGTCAGTGAGGAATCCACAGGCAGATATAGTATCTACCAGAAAAAGCGTTACCGAAGGTAAGTAACTTGTTCTTCTGATAGATACATCTGCCGTGTGGATTCCTCACCTTGTGAATAGAGTCCCACAGCAGTCCCCACTCCCGGAGGAGGGTGTCCACTCTTCTATACCAGGAAATCCTGAAGGACAGAGCGCGCAAAATGACTGTCCCTCCTCACTTCGGAATCCAAGCAGTAATGCTTCGCGAAAGTGTGGAGGGAAGACCAAGTTGCCGCTCTACAAATATCCTCTACAGGCACACCTCTAGCCAATGCAGAGGTCGAAGACTTTGCTCTAGTAGAATGAGCCCTTATACCCTCTGGTGGGTCCTTACCGGCCAAAGAGTAACAGATCTTAATGCAGAGGACGATCCATCTCGATAAAGTCCTCTTATAGACCGCTCTTTCTTTCTTGCAGCCAGCAAAGCCAATGAAGAGCTGGTCGTCCACTCGACAGTCTTTAGTCCTGTCCAAGGAAAAAGACACCGCCCTCTTGGGGTCAAGACGGTGTAATCTCTCCTCCTCCTTGGAAGGGTGAGGGGGAGGATAAAAAGTAGGAAGGGTAATGGATTGACCAAGGTGGAAAGGAGTCACCACCTTTGGCAGAAAAGCAGCCCTTGTCCTAAGAACCATTCGTTCAGCATGAATGGTCAGGAATGGGGGCTTGGAACTAAGAGCTTGAAGCTCACTTACCCTCCTCGCCGAGGTTATTGCAACGAGGAAAACAGTTTTGAAAGTCAGAAACCTCATGTGACATTTGTGAAGAGGCTCAAAAGGAGCACCCATTAAAAATATCAAAACTAGATTCAAATCCCACTGAGGCACAATAAAAGGGGTAGGAGGGAACCTATTAGTGAGGCCCTTCAAAAACCTTAAAACAATAGGAGACTTAAAAAGAGAAGGCTGGTCAGGCAAACAGATAAAAGCCGACAGCGCAGAAAGATAACCCTTCACCGTGGCAACAGCAAGCCCCTGCTGAGCTAGAGAAAGGGCAAACTGGAGCACATCAGATAAATGGGCCCTTAAAGGGTCTATAGACTTCTCCCTGCACCAAGCAACACATTTAGACCACCTATAAGAATAGATGGACTTAGTGGAGTCACGCCTGGCTGACAAAATAACATCCACCACATCGTGAGGGAGAGAAAAAGAAATCAGGCTGCCCCGTTCAATCTCCAGGCATGAAGGTGTAAGGTCTGGAGGTGGGGGTGTAGAACCTGCCCCTCCATCTGAGAGAGGAGGTCTGCCCTGTGAGGGAGACGGAGCGGCGGGTGAGAGGAGAGGTGGAGAAGGTCTGAATACCACACCCTTCTTGGCCAATCCGGGGCGATCAATATGACTTGGGCCCGGTCTTGGCGAATCTTCCTCAGAACCCGAGGAATCAAGGGTATGGGAGGAAACGCGTAAAGGAGTTGTGAGTCCCAACTCAACTGAAACGCGTCCCCCAAGGCTCCTTGCATCGGATACTGGAGACTGCAGAATGACAGGCAGTGAGCATTCTCGCGAGTGGCGAACAGGTCCACCCGAGGAGTCCCCCACATCTGAAAGATGTCGTGAACCACCTCCGGGTGAAGCCTCCACTCGTGGTCGGCAGAGAACTGCCGACTGAGACTGTCTGCACGAACGTTCTGAATCCCGGCCAGATGATTTGCCATCAGACAAATCTGATGGTCCTGAACCCAGGACCAGAGACGCAGAGCCTCTCTGCAGAGACACTGCGACCCCACTCCTCCCTGCTTGTTGATGTACCACATCGCGGTCGTGTTGTCCGTCAGGACCTGAACAGACTGACCGCGAAGGGAAGGGAGGAAGGCCTTGAGTGCCAGACGTATCGCCCGCAATTCTAGAAGGTTGATGTGAAGCAACCTTACCTCTGGAGACCAAAGACCTTTGACCTCCAGGTCCCCCAGATGAGCACCCCACCCGAGAGTGGACGCATCCGATATCACTGTGGCAACCCATGGAGGAATCTGAAAAGGCTTCCCTTGAGACAGATTGCCTTCCACGCTCCACCAAGACAGATCCGCCGCAGTTTCTCTGGAGATCTTCACTGACTCCCTGAGATCCCCGTTGTGTTGATACCACTGCCTGCGGAGGCACCACTGGAGCGCCCTCATATGCCTGCATGCATGGTTGACCAACAGGATGCATGAAGCCATCAGACCGAGCAGGCGAAGGACCTTCAGGACTGGAACGACCGCTCCATTGTAAAATAAAGGAATCATCTCTTGTATGTCGCGAATCCTTTGAGGAGGAGGGAATGCACGACACACAGTAGTGTCCAGTACCGCACCTATGAACAGGTTGCGCTGTGAGGGCACCAGGTGAGACTTGGGTACATTTATCGAAAAACCCAACCTGTGCAACAACTGAGTTGTCTCTTGCAGATGATGGAGCACCTTCTCCGGCGACTCCGCTTTGACCAGCAGTCGTCTAGATACGGAAACACATGTATCCCTGTTCTTCTGAGATGAGCTGCCACCACCTTGGTGAAAACTCGAGGCGCAGTAGTAAGACCAAACGGAAGGACCACAAACTGGTAGTGTTGTGACCCAACCGTAAAACGGAGATACTTTCTGTGCGACTTCAGGATGGGAACATGAAAATACGCATCCTGCAAGTCGATCGACACCATCCAGTCTTCTTCTAACAGCGCTTGAAGAACCTGCGCAAGAGTAAGCATCTTGAACTTCTCCTGTTCCAGGTAAAGGTTCAAGATCCTGAGGTCCAGGATTGGCCGAAGCCTGCCATCTTTCTTGGGGATCAGGAAATACCGGGAGTAGCACCCCTGACCCCTTTCCTGCTCTGGAACCACCTCTATCGCACCTTTTCGGAACAAAGCCAGGACTTCTTCCTGCAGGAGAAGCAGGTGGTCCTCTGAACAATAACCCTGGCAAGGAGGGTAATTGGGAGGGAATTCCGGGAAAGGAAGAGCATACCCATTCTCTACAAGATTGAGAACCCAAAGATCCGATGTTATTAATTCCCAATCTTGTAGAAAATGTGTAAGCCGACCCCCCACTGGGCCCACATGATCCGGAATGGCGGATCTAGGGCTGCTTTGCTGCGTTGGCAGGGGGTTGGGAAGGAGAGGAGGAGGAGGAGGAAGCTTGACGACCTCTAGGGCGGGATCTTTGTCTGCCCCTGTACGACTTGTACAGTGTATTCTGTTGCTGCTGAGGCTGCTGCTGGGATGGTCTGTAAGAACGAAAGGAAGATCTTCCAAACCCCCTGAAGCGTCTTCCAGTAGTACCCCTGGATTGAAGACCCAAAGATTTTGCAGTGGCCCTACTGTCCTTAAAACGTTCCAAGGCAGTATCAGCCTTCTTGCCAAACAACCCTGATCCATCAAAAGGCAAGTCTATCAAAACAGACTGGACGTCTGCAGAGAATTCTGATGATTTAAGCCAGGCAGCCCTCCTAGTAGCTACGGAGGAGCCCATGACCCTTGCCACTGAATCAGCAGTGTCCAGACCACTCTGAATGACCTGTCTCGCAGCTGCTTGAGTGTCCAATACCACTTCCTGAAAATCCTTCCTGTCATCTTCAGGAATCTTCGGAATCAACTGCTTGACAGAATCCATCAAAGCATGGATATACCTTCCCATCAGACACGTAGCGTTGGTTGACTTTAAAGCCATACTGGCTGATGAGAAAACCTTCTTGGCACTTTGGTCCTGCTTTCTAGATTCTTTATCTCCAGGAACCTGTGGAAAAGCACCAGCTGATTTCTTTGAGCAGGCAGCCTGCACCACCAAACTCTCAGGTAGAGGATGTGTCGATAAAAATGCAGGGTCCTCAGGTGCAACTCTATATCTCCTCGCCACTGTTCTAGAAACTGCAGGAGCAGATAAAGGTTTCTTCCAAACCTCATAGATGGGCTCAGACAAGGCCTCGTTGAAGGGCAACATAGGTTCAATAATAGATGAGGGTGAATGAAGCACCTCAGTCAAAATATTAGGCTTATAATCAGCAGTGGGTAGAGTAATATTCAATAAGCTCGCTGCTTTCTTAATGACAGTGTGATAAGGTACCACATCCTTTGATGGAACATTTGACACCGAAGCCAATTCCCATTCAGGTGATAGTTCAAGCCCACTGGCCTTACACAAGTCTTCAAAAGGATCCTCAGAATCCTGTAACTCTCCCTCTTCAGTATCTGAATAACGATATCTTTCCTCTTCTAGAAGCCTCTGGGCCTTTCTCCGAGATCTTTCCTTCATAATCGAAGCCAATGGATTCGGAATCGACTCCGACGGGGGTCGGTGCCGGCGTCGAACCCGAAGTCGGACGAGGTCTTTCAATATGAGGTCAGGCAGAATCCTGCCTCGGAGTCGTAGGCATCGGCGTCGACGGGATCGGCGTCGACGGAACCGGTGTCGTGCGCTTCGGCGTCGACGACACCGGTAGTGTCGGAAAATGCCAATGCGGTGGTACAGCCGGCATAAAAGGCATGAAAGGTGCAGGGGCGTAAGCCTGTGGAACACCTAAGTTAAAGGCCATAGGACCCGTGGGACCAACAGGTGCACCAGACGGGTACATCGCCCTGGAATAAACACCAAACATGGCGTTCAGGAACTGAGAAGGATCCTGACCTGGAGTCGGAAATTCAGGATATGGACCTCTTGGTTGTTGGAGGCGGAGTCGATACGACGTCGACCTCTTCATCGGGTCTAGGAACCGGGGTCGACGAACCCGCAGGTATCGGAACCTCGACTTCACCAGCCCCCTGCTCCTCACCTTCATCCTCCTGACCAGAAGGATTGGATGGAATCGGAGAATGGACCTGTTTCTGAGATTCGGGTGAATCCGGATGTGAAGCCTCATCAGGTTCCGACTCCGAAATCTCCACTTCCTTACTCATAAGCTTGACCTGGGACTTCGGTCTTGAACTAGAGTCCTTCCCAGAGTGATGACGTGACTCATGGCTCCTCTTCTTGTGTTTCTTCTTCGAAGACTTAGAAGCGTGAGCTGAAGACGACTCCGAGTGTGACCTCGAACGAGACCTCGACCGACGAGATCGAGACTTCGAAGATTTCTTAACTTTTTTATTTTTAAGTTTTGCCACGAGAAGCTTTGTCTCTCTCTCTCTTAAAGCCTTCGGAGTCATCTTCCTGCAGCAAGGACAGTCCTCGACATCATGATCGGAGCTTAAACACCAAACACAGCATTCGTGAGGATCGGTGATAGACATAGTCTTGCCACATTCGCCGCAAGCTTTAAATCCAGTCTTCTTCGACGACATTTCGAAGAGTATAAAGATAGACACAATAGTATGAAAATAGTAACAAAGTTACTGTAAGCTACAGCACGATCCCTGAAAACCGTTAGCGTCGGCGACGCTGAAAAAAGGGAACTGATGTCATCACGCTGGCGTGGGCCTATTATAGGCGTCGGTGACGTCAGTGGGGTCGCGAGCGATGCCGTGCCTCTGTGACGTCCGGATCCACGTCGGCGCAAAGCTACAAAAAAGAATTTCCGAATGTTGCTGACGCAAGGGGATATTCACAAGGTGAGGAATCCACACGGCAGATGTATCTATCAGAAGCACAAGTTACTTACCTTCGGTAACAATATATCTGTAAGAAACAGTAGTTAGTATTAGATTCCTTACCTTAGAATATCCCCAGGCGTCAGTCTGGATCCGGAAACTTTTGCGTAGCAGTACCCCTGCACGTCGCTGGGCGTCGTCTGCGGCTCCGCGTCCGTCGTCGTTGGGATTACGTCGCCGGAGTACTTAGACGCCGCCCTCACGCGCTGACGTCAGTTCTTATACACAGCTTTTCCGCACCAGAAACGCAGAGCCATGATAAAAACCAACACTGGTGCCATAAAACTAGGGCCCTGAAAGGGGATGACCTTAACCCTAGATATCGGTTCGCAGAACGTGAAGAATGGGTGGGGCAGTAAGGAATCTAATACTAACTACTGTTTCTTACAGATATATTGTTACCGAAGGTAAGTAACTTGTGCATCTGAAAGAAACAGGTTAGTATTAGATTCCTTACCTTAGAATAGATAACCCAGCAATACCAACCCCGGTGGTGGGTCTGCGAACCAATAATCACACCAGAAAGTCCTGGAGAACGGAACGGCTGAAAAAGCCATCTCTCCGGACTTGGCTGTCCAGGCAGTAGTGTCTTGCGAACATGTGCAGCGAGGCCCACGTAGCTGCCTGACAGATGTCCTGCAAGGGGACTCCCCGACCGTGGCAGTAGTAGCCGCCGTGGCCCGAGTGGAATGGGCACGCAGCACTACAGGAGGCTCCTTTTTAGCCAGTGAATAACAAGCCTTGATGCACAAAACGACCCATCGAGAAATGGTTCATTTGTGCACCGCTCCCTTCTTTGGGTCCAGACGGTGGAGCCTCTCTTCCTCTTTCGAGGGATGCGGAGGCCGAAAGAAGGTGGGCAAAGTGATGGACTGCCCGATGTGGAAGGCTGGGACGACCTTGGGCAGGAAAGAGGGACGTGTCCGTAAAACAACTTTGTCCGGATGGACAGAAAGGAAAGGAGGTTTAGAAGAAAGAGCCTGGAGCTCACTCACCCTCCTGGCAGAGGTGATTGCAACCAGGAATGCAGTCTTAAGAGTGAGAAGACGAAGAGGACAGTTATGAAGTGGCTCGAAGGGAGCGCACATCAAATAAGTCAGAACAAGATTCAAGTCCCACTGAGGCATCACGAAAGGAACAGGGGGAAACGTATGAGTGATGCCCTTCAAGAACCTATTTACAACTAGGGACTTGAAAAGAGAGGGCTGATCAGGGAGCCTTAAGAAGGCAGAAATGGCAGAGAGGTGGCCCTTAAGAGTGCCCAGAGCAGAGCCCTGCTGGGCAAGAGAAAGAAGAAAAAGGAGAACTTCAGAAAGGGGGCAGAGAGTGGCTCCACAGCCTTTGCTGTGCACCATGCCACAAATGTGTTCCACCTGCAGGCGTATACCGATTTTGTGGAGGGACGCCTGGCTGACAGAATCACATCGCAGACTTCAGGAGGCAAGTCAAATGGCCACAACTGTCGCCCCTCAATCTCCACGCATGGAGGTGGAGGCTGGACAGGTTCGGGTGGAGGACCGTCCCCTGCTGCTGCGACAAAAGGTCCTCCTGAAGAGGCAGACAAATCGGGGGATCGACTGACATGCTGAGTAGCTCGGGATACCAGTATCTTAGTGCCCAGTCCGGAGCCACAAGGATGACTTGGGCCCGGTCGCGCCTGATCTTCTAAAGCACTCTGGGCAGAAGTGGCATAGGCGGAAAGGCGTACAACAGACCGCAGCTCCACTCGTGACGAAAAGCGTCTCCGAGCGAGTGCCGTATTGGAAATTCCAAAGCGCAGAACTGATGAGATTGCGCGTTCTCTTCTGTGGTGAATAGATCTAACCAAGGCTTTCCCCACTGCTGAAAAAGACCTTGCGCAACGTCCGAGTTCAGACGCCATTCGTGATCCATCATGCACCGACAGCGGAGTTCGTCCGCCCTGGCTTTCAGGGTACCTGCCAGGTGTTGAACCACCAGGGTCACGCCCTGATGTTCCAGCCTTTGCCAGAGACGCAGAGCCTCCTGGCAGAGGGTCCACGACACCACCCGCCCTGTTTGTTGGAGTACCACATGGCGGTGGTGTTGTCCGTGAACACCTGCACTACACTCCCGCGGACAGAGGGGAGGAATACTTTCATTGCAAGTCGGGTCGCCTGCAGCTCCAGAAGGTTGATTTGGAGCCGGGACTCCACCGGAGACCAGAGGCCTCTGATCTCCACCTCTCCCATGTAGCCCCCCCAACCTAGGAGGGACGCGTCCGTCACAACTACGTGCTCCGGTTGGGGAAGGGAGAGGGATCTGCTGCTGACCCAATCGCGGTCCAGGAGCCATCACTGTAACCGTCTTGCAGTGCCCCCGAGATCAAGATATGGTCGGACAAGTTGCCCTAATGCTGGGCCCACTGAAACTTCAGGTGCCACTGCAGAGCCCGCATCCGCCACCTGGCGTGATGCCCCAGAAGGATGCAGGAGGCCATCAGCCCCAGAAGCCACAGCATCAACCTGACCGAGACTCGGGATAAAAGCTGAAAGATCGGAATCAGAGCCTGAATATCCCAAACCCACTGTTTGGGAGGATAAACCCGAAACTGCGCCGAGTCGAGAACTGCTCCGATGAAGAGGAGCTTCTGAGAGGGGCACAGGTGTGACTTCGGCACATTGATGGAGAACCCCAGCAGGTGCAGGAGGTCGGCCGTAGTCTGGAGATGGCTGACGACTGTCTGGGGCGAGCCCGCCTTCAACAACCAGTCGTCGAGATCGGGGAAGACTGACACCCCTAATCTGCGCAGATGAACTGCGACCACCGCCATCACTTTCATGAACACCCGAGGTGCGCTGGTAAGGCCGATGGGAAGCACGGTAAACTGAAAGTGCTCGCGGCCTACCGTGAACCACAGGTAGCGCCGGTGGGCCGGCAGGACAGGGTTGTGAAAATAAGCATCCTGCAAGTCCAACGCTACCATCCAGTCTCCCGGGTCCAGGGCAGCTAAGACCTGAGCCAGCGTCAGCACCTTGAACTTCTCCTTCTGGAGGAAGCCGTTGACGTTCCGCAGGTCCAAGATAGGGCGTAGGCTCCCTTTGCCCTTCTTGGGAACCAGAAAGTAGTGGGAATAACAACCACACCCTACTTCTGGCCCAGGAACGCGCTTGATGGCCCCCTTGGCCAAGAGGGCCGTAACGTCCTCTTGCAGAAGTTGCAAGTGATCCCCCGACACGCGGTGGTATTGCGGTGGCATGGCAGGAGGGGTCGCCTCGAAGGGGAGGGAGTAGCCCCGTCAGACGATTTGCAGCACCCACCGGTCCGATGTGATGTTGTGCCAGTGGAGGAGGTGATGGTGAACCCTACTGTTAGACCTGACACCTTTTGGCGTGGTTCTTCCCCCATCTTTTTGCCTCTGACTCATGTGTTTTGATGCTGTGCTGGATTTCGTTTTTGCTGGTTTAGATGTTTTGGACACTCTGCCACTGCTGATCAGTGTCAGAGTGTAAGTGCTCCTTCTGTAAATTGTGCTATTGATTGAGTATACCTAATTGGCATATTTGTATCACCACGAAGTCCCTAGTAGAGGGCACTGTGTGTGCCAGGGCTGGTGATGTCAAATGCTACTAGTGGGCCTGCAGCGCAGATTGCGCCACCCACGCGAGTAGCTTTTAAAAGGTGACTCAGGCCTGCCAGCGCAGGGCCTGTGTGCAGTCAGTGACTGCCATGTCAGCCTGGCCAGTGTCCCCACTGGCTAGGTCCAATCCTTCCCTGTCTGTGCACATCAGTCACCCCTATGGAAGGCTCAAGGTACCCCCCTGGGCAGGGTGCAGTGTAGGGATAAGGTAGAGCATGTGCTAGTGCAGGTACTATGCTCTGGTAGTGGGCTACAGCCATTTTTGTGTGCTCACTGCTGTAAGGCTATCTTGCTCCATAGAGTAACATGGAGGGGGGCTGGGCCCATGTGATACCAGCCTATCTCCCCATAGGAACAAGATGGGACATAAGTGAAAGATATCCCTGGACTCAGAATTTAATGACACATCTTTTAGTGAAGGGTGTTTTTAAATCCTGTGTTGGAGAATAGCACTTTTAGAAAGTGGCTGTTCTCTTGTCTAAACCTTTTTCTGTGTGCCTGGGTATGTGGAATGTCTGCCTGGTCTGGATGTGACAGGAAGGGGCTGCAGAGCCCCAGAGGAGAGGGTCGGAGCCATCCCGGGGATGAAAGGGCACATCTGCCTGCTTGGGAGGAGGGAGGAAGGAATGCCAGATAAGTGCTGGGCTGTGCCTGCCTACCTCCCCCACTTTAGCTCTCTCCTGGTGGTCAACTGACCCCACGGGCCCTGAAGCTGACAGGAAGAAGAAAGCCAGAGACACCTCAGTGCTCCGCAACCCCCAGAACTGGTTTAGACTGGACCCAGGGCCTCCATGCACGAAGAACTTCAAAGACATTGGGGGGTATAAGGAAAGGACCCCTGTCTGCAGAAGATTAGATTCTGAAACTCTACAATCAAGACGGACCCTCTGCTGGAAGGAGGACGGCGAGAGAACAAAAGGAAGATTGCCTTGCTGTGTGCTCTAAGGGCTGACCTGTTCTGCTGTATCACTGGAAGCTGAGGAGGGGAAAGGGACTTTGCTGTGGGCTGTGTCCCTGCCTGCTTGAAACTGTTGAGACTTTGCTGTGTGCTGTGCCTACAGCTTGAATCTCCAAGGGCCTGAGAAGAGCTGGCTCCCTGTCTGCAACCCAGGAACATAAAGGTTGCCCAAGGACGGCAAGACTCTGCTGTGCCCCCCCCCCCCCCCTGAAGCTGTGGGCCGGGGAGATCGTGAAACTGCTGTGTGCAGTGAACATCGGGGACTGCTCGACTAAGCCTGGCTGTGTGTCCCGGATAGCGCGCTGGCTGCTCTCTGCTCTGATTGAGAGCGCCGCGCTGATTGCTGCCTGCTTTGCCCCGAGATCGGCGTGTTCATCGACACGTGCTCGTGGGGGCCGAGGGGTTCTGAAGCTCCCCCAGCGCAGCGCGGGTTAATTCCGCTTGCCTGCATCATCACCGCCGCGGGCCCGGGCCCTGAAATCGACCTCGAGGGTCTGCTTGCATTCACGAAGGGGCCGTGCGGTGATTGGCCGTGGCCGGAGGCTGGTAGAGAAGTGCCGCGACCGGATTGGCCGATTCCCCCAAAGCTGCGGTGACGTCGCGGAGGGCTCGGCAGAAGTGCCGCGACCGGATTGGCTGATTCCCCCCAGAGCTGCGGACGTCACTGAGGGCTCGGCAGAAACGCCGCGACGGGATTGGCTGGCTTCGCTGAAGCTGCTGCGAGAGCCGAGGAAGTGCTGTGATCACCGCCGGGACCGGGGAAGACTGACCCGACCTCGCCGAGGGATCTGGAGAAGTGCTCGAGCCCCCGGCCTGCCGTCTCTGCTCCCCGCCGCTCCCCGAAGGATTGAGAGCAGGCGGAGAGCCTGCTGAGACCGGCCGGGCCCGAGCGTGAATGAGCGCTCCCCAGCGAGGTCCACCTGAGGCAGGAGAAGTGCCGGGGGAGGGAAAAGGAGTCCCCCCCGGCCCTCGGGTGAGACGCGCTTGTAGCGCTTAGGCTTCTCAGCGGTAGGGGATGATTCCTCTGGCACAGGTTGGCATCCACCTTGTTTTCCTTGCTCGTTTTTAGGGCTAATATAAAGTCAATCAGTATTACTCGTTGTTTTTGATACCGAGGGACTAGAGACTATTTTTGTTTTGATTCTGAGGACTGCCTATTTACAAGAACCATTAAGAATAAAGTGCAACCTTGTTCTAAATGAAGTGTTTAACGTGCAACCTTTAAGTTAGAAATGCTATGTGTTTTAAAGAAGTGATTATCATGCAACTGCTTCATTTACATGCTGAAACTAGATAAAGTTATATATTTTTATAAAAATATACTTACCTGTGTGGTCTCAGTTTGTGGTGGATTGGGGATTATTGTTGTGTTAAGTGCAAATGTTATCCACATTGTCTCCGAGTTTAGCCTAGACTGCTCGCGCCATGCTACCTAGAGGGTGAGCAGGGGTTATCTCAGAGGGTTATTCCGTTGCCCTGACCGGAGCTAGGGGTCCCTACTTGGGCCAAGGTACTTACCTTTGCCAACCAGAGACTCCCAGTTCTAACACCTACCCTCCCCCCCTGGCGTTAAATGGGCCTGACAGCTCGGACTAGGAGGGTTTTGAGGCAGATGCTGCTGGGGTGGATGTGGACTGGCCTCGCCATTGTCCCCTGGCACGCCACGGCGTTTACCACGTCCGCCACCGCACTGGATGTTAGTCTGCAGTCCATCGCTGGCAGGACGTGTGGGGGTGCCCCTTCCTTGGCCACAAAAGGAGCGAAAGGCAGCAGTTTGCTGGCGCGGGCCGATAGACCCAAGGACTTGGCCGTAGCCCTGGAGTCCTTAAAGCGCTGAAGCGCACTGTCTGCCTTGTCGCCAAAGAGGCGACAGCCATCAAACGGCATGTCCATAAGGGTGTTCTGGACATCAGCCGAAAAATTGGTGGACCTCAGCCAGTCGTGGCGGCGAACCGCCACCGTTGTTGCAATCGCCCTGCCTAGCGAGTCCGTGGTATCCAGCCCACATCGAATAGAATACCGTGCCGCATCTCGCCCCTCCGCAAGGGCTTGGGCGAGTTTAACCCGGGCCTCCTCCGGGTATTGAGGCAGCACGTCCGCGACTGTGTCCCACAGAGAGTGGGTATAACGGCCCAAAAGGCAAGCGGTGTTGACCGACCGCAACCCCAAACTAAGTGAGGAGAACATCTTTTTTCCATACTGTTCATACCTTTTGGATTCCCGATCAGGGGGAGCGGTTAGGAATGCGGTCTGGGAATTGGAGGCATGGATAACCAGGCTCTCGGGGGTGGGGTGGGTCGACAGGAAACAAGGGTCGCCCGGGGCCGGGCAGTGACGTCTGGCCACGTTCCTATCTACAGGCGGACCTGTAGCGGGCCTGGACCAAGTGCCCAAAAGAACGTCAGTTAAGGACTCATTGAATGGCAGTAGAGGCTCCGAAGAGCTTGCCTGCGGTTTGAGGACCTCAGTGAGGAGGTTAGTCCTCACGGCCACGACGGGGAGCTCAAGAGACAAGGCCTTGGCTGCCCTCATCAACACCACACTATAGGCAGCCCCCTCCTCCTTAGCCACGGTAGGAGGGGAGACAAATCCTGTGTCTGGCAAAGTGTCCAAACCACTGGCCTCCACTAGTTTACCTGCCCAGTCCTGAAAAGACTGGCACTCCCGTGCCAGAGGGTCCTCAGACCCCTCCCAATCCGCCTCGTCCTTCACCTCCTGGTACTCAGGTGCAAATGATGGGGCTGGATCATAGAAGTAGTGTTTTTCTTTCGGCAACGAATGCGGCGTCGATCGACGTCGGTCCGACGCCGGAACCGGATCGAGGGGGGGATCGGGGACGATGTCGTCCGGGGACGGCGTCGGGGGCGACACCCTGGGAGTCGACGCCGGCGGAGGGGTCGTTAGGTCGACCAGCGGCGACCGGGATCCGGCGGGGCCTTGCGGTGTCAGGACCGAAGTCGCCGACGGCGCCGAATCACCCGACGGCGCCGGGGCCGAAGCACCCGGCCCGCTTGGGCTCCCAGTCGGGACCGCGGGGCCCGGAGGCGCCGCGGAACCCGACGGAGGAGTGAGCGACCTCATGGCCATGAGGAAGGCATCGATCTCCTCCGGCGTCGCGTTTTGCCCAGGGACCGGCGGGTATGGAGCAGGCTGCGACGCCTGCAGGTCCAGCCGAGCCGCGTGGGCGGTGTCACCCAAACCCCCGGCTGTGTCGCGCGAGCGTGGGGGGGGGGGGGGAAGAGTCAGAAGAGCGGTGTCACTTCTTCGACTTCTTGTGCCTCTTACCTGAGGACTTGGAGCCAGACTAGTGGCGTCGACTCGCCGAGCTCCGAGGACTCCGGCCCCGCGACCGGTCCCTCGACCTCCTCCTGGACCGATACCTCAAGCGGCGCGGGCCGACTGCTGTAGCTCGAGGCGCTTACGGAACCGCTCCCGCTTAGCTTTCGACGTCAAGGCCCGGCAGTCGGGGCACGACTTGTCATCGTGGTCGGACCCTAAGCAATACAGGCACTGGCGATGGGGGTCGCTAACCGACATCAGTCGGTTGCAGTCAGCACAGGGTTTAAACCCGGGCATCCCTACCGGCCCCGATGGAGTCGTTCGACTCAAAAAACAGATCAAAAAGGATCGAAAAAGTTTAGTCAAACAATGACTAAAGGGTACCACTTTTTCAGGATCGGCGCTTGCTGGCGCGGAAAAAAGAAGAACTGAGGTCAGCGCGCGAGGGCGGTGTCTAAGTACTCCGACGACATCATCTCGGCGCCAACGACGCAGATGACGGACGCGGAACCTCAGACGACGCCTAGCGACGCGCAGGGGTACTGCTACGCAAAAGTTTCCGGATCCAGACTGACGCCTGGGGATATTCTAAGGTAAGGAATCTAATACTAACCTGTTTATTTCAGATACTGTATACAGGACACTATCCATCTAGAGATGGACTGTTTAGATGTGGCAAGACCATTCCTGACTGAACCATAATTGACAAACGATTGGTCTGACCTACGAATGTCCTTGGTCTTATCTAAGTAGAACTTCAACACCCTTCTTACATCCAGGGAATGAAGAGACCTCTCCGCCGGAGAGGAAGGATGTTGAAAAAACATAGGTAAAGTTATCGTCTGATTGACATGAAAATCAGAAGTCACTTTAGGCAGGAACTTAGGGTGAGTCCTCATGACAACCTTAGAAGCATGAAACATCGTATAAGGCTCTTGGCAAGACAAGGCCTGGATCTCACTCACCCTGTGGGCCGATGATATAGCCAGAAGGAAGGCCGCCTTCCAGGAAAGATGCTGCAGAGAAGCCTTATGAATGGGTTCAAAAGGTTCCTTCATCAAACGAGACAGCACCACATTCAGTTCCCATGAAGGCGACAGACACCTAACAGGGGGAAATACTTTCTTCAATCCCTCCAAAAAATCTTTAATTACAGGAATCTGGAAGAAGGATGTTTGTGAAGGGCATTTCCTATACGCAGTTAATGCTGCAAGGTGAAACTTAATAGAATGGAAATTAAGGCCAGATTGAGCCAAATGCAAGAGATATGGAAGGATGACATCTTCCTTGCAGGAGGTAGGATCAGCGTTCTTGGACGTGCACCAGATGCAGAACCTTTTCCACTTGTAGGCATAGGAAGGCCTGGTGGAAGGTCTCAACCTCCTTGAGTATCTCCATGCAGTGGTCAGGCAAATTCAAGTGTCCATACTGTACTATCTCAGGAGCCATGCCACCAAACTCAACGATGAGAGGTTGGGGTGCACCATCTGCCCCCCGAACTTCGTTAGAAGGTCCGGCCGACATGGAAGCCACAGGTGGGGTTGGAGAGACCGGTGGAGCAGGTCCGTGAGCCACCACTGTCGAGGCCACTCCGGAGCAATGAGGATCATTCGCGCTCTGGATTGAGACAGCTTGATGAGCACTGCCGGAATCAGGGTAATGGGTGGAAAAGCGTACAGAAAGCTGTTCGACCACCAGATCCATAGCGCATTCCCCAGAGTCCCTGGGTGGTAAAACCTGGAGGCGAAGTCTCTGCATTTTCTGTTTCCGGCAGTGGCGAACAGATCTATGTCTGGAGCGCCCCATCTTCCGAAGATGTTTCCTAGTACCTCGTCGTTTAGGACCCACTCGTGGTTTTCCTGGACCAGCCTGCTGAGTGCATCCGCCTGAGCATTCTGCACACCTGGTAGATGGGTAGCCGTTATCGTAAGTCCTCTGGCTAGCAGCCAGTGCCAGATCGCCTGCGCTTCTTGGGACAGTGTGCGCGATCTTGAGCCCCCCTGCTTGTTGAGGTAATACATTGTGGTCGTATTGTCCGTCTGTACAAGCAAGGCGTTGGTCTGGAAGGACGGATGAAAGGCTTTCAGTGCCAAATGAACAGCTCTGAGTTCCAGAAAGTTGATGTGGTACGTGGATTCCGTCTGGGACCACGTTCCTTGGATCTGTAGATGGTCTGAAAGCGCTCCCCAGCCGTGGAGAGAAGCACCCGTCACAATAGTCTGTATGGCAATGTCCTTGTGGAACGGAACCCCCTTGAGGAGATTCTCTGCTGAACACCACCATCTCAGGGACTGTTGAGCGTGTAGAGACAGGTGGATCCTGTCGTCCCAGCTCTCTCGTGTCTTGTCCCATTGATCCTCCAGATATTCCTGCAGCGGTCTCATGTGGAGGCGTGCATGTGGTGTGAGGAAATGCAAGAGGCCATCAACTCCAGAAGAGAAGACACCGTCCTCACTGTCGTTCATGGAACGGACATGAGAGCCTGAGCCTTCCGAAGGATCGATAAGTGTCGCTCTTCCGAAGGAGACACGCTTGCTCTGAGAGTATTTATGGAGGCTCCCAAGTACTGCAGGCACTGAACCGGAGTCGGGCGGACTTGGACATGTTGATATGCAAACCCAGCTGATTTAACAGACCGGCCGTCCAGTTGAAATGCAATTGTGCTTTCTGGAAGGTGGAGGCTTTGATCAACCAGTCGTCCAGGTACGGGTAGACAAACACCTTGTTCTTTCTCAGGTGCGCTGCCACCACTGCCATGCATTTTGAAAAAGTTCTGGGTGCAGACTTCAGACCAAACGGTAGTAGGGTGTACTGATAGTGATTGGTGCCGACCAGGAAGCGCAGGAACTTCCTGTGTTTCCTTGCAATGGGCACATGGAGGTATGCATCATGCAGATCTATTGCGCAAAGCCAGTCTCCTCGTTGCAGCTGAGGATAAATCTGGTGCAAGGACAGCATGCGAAATTTCTCCCTGCAAATCTATTTGTTTGCTTGTCACAAATTCAGAATGGGCCTGAACTTGTTTTTATCCTTTTTGCATACCAGAAAGAACCTTGAGTATAGACCCTTTGCCCTATGAGACAGAGGGACGTCTTCTATTGCCCTTTTTCTTAACAGGGTATCGGCCTCCGCTTGGAGTTCTCGCAGCTGGAAGTGCGAAAGAACCGGTGGAATAGCTGGAGGAGGGCTGACAAACCGAAGACTGTACCATTGCAAACAATATTCATCACCCACTTGTCCTGAGTAATTTTTCTCCACTCTGCCAAGTAATTATGTATGCTTCCCCCCACCGGAGCGGGTAACAGACGAGGGGGAAGTCACTCCTCTGGGCTTAGATCTGGCCTGGCCCTTATTCGCCGAGGAGGCCTGCTGTCCGCCTCTGTCCCTCTGACGTTTCTGGAAGGGTTGTCGCTGGTATTGCTGTTGTTGCTTCTGCTGTTGGCCAGCTTAGCTACCTTGCCCCTGCTGATATCTCTGGGACGAGTAACGCCTCTGGAAGGGACAGAATGATTTTCGCTGGTCCTTTGGTTTCTCCAAACCTACAGCCTTCAGCGTTTCCACTTCCGTCTTCATGCGGGCCATCTCTTCGTACGCATGAGCCCCGAAGAGGGTAGATCCCGAAAAAGGCAAGTTAGAAATCCGCTGTTTCGCCTCAGGCTTAAAGAGGTAAGGCGCAACCAGGAATGTTGTCTCAAGTTTATGCCATGGCAATACCCATGAGCACCCAGGAGCGAGGCATCCGCCGCCGAACTGATGACCTGATTGGAGACCATCATGCCCTCATTCAAGATCTCCTGGAAGTCTTTCCTCCTGTCCCTCGGAAGGAGCTCAATGAATTGCTGCAGGGACTTCCACAAGGAGCGGTCATACCGACCCAAAAGGGCTGATGCACTAGCCGCTTTCATCGAAGTGCCAGCTGTACTGCAGACTTTTCTTCCTGCCGAATCCATGTGACAGCTCTCCTTGTCTGGCGGGACCGTAGACGAAGGGGCAGTAGAATCCTGCTTCTTGGCCGCTGTCACAATGACAGAATCGGGCACAGGATCTGCTCTCAAGAACGCGGGATCAGAATCCAGGGGGCCTGTACTTCTTTTGAAGTCTAGATGGCGTTGACTTCACCGAGGCCGGCGTCAGAAACAGCTCCATGGCCGTTTTTTCCAGTCCTGGCACCAAAGGTAGCAAAGGGCGAGAGAGGTGCCTGCGCTGCAATGTTTCAAAAATCACAGAAGTGGAAGGGGTGGGCACATTCAATGTGATCACCAATTTCGCTGCCCCCCTCAGCAGCACATCCTGGAACGTCACAATGTCATCCACTGGTGACACTCGTCGGAGGAGAGTCCGACAAAGTTGGAGAATATCTCCTGTCACTGGATGAGTCCGTGTACCTGGACTGTGACCTTTCCCGCTGCCGACGATGAGAGGACCTCGTCGAAAATCTACACTCACTTCGAGAGCGATGCCTCCCTCTGGATCTTGACCATAGCTTTCTGGGCCTTGCAGGAACCACCGGCCCAGGAGTCTGCAGAAACGGCAGAGGTTGAGCCGGAACCCAAGGGTTCGGTTGTGGAGGCCGAGGCAGTGGTGGAGGAGGAGGAGGAGGAGGAGGCGGAGGAGGAAGTTGTGGAAGAGGAGGAGGCATAGACGTCCTGGGCCTTGAGGGCGAGTAGGTCCGGGAATAATCAGAGTCCGGTGACCTAAGAACTCTCCTCTTCTTACGAGCAAGCCTCGGGAAGGACGCTCTGGAGGCGGACCTCTCTGAGCGCGAGCGCCGGCACCATCGCGACCCAAGACTCGCCAATGAGGACGAGGAGACGCTAACCAGAGGCACTAGACACCGTTCTGGACCTCGACTTCCTCTTCGACATCGACTTTTCCCTCCTCTACGTCGACCTGTTTGACATCTCTCTTCTCGACGTCGTTCTTCCTGACGTAGACGAACTCCCCGGCGTCGAGTGTCTTCGCCTCGACGTCGATCTTTCTCTCCTCGACATCGATCTTCATGTCGACGTTGAAGGCGAACTGCGGTGTCGCCTCGACGGCGAGCGTCTGCTTCTTCGAGACTCATCACGACGTCGATGGTGTGTCGATGCCGGTGAAGTCCTCGACATCGACCTCGTCCGAGGTCTTGACGTCCTACCCCTCGACGCCGAACGTCGACGTCGCTTAGACCCAGAGCCCTGGGTCGATGGGGAGCAGATGGTAGTCATACCTCTCGATGCCAACGTCGAAGCCATCGACGTCGACCGGTGCCTTTTCTGGGCCTTTTTTCTTGACTGGGGAGTCCCCCAGGGGCCGATGCACGGGCAGAGGATGATGACAGAGTCCCTCCATGGGCAGAGGATGATGACAGAGTCCCTCCATGCCCAGAAGTCCCACCTGGTTCCTGATGTCTCCTCTGCTCCAGGCCTTGGAGACTAATCTTCTCCCTGTCACGCAGGGTCCTCCTGGAGAAAGAGGGACAGATATTACAGGAGTCAGGGACATGGTAGAAGGGAGACAGAGTATGCATACTCTGTGGGGTCAGATTTTGCCTTCTTCCTACCAAACTCAGGGCACTTGTCGAATAAAGGTGGCATTTCGAAAAGAATGAGGTGGAAAAACTGGTCAAAAAAGACAGCAACTGGAAGAGGAAGACCCCAGACGTCGAGTGAAACACTCAAAACACTGGAAAAGCTCCAAAAATTGAGGATATACCCAGAAAGGTAGAGCTAAATGCTCCAGGGTCCTGCTAGCAGGAGCCGGAAAAAAGAACTGAAAGTAAAAGGCCTTTGGCTGTGCATCTTGGGATACCGAGGGTTGGAGAGTTGCTTAAAGGCACGGTATACCTTTTCCAGACACATAATGGGGGCTGTCTGTCCAACCCTTCCTCTCTATCATGACAAAGGATTTTTGTGAAGGGGAGGTTCTCTAGGTGTGAAACTTTACAAAGTGTGTAAAATGTAATATTATTTGGCTATCTTTTTCACTTCGAGATGAAGTGCTGGCCAATGTAGCCTTGTAGTTTTAGGTTGCATTATTTGTCTTTGATTTTCTCTGAAGTGTCTATGCAGGACTGCAGAAGAAGACAACTTAAGAGACTATTTCGATTGGTCCGGGTCCACGCACATGGGCGGGACTATTCACAAGATTATGACTATACACAGAGATCCCCTACTACATAAGCAGCAATTTACCCAGAAAGCCTTGCTTGGTGTAAAGCCACTTCATGTAAATCTGCTCAGTAGGTGATGAGATATAAGAGTTTTAAAAAGTTGCAGTGTGGGTTTGGAAAGGTGAATACTATTTGTATTTGCCATTTAAGATCACAATACAGAAAAAAGCAAATCCCGATGATCACATTAAATTTTTTTCTTAAGTGTGATTGCCTGATGAAGGGCATTTATTTTTTCTGCCAACATGAAAATTATGATTTTTAATAACATTTCACTTTTCAAGCTGTGGAAATAAAGTTCCACAGCCATGGGGAGACACCAGCAAGATGCTGGGATCCAGGGGGATGCTGCCGATCATCCAGAGGCACAGAAAATTGGTCCCAAAAAAAATTTGATTCTCTGTAATAAAAATCATATGTTTAATGGAAATTGCTATCTTATGGCTGCCTTTTTCTGGGCTGATCGAAATGTGCCGTTTAATGCAGAAAATAACAAAATCCATTAGAATCATGATTTTTTAAAATAAAAATAAAAAGGGAAAACTTCTGGTTAAAAAGAAAATGAAGGAAAACCCTCTCTTTGCACTGCCAAATGAAATGCATATATGAGGTTGACTGCCTAACTAGGCACTGTGGCTTGCCCCAGCTGCACACAGCCAAAGGCTGTGCACAGAGGGGATGTGCATGAGCCATAGCAGAAAGCCAGGCCCCGCAGTCTCCAATCCCTGTTGTGACTAGACAAATGCTGTGCACAGGAGGGGTTGGTAGCCTTCACCAAGTTGCCTGCAGAACAAGGCCATAGACATTGTCCGGGTATCAAACCCTGCGGTGCACGTGCTAAGGCTATGCAGAATAGCGGTTGACAATACAGTGAATTATTTTTAAAACATTCGAAATTCACTGAGGAAAAAGGTAAAAAGAAACTCAGTTATGGTCAGGCAATGCACTGGCTTCATGGTCATTTCACAAGCTGAAATAAATTGTGATATTATTTTCTAGACTTTTGTGCTTTCCAATGCTCTGTAGCTAGTTTAGAGCTCAAAATATTCTTACATACTTACTACAAAGTAGTCCAGTAGAAAGAAAAAAAATAGCTCGGAGACCTTAGCTATCCCTGTTGCAGTGTCTTTAGTTGGCAAATTCAGGCTGTTTAATAAATCAAGAAGAGATTTTTCTTCTTGTGCATAGGATCCCCTTGGATTAACTATTTTGAACATCTACTAAACACACCAAGTGTCAAGTTAAACTAGTCTTAAACGAAAACTGTTTGCTTTTATCTTTTGCATTGAATTTCCGACATCTCGTTGAGTTTCACTAGACCCCCGAGGTTGCAGAGAGGAAAGCTTTCCCATGGTGTGTTCAGGCTCTTCATTAACAAATACAAGACTACTGCTCACTGTTACCTATTTCAGAAATGTAATTCAAGCTGCTTCATAAAATGAGACTGTGATAACAACGTTAATCTCCCGTTTCTGCCTGACAGCAAAGGCTGCACGTTGCTGGGTCTTTTGATTACACTTTTTATTAGGTCTGGCTTGACTGTGGAGCTTTCTGCAATAACTATTGTTACCAATTCTTTAAAGTACACATAGTGTGGGTTTTCACTGCCCAAGGGAGTGAGAATACCGATCTCAATTCATGCTATTGGCTGTTTGGTTCGTCATTCCGCTAACAATTAGTGATTGAAGGACTATTTTACATTTCAAAAGTATGTTGAGTCACTTCAAATTAAATTCTTTATCTCAAAGATGCATTACAAGTAGAAAGCAATAATATTTTGTTTTTTTTTCACTGCAGCAGGTCGCTTTCAATGTTTATTGAGGGCTTAAATGTGAGCCAGGCGTATAGATTTTACCAAAGTTATTTTTAACTTATCCAAAGAGACATATTTATGGATATCGGAGGTCCTGGCATAGACTTAATCAAGAAGCTGATGGTAAACAAAAACAGCATTAACCTGAGCGAAAAATGAGCAATCCCTGTTCTCAGGTAGATGCAATTACTTTTAGGTTTAAAGTATTTTATTCAACACAACATGTGAGTACAAACACAGATCTCAATAAGCGACACAGCAGGGCGAAAAAGCCAGTTCTCAGTAGTGCCCACCCCGTGTCCAGTGCACAGTCCCTAACCAAGATACACATCAGGGCAACATTCACAAGGAGGACGAGTCCAGCAAGGGGTCATTGGGCAGACTCTACTGGGTGCGGAAGCCGCAGGAGGCGGAGATACTTGGGACAGGTAAGTTCCCTAAATTCAGTAAGCAATAAGGAGTGAAACGGTTGCCAGAGCTCCCTGAACTGGTCCACGTCACCCGCCACCGTGAGAGACAATTTGCAATTACTTTTAAATAGCAATATAGATGCCCGACGAGGCGCTCAAGAACATGAAGAGACGGGAAACACATTACAACTTGGAGGAATGTTTGGCTGGAAGATTGTCGAACTACAATGTGTGGAGCACTTGGGTGTCTTGAATCGGTGACTAGGGTGGTGTGTTTATCCCGCATTCGGGGGCTGCTTCTAGGTATGAAAAGGGTGCAGGAGGGGTGAGGGGCAAAGTGCATGCACTTTATAGTAACTTATTGTTGCACTTGACTGAGAATCCGCCCAGGAGCGATAGAGGAGTAGCTCATGGCAACCACTGGACAAAGGCAGTCATAGCTCAATATAATCCTCCAGAGAAACAGAGGGCCAGGTATCGTCTGACAAGTTTTACCTACAGAAAATGCATACAGACTGCAAATGAACATGATAAAAAAAAAGGACCCCCGCCCCCCCCCCCCAACAAAAATATATCATCACACTCCTAAGGCTCTAAAAGCTTAATTCCCCTTTTGTTATTAAACTATACATACAAATTAAGTCTATTCAATATATCTTTCTGGGTTACTGCCACATAGTTATTCAAGTCAACAAATCTTTGGGCCACTCTAATTTTCTTGGCCAACGTGGCTGACCAAGATGACGGACTACCTCTCATTTTCATTTTTCTACTCCTACCCGCTCTCTTTTTCCTTTGTTAAGATTCCCGAATATTCAAACTCAACCCTGCATGCATTTAGACTGCCACCTGTCAAGGCTCTTCAACTCCTTTCCCCTAAAAACAGCCAATAGCCTCCAGTGGCTACATCAATACTGAAGGAATGTGTGTCTACGTTACCTGGAGCTGCAGCAACCACTCTCTAAGCACTTTCTTAACATAACAAGTACTTGCCTATCTGTAACCTTTGAGCCAATCTCATGCTGAAACTGCTGGCCCACTCGCTGCACTGTTCAACCTCGCAAAAATCTAGAACAATCTGACTGGTTAGATCTTTTCCCTGATAACTTCAATGTCATCCAACACACTGTTCTCTCTGGTAGATTAAAATATCCATAACCAAACATACATTCTGCCATTCTCCAGACATGTGTTCTCCCTGGCACCCAGCACAGCCCGAAACAACCTCAATTCCAAGATAGATGCATGTCTGTCTAATAATTCCCTTAAGCACGCTGACCTTATTCATCTGTCTCTCATTCTGTCATGTGGCCCTTTCTTCAGACCACCTCCAAAATTGTCCTAACAAATGCCTCTCCGTTAGACACAGAACCCCCAGAAACACTTCAGGTAGAAAGCAATCCCCTACAAGTTTAACTGTTATCCTAGCACCACCACCTTGCTTTCAAATTAATAAATGGACAAATAAAGCATAGGAATTAAAATAAATGAAATCAGATTTATAAAACACACTTATGCCCTTATGTCTACTGACACGATCAGCCAAGTGATCTAGAGAATAAAACTGAGGAACCAACCCGGACTAAAACTTGTGCTAAAACGTTTTTTCCTGAAAGGAAGATATTTTCTATGTTTAAATTGTAAGAGGAAGGGAATGGAATGCCACAGATTGACGGCTAAGAAAGATTGGGATTTGCGTTGTTGCCTGCTAAACCCGATTATAGGAATTCCTGCATTATACAGGAGGGCAAATCTAATGCGGTTGAAAAGGATCTACCAGGCAAATGTATCGATAATATATCTGAGCCCTACCTTATTAAGAGATGTGTTTAATGACATCCAAAGCTTTAAACACCAGTCTTTTTTGTGTTGGTAGCCAATGCAAGATTTTCAAAGAGCATGAAATTGAATCGCATTACTTTTCCTGTGCAGCACACTCTCCCCATTCCTGTTCCTCTTCCTTGCCCCTCTCTTCAAGAATTCTTCCCAGGCCTCTGAAATTATGCCCTTGTCCACAGTCTCAATACATTTTCTGTCAACCGGAGAGCCTTCGCAATTAAAGTGTCTACATGTTGACCGAGATTGGGTTGCCTGGTAATCTGCCTCTGGTACCTACACACAGAATCTCATCCGCTGCAACTTTATTTAGACAGAACAAAAGCAACTTCATTACCAAGGCCTGTGTTAGGAAGACCTGTGTTTGGACTGTAAAGTTATATGCATATTATATGGCCTCGCAAGGGCACATTAAGTGTGCCCTCTTTGTCAAGATGGGAGTACTGTCAATGTCTTGAGTTGTTGACGACGTAGTGGTGGTAGTGTACTTGTTTTTGCAAAGTAATAGTCCTGATCAGACCTTCTGTCTATGTCAGAAAGAAATGTGGCCTATTGGCCCCACTCTAGTGAAAGTTGTACTTAAATATTGCCCCAGACCCTTATGAAGTCATTGCCTGAGTGTCGAGTGTGTGCTCTGTGTAGGGTTGTCATATAAGCAACATCTAGACTCTGTGAGCAATACGTGTATGTTTGCTGGATTAGGATGGCGCAAGAAAGAGGATGGATTCAGCGTCCTCAGCCAGTGAAAGAGTATTGTTTGCATTGCTGCGATTGGAGGATGGAAACTCAGACACTGAAGTGAGAGAGCATGGAGACAGGGCTACCCTTACACATTCTAGTAGGACTTTTCAGCAAAGGATTACTGATTCATTTTTCCTGAGCACCACCATTTGGTGAATGATAGGGAAGAGGAGTAAATAAGCAGATTATGTTGTCAAAGGTAAGGGCATGTCCTGATTGCTACTTCAAGAGCATTGTAGACAGCACAGCGAAAAGCCTTCGCACATCATACTGTTGCATGAAGCTAAAATCATCTCTACCTGCCGGGCAAGCCAGGACACTGCACTAAAGGCTGTGTCTAGACACCAGGAGGAAAAGGGCACAAAACACTACACGGGTTCCAAAACTAAAGACTGTGCATCCACATCCTATGAATGGAAAACGACTATGAAAGAAGGACCCAAACTGCCCTACTGTGTTCCAGTTCCAATATCTTCTCGACCAAGGAAGGGTGTGCTCTGCAGAGTACTCAAAGAGCTGCTGTGAGATCAGGACTGTGTCTGCATGAAGGCCAGTCTGTCAGGGAACATCACCTGAAGGCTGTGTAACTTGTTTGAGAAACTGTGGATCTGCCTGGCACCCAGAAGCCTGCCTCCCTGCGAAGGAGAGTACAATGCCCTGCAGGAAGAGAGGCTGCCCAGGTGGGGAAGCTGAACAATGTTCCCTGTGTGGAACACCCAGAAGAAGCTGACACCCACATGGTAGTTTCTCTGGGACTGGCATGTGTTGCAAGCAGTTGTTCGTTCTTCTAGGAGTATGGTTCATGAGGTAAACTGCATAAAGAAAGCCGAGCAACAACGTACTATCAGGCACCCCTGTAAGCTGAAGGACATGTGCCATCACCATGTGGGTTAATTTTGGAGAAGCTTTTATCGCTGCTTAAGAGGAAGATTTGCCTCGGCTTGAACACCAGAACTGCTGAAGCCAAGCCCCCTTCAGTCCGGGCTTGAGGTCACAACTACCAAACACAAGCTAGCCGGTCTGGTCTGCTCCACTGAGGCTTTCAGGTGTCTTTAAGAGAGAGAACAGAGACCGACGGTGCAAGCTGACACAAACACCATAGAGCGGCAAGCCAAGTCGCATCTGCTGAACATGTAATGCAAGGTCGGCCTTCAAAGACTGAAAGACTGCAAAGCGAATGCACAAAGATTAGCATGTAGAAGGAAGTTGTCCAACGTAAATTCTCCTGCAGTTTTTTGGGGGCAATTCGCAACAGAGAAATTATAAGATTCGGATGCAAGAAGAACTTGAAAGGTCCCTGCCATCCGCCCAACCTTCACTTCAGTCAAACATGTGCCCTGTACTGTTAGTTGCAGTTTTGTCTTTTATTTATTGCGAGTTCTCAGCCCACCAGCCCAACCTAGCCCTTGGGGTCCACATACAGTATTCTGAAACAATTCATAACAATTTCCTTCAGTAGCTTAGCTACACCCAATTCGGAGTACTTCTGCAGCAGTATCTCTATTTATTCCACCCTAACTGGAGTATTGACCGTTTCCCAGTGCTCTGCTTACTGTTACCCATGCCATTGAACCAGATCTCTGAGCTCGACCTTCGAATAAATGTGCAATGCAGTGCCTGTCCTCACTTTTTGAGTATTTATGCCAATATTTGCATGGGTTACGATTGCTGTTTCTTTGCTGAAATTACTGCATACCCTTATTGTATTGTATTATAATTGCATTTATATATCACTTACTACCCATGACGAGGCGTCGAAGTGCTTTATCGTATGCCAATGTTCTTTCCCTTTCACCCCACCTGGGATGATGTACAAACCCATGGAAACATGGGAAGCCCAACAGCTTTCTGCACAGTGACTGTTGCGTCAATGTGGATCTGGCTGACGGTGCAGGAAGTAAGATGCATGTGCTTGTAATGACTGCAGCCATTTTGTTTTGACTAGAAGGTCCCCCTGAGCCACTCATAGCCCAGGTGGGCTCCGTCTAGGAGCCCAGGCATACTACTACAGGTTGTGCATGTGACAAAATCCCATTAAGCACTTTACCAGAAAAAAAAATCATTAGAGCGTCCCCTTCAGATTTTGATTGGCTGTGCGTCTTTTTAGTCAATGAGGAAAGGGATGTGCGAAATAATCTGTTTGGAGAAATTATTTTTCTCTTTTCATGCTACACCACGCCGAAAAATAATGTAAACAAGGGATTATTAAAAGAGACTGTCTGGGTTTCCATTTCAGCGCTGCAGCCAGGGGAGCCCGTGTTTATTCTCCGAGCCGTGTATTCATTTTGCCGTACAATGTGTCTTGTCAAACGAGCGAGAACAGCTTCCAGGACAAACTGACAAACACATTTTTCAAGGGGATAACAACTGAAGTAAGCGGTTTCTTGAACACCTGTTCAGAGATAAAACATCAGGCAGTGTAAACCAATATTTCCACTGCTCAACGAGCGTGGCTCTGCGAGGCCTTTCCGTACCCGAGGAGGCAACGTCCCAATAAAAGCAAGGAGGTTTTTTTTTTTTACTACCTGACTAAAAACGCTTGCAGCCGTTAAGGGTCAATTCTATGACAGCTAGAAGGCAAATTACAGTTGTAGAATACTATAACAAAATGTGACTGGGGGATGTAGCTTAGAAGTCAAGTCGATCGGTTAGTATGCAAGACTGTTTCGGTATACAACGCTCTCGAGCCCAACCCTGTACCTTCTCTCCTCTAACATGGGAATAGGGTCGGGGCCGGTTCAAAGAATCACAAGAAGGAGGAGGGTACACAACAATACCTGCCACCTTTCTTTAGTCAGCTGATGCATTTAATGTGAGCCTTTTGAAAGCATGAACCAGGCCAACCGTGGTATCAGAGTGCTGTGCAGTGCCGTTTCCTCCGCTAAGGCGGAGGAGTGTCGCCCCCACTGCCTCCAGCACTGGAAAAAAATTGAAAAATAAAATACGCAATGTTATTATGAGTTTATTTTTCCATGCTCAGGCAGCTTTGCGGGCGGGGATGCCCTGCTCACAGAGCAGAGGAGGAGTGGTTTGCCCACTCCAAGTGAGCATGAATGTTTTGCCGGCCCTCTTGGGCAGGCCAAACACTCATGCGCACTTTGCATGTTCGCCATTCAGGCTGCATTACAGCCTGGGTGTAGAACATGTCCCAGGCTCTCATTCCCTGGCTGAGCTCCGAAAAATGACGCTCAGACCAATCTCTTTGCAGTGTTGTTATTGGTCAAGGGAGCCTGGGTGGGTGCTTCCTGTTCCTGCCTCCTGTTAAGTAGAAGGAAGGGAGAGAGTACGCAGAGGACCGAGGAGAGGTGACGGCTGCCGTTTCTTTTTTTTTTTTGTTTCTAACCACCCCCCGCCCCCCCAAATGCCATCGGGAAGCAGCCGCCACAGGCTGTATGTAACATTTAAAGAATTAGACATGAAAGAAATCACACTTGCACTCCGAATTCTACACTATGTATCCTTGTAGACAGTTTGAAGGGTGCCAGTGGGTATCACCTTCTGATCAAAAGGCGTAAGAATCAAGACCACTCAAATGATGTGTTTTCCTAAGAAGGACAATATGTCCCCTACCCGGCACAGCCGGAAACAAGTTTTTTTGGTTTATAACTTTGTTCAAATATATAAATTCATGTGTAAACAGATAGTTGATCAGATTCTTCTTTTTATTGATGTGACCTTCATCAATGGTATAGTATTGATAATAACACTACGTAAAGCATACTGATCTTCAGTTATCCATATTTGGCAAAACCCAATGCATTTCGGGACTTGCAATTCATCAGGGGATAGTTCCTAAAAAGGTAATATCTTTAACCCCTCCCATGCTCGTGACGGAACCGGTCCATCACGAGCCTCGGGTGGGCTGTGCTGGTGACGGAACGGTTCCGTCACGGCCCGCTCGCCGCGCCTGCGCGGCACGAAATCCGCACCTGCGCTGACGTTCTAAAGAGCAGGCGGGACCGTGACGGAACCGTTGCGTCATAAGCACAGCGCACCCGAGGCTCGTGACGGAGCGGTTCCGCCACGAGCACGGGAGCGCCGCGCTGCCCCGCCTCCCCCTTAGTGCTGCGGCGGAATAGCCGCCGCAGCGAAGGGGTTAATTAATCAAATAACTCTGAATACTACCCAAAAAGCACATTTATCTGAATAACATGAGCGTAAAAAAATGGTAAGAAGTGTACATTAAAATAAAGTGCAGGTGAAAATCATGAAGAGAATGAAGAAAATGAAAAGAATGAAAAATATGAAGAAAATTAATTTGTTCAAGGCCAAATTTATAATGCTTTTCAACTTAGCCAATTCACAGATGTGAGGAAAGTCCAACATACAAAGATACCAGCATGGGAGATCATGAAAGAGAATAACTCGGACCCGGTGTACCAACATCTTAAGGAATGGTGAGGTATTCAGTTCAGCGAAGGTAATGCGATTCAACCAGTGAACCACAGTGTGTCTAACTATCTACTGGGCAAAAAAGAATGGCTGCTCAAAAAAGTAACGTCTGTGACAACGTGCCTGCCACAATCTCATGCACTAAACAAACACAGTATCTAAAACAGCAGTTTAACACATACCTCACAACGGGTGATGGATGAGTAGCTACGTCCGAGAAAGTGAACACTGTGTGAACCGCCATGTTCAACGCGGCCAGAAATATACGCGGAGTGTGCGAAATAGAAAAAGGCTGGGATGCGACTCCAAAGCAAGCAGACATGAAGACACCATATTAAGAAAGTAAAATATTGATCTGTGATACAGGGCGAAACAGTGCTCGTATTAGATAGCGCAAGTTAGTCTTGAAAGTTACGTTGGGATTAATTGTAGCAAAGGCAGAAAATCAGCAATCTGATAAACTTCAAATACACTTTTTACGACTTGTAAGTAAGCTCTATAACTATAGCTAAGCTGGTAAGGCTTCCACTGCATAAACCACAGCCTTTCATCTATCCCAAGTCAATGCTACGGGGTTGTGTAACACCTATTACAGCGCTTTGAGAAGTTTGAGATGAAGCATTATAAATAATCAACCAGGGTCAGCCAAACAAGAACACTGCTAAAATTACAAATGCTGGACTGGAGGAATCGGATGCTTACGCTCACTAATGATCACATTCATCAGGTGCGATTAAGCTAGCCCCTGTCAGCCACAGGGTTGCAGATTCCTCTAATCCATCTTGGATCTGCAAGGGTGGAGAAAGACAGGGAGCAGCGAATTCGGGGAACTGATGGATTAGTATGGGACTGCCCCCTGCATGGTAAATGGGTGTGCACCCCTGCCATGAATACCTGGCTACATGTGAAACTGGTATACTGACTTTGCTAGTCTAATCTAGTGTGCACAGCGGCCTAAGCATATCTAAGGTAATGAGAGATCCAGGACCTCTTCTGTGACTTGGCAGCCCACACCAAATGTGCCCTTATACTGTCACATGAATACTGTACGCTAAGGAGTTTTCTCTGTGTCAGAGAGAGTGAGGTCCAACTCAGACCTTGAGCTTACATTCTGTGTGCATGTTGAATGTGTGTTTATACAATAGGTGTGTGGGGTATGTGTACAGTAGGAGAACTGTGTGTGTGTGGTCAGAGTTCTGAGATCAGTGGGATCTATTTTGGATTGACCTTGGGTCAGCATTGAAGAAGACTGGAGATACTGTATCTGTCTTCTGACAGTGGAAGCGTATTGAGAGCAGTCCTGTGACATAAGGGAGAAGATCTGATGTGAGGGAAGAAACGAGAAATGACTACTCTTGTGAATTCAGTCAGATCCTTGTAAGCAAAGGGCTGCTGATTGGTTCTGCTTGAACACTGCAGGTTGGTAGGTGGTAGGGGTGAGGAGTGAGACTGCAGCTTTTGTTAAAGAAGTTGAGGAAGTTTCTAGGCAGGGACTGCCCCGTTGTCTGCCCCTCACTATAACAGAAAGGCTGATTACAGCTAGGTGCAGAGATCTCACACTTCATTGTGTCTTCCTTTTGGATACTCTTCAATTCTACCTGCAGTGAGAGCAAATACCTTGCACAAAGGGGAAATTTGAATGAGAGGGAACCCAGACTGATTCTGAAGCCTTAGACAGTGGGGTCACACGCCTTTTCTGGAAAAGAGCAATTAAACCACACCACTTTTTTCCAATTCCAATATTTTCTTGACCAAGGAAGGGAGTGATCTGCAGAACATTAGAGGCACTGCTGTGTGGCATGGGCAGGTGTCTAAAAGGACAGCTGGTTTCCCAGAGGAGGTAGGAAATCACCAGAAGTGTACAATTTCTGCAGGAGGAAATGAGGGTCTGCCTAGAGATTAGAAGCCAGCATGCCTACCTGTTGAGTTCCTGGCACTGCAGGAGGAAAGACTGCCCAGGAGTAGCCCTGTGCGATTCAGGTACACCCAGTGGAAATGGACTGACAAAAGGAAGCAAAGCTAGAAGCGACCTATATTGTGAAGGGGTCTCCTCAAGAGGTTCCTGTGTGAACTGCGCCAAAACTTCAAGTACATTTTTTAATACAATGGAAGTCCAGTAGTCGCCTGGCACAATTGGCACCGAGCAAGTTGTTGGCATTGGCACTCACTGCACTGTTTTTGTGACTTTCATTGTTTAATTGATAAACCCCTCCACTGCGCCCGTGATTTTGCGGAAGTGCGGCACTTCTGCAAAACGGGCGGGGCCACGTCGGCCATTGGCCGACGGCAGCACCAGCGAGGTAGCGTTGCACAAGTTACTACTTACTTGTGTAACGATATATCTGTAAGAGACATTAGTTAGTGATAGATTCCTTACCTTAGAATATCCCCAGGCGTCAGACTGGATTCGGAAATTTTTGCGTAGCAGTACCCTTGCGCGTCGGTAGGCGTAGTCTGAGGCTCCGCGTCAGTCATCGGCGTCGTGGGCGCCGTGATGACGTCGTCGGAGTACTTAGACGCCGCCTCCGCGTGCGGACGTCAGTTCTTATACACAGCTTTTCCGCGCCAGAAACGCAGAGCCATGTTAAAAACCAACACTGGTGCCATTGAAACTAGGGCCCTGAAAGGGGATGACCTTAACCCTAGATATCAGTTCGCAGAACGGGGAGGATGGGTGGGTCGGTAAGGAATCTATCACTAACTAATGTCTCTTACAGATATATCGTTACACAGGTAGTAACTTGTGCATCTGAAAGAGACACGTTAGTGATAGATTCCTTACCTTAGAATAGATACCCCAGCAATACCAACCCCGGGGGTAGGTCTGCGAACCAATAATCACACCAGAAAGTCCTGGAGGACGGAACGGCCAAAGAAGCCATCCCTCCGGACTTGACTGTCCAGGCAATAGTGTCTTGCAAACGTGTGCAGCGAGGCCCACGTAGCTGCCTGGCAAATGTCCTGCAAGCGCACTCCCTGGCCCAGGGCAGTTGTAGTCGCCGTGGCCCGAGTGGAATGAGCCCGCAATCCAAGATACACAAGATGATCCACCGAGAGATGGTCTGCTTGTGCACCGCCTTTCCCTTCTAAGCGCCCACGTAACCAACAAAGAGTTGGTCATCCACCCGGAACTGGCGTGTGCGATTCAGACAGTACGAGAGCGCACGTTTTGGGTCCAGACGGTGGAGCCGCTCTTCCTCTTTAGAGGGATGCGGTGGCGGAAAGAAGGTGGGCAAGGTGATAGACTGCCCGATGTGGAAGACCGTGACAACCTTGGGCAGGAAAGAAGGCCTAGTCCGCAACTCAACCTTGTCCGGATAGACCGAAAGGAAAGGGGGTTTAGATGAAAGAGCCTGGAGCTCACTCACTCTCCTGGCAGAGGTGATGGCAACCAGGAAAGCAGTCTTCAGAGTAAGAAGGCGGAGAGGGCAGTTGTGAAGTGGCTCAAAGGGAGCGCACATCAGAAACGTAAGAACAAGATTCAAGTCCCACTGAGGCATAACAAACTGAACAGGAGGGAACATGTGTGGGATGCCCTTCAGAAAACGATTTACAATAGGGGACTTGAACAAAGAAGGTTGATCAGGCAGCCTTAGAAAGGCTGAAAGGGCAGAAAGGTAACCCTTGATAGTGTCCAGAGCAGAGCCCTGCTGGGCAAGAGAAAGAAGGAAGAGAAGAACCTCAGAAAGAGGGGCAGAAAGTGGATCCACAGCCTTTGCTGTGCACCATGCCACAAATTTATTCCACCTGCAGGCGTATACCGATTTTGTTGAGGGACGCCTGGCTGCCAGAATGACATTACAGACTTCAGGAGGCAAGTCAAATGGCCTCAACTGTCGCCGCTCAATCTCCAAGCATGGAGGTGGAGACTGGACAGGTTCGGGTGGAGGACCGTCCCTTGCTGCTGCGACAGAAGGTCCTCCTGAAGAGGCAGACGAACCGAGGGATCGACTGACATGCTCAGTAGCTCGAGATGCCAGTACCTTCGTGCCCAGTCCGGAGCCACAAGGATTACTTGGGCCTGGTCGCGCTTGATCTTCTTCAGCACTCTGGGCAGAAGTGGTATAGGCGGAAAGGCGTAAACAGACCGCAACTCCACTCGCGACGAAAAGCTTCTCCGAGCGAGTGCCACCTTGAAAATTCCAACGCGCAGAACTGATGACATTGCGCGTTCTCTTCTGTGGCGAATAGATATAACCAAGGCTCTCCCCACTGCTGAAAGAGGCCTTGCGCCACGTCCGAGTTCAGACGCCATTCGTGATCCATCATGCACCGACGGCTGAGCTCGTCCGCCCTGGCGCTCAGAGAACCTGCCAGGTGTTGAACCACCAGGGTCACGCCCTGATGTTCCAGCCACTGCCAGAGGCACAGAGCCTCCTGGCAGAGGGTCCACGACCCCACCCCGCCCTGTTTGTTGCAGTACCACATGGCGGTGGTGTTGTCCGTGAACACCTGCACTACACTCCCCCGGACAGAGGGGAGGAATGCCTTCAGTGCTAGACGAATCGCCCGCAACTCCAACAGGTTGATGTGGAGCCGGGCCTCCGCCGGAGACCAGAGGCCTCTGATCTCCGCCTCTCCCATGTGGCCTCCCCAGCCCTGGAGGGACGCGTCCGTCACAACTACGTGCTCCGGTTGGGGAAGGGAGAGGGATCTGCAGCTGACCCAATCACGGTCCGTGAGCCACCACTGCAGCTGTCTCGCAGTGCCCTCCGAGATCAGGACGTGGTCGGACAGGTTGCCCTGATGCTGGGCCCACTGAAACTTCAGGTCCCACTGCAGAGCCCGCATCCGCCACCGGGCGTGATGCACCAGAAGGATGCAGGAGGCCATCAGCCCCAGAAGCCGCAGCGTCAACCTGACCGAGATCCGGGATAAAGGCTGAAAGAGAGGAATCAAAGGCTGAATATCCCGAACCCGCTGTTCGGGTGGATAAACCCGAAATTGCGCCAAGTCGAGAACCGCCCCGATGAAGAGGAGCTTCTGAGAGGGGCACAGGTGTGACTTCGGCACATTGATGGAGAACTCCAGCTGGTGCAGGAGGTCCGCCGTTGTCTGGAGGTGGCTGACGACTGTCTGGGGCGAGCCCGCCTTCAACAACCAGTCGTCGAGGTAGGGGATGACTGAAACCCCTAACCTGCGCAGATGAGCTGCGACCACCGCCATCACCTTTGTGAACACCCGTAGGGCGCTGGTAAGGCCGAAGGGGAGCACAGTAAACTGAAAGTGCTCGTGGCCAACCGTGAACCGCAAGTAGCGCCGGTGGGCCGGCAGGACGGGGATGTGGAAATAAGCGTCCTGCAAGTCCAACGCTACCATCTAGTCTCCTGGGTCCAGGGTAGCTAAGACCTGAGCCAGTGTCAGCATTTTGAACTTCTTCTTCCGGAGGAAGCCGGTGATGTTCTGGAGGTCCAAGATAGGGCGTAGGCCCCCTTTGCCCTTCTTGGGTACCAGAAAGTAGTGGGAGTAGCAACCACACCCTACTTCTGGCCCAGGAACGCGCTCGATGGCCCCCTTGGCCAAGAGGGCCGTAACTTCCTCCTGCAGAAGTCGCAAATGATCCCCCGATACACGGTGGTTCTGCGGTGGCATGGCTGGAGGTGTCGCCTCGAAGGGGAGGGAGTAGCCCCTTCGGACGATTTGCAGCACCTGTGAGAAGTTGGCCTGATATATAGTGCTCACTATTCTAGTGATCACTTTGTATCATACCAAACAACCCTTATTGATGATTGGTTGTAAGTCAACCTGATAGACCAGCTATCCTAGTAGCATGGACACGAGCAGTCTTTAGGCTAAACTCTAGAGGGCGTGTTAAGCCAGCTGTTTTACCATCACATTTACCCTTTGAACACCAAGTGAAAGGACACCACACAAGTTGTTATGAAAATAAAGTATATTTATTTATAACAGTACTACCCTGAACTCTTTATGAGTCAGGGAGCTAAGCACAACACAAAACTCTTAAGAAAATACGTTAAGTCGCACAATTTACACAAATGCCCGAGGGGCACGAAAAACCATATACTACAAAAGTGGAATGCGAAATACTAGCAGGTAAGTAACAAGATCCAGAGGCTTCAGGATCGCTAGGACTACACTACTGAACCCTAAGGTTAGGAGCAGGAGGCCTAGGGAGATCGGGTGCAGAGTGTGCACTCTCACGCGGGATGCGGGAAGAAGACTATGGATGCTAGCTTTCGTAAAGTTACAGTTATCGGACGAATCCGACTAGATAGGCTGAAAACGAAAAAGGATCTGGACACTTAGATAGTGAACCTGTGCTGGAGCACCGAAATACTCAAGTTACCTAGCCCAGGGGCTGCGGCTGCATAGGGTTCAAGTGACGTCGGGAATCCTCGTTACAGTCTATGGAGCCTGAAAGAAGAAGTTGCTGGCAGGCGACCAGTGAAGAAATTCGATGGGATCCAAGCCTGGATCGGAGTTGAAGATGACCTGAAAGCAGAGGGGACTCAGTTCTTGATCACTAGCCAGTGATCAGATGGGCACCAGGATGGTACCGGATGAAGTCACCTCGACCAGGTGAGTGGGCGACGCTGGGCTCTGCAGTCTCTCGGACCAGGAGGCGTTGTCGGCGACCAGGATGGAGGGGCGAGCTGTCCCACGAAGGTGTCTGCTGTCGGCGCTGCTGAAACCAGGATTGGAGCAACAAGCCTTGGCAAGGGCAAGCCCACGCGGTGGACTCAAGATGGCGTCTGGAGTGGACCAGGAGGGTCTGGGGTGCTCTGTTGGAGGGGAGCTAGGGCCAGTCTGGAGCAACCAGACCAGCGGTGGAAGTGTCGTGGTTCGTCGTCAGGAGGGCCACAAGCCAGCAGGCAAGTAGCCGGACAACGCGGTGAGCAGCAAAGAGCAGAAGGGCCCCACGCAGCTCTCGTGGATGCTGGGAGGCTGGACTTCGGTGCTGGAGCTGCTCAGGGTTAGGGCTTCTCAAACCCCAAAGCACTCACTCGAGGGTCCCTCGGTGGTCGTGCTGGATAAGCGTCGTGCAGGTTCTGATGATGGCCTCGGGTCTCGTCACACCCACGAATCTCAGCTGAGCTGTAGAGGCAGGTAGAGGTCAGAGATGGCGGGGAATCCGGGTCTCGTCCAGCTGGGCAGTCTTGATCCGGAGGATAGACGTGCAGCAAACCGCAAGCACTTTGGTGGTGCCTGCTGGTGCAGGGTGGCTACTCCTTAGCCACAAGGGAGAGTCTTCAGAAATGTTCAAGAGTTCCTTTCGTGGAAAGTAGTTCAAGATTCAGAATGATCTAATTTGGGAAGGGGGCCTGCTCCTACCTTTATCCTAAGAAAAGGGGCTGGCACGCGACTAAGTCCTGCCCTATGGCACCGCCCCTGACAGGAAACCCTTTGTCCAGGCCTCCCGCGCTGGAAGGACTCCCAGCAGCAGGAGGGCAGACTTGTGTCTCGGTGGCAGCATCCATTTTGTGGAGCTGAGGCTATGTTCAACTTTAACCGGGGTTACAGGCTACCAACATGTCTTCTCCCTCTAGAGGGGTGGAATGCTACCCCCGTCGCCAGAACTGGGGAGGGGGTAGTATTCCAAAGCGTATGACACCTTACACGACATGTTTAGATATTGTCAGACCAAAGTTACCATAACCGCGAGGATTATAAGGCACTTAAAAGTATATGGTCTGACGCTATCATGGAAACGGCTAAGGGATAGATCCCGAAAGCCGCAGACAGGCTCAGCTCATGCCAGAGCACTATCTCACCCGATTCCAAGCACTCTGCCTCCAGGATTGTTAAGGCCTGCCATAGGAGTGACTGATAGGAGATCTGTGTGCCCATTTTAGGTTTAGATATAGGTATACTATATCTAGAGCAGGGGTGATTACACCTCCTTGCCCCCAGCTGTCAAGCAGCCAGTTGTGTCGGTTTAGTTAGTCAGCCCAGGGGTGGCATAATACATGCTGCAGCCCCTGAGAGACCTCTGGGTGCACCTCTGCCCTGGGTACAGGGACTCAAGAGAGGGCCCAGTGCCAATTCAGTACCTGGGTACAATTTGGATTAGAGAGAACAGCTAGGCTGTGGGTCTGATTAGCAGGCCCACAGCCAGGGAAAGTCATAAACCAGTGAAGCAAAAAGCAAAAATCTGGGTGATCATAGGATTGCAGACCCTATTCTCCTACAGCACCCACCTGTCCGACGTGACAGTGCGCCAGTGGAGGAGGTGATGGCGAACCCTGCCCCCCACTGGCGACACATGGACCTGAAAGCACGGACTAGGAGGGTTTTGAGGTGGATGCTGCGGGGGAAGGTGTGGACTGTCCTCACCGTTGTCCCCGACCGCAGCCACGGCGGTTTCCACGGCCGCCACCGCGTTGGGTATTACTCTGTGGTGCGTGGCTGGTAGCACATGTGGGTACACCCCTTCCTTGGCCGCAAAAGGCACCAGATTGCTGGCGCGGGGCCGAGAGGCCCAAGGACTTGGCCGTAGCCCTGGAGTCCTTAAAGCGCTCAAGCGCATTGTCTGCCTTGTCGCCAAAAAGGCGACGGCCATCAAACGGCATGTCCATGAGTGTGTTCTGGACATCAGCCGAGAAGTTGGCGGACCTCAACCAGGCGTGGCGACGAATCACCACCGTCGTTGCCATAGCTCTGCCCAGTGAGTCGGTGGTATCCAGTCCACACCGGATAGAATAACGTGCCGCATCTCGGCCTTCCACAAGGGCTTGGCCGAGTTTAGCTCGTACCTCCAACGGGCATTCTGGCAGCACTTCCGCGACCGTATCCCACAGAGAGTGGGTGTAACGGCCCAAGAGGCATGGGGTGTTGGAAGACCGCAGTCCCAGACTCAGGGAGGAGAATACCTTCTTGCCGTATTGCTCATACCTCTTGGATTCCCTGTCAGGCGGAGCCGACGGGAATGCGGTCTGGGAATTGGGAAGCCTGGATCACCAGGCTCTCAGGGGTGGGGTGGGTGGACAGGAAACAAGGGTCGCCCGGGGCCGGGCGGTGGCGTCAGGCCACGTTCCTATCTACAGGCGAACCTGTAGCGGGCCTGGACCAAGTGCCCAAAAGAACGTCGGTTAAGGCCTCATTAAACGGCAGCAGAGGCTCAGCCGAGCTTGACTGCGGTTTAAGGACCTCAGTGAGGAGGCTAGTCCTCACGGCCGCAACGGGGAGTTCAAGACCCAAGGCCTTGGCCACCCGAGTCACCACACTGTAGGTTGCCCCCTCCTCCATAGCCACGGTAGGAGGTGAGACAAAACCAGTGTCTGGCGAGGTGTCCAGACCACTGGCTTCCCCAAGTTCACCTGTCCAGTCCTCCTGGGACTGACACTCCCGTGTCAGAGGGTCCTCAGACCCCTACCAATACTCCTCATCACCCATCTCCTGGTACTCAGGGGTGTCAAATGATGGGGCCGGCTCATGGAAGATGAATTCTCCAAACTGCGTCGAGAGCGGCGCCGCTCCGGCGCCGGAACCGGAGCGAGGGAGGTATCAGGGACGGCGCTGCCCGAAGACGGTGCCGGAGGTGACACCTGAGGGACCAGCGCCGGTGAGGTCGTCAAGTCAACCGGCGACGACCCAGATCCAGAAGTGGATCCAGTGGGGCCCTGCGGCGCCGAGCCCGAAGGCGCCGCCGGCGTCTGGGCCTAAGCCCCCAACGGCGTCGGGACCGACGCCCCCAACCCGCTAGGGCCCCCCAGATGGGTCCGCTGGGCCCGAAGGCGACGCGGGGCCCGTCGGAGGGGTGAGAGACCTCATGGCCATGAGGAACCGCTTGATCTCCTCCGGCGTCACGCGTGGCCCAGGGACCGGAGGGTATGGGGCCGGACGAGACGCCCTCGACTCCGACGGAGCCGCGTGGGCAGTGTCACCCGAACCCCAGGCCGCTTCGTGCGAGCGTCGGGTGGAGTCGGAAGAGCGATGACGTCTCTTCGACTTCTTGTGCTTACCTGACGACTTCGACCCTGA
The DNA here is from genome assembly GCF_964261635.1 of Lissotriton helveticus. Taxonomy (NCBI): domain Eukaryota; kingdom Metazoa; phylum Chordata; class Amphibia; order Caudata; family Salamandridae; genus Lissotriton; species Lissotriton helveticus. The sequence continues at coordinate 532,889,205 of NC_136069.1, forward strand.
GGAGTGATGTCGACACCCAGAGCTATGGTGGCTCCGCTCCCGCGACCGGTCCCTCGACCTCCATCTGGACCGGGATCTCTCACGGCGCGGGGCCGACTGCCGGAGCTCGAGTCGCTTGCGGGACCGCTCCCGCCTGATTTCGAGGTTAGGGCCCGACGGTCGGAGCAGGTCTTGTCGTCATGATCGACGCCGAGACAGTGGAGACATCGACGATGAGGGTCCGTGACCGACATCAGTTGGTCGCAATCCTCACAAGGCTTAAAACCTGGCATCCCTACCGGCACCGATCGGAGTCGAAGACTCGAAGGAAAGATCAAAAAGGATCGTAAAAAGTTTTAGTCAAAAAATGACTACGGTACCACTTTTTCTGGATCTGCGCTGCTGGCGCGGAAAAAAGAAGAACTGACGTCAGCACGCGGAGGCGGCATCTAAGTACTCCGACGACGTCATCACGGCGCCCACGACGCAGACGACGGACGCGGAGCCGCAGACGACGCCTACCGACGCGCAAGGGTTCTACTACGCAAAAATTTCCGGATCCAGTCTGACGCCCGGGGATATTCTAAGGTAAGGAATCTATCACTAACGTGTCTCTTTCAGATGCCGTCGGCCAATGGCAGACGGCAGCATGGAAGGGGTTAAGATTGTCATTTGACTGCAAATCATTTTTGCATATTCGTTAACTAGGAACCTGGGTTCCTTGTTCTACCTAAGACTTTAAATAAAAGCATCACCTGCCGGGTCCCTGAGAGACTGGTGCTGCTGTTGCTGACCTCAGAACTGAAGACCTCCAGTCGCTGCAAATGCAGAAGACCTAATCAGCCCAGAGGCATAAACTGCTGAAGACAAACACCCGCAGAGGGCCGGCCAAGAGATTGCCTCTGCTGTATATACAAGAATCCGTCTAAACCAGCATGTGAACCTGCCACCCTGATTTTGCCCATCAGCTCGTGTTATGGGTTAGGTCGCTGCCCAGGCAATTACAGAGCTGCCACTGCAGAAACAGTGATCGCACTACCAGAACTGCATCTACAGTCAGGAGGTTAAAAGTGACTGAAAGCGCAGAACTATGTAGTGCCAACTTAAGAATTTTGCCCTGGTGAACTCAAATTGGTAAACAACTATTTGAATTGATTTACACATCCAGCCAGTGGGGAACATGTTTGAATCAACTGCACCTGTGCCCAATCCAAGTTTACTCCCACTATCCAAGCAATTCACTTGGGGCTGCAGAAAAGAGGCTACCAAAAGGGGTGTAGCACCTCAATGAAAACTGTGAATAAAATTACAACTCTGTAACTGAGAATCCTATTAAACAGTGTAGTAATTCGTTTGACTGTGGGATTTAAGTAATTTCTTGTAACTGAAAGAGAAGCACTGGGCTGGACAATATGTTATTGTGTCTGTTGGTTGACTGTGGAGTTCTGCGCTCTTGTTCCACACACTATCACCCTGAGAAGTCTTTGAGCGCTGGCCCGTGCTCCCCCCATAGTCAAGTACGGAAAGGGTGTGCTTGGCCCAATCTGAAGAATCATAGTACGACAGGGGCCAGGACACCAGTAGCAAATGACCTCAACGGCCATGTGTGGGGCCCTGCAACATCAGTATGCCCTATGTCCCTCCTCTGGCTTGTGTCTGACACAAAGGCATTTGCAGGAAAAGCAACACAACCAGGCACGTGTTTCAAATGTGATTTAAATCCAGAATGTTTTCAGGGAAGCTGTAATTTAGTATTAATATTTGCCACAAAATCAAGAGTCCTGAAAAATTGAGTTTTGTAAGTACTAGCATGCTGGCTTTTACGAAACCCAAAATGGATCTGAAATAAATGGGTATTTCAGAATATTACCCCAGAGGCTGGAAATCAGTATATGGTTGTAGTAGAAGGTGACAGTAGCTGTAAGTGAATGAAACAGTTATTTGAATTTAATATACGGAACAAAAGTAAGAGGTTGGTGAGACACGGAAAGCTTGAGCCTCAAGTGTAAGTGTGGCTCTGGCTCAGCTCGAGGTTATGTTGGAACTTTGAGCCCATAGCGTGTCGAGCTTTCATGTGGCTTCTGCCGGCCACACAGGTTCTATCCTCACGCACAATGATATAAAATGCATTACCATTTCAGAAAAAATTAGACAAATAGATACTAATTTAGTGGCTTATTTGTAGAAAGTGAAACTAGAAAACTTGGATTAATCGCTGCTTCACCACTTACCTAAACTGTGTGATTTAAGAAAAGATTGGACTTCACTGATCCTCCTTTTTAGGTCCCGCCTGAGACAGGGCATGCGCTGTCTCTTCGAGACATTTAGTAAGTGGCTTTTAACCCTAGGGGAATGCGTCGCGCAGGCGCGGCGGCTGGGCCGTGACGGAACCATTCCGTCACCAGCACAGCCCCACCGTGGCTCGCGACGGAATGGTTCCGTCACGAGCGCGCAAGGGGTTAAAACCAGAGGCTTTTGCTGGCCTACAGCTTGCGTTCATGAGCTCGTGCACGTGCACAGCTGCCATCTGTGTTTTTATTACTGTAATCAGGCTCCGCTGCTTGCACACCCCCCCCTCCCATTTTCCCCTCCTTCCCCTCAGCTTCATTTGTGTCTTCTAGCTGTGAATCATGCTTCTCTGCTCGCACTCCCCCTCCCTTCTCCCCCTCAGTTTCATTTGTGTCTTCTATCACTGTGAATGCTCCTGCTTCCACCAGGCACACACACCACCTGTGGTCAGTGAAGGCTTCCACCAGGCACACACACCACCAGCCGTCAGTGCACGCTTTCACCGGGCACACACACCACCAGCCATCCATGCACGCTTTCACCAGGCACACACACCACCAGCCGAGAGTGCACGCTTCCACCAAGCATACACACCACCAGCCGTCAGTGCACGCTTCCACCAGGCATACACACCACCAGCCATCAGTGCACACTTCCAACACACACACACACCACCAGCCGTCAGTGCACGCTTCCACCAGGCACACACACCACCAGCCGTCAGTGCACGCTTCCACCAGGCACACACACCACCAGCCATCAGTGCACGCTTCCACCAGGCACACACACTACCAGCAGTCGATGCACGCTTTCACCAGGCACACACCACCAGCCGTCAGTGCACGCATTCACAGGGCACACGCACCACCAGCCGTCAGTGCACGCTTTCACCAGGTACACACACCACCAGCCGTCAGTGCACACTTCCACCAGGCGCACACGCCACCAGCCGTCAGTGCACGCTTCCACCAGGCACACACACCACCAGCCGTCAGTGCACGCTTCCATCAGGCACACACACCACCAGCCGTCAGTGCATGCTTCCACCAGGCATACACACCACCAGCCATAAGTGCACGCTTCCACCAGGCACACACACACCACCAGCCGTCAGTGAAGGCTTGCACCAGGCACACACAGCACCAGCCCTCAGTGCACGCTTTCACCGGGCACACATACCACCAGCCATCCGTGCACGCTTCCATAAAGCACACACACCACCAGCCGTCAGTGCACGCTTCCACCAGCACAAACACCACCAGCCGTCAGTACACACTTCCACCAGGCACACACACCACCAGCCGTCAGTGCACGCTTCCACCAGGCACACACACCAGCCGTCAGTGCACGCTTCCACTAGGCACACACACCACCAGCCGTCAGTGCACGCTTCCACCAGGCACACACACTACCAGCGTCACACACTACCAGCCGTCGGTGCATGCTTCCACCAGGCACAGACCACCAGCCGTCACTGCACACTTTCACCAGGCACACACACACCACCAGCCATCGATGCACGCTTTCACTGGGCACACGCACCACCAGCCGTCAGTACACGCTTTCACCAGGCACACACACCACCAGCCGCCAGTGCACGCTTCCACCAGGCGCACACACACCACCGGCCGTCAGTGAAGGCTTCCACCAGGCACACACACCACCAGCCAACCGTGCACGCTTCCACCAGCCGTCAGTACATGCTTCCACCAGGCACACACACCACCAGCCATCAGTTCACGCTTTCACCAGGAACACACACCACCAGCCGTCAGTGCAGCAGGTAGGCTCTTAGAGTTTCTTGGTAAATATGTGTTCGATGCCTGGGAGGGAGTGGGTTGTGTTTCCTTAAACCATGCTGAGTATGCAGGTGCAGTGAATGAATTTGTGTGTGAGTGAGTCATGCTGCCTGGGGCTCACTCACTCCACCCCTGTAAACTGTGCCTGCACCAGGCTTTTTCTCATTTGCAAAGTTCGGCCCATGCGCACAGCTAGGCTGCCCCCACACCAGAGAATGACTGCTTCCTACAACTAAAATGGAAACAACATTCAGAGCAATGAAAACAAGTTAATTTGATGCAAAGAACTGTTAACAAAAACCATGTCCAGCTATTGTAGATCTGGCAACTCAAACAAAACAGCAACACAAAACAAACAAGCATTGGCATAGCCAATAGGTCTCGCTTTTTGGACCCTATAAGTATTTAGTTATGCAACAGAATATCCTTGGTGCAACAACACCAACTGTTGCATGGCTAAACACTTATAAGGTCCCAAATGCGAGACCTATTGGCTATGCCAATGCTTGTTCTTCATTATCGCATATGAAAGAACTTTCAAATACTTCAGTTCAGGATACAAGCTGCACAAAACCCTATTCTGTTTGACTTATTAGACTATAATCTTGCTCTGTATCTAAGAATCTGGGCCAAATACAGGGTTCACGTGACAACTGTTGCCTGTTAGTTCACTAACGGCTCAAGCACTGACTAAGAGCCAAGCCAGATCTTTGGCTCGGCTCTCCCTGTTAATTTGTTGGCTCGCCCATCTCTAAACAAATCCAAAAGTAAAGGAACAAAGTAGCTCTGGGGTTTGGCACGTATTAACTTGTTTGCTTGCCGACTCCAATTAGACCCATCATTACAAACTCAGTTCAGATTCTGAATCGCAGCGCTGTGTTCCTTCCTTGAATAATACTGCTGCATAAACCTCGTCACTAATGGGTACATGTGTGATCCCAGCTTGTGCGTAACCACCTTGATCCAGCCGAAAATATTTTGTAAATCCTTTTTTCCAGGATGCCACCTAACTAACAGCTGAGAGGCAACTGATGTAGCGTCAGAGTTAGACACCACCAGCTCCCATATGTGTAAAATGTGTGCCATCTCAGGGGATACTCTGATGCTTACTCAAAATGAAGAAATATATAAACACAGTGGTCCCAGAGAAAATGGGAACAACTAACACAGAATAGAAGGAAATCACAAAACCATATTTGACAGTCACAGTGTTTATTAATCACAGTGTGACTAGTTGCAAAAATTCAGAATATTCAATACACAATAAATACACGTGCCCAAAAGGGAGAGGAGGAAAAGGGGAAGGGAAGGGGTGAGTGATGGAAGTGTAATAGGACTTAGTGATAGACAGAGCAGTCAAAGAACCATATGTACAATAAAAGTATTCACAAGGGCTAATATATAATGCCCAACAAATGTATCAAATACACATAGAAATCAAGCTGCACCATGCACCTAATATCAAAAGTAAATCAAGTATATGGGCTAGGGCTGTCTGTATATAGTGATGTCGACGTTTCGACCCCAAGGTAGGAGGAAATATCTTTATGGTCTCAAAGCGGGGTCTTCCTCAGGACAAAAAGGAGGGGGCAGGAAGAGAGGAGCACGAACCGAATGTAATGGTGGATATCAGGGCGCCTGTAGTGGTTAAAAATGCGTCCCTTATTGCACTTGGAGAAGAAAGAATATATCGTCTCTCCAGTCACAGCAGATAATTTGTATCAGTCATGTCATTATTACGTGGTAGATGGGGCATCGATGAAGATTGCCCCACGGGGAAGAATCAGCCCTGTCAACAGAAAACCGTCCGGTTGCTCTGTTATCACATAAATGGGTGCGCCAGAGTTGGAAGCAAGAATGAGGGCATTGCTTTATTTTACAATGACAAGAATTGTGTTTATGTGAAAAATCCCCTAACCAGGAGGGGTGCCAGAACAGTAGGCAAAGGAGGGTTGAACTTGGCACTGTGCTGGTCCATTCTGGAGCACAGTGGGCATTTTAGCCAGAAGCAGACCAGTGCTTAGCTTTGAACCCGGTATGCATTTGAATAACAAAGGGCAAAGAAAGCAGGCGCTGCACTGCAGTTTAGTAGCATTAGAAGATCTGTACAACAGAGGGTCGTGACGTCCATCAATACTAATTGGAGGGACTATAGTGCCTACATTAGGGGTTTAACAGAACTCGGTGGTGGTTGTTACCTGTGCTATATTTAAATATTTCTCAAACACTTGTGTGGGTGGTATGCATGTAAATAGCTCAGTTAGTAGATTCATTCTGGCGTGCTTGAGAAAGCACTCCGAAATATATACGTTGCGATATGCGTTTAAGTGAATTTAATGGAGAATGGCTTAGTGTATGTTTTACAAAAACAGCAAGTGAGTAACTGAACTTGGAAACAATCCTTTTCATTACTCTTCAGGAGCTACTCTGTCTGCTCTTGGGCACATTGCTTTGTCCCTTACCATTTTTCAACCACCGAAAACAGATTCCTGCCTATGAAGTTGGTCTGCAGGAACTGAACACTATACAAATGACTCTACTTTAAATTAAGACGCGGCAGAAAAGTGCAAACGACTATTGAAAAACCTGTAAACGCTGGAGTACCCTAGCACGTGGTCGATCAAGAACTGCATAACATGAACAGTATATGTATTAATGGTACCGACAGAACCACACATGCTTCAGAGAGTGTTAAACCTGGTCAGGGTGCTTGAGAAAGGAGAGAAGACTGAATCTCCGTCCAAAATCATTGGAGTTCGTTGTGCGGTCACTCGCAGCCAGCCCAGGAGGGATGGCGGAAAAGTTCATCTCACGCCACAGGAATGAGAGCAGTATCTTGGAGGCTGAACATTCAAGCACCCCACCCCATCAAGAAATAGGCCAGAGGAAGAACAGATATCCTTCAACTCTGCATACTCGCAAAACGCAGGTCCTGATTCGGAACACGGCGACCCGGGAGAAGATAGATCAGCAACGCTACACGTTTGCTCTAATTACGCATATCTTTTGGAGTTACCCGCTCCAGGTCACTATTGTCTACACATCCCGGGCATACCACACTGAACTACACGTTTTAAGTGCGATCTCTATTGAGAGTCGCGCTCAAACTCCGTTGAACAACGAGGAAACACTCCCTTGTGAACTATATCCACTGGACCCACTGTCTCACTTGGCATTTCTATGAAGACATTCTTCGCATATGGTCACGAGCCCCGCCGGGGCGGAATTATCACCGGTGGAGCAACCTTTCATTTTTCGGATTTCGTACCGCAGCCCTGAGGAGTCGCGAACACACTGTTCCTAACGCGACGAAAAACACGTGTCGGCTGGTTGTGGAACCAATAAAATCTGAAACCACCGCAACAAGCGCCAGGAAATTAGATTATTATGTTGTGTTGTCCTTGGCTATAATTGATTGTGTGTCTACACTGTGACACGACTGTAAATTACATTTAGTGTGTGTGCATAGGCATTTTTGTATATTTGTACTTATGTATGTTTGGTAATTCTGACATACTATTGGAGCGGTTATAGGGTCTTTTCGGCTCGCCAGTTGCACCACAGCCACCCCTACAGCTTCTACAAGCATTGCGTACACTTTAGGCAGAGCGCCCAATACACTCTGTATGTTAAAAACCCTTTCCTTTTTGAATCAGCTCGTCATCAGTACACGAGCACCGTGGCTGATGATGAGCTGAGCTCGTCATCAGCCTGGGAGGGGTTAAAGACACGCAGCACCTGCTTTCAGACTCACACTGTGTGGGACACAAACTTCAGGGATCCCCCACGACAGGGGCTAAAAAGGCAGGAAGCGTTGAGATCAGGAGGTGACAGGCCGAACACCGGCCTCCTCCTGTAATGATTTAATTATGCACAGGGGCGACAATGAACTCTTGGAGGCAGGGCGAGCAGGAAATTCTGATTTTAAAGGTAAGTGTGTCAAAGGAGTAAAATATGTTGACCCTACTTTAAATCACAGAGCATGTGCAATCATCACTGTAGGGTCCGGTAAGGTCGGATTTGCGCTGCCTGCATTCTCAAGAGGTATAGTTGCAGGCACTAAATCGCACAGGGGGCTGATCAAGGAAGTTATATATTTTACTGACACCATAGCGCACAACACAAACGGTGCGAGCACTACAGCGGCAGGATTTACTTGCTGCTACCAAACTGCACATAACTGGCGCCAACCCAGCCCACCTTTGAGTGCCATGTCTCGGCTGTGCAGCCATTGGTCGAATCATTGCAGCCACTCTCCTGACGTGTGCCTGTGATCGAAAATGCTGAGGGTGAATGTATCTCTACAGCTGAGCCAACCCCCATCCGCAAGCAGTGCGGACTGGCGTGAACAGTGGCTTTGCTCAGAGTGCTAATTATAATACTGCAGTCCTCCAGCCTTACATCTAAGTACAAGAGGCGCAATATGCGTGATAAGAACAATAGTTACTTACCTGTAATCTGTGGTTCTCCAGTATTGGTGTCTTTCATAGATTCACATGCCTGAATCATTCCCCGTCGTCGGAGTAGGAGTCCCACGGTATATAAAAAAGCAGTAGTAAGCCATTTGTACATAGCAAATAACAGTTACAATAAACCAGGAAGTGAAGTAGCCTCAGCTACCAATGAAAAAACTTCCACATTAGTGACCATCCAAGTCATTATGTTAGACCAAACTGCAGCCAATCAGGCCACAGCTCCCACCTAGGTATTCTCCCCAGAGACCCAGGCTGTCAGATTTTTGTAGCACTGGAGTGTACCAGAGTATATACAGCTATATCATAACAGTCTGGGTGAGACTCTGAGGGGAGGTGGGTGGGTGCATGTGAATCTATGAAAGACACCAATACTGGAGAACCACAGATTACAGGTAAGTAACTATTGTTCTTCTCCAGTATTTGGGGTGTCTTTCATAGATTCACATGCCTGAATCCGAGTAGTTAGCAGTAATACAATATCTCGCTCTTATACGCCAAAACATAGTTATCATGCATAAACAGAAAGCAATGCAACATCATAAGAAAGCGTAAAGAGTGGAAAGGAGGTGGGAGAGAACACCAGAGGCTCACCTTACTGAAACAGATTTCGCAGGACTGCTCTCCCCACCGAGGCATCGGTGTCGCTTGAAGAATCCAGACAGTAATGCCTCGTGAATGTGTGCCTGCTGGACCATGTTGCTGCTCTGCAAATATGCGGGAGAGGCACACCAGCAAATAACGCAGTTGAAGAGGAGACTGCTCTTGTAGAATGGGCTCTAGGTAAGGTCTGTAAGGGTTTACCTGCTTGTTGATGGCATAACCCTATCGTGGATGAGACCCACCTGGCGATAGTCTGTTTTGAAACAGCACAGCCTTGTCTTGGTCTGCCATATGCCACAAATAGCTGATCCGTCTTCCTGATGGCAGCTGTTCTTGAAAGATAAAATTTAAGGCATCTCTTAATGTCTAATGTGTGTAAAGTCCGCTCAGCTGGTGACTGCGGATTGGGAAAAAATGTCTTAAGTATCACAGGCTCATTGAGATGAAAATCCGATGGTACTTTGGGCATGTACTTCGGGTTGGTGCGTAGTATCACAGAGTCAGGTGTGAATTGCAAGAATGGTGGCTTAATGGTGAATGCTTGCAAGTCACTCACTCGTCTGGCTGATGTTAGTGCCAGCAGTAATGCAACCTTCCAAGTGATGAACTTGAGATCGACCTTATGAATAGGCTCAAAGGGATGGCGAAGAAGCTGTGCTAGAACTATATTTAAATGCCAAGATGGAGGTGGCCGGCGTACAGGTGGAAACATACGAAATAAGCCTTTAAAGAATTGTTGTATTATCCTTGAGGAGTATAGAGAAGTCTTACCGTCCTGACGGTATCGTGATATGGCGGCTAAGAACACTTTAAGTGTTGAGTGCGCCAAACCTGATTTAGCGAGCTGCAAAAAGAAGGGCAATATCGCTTCTGGCTTCGCCGTCATTGGATGTAAATTCATAGTTTGGCACCAAACACAGAAACGTTTCCATTTTAGTTTGTAAGTTTTGTTTGTGGAAGGCGCCCTAGCATTGGCCAGGACTTCCTGACAGTCTTGTGGAATGTTCAAGTGCGCAAACTCGTGGTGTTGAGGAGCCAAGCCGATAATTTCAGAGATTGAGGGTCTGGATGAAACACCTTGCCTTCTTGGATTGTTAGAAGGTGTGGAATTCGGGGCAGTTGAATTGGCTCGCATTCTGATAGAAGGAGAAGCTGCGTGAACCAATATTGTCATGGCCACCGTGGAGCAATCAGGATAATTCGACACGGTTGTTTTCTCATTTTCTTGATGACTTTGGGTATTAGCGGAATTGGCGGGAAGGCGTAGGCAAAGATCCGTTCCCAATTGAGTGAAAGAGCGTCCCCGCAAGAGTCCCTGTGGGGAATCCAGCTCGCAAAGTGAGTACATTTCTTGTTCTGATAAGTTGCAAACAGGTCCAGATCGGGAAGACCCCACCTCTGGAAGATCCGATCCAGCGCCGGCTGATGCAGTTCCCATTCGTGAGTGCTGTTCTTGGATCTGCTCAGCGAATCTGCCAGTACATTGGCTACTCCCGGAACATGCACCGCTGACAAGTTGATGTCGTGATCCAGAGCCCAAGTCCAGATCTCTTGAGCCTGTTGAGACAACCGGGCTGATCTTGTGCCCCCCTGCTTGTTCAGGTAATGCATGCTCGTTGTGTTGTCTGTTCGAATCAACACTGTGGAGCCTTGTAGGATTGCCAGAAAGGATTTTAGGGCGAGGAAAATGGCTCGTAACTCCAGCAGATTGATGTGCCATTTCTTTTGTTGAGCGTCCCATTTGCCGGTGATCGTCATCACTTGAAGGTGAGCGCCCCAACCTTCTAGGGAGGCATCCGTGGTCAAGATGAACCTTGGGACTTCTGCGAGGAAGGCACAGCCGATTTGTAGGTTGCGTGCCTGACTCCACCACAGGATTGTGTCCTTCATTCGAGGCGTCAGTGTAATGAGATCCTCGAAGGACCCCGATATCTGCACCCATTGGTGACTGAGTTCCTCTTGTAATGGTCTCATCCTCAGACGACAGTTTGGAGTGAGAGGTATGCACGAAGAGATCATCCCTAGGAAAGATTTGAATCTCCGAACAGAAACGTACTCTTTTCTGAGGAGTGTGGTTGCCATCGTTCTGATCTTTTTCTGCCTTTCGTTCGAAATGAAGACCTGGGCGAGCTTGGAATCCAGCGTTGCTCCTAAGAAGGACTTTCTTTGAGATGGAATTAGATCTGACTTCTCGAAGTTCACTGAAAACCCCAGGCTTTGAAACAGGCAAAGGCATTTTTGGACATGGTCGCTTGCTGTGGCGTAGGAATTGGCCTTGATAAGGCAATCGTCCAGATAAGGGTATATTTGAATTCCCTGCAATCGTAGGTGCGCCGCTACGGGTGCTAGCATTTTCGTGAATACCCTCGGGGCTGAACGTAGTCCAAAGGGAAGCACCCTGAATTGGAAATCCCTGCCAGCCACTCTGAACCTTAGGAACTTCCTGTGTCTGGGGAAGATAGGGACGTGGAAGTAGGCATCCTGAAGGTCGAGTGTTGCCAAGTGGTCCCCTTCTGCCAAAAACTGTAGGATCTCCTGGAGTGTTAACATTCTGAACGTCAATTTTTTGATGAATTTGTTCAGGGCACGCAAATCGAGGATTGGGCGCCATTCCCCTGATTTTTTGCGTATCAAGAAAAAACGAGAGTAGAAACCTGTCCCTCTCTGGTGTCGAGGTACTCTCTCGATTGCTCCTTTTCGAATCATGGAATTGATTTGGATGAAGAGCTCCTTGAGATGTGCTGGGGGCGGCCCTTTTGGAGGAGAATTTGGAGGGGTTTTTACAAATTCTAAAATGTGTCCCTTGGATACCACATCCAGCACCCATTTGTCTGTAGTAATCTTGGACCATTTTGAGTAATGTTGGGATATTCTTCCTCCAATTCGTTTTTGGCGGGGATACTTTGGCGGCAGGAAGTGAACTTCACTTCTTGTTGGTGTTGTCTCTTCCGCGATATGTTGGTTTTCCTCGGGGCTGTGTGTAAGAGTTACGTCTTTGACCATAAGGCTGTTGCTTATATGGCTGGTACCTCTGTGTGTTTTGAGAAGTGGTGTAGTTGCGCTGTTGGTAATATCCTCCTCTATTGGAGAAATTTCCCCTTCCTCTTGCGCCACGAAAGGAAGATTTACGAAACTGCAGAGTGCCCAAAGATCGTGCAGTTTCAGTATCCTTTTTGATGGCCTGCAAAGCCTCATCCACGTGCGAGCCGAATAGGAACTCGCCATCATAAGGCATATTTAAGACCTTGGACTGTACTTCATGTCTAAAGGATGTAGATTTCAACCATCCTTCTCTCCGAAGGACTGCGGCTCCTGCCAATTGTCTGAAGCCTGTAGCTGCTACATCCACTGCGGCGTCAATGATCTCTGACGATGCACACTCCCCTTCTTGTAAAATTTTGATCGCCTCAGACCGGTCCGGTTCAGGCAGTTTCTTAATATAAGGCGAAATGTCAGACCACATTTGCCTATCGTATCGGCCAAGAATCGCCATAGAATTAGCAACCCTTACTGTGGTTGCTGCAATCGTGGAAACTTTTTTGCCAATGGTATCGAGTCGTCTTCCGTCTCTGTCTGTAGGCGTGGAGATTTGAGATGATGGGTTTTTCGCCCTTTTTTGAGCTGCTTGTGCAATGACTGAGTCTGTCTTGGCCTGTCCAATCAGGCAAGCCGGTGAAGAAGCAGGCGCTCTGTATTTTTTATCCACTCGTGGCAAAACTGGAGGTAAAGAGTTTGGAGTGGCCATGATCTTCAGACCTTCTTTCCAAATAAACTCTATGATCGGTATCGACCAGCTCTGTCTTTGGGAGAGATTCTTGAAATCATACAGGAAACAATCATCCTGTTTTGTCTCCATGGTAATGAGAAATCGTTTGGTAGCGTTATCCATAATCCTATGGAAATTTGCAATATCCACCGGTGGTGATTCAGCCTTCGGCTGTTCATCTGGAGCAGGGGAGTCAGCCTGATAATCCTCATACTCCGACGAATCCGAGTCATCCAATTCTCCTTCTTCATGAGCCTCCTCTTCAGAGTTGTCATCCACCGGTTGAGTAGATGGTACCGGCATGGATGGGGCATGTACCGATTCTTCCATGTTAGGAGGGACTGAATGCGGAGTTCCTCTAGGCGGGGGGGAAGTGATGTGCGATTCGCCCGATTCCGAGGGCGGAAATCGTTGATAATAATCATCCAACATGGACATCAAATTTCTAAATAATTCCATGGGCATTTGTGTCCCTGACTGGGGTGCAGGATCCAACCCTGTGTGTTGCGTCACCTGCTCCTCTTCCTCTTGTTCCTTAACGTGTATGAGCAAGTCAGATGGACTCGTAGCTGCCGGAAATAAGTCTGCACCAGAGTCCTCGTCGGAATCCAAAAGCCTGTCTGGCATCGTGAGTGGTGACATACATGCAGACTGTGATGGGCGTTGTAAAATCGCCGCAGTGGTGGCTGGAGAAGGCAACGATATGGGGTTGCTCTTTGCAGACCATACTTGAAGATCTGTGCAAGTTGACAGTTTTGGCGTCATTGGATTCCCTTGGGCCACCGAGAAGTCCTGTGGCATTGACTTTGCTGTGAGGGACGAACTCGCCGTCGTCGACGACTGTGGCTGGAGAGGTCTCGTCGACGATCCATTTTTTGATGTCGACGACGTTGTCGTCGTCGTCGACGGAACACCTTTCGTCGTCGACGGAACATTTTTCTTCGTCGACGGGGTTATCTTCGTCGACGGTTGGATCGTCGACGGAGTCTTCCTCGTCGACGATGAGTCCGTCGACGGGTGCTTCGGCGACGGTGAAGCCGTCGATGGCAAGGCTTTCTTCGTCGACGGTAGTGTCGTCGTCGACGGGAAGGGATTTTTCGACGCTGAGGAGGGCTTTGTCGACGGAGGCTCGTCGACGGTAGGTGAAACTTTCTTCGTCGACGAGATGGGACGAATTTGAACATGCACATAAGTAGGTGAGGACACCGAGGACACCACTAAAGAGGGTTTTGGTGAGGAATAGGTCACAGTAGAAGTCACTGTAGTGGCAGTCTGACTGGAAACCGGCAGAGAAGCTGCTGCCTTGGTTGTAGGCCTCTGAGGTGACAATAAAGGGACAGTCTTTTTAATGACAGGCTGTTTGACAGATTTTTGACAGGCTTTCTTCATTTTAGAAGTTGAAGGTTCCTCAGCAGCGTGCTGGGCCTGTTTCGCCACCTTAGCCTTAGGGGTAGTTACTGTACCCTCCGCTATTCTCTTCCTAGATCCCATAGAAGACATAGAGGCCAAACTTCCTACCTCAGAGAGTGGCAAGTCCTTGTCCTTATTCCGTTGTATCCATAGTAGGAGGCGACCCTCTCTGTCCCTGAGGGTTTTTGTTGGAAAAGTGCGACAAATCTTGCATTCCTTAGCCTGATGGTCTGGATACAAGCAGTAAATGCAGAGAGAATGAGGGTCTTCCTTGAAGAGCCTTGCCTTGCCACAAGAGTCACAAGCCCTGAAAAGGGACTTAGATGTGGACATGTTGGAAAGAAGAAACTTTCAAACTTTCAAAGTAGAAGAATAAACTGAGCAGAGCTCAGAGAGACTCCCTATCACACGACGTGCGGTAAAAAATCTGACAGCCTGGGTCTCTGGGGAGAATACCTAGGTGGGAGCTGTGGCCTGATTGGCTGCAGTTTGGTCTAACATAATGACTTGGATGGTCACTAATGTGGAAGTTTTTTCATTGGTAGCTGAGGCTACTTCACTTCCTGGTTTATTGTAACTGTTATTTGCTATGTACAAATGGCTTACTACTGCTTTTTTATATACCGTGGGACTCCTACTCCGACGACGGGGAATGATTCAGGCATGTGAATCTATGAAAGACACCCCAAATACTGGAGAATTATTTTTAATGCAGCAATGCGGGGACTTGCCTTGAAATGGGTTAGGGTAACGTATGATGCGTAAATCTTGGCAGGACTGCACTCAGGCTCTGTGTAGTCCATAGCACTGTAGGTGTGAGAACAGGGCCTGCTAACAGGCATATCTCGTGACTAGCAGGAAATCTAAGAAGTCTTCCTGCTGGCATATCAGAGTAGGGCGGCACTTGTTTGAATCCAGAGTGAGGAGAAAAGTGGTGATAGTGATGCTTGTAGCACAGCACGTGGGAATCGAGGTTTAGTAATGTGTGCAGGAGCGAATGTAAGCGTTTCTATAACATGTACCGAACCTCCTGTCTGTCTGCGTGCACGAGTGCTTCTATGTTATGTTATATTATGTTATGTCACTGCATGTTCTTGCATGAGTGAGTGTTGGCTGCAGTGTCCAGCAAGGTAGATATATAGTTGCAAGCCCGATAAACCCTGCATTCCCACACTCTGCACTTGGAGGGGAGGTGGAAGGGTGCGCTTGTAGCACCCCTAGAACTGCCAATAGCCCCGCCCCCTAACACTGCCACAAGCCTCGCCCCCTAACACTGCCACAAGCCTCGCCCCCTAGTTAACATCTCAATTTGTGGAGTACCTGCACTTATTTTGTTCCATTTAAAGCACTGGCTATAGTATGTGTAGATGCCCTTGATACGAAATAGTGCCAGACTACACTACGGTCTGAATGCACGGCCCAAACCAACATCTCTCTGCGACACCGGCCTCTCAAACTATGTTCTTCTAGGGTTAGCTTGAACCCCTGTGTTTCTAGCGTGACTCCGCAACAGCGCCATTTAAAGCGCAGCTCTCCACCGGCTGCAGACGCTGTTCTGTGGTGACGCGGCGGACGCCCGCTGCTAGGGGGATAAACACAAACTGGGTTATCTCTGCGCGGAGAGTAATTGGCTGTGTCCTGTTTTTTCAGTCAAATAATGACAAACTGGAGAGGGTCAGCCGTGAACGCTCGTCGACGGAGCAGGCCCGGAGCCTGCCCAGCCGGGTCCCCGGACGCCAGCGCCTAAGGCGGAGGGCGGTGCCTCGGGGCGCGCGCTCACAGCCCTCCGCTCCGCTGGAAATCCCTTAATGCACCATGCCCTTCATTTATTTTTTGCTACTGGACATCTGAGAGCGTTTAAGAACGATACGTTTTTTTCCCCGAGTAACTGCTTGATGATGGATCACACTGCATAAAAATGATTTTCCATCGGCTGCGAAGGACAGGGAAAGACTACCATCTACAGTACAATTATGAAAACGGGCGTCTTTATCTGAGAAATGGCTTCTGATTCACAAATACATGTATGTGTGTGGGAGCTTTGTAGCAGTTGTAATTCACTCGCTTGAAAATCGATGAAACATTTCGCATCTTTTGTAACTCCCTATACGACAGAAATTACAATTAAGAGTAGGTCTTCCACAAACGAAAGGAGGCTACGCAGTATACAACATTATATTGATAAAATAAATAAAACATGTTTATAAACTGGATGTGTTAACATTAAAACGATCTTCACTGCGTGTTTCTAGGGAGCAGTCTACGCTTTTCATCTTGTGCGAGTTGTGGACTTTCGAACTGGGAGACTTCGGATATATATGGTGCTCAAATCCTGCCTGCTTTGCCACTTAATCAAGAAACCGTGATCCTGTGGTTATTTCTCGTAACCACCTCACTTGCAAATGCATAATGCGCATCCAGTGCAATTATGAAACTGCGCCTAATGTAACATGAAACCCAATTACATAGTGCGCCGCCTCATAACATATACCCCAATTCTTTCTCTGTAATTCATTCTGACACCCCTCCCAAAAAAACACAACCCTCTTGTTCACGACGCTTCTGCTGAAATAACAATGCCGTTGAAAATAGATACGCGTTGTATAACATTAATAAATAAGATAAAATCATATTTCGGAAGCGCACCCAGGTGCATAACATAGTTCGATGGGAGAAGAAATAGCAAAAAAAAAAAAAAAGCTCTCATTTTGATCTATGTTCATAAGAGCATGTTAGGTAAAGGATGCTTGTTCATAACCGCCTGTGGCCAAATTTACAAGACAACATTCTGTGAGCGAAAACGCAGCTTGAGGAAGACATAGATACAAAATGAATCGAGTAATTTAACCATAAAAACAAGCACTATAATATATTTACACGTGTGCATACGCGAAGGACATACCACAGTGGCAATGACTGAGTATTCACCAACATATATGCCCTCGTTTACAAGAACGTAGTGTGTAAATGAGGCACACTTAAGGGAGGCCCCACTCCAACGATCACATGACACTGGCCTTTCTCCATTGCGAAATTAAACTGATCCCACGTGGTCTGACACCAGCAAGTCATTGGGACTTTTACAAATACACTTTTTGGCAGGGGGTGAGGAGGTCCTTAAACCTAAACTAACAATTCAAACCCTACCATGCGAAAGCGCTAACTTCCAGTTAAACACACACTCCATTTGATGATTCACTTTATATTATAAGTATAGTTTTCACCCGTCATCCTGTATACACCACTTTCACTGTTGCCGTCTACATTCTATCCCTTGAAAAAAACAGGGGGTAAAAGTAAAACTGAAGAAAACAGGGTGCAAGGAAGCCATTACTACCAAAAATGCCTTTCAATGGCAATCAATTATAGGCAAATAACTGTGTAGAAAAGAACATTTCTACTCACAAGGAAAGTGACAGAAGAACGAAATTCAGTTTTAATGGTTAGATCAATCATATTAAAAAATCCTCATATGACAGTCTCAATAGAATACATAGGTGCTACATGGAGCAGCGCAGTGCAAACGTGACCAAGTGAGATAATGTGGAGAAATATATATACAGTGCACAACACTTGAAAATATATATATATATATATATATATATATATATATATATATATATATATATATATATATATATACATACATGATCCAGAAAGTAATTAACCAACAGGACATATGCCTAAGAATTGTGTGTATGAAAAAGCAAAGTCACGTAAGTCTACAATATTGGCAGTCCCTCCAATAAATTAACAAGTGGTTGATATCAAGTCAATGTTTTGACCCTAGGTCAAATATTTGTTAAGGGTTTCATCAAGACAAAACCAGCTACCTGGCCTTATTTGACGTTCTATCCCGCCGCAAAGAAGATATGAGGAGAGTAGTAGGACCGTCAGCATTGGTCAATCTAGGACGAAGCCGATTCGCAGTAGACGCAAAAACCAATGCTGCTAGCCTTAATGATAATACCCAAGTCAATACATGTGTTGGTAAAATACTGCCCATGCTTTAAAATGGTATTTTGAACTTTATTATCAGAATCTCTTATGTTTCTATAACAGACTTTGGGCCACGTGTAAAAAGCAATTTTGCGTTCGCAAACCAGCGGTTTCTCAGAATTGGCCTATTTGGGAGCGCAAAAAAATGCTGTTTAAATGTATCAATCCCTATTTTGCGATTCCGTAACCTGATACAGAATAGCAAAATGGGTTTGCGATTTGTTATTTGGAAGGGGCGTGTTTGAGGCATCCCTTCCAAATTTCAAATCATAATGGTATGTATGAATGTTTTGCGACCATAAATGCAGTCGCAAAGGGGCGCTAGAGGGCGCACATGCAGAGTGGCCGCACTAATGTGAGGCTCCTGCTGCCCGGAACCAAAATCCTCCATTTATCCTGTTCAACTGGCTTGTAAAGTTGCTGCGAGTTCGCCACACCGAAGAGCTGGGTGAGCTTCCCCCTCGGTGAAAAAATTTGTCTGATTGGACGTTGCCTGCCCCAGCGGCGGACCGGGATAGAATTGGCCGAGGGAAGCGCTGAAGTGGAGCGGTGGTGCAGAACGGCATGAAGGACAAGGCAAGACCGCAACTTCACAAGCAGCGGCTAGGCCGCATCTGCCGCGAGAAGTGCCAGACGCAACAGCGCTGGGAGGTGCCATAGGAACCGGGAGGCTCGAGATGCAGCGTGTGACTGTAGGAGCCGGCAAAAAGAGAATAGGCTGATGGGAGCAGGGCCTGAGGGGGCGGTGAGAGATCCGAGAAGCTGACGGAGCAAGACTGGCCCCGAGGCGGCTGACGGCGGGACAGAGTGATTTAGCGGCTGGAGCTGGGGTGAGACACGCACACGCGAACAAGTCCCGCAGTAAAGTACATTGAGCGCTGAAGTTCTTAAGCGTGGGGCACTGACTGTGGGAAATAAAACTTGATAGTGGAGTTGGGGGAGCCTGACCCCCCCCAGGGCCTTAGGAGGCTATATGGTATACAATGAGCCACAACAGCACATTGGGACAGTGCCCCCTCCCCACTGAGGTGCCGAGCAGCAGGGCTGGAGACACATTGGAGGGACACTCAGTGGCGCCTATCTACAGCGCGCAGAGCAGGTGCCATATAGTGATTCAGAAGCACAAGACGCCATTTTGTGGACGGAACAGGCAGGCCTCCATCTTCGAGCGTGAAATCTTGCGCGGAGCCAGCAGTGGAAGCGGCTGTGGGCGCCCCGTGGGAGGCATAACCCCCAGTTCAGAGACATTGGAAAGGACAAGCCGCTATAACTGCGCAGAATGTGCGGGGTAACCCAGCTCTAGCCCTCATTCTGTCTCCCCGGGCCCCAACAACATAGAGCAGACGCATAGCGGAGGCACAGCAGGTGAAGGGAAGCTTCTGGAAAAGACAGGGCCCTTGCCCTGCAACAAACTGCAATAGCCCTTGAGGGAAGAGTGCAGGATACTGAGCCCAGGGGTGTTGAGCACGCTCTTTCTTGTGTGGCTTGGGATCGCGGAACTGAGTCTCCCCTGATCCCCACGCTGGGACCAGCACCAATCGCAGAAAGGCCGAGGGACTACCGGAGAAAAGGTACCTAACATACTTGGGGCTTTGCGCTGGTGGCAATATGGGGAAACCTGATACTAGGCAACCTAAACTGAATTTTTAAACAGCGAAGAAAGCAAACAGCCCCGCACATGAAGATCGGCACTCTGAAAGTAGGGAGGGGTCCAGCGACAGCGCTATCTGACAAACAGCAGACAAACAGAGTACCTTGCAAGAGATGCGGCAAGGATTTGCAACAGTTGTGGACAAAGTGGATCGTATGTCGTCGAGGATGGATGCCATAGCGCAAAATTTAGATGTGCCTGAAGAACGCATTAAAGAGACAGAAAGGCGCATATCTCATAATGATGATACCACCACCAGTCATACAGCACAACTCACGCGTATGGATAAACTCTTGAAAGTTATTGCAGCCAAAAACGAAGATTTAGAAGCCTGGAGCAGGCGCAATAATATCCGCGTGATAGGCATTCCAGAATCGACCAACACTGGACGGATGGAGGAGTATGTCGAAATTTTTTTACTGGCAGCTATTGGTCCGGAAGCATTTTCCACGCAATTCACAGTCGAACGGGCTCACAGAATCCTCGGGCCACAGCCGATGCCTGGTAACCCTCCGAGGCCCATCATCGCGCGACTGCTGAATTATCGGAACCGGGACGTGGCCCTTTGAGCAGCGAGAAACAAGCAGACCCTGAACTATGACGGAAACACGTTCTCGATCTACCCGGACTTTACACCCATAGTGCAGGAGGAGAGGCGCAAGTTTATCGACGTCTAGAAAAAACTGCGAGCGGCACAAATTGATTATGCACTGTTGTACCCGGCGAGACTGAGGGTCACACATCATGGGAAGCAGCGATTTTTCACTAATCCGCAGCAAGTGGAGGATTTCCTCCTCACGAAGAAGCATATGAACTGGAGTGGCGGAGGTCAGGGGTCTTCCAAACAATCCTACTCCACGGGGGCCGAAGACGACTCGCAATAACATTGGTACGAAAACACTGTCAGGCTTCATAAGATGACCGGACTGGACTTGATGAGTATGAGTGAACTCAGGGGCAGAACATAGGCAAGACACTAATAGCTGCACCAGTTGTTCACGTAACAATGCGTTCCAGGATCCACTCCCCCCCGAAAGAGCCCGGGCGTCACAACAGAAGAGGGCTTTAGGGGGAGGAGTGATTGTGTTGCAGACTAGAGATGTCCCCCAAAGGGTATACCCCTATAGCTGAACACAGCACATTATGTGCTGGGGAATTGGAGAATTTTCTGACTCAGTTGGGGAGGGTAACAGATACTGGCAAGATTGGGTTGCTTCAGTGGGAGGGGGGGGGGGGGGGGGGTCGGGCGGCGTTTGGGTAGTTTGTGGTATGAGAACCTTTGCATTGGAGTTTTGCCCCCCGGGGCGTAGGTAGGGTATAGTGGGGAATTTCGTGCAGCATCATAAGTATGCTACAACAAGGGTGTATGGTTGTAATCGAGGTTGGGGACACACTGCATGGACAACATTCAGTACGCAGCTGAAACTCGAGGGGCATGGCTGAGGAGACATTAGGTACGCTAAATATCATCACATGGAATGTGAGGGGACTTGGCAATCCCAGAAAGAGGAGACACATACTATCATACTTAGATAGACAGAGTGCACATCGCTATGTTGCAAGAGACTCACTTAACAAGACAAAAGTCGAACACCTTCGCCAGTAAATGGGCGGAACATATAATTTTTTCTTCCTATTCCACATATGCAGGGGGCACTGTGATTTTGATATGGAAACAGGTGCCATTTCAGCTGACGGGAGCCTCATGCGATTCAGAGGGAAGGTACTCTCTCGCGTGGGGACGGTTGGGGTCCAATTTGGTCACGTTAGCTTGTTGTTATGGACCAAACACAGATGAGCCAGGTTTTTTTAACTCGCTGTGGGCCAAGATTTTTGAGGTGGACTCTACCCATGTCATCTGGGGAGGTGATTTCAATGTCACATACAGTCCCAGGATGGACAGGTCGCATTCAGCACCACACCACTACACTAAAGCGCAGGCAGTGGTGAGAGATATAATTTCAGCCTATCAGTTGACAGATGCTTGGAGGCACATGCACTCGTAAGCACTAGAGGGTACACATTTCACAGCGCATGCGCAGTCCTGGGCTAGGTTGGACTACTTTCTAGTATCCAGAGGGATGGCCCCGGCGATAGCCAGAGCAAGGCATCTGGCTAGGACCTACTGGGACCACGCGCCAGTGTTGCTGGTACTCTCCTCCTCCGACTTTAACACACTGCGCAGTCCTTGGAGACTCCATGCTCTCATCTTACTTGACACAGTGTTTCAGGAGAAGCTGCGGGAGGAGATAAGCAAGTTTTTTCAGCGGAATAAGGACTCAGTGAATAGTGTGGAGGTTATATGGGAGGCATTTAAGGTAACAATACGTGGATACTGCATAGCGAAGGGGGCCGGAGTCCTTAGGGATATACAGAATACCCTGGGGAAATTGGAATCGGACCTTAAATTGCTAGTAATAGAACTTGCAGGAAATCCGAAGGGCTCGACACAAGCTACTTTTAGAGATACACTTACGACATATATGGAAGAGGCACAGAGAGAAGCGAGGTTTAAGGGTAAATAATGGGTGGCTAGGATTATGGAGAAGGAGATAGGCCTGGGAAGCTTCTGGCGCAAAAGGTGAAACGGCCTCGTTGCTCTAAAGTACGTAATGGAAGTGGAGGATCTGGAGGGGGTGGCTTGCCGTGACACGGCCAACATACTTAACACCTTTTTGAGTCATTAAAAAAAGCTCTATTCCACGACTAGAATGAGCGTCCTCGAGCTAGATGGCTTTCTTGGGGATGTGACTTTGGGCTGGCTTAGTGACGGACAGAGGGCCTTTTTATGTGTGTCATTTGAGCTGGATGAGGTGAGGGAGTCAATATTGAGTCTGCAATCTGGGAAGGCCACAGGCACGGATGGAATTCCTGCAGAATTCTAGAAAACATTTATCAATTTGATGGCCCCTATTCTTAGAGAAGTGCATGAGGATTCGCTGGACATAGGGCACCTGCCTGCTACAATGAGGGAAGCTCTTATACTATCGCTGTTAAAGCCGGGAAAGGCGCCCAAGCATTGCAATTCTTATAGGCCGCTCTCACTCAACTGTGATGCCAAGATCTTGGCTAAACTGATCGCGACGAGGCTGAGCCTGCTAATGGAGAACTTGATCCTACCCGATCAATCGGGCTTTGTACCCCGGAGAGCTACCTCCCACAATCTGAGGCTCTTTGATGTTTTGAATAATGTGTCACAGGACCTCCCTCTAGCCGCGATTATTTTAGATGCCACTAAGGCATTTGACTCCATAGAATGGGATTACATTTTTTGGGTAATGTTACGCATGGGGTTCCTACCATTGTTCTTATTGTGGATTAAGCTACTATATCGCTTGCCTGTAGCAAAGGTCCTAGTCAATGGCCATACCTCACAATCGTTCAACATAACGAGAGGAACCAGGCAGGGGTGCCCTCTCTCCTCATTACTTTTTGCTATCGTGGTGGAGCTGCTCGCGGCGAAACTGCAACAACACCACAATGACAAGGCCCTGCGATGTAACCTGCGTCAACTACTTATATCCCTATATGAAGACGACATTACCCTCTACATTCGAGATCCACAACAAAATCTGAATCCGATACTTCGAGAATTCATAGTGTTGGGGCCACTCTCAGGGATCCAGATAAACTGGGGGAAGTCAAGTATTTTTCCGCTAACGGCGGCCACAAAGCGCTTTTCGCCGGATTATCCCTTGGAATGGTGTGAGGAGGAACTGAAATATATGGGGATAAGAGTTACCAGAGATAGGGAGGAACTTATGAGGATGAATTATGGGACAGCCATATCTTGGATGGCGGACAGCGTTACACGTTGGGTAGCTTTGCCCCTTTCTATGGCGGGACGTGCGTCGTTGATAAAAATGGTGATACTCCCCCAGCTGTTGTACCTATTTCTAAATATACCATTTTACCCGGGTACGCAATTCTTTAAGTTATTTAGGTCGGAGATGATACGCCTTGTATGGGGAGGTAAACAACCCAGATTACAATGGGAGGTAATGACGCGCCCTACTCGCAGGGGGGTTTAGGCATAGAAAACTTCGAGCTATACTTTACGGCTGCACAAGCCCACTATGCTTGGTTTTGGGTAAAACAACCAAGATATATGCCACAGGTCGCAGCAGAACACTGGGTGGCACACCCCACTCCAATAGAAGGTGCACTATATGTGCCTGTAGGAAACAGGGATAGAAAGCCCAACGCCCTCGCGTGCACGATAGCAGCATGGCAGCATATAGGACGCATGCTGGACGTGCCCATGTTATACTCGTCATTACTGCCTCTTACTTACCATCCTAGCATGCTGCTGTTACAGGAGGCTCTTTTCCGCAACTTTTAAACAACGGACCAACATCAGCACCTGGGGGGACCCCAGCGCCACCATCCAGTCTCCAGGGTCGAGAAAAAACAGGACCTGAGCCAAGATTAGCATTTTGAACTTCTCCTTCCGGTAGAAGCGGAGGAGAGCCCTGAGGTCTAGAATCGGACGCAGGCCTTTGTCCTTCTTGGGCACCAGAAGTAGAAGGAATAGCAACCATGACCTACTTCTGGCATAGGAACCCTATCGATAGCTCCCTTTGCTAAGAGAGTTGAGAATTACTGTGGCGGAGAAGTGCCAAATGATCCTCCGACATGCGATCGAAAGATGGTGGCATGGAGGGAAGGGAAGTCCCAAAGGGGAGGGAGTAGCCCCTTCGGACTACCTGCAAAACCCACCAGTCCGAAGTGATGGGTTTGCTAGTGTGGGAGATGATGGTGAATCCTGCCTCCCACTGGCCTTAGGCGGTCCTGAACAGTTGGACTAGGAAGGTTTGGTGGCCGCTGCAGGGGGGGAAAGGGTGGGCTTGCCTGCCCGCTGGCTCCCAGACCCACCTGCGGGGTCACACATCCGCGCAGAGGCTGGCCAGCTTGCATGAACCGGTTGCTTGACTGGACCGAACCAGGTGGGATGCCCCTTCCGAAGCCATGAAAGATGCAAAACGCAGACTGAGGTGGACGGGACGATGCAGCGAGGCCCAAGGATCTGGCCAAAGCTTGAGAATCCGTAAAGGGATCCAGACCGAATCTGCTTTGTCGCCAAAAAGGAGACAGCTATCAAAGAACATGTCCAGCAAAGTTGCCTGCACATCCCCCAAAAAGCTAGACGTCCTCAACCAGGCGTAGCGCCGAAGGGCTACCAACGTGGCAATTGTTCTGCCCAGTGAGTCGGTGTTATCCAGTCCACAGTGAATCATGAATTTTACTGCGTCTCTCCCATCTGCCACTGCTTAGGCGAGAACGGCCCGGGCCTCCTCCGGGCACTGAGGCAGCACCTGCACGACCGTATCTCAGATGGTATGTGAGTATCGGCCCAAGAGGCACACAGTATTCACGGACTGCAGTGCCAAGCTGAAGGAATAGAACATGTGCTTCCCAAGATGATCCAGCTTCTAAGATTCTCTATCTGGGGGAGCAGAAGGGAATGCGCCCTTGGAGGACGAAGCTTGCACTATCAAGCTCTCAGGGGAAGGATGTTGGATGAGAAAAACTGGGTCACCCGGAGCCGGGTGGTGGCGACAGGCAATCGCCCATTCCACAGGAGACCCTCTGCTGGGCTTGGACTAGGTGCCCAGAAGGAGGTAAGTGAGGGCTTTATTAAATGGAAAAAGGGGTTCATAGGAGGTTGCCGCTGGGTGAAGCACCTCTCTAAGGAGGTTAGTCCTGATCGCCACTGAAAGGGAGCTCCTGGCCCAAGCCCTCTGCTGCCCTTAGCACCACCACAGCGTAAGACGCTCCCTCCTCCGTAGACACAGTAGGGGGAGAAGGCATGCCAAGGTCTGGGGAAGTGTACAGACCATTGGCATCACCCAGGTCCTCTCTCCAGTCCGGCTCTACAAGCTGGCCAGTTAAAGGGTCAGGTGACCCCTCCCACACCTCACAACCACCTTCAGGGCCCATAGGAACACCAGGGATTAAAAGGGGAAAAAAGTATTATCCAGCATCGGATTTGACATCGGCCGACGTCGATCCGGCTCCAGTTCCATCATGAGGGTGAGGTTGGGGACAGTGTTGGCTGGGGGCACGACTGACGCCGGGAGCATCGTAGCCACTGCCGTTATTGCAGGGATTGTCACTGGGGAAGGTTGCGTACGGTCGACCGGCGTCGATGCGGATCCAGGCCTGGATCCTCGGGGTCCGTTGGGACCGGAGCCACCAGCATCAAAGGCCCAGGACCCCTCCAACGGCTCCGCGGGGACCGAATATGTGCCGGCGGAGTCTAGCTGCCCAAAAATGGAATGAAGGGCTTCGTAAAATGCACGAAGCTGGGCAGGGGACACTCCGGCACCTGGAAAAGGAGGAAGGCGCAGAGTCGTCTCAGAAGTAGGTACCGAAGACGGAGCCTTAGAGCGACGATGCTCCGGGTCCCACGTCGAATCAACCGACCGACGGGGAGAAGATGAAGAACGCTGGTGCTTCGTCACCTTCTTCTTGTGCTTCGACTTACCCGATGACTTGGGAGGACTTTTAGTGCAACGAGGTGTCGGGGCTCCGCGACCGGTCTCAAGACCTTACTCTCTAACGAGACCCGGAATGACGCAGAGCCGACTGCCGGGTCTCCAAGAGCTTCCGGGACCGTTCCTGCAAAGACTTTAGATTCATGGCCCGGCAGTCTGAGCACGACTTCGGATCGTGGTCACGCTCCAGGCACCAGAGGCACACAAGGTGCGGGCCCATAACAGACATCAGTTTGTGACAGGCCTCGCAAGGCTTGAAACTGGTCCGACGCTGGGACATATTTTGCGCACCAGGAGTCGAAGACTCAAAACAGAAGTCGACAAAAGTAAAAAAAAAGCTTGTCAAAAGTGACTAAAAGTGCAGCTCTCTGCGGATCTACACTAGGCTAGTGCGGAAAAAGAAAGAACTGACATCAGCGAGCAGGGGCGGAGTCTAAATAGGCACGGCAACGTCATCCCGGCAAACACGACGCCGATGACTACCGCGGAGTCGACCAATGCCACCTACCAACGAGCTGGGGTACTGCTAAGAAAAAATTATCTGGATCCAGTCTGACACCTCGGGGTAATTCTGAGGTAAGGAATCTATAACTAACTGTCTCTTTCAGATTCATGCTTCAGCCCATGGGTACCTTAGTACCAAATACTAGGGGCTTATAAGGATACATCAGCAGCCAATCTGGGGGTACCTAAGTACTCACAATGTTCAATTTAGGGAAGAATCACAGAGACTGGGGTCCTGATTAGCAGGATCCTAGTCAGTGAAATATAATGACAACAGCAAAAAGTGGGGGTGACCATAAAAGCAGATCCTACTTTCTTACACTATGAGACCAATTTGAACCTCAGTGGTTTCCTCCAACATGTTTCCTGTTGTGGATACTGGCTATCAGAACAAGTTCACCATGGTAATTGGACAGCAAGACTTTGTAAATCAGCCCACTACCAAAAAAACAACTCACCTTGGACATTAAGTTGGAATCCAGGTTCATTCTGGGTCATCATTTTTGGGGTACAGGCACCATTTTATTGGATTGTCAAGAACCTCAACAAACACTTGATTTGTTTTACAGCCTTGTACCCAGGGCTACTGAGATACTAGGGTAAAGGTCTGATAGCCAACTAGATATACTTTACTATGCAGACTGGCAACTCTGCCTCTATGAATAGCCACTGTAAACAGAGCCCTCAGTAAAGCCGAGAGTTGATAGAGTCTGTGAAACACATGGAAACCTTTCTCCACAGGATAACAATGGCCATAAGGCACCATGTCATTAGATTCATATTGCCCTAGTATTCAAGAACTATACTTGCATTTGCAACCATACACCAGATCCAGAAAGTGCTACGACCGTCTGTTTTTTATGCTCATCATCTAAACTACTCTACCTTAAAACAAAATACCACTTGGTTTTCAAAGATATATAGGGATGGCTAAGCATGAGTCTGTGTATAATGTGCACATCCTTGCTTCTCTCATCTGTGTTGACGTAAGAAGACTGCATTTTTAATCTTATCTGTGTGGTTCCTATGCCGCTGTCTACAGGTTGTGGGTTATCTCCACAAGGAGGTCATGTTTTGTGACTTTCCATCAACCCGTGATAGCTTTTTTCTGGCTCCTGAGGTAGTCTGTGATTAGTGGCATTTCACTTTTGTAGGCATTATTGTTTATCACTGATATTCCATGCCCCTGAGTACTGTTGCACTCCACACGGATTACCGTGTTACTCCATGTATACATTTCATGTGACTCCCCAAGACTTAGGAGTAGAGCAATCAGCTAAGAGACACCAACGAGCACCACGATGCTGTGGAAACAGCATGCAGCGCTCTACAAAACCATGTATCATATCAAAATAGGATTGACACCAATTATGATTCCAGGTAGATGAATCTTTGAAATGACAACCAAAGGTTAGCAGGCAAGTTTCTAACACCATGAACCCGTCCGATGACAGCAACTACACTGAAAATCTCGGAGCTTAATTCGTAAAACACAGCCATGAATAAAAGTGCAGGAGCCGAAAGCTGTTCATGGGTTCCTGCTGTCAGAATTGCCCAACACAGGGTTTGCTAAATACTAAGAGGTCCTAGATTTAATCCCATTGCATGCTTCTGGTATTGTTTTCCCATTTTCTTCTTCTACCACCCCGCCTTCTGCCTTTCACTTGCTTTAAGTCAAAGTCAAATCAAAAGATGAAAAAACAAGTCCCTCTCGACCACAAACTCGCCATATTCACCTTTTGGATTTTGACGGCAGATTAAGTTGACTGAAAGGAAAATATAAAAGGCGGCAAAAATGTCCATTGGATGAACTCATAATAGTTTTCACGTCGTCCATATGTTATTTGACATAGTGCTGTGTTAGGTCCTGGTTATTATATGGTTTATTTCATAATTAAGGCTCCCTGTTTTCCGTTTTTATTGATTTTTACAGAAAAATACAGACAGAAACCAATTTATTTTCTTGTCTGTATTTATTTTTAAACGTGGATAAAAACGGAAATTGGGTGCTTTTTGAGTGATTCTAAATACACTTTGCCTTGACTGCTAGGCCAATAACTGTGTGGATTGATGGGTAAGGGAGGGTTAAAAAAGGTATTTTAGTAAAGAGGCTTAAACAGCAGTAGATATGCACAAGGCTGGTACTGAAATGTGTATATTTTCAGTGCATTGATTTATCTTCTGCCGGTGTTCAGATCACTGACACCTGGAAGGCATTCAAGCATGACTGCATATTTATTGGTTAAATAAATGTGGAAATGTACCAGTTTCAGCTTTATTTTTTTCACAAACCCATAATAAATATGGATAAATACAGATAAAATTGACAAAAAATAAATATGGATAAATACAGACGGAAATGTCCAAAAAATAAATACCATAAAACCGGGAGCCCTATTCATAATTTAGGCTGGCCACTAGCCCTGCAGGATTGGGAGCGGCACTGGATTGCTGCAGCACATCTAAACGTCAACTCTGGAACGAATCTGCTTTACTTGGAACCTGCTCGCCCACAGCTGCCTCTCAAAATGTGAATTCGTTTAAGTTGTCACTGCGGTCTTTTCGTTTACTTCTCCAGGATACTACATAACTAATATTTACTATCCAGATTATGTAATACATGGTTTAGATTACTTGAAAGGACATTGTATGTTTTTACTACAACAAAAAATGTGACATGCAATAATAGCTTGAGGGTTTCTGCTCCGTGCCTCAGTCCATTTAACCTTTATTAACTTTCAAGTCACAGTTTGATGCTCCTTTCCCTGAGGACAAAACGTTAGCAAGGAGCTCCTGGCAAAGGAATGTTAATCCTCCTATGGAACAGGTTGTGCACTTTTACTAAAAGGTGCTTTATATTACGTACATTTCCGCTTAATGATACCTGTGTGCAGAGAAATCTCTCAATGGCCTTTTATCTGGTTCTCAGACAAATTAAAGTGTAATAAATTACATACTTAAGAAATGACATAAGCTGAAACGTCTTAAAATGTCCGATTCTCTTCCCCCTCACTCTAATAAGCCCTTGAGTGAGCTCTGCTCCCTCTGTCTGTAAAATGGAAGTAATTAACCTCAGCATAACTTTATTCGATTATTTGTATAATCAGTAAATTCAACCATATAATATACATAAACCATATATAAAACTTCATATTACGTGGCCTAACACATATCATTTGGCCTTAGGGTTTGTAAAAACCCAAGGCAGACTTACATTTTCTAAAGTTGTATCTTTTCAATAAATAATAAGAAATAGCTAAGTATATTTACATCAAAACTTACAACAACAAAAAAGAAAAATGGAGTAGAAAAAACGGAAGTAATTTTACCACTGAATGTTACATACAAGTAATTTATGGAAGTAATACATGGAAGTAATTTTACCACTGAATATTACATACACACAGAAAGACTAGTTAAGAAACCAAATAACACGTCTTGATTAGACATCTAATATGTTCCAGGAACCAAGGGCCAGTCTCGATATTTTCTGCATGTTTTAAGGATGGAAGTGTAACTTATCTTCCTACGCAGTCCCACATTCGACTATGATATCTGGTGCAAAATGATTAAAGGCACAATTGTCAGCTTTTTATCTAAACCTTTTGAACTGCGATTCCAAAGAATACATCTATTTTCTTAATTTATCAGGCGGCCATTTATTTTCCT
This sequence comes from Lissotriton helveticus, assembly GCF_964261635.1. NCBI lineage: Eukaryota > Metazoa > Chordata > Amphibia > Caudata > Salamandridae > Lissotriton > Lissotriton helveticus. The sequence goes on from NC_136069.1 coordinate 532,919,843, forward strand.
CATTACAGGTCATGTAGTTTAATTATATTGAAAGGAGAATTGACGCTACAGAACTCCTGTTAGAAATGTTTAACACAACACCATTCAGTAATATTGCTAAGGAACTTGCACAAACTGTACCGTCCAGTAAGATAGCCACCACCATCAAAACACAGGGACTATGACCACAAGAAGACATGCGACTCAATGACCCAACCATCCTGCTGATCCAGGACTGAAGCACTTGTGAAAGCAACGACTTGCCCTAATGGGAGTCAGTGCTTTATTCTGTTACCACAAAGAGTGCTTTGGCAGGATTAGGTTTTAGGACTCCTTAATGGCCTGGTGCTGGATTGCAAGTTGCAATCTCACGTGGTTTACTTGTTGTTCCTTAACATTCATAATACAGCAGCCATCTGTATCCATGTAATTCTGGCCGAGTGTTCTTATTTTGTACCAGTGATCAGCCTACAGCCTCACTTACATGTGTAGGGTCCTCAAAGTCCAGCTTTGCAAAAGTCAGGCCTCGGAATCAAGACTTCTGACCGGCTGAGGAAACACCACTGGGCGCTGTCAAATGATCGAAAAGGACTGAATTCTTGTAGGAACCAGGCACTGCCGGTAATGTTCTGGGAACCGCCCCTGTGTGTTCATACCAGTGTTACCAGAACATCACCATCCATGCATGCCATGACGGGTCTGAACACTCGGTCCATGAGAGGGACAGGAAGATTGCCTGTCCTCTAAACAGGCTGCAGCAACTGCATCTGAGTGATGGAACATGCCCTGGCTGCGCGGTCAACAAGACAGAAAGTCACCTTCGGGAACCAAGGACAGGTAAAATGTGCTCTATCAAACTCTTTTAAACACCCACTTGACCAAGGGTTGCCGCCAAAGGCTGAGCTGCGACTAATAAACAAACCAGACACTGTTACCATGCGGCGAACTCCTACCACTGGACCAAGGCCACCAACAGCAGCAGCCATGTACATAGGACAGACAGAACACTGAACAGGCCTGCACTTAACCAACAACACGGAGCTCTTTAATCCTTCCATGTTCACCGATTGCCCTCCTCGCACTTTACTTTCAACTGGAAAGTACTTTTAAATGGCTAAAAATCAGCAGCACGCACTACAAAAACGTTATAGAAAAATAATAATAATCCCTGTCAAAGGTAGTGCAGATCAGATAGTAAAAGGAGTGCAAACTCTGTACACAAGCCATGGGTTTATTTTCTAATGTAGAATGATGGTTGAATACAAGACATTGCAGAGATATCATTTTAGTGAAGTTCCACAGAATTCCATCTCCTATTTAGTTACAGATATATGGGATAAGTCAAGTCAAGTAAACTTTATTCGGATAAGAATATCCATAAAAGGTACTCTCACCTGTATATTATATTATTATTATTATTATTAGGGAGTTTTATAAAGCGCCTGGTTTACGCCCAGAGGCGTGTCCCCGCGCTATGGTAAGTAGGGTAACAGTATAACAGCCTAAACAGTAGTTAGCGTCTGAAGAGATGGGTCTTAAGTTTCCGCCTAAACAAGGATTCCGAAAACTCCATGCGTAGTTCTATCGGCAGGTCATTCCACCGCTTAGCGGCCAGGTATCTGAATGATCTGCCCCCCATACGTGTTTTCTTTATTTTGGGGATTTTCAGAAGTCCTGTGCAGGACGAGCGCAAGCTCCTGGTGGGCTCATACCAGGTAACCAGACTTTGTAACGGGGCGGGGGCTTTTCCTCTCAGAATACGGTGGCATGTGGCAAGAGCCTTGAATTCCACCCTGCTTCTAACCGGAAGCCAGTGCAACTCCTGGAGCGCTGCCCTGGAGGAAGATCTTCTAGGAAGCCTCAAAACAAGGCGAGCGGCAGCATTTTGCAACACCTGGAGGCGGTTTAGAACCTTTTCCGTTGCCCCCAGATACAGCAAATTGCTGTAATCCAGGCGTGATGTAACTAACGCATGCACCAGCGTCCGGCGAGCAGTAATGGGTAGGAAATCCAAGATCTTCCTCAAAGTTTTTAAAATGCTGAAGCATGGCCCCACTACTCGGCTGACCTGGGAGTCAAAGGCGAGATCAGTATCTAGCCACACCCCCAGGTTCCTTGCTTCGTGGCAGGGAACAGGTACCTCTCCTAGGCAGGATGGCCACCATGCCGATGACCAGACAGGTGGACCTCCCCCCACCACGAGCACCTCGGTCTTGCTGCCATTAAGTTTTAGGCAGTTGGCGGACATCCAGGCTGCCAGTTCTTGCATGCAGGCTCTGAACTTGTCCGCCACTAGACCCGGTGCGCGTGAGAGGGATACCACCAGCTGAGTGTCGTCGGCATAGGACACAAGACGTAGTCCGTAGCCTTCAACAATGGTCGCCAGCGGGGAGACATAGAGATTGAACAGGGTAGGACTCAGGGACGAGCCCTGCGGCACGCCCTGGCCCAGCCCAATCTCCCTAGAGTAACACTCTCCCTGGCGAACTTGGAAGCACCTGCCTGTCAGGAAGGACCAGATCCATCTAAGCGCAGCTCCTGACACCCCTCCGTCATTCAGACACTGTAGCAAGGTGGAATGAGCTACAGTGTCGAATGCTGCGCTTTGGTCCAAGAGGATCAGGGCCATGGTTTGGCCCTCATCCACTCCCTGCCGTAGAGCCTCTACTGCCATGAGCAATGCTGACTCCGTCGAATGTCGGGGACGGAAGCCAAATTGAGAGTCATGGAGTAGAGAAGCTTCCTCTACAAAGCCCATCAGCTGGAGGTTTACAATTTTTTCAGCAATCTTTGCCATGTATGGCAGGAGGGAGATGGGGCGAAGATTGTCTAACCTATCATAGCTAATATTGGGCTTCTTTTGAAGGGGAAGAACCACCGCTCGTTTCCAGGCATCCGGGACAGTGTGAGTCTCGAACGAGAGATCCATAAGATGGCGGATATGAGGCTCTAAGACATGCAGACTGCCCATCAGGCGTCCGGGAGTAGTGGGATCTCGGGGGGAGCCTGATTTAATTGACCCACAGATCTGGATGAGTTTTTCAGTGGGTGGGGTTACGAGTGTCGCTAGCACCCGTCGTTCACCTCTTGCCTTAAATACCTCTACCACCTCGGGGTCCATGGCAGCCCTGCTGGGGAAGGTTGAGTATATGGTAGCGACTTTATTGGCAAAGAACTCCGCTACTCGGTTGCAATGGTCAACCGTGCAGAATTCCTCTGGGACTGCTGCAGGCTTTCCCACTGAAAGGGATTTGTATATTAAAAACAGTTCCTTCGAGGAGTTATCTGCTTCCCCAATCCTGGTGCCATAATACATCTTTTTAGCCTTTTTGATTAGTCCATGGTAGTTTCGCCTACTAGAAACATAATCCAATCTGGCTTGTGTGGCGAATTCTATTCTCCAGCGCCTTTCTGCCCGCTTGCACTTAGATTTGGCCATGCGAACCTCTTCATTAAACCAAGGTGCAGTTTTCAATGCGCGTCCCCCTGTTTTAATCTGGGCGAGCGGGGCTACTAGGTCCAGGGCGTCTAAAATGCGTTGATCCAGACTATTGTTGACTGTTTCCACATCGTTTCCCCCTAATTCATCCCCCACCATGAGAGCTTCATTAAACCTGGCAAGAGAAAAGTTGGCCCATCTCCGTCCAGGGCGATGAAGTGCCACCTTTTCTGATACTTTGGCTCCCGGAATAGAGATCGAGAAGGGCATCAAATGGTGATCCGACCAGGGGATAGGTACGGGAGATAGAGCTTCCACTTGCCCCCAGTTGGCAAAAATAGGGTCCAGCAAGTGGCCCCGTTGATGGGTAGGGGATTCACCTACCAGCTCGAGCTGAAGAACCCTCAGCTCCTTGCGAAGGTCCCCTGCCCCCTTATCAGTAGGATCATCCAAGTGTAGATTGAGGTCACCCAGCACCAAAAACTTATCTGTGCGTAAGGCTGCCTCTGTAACACTTTCAACCAGACTTTCTGTAAATCTGGTTGATGGACCCGGTGGCCTATATATCAGAAGGCACTTAACAGTGTATCCCCCGTTGACTTGAATGGAGAACACGCCCGCCTCACTATCTGTAATCTCAGTCTGCTCCAGAAGGCAGCATAAGCCCTCCCTTACAACGATGGCTATTCCTCCACCTCTGCCTTTGGGTCTATCTAGCCGTACAAGGGTATAGCCCTCCGGGATGGCTTCCAGGACCTCTGGGGAGGAGTCGCAGTCCAGCCATGTCTGCGTGAGAAAGACCAGGTCCCATTGTTGTTCTCCAAGGAGATCAAAAATATCTAGTCGGTGCTTACGTAGCGACCGGACATTCAACAAGCCACAGATCAGCTTGTGGTGTTCTCTAATAGTATGTATAGACAAGTGAAACTTAAACTGGCAGTAGCTACACTCAGCGTTCCTTTCCGCACTCATGCCATGCAGACACAAGTTACTGGCACACATTTTGTGGAGAGATAGCAGGTCCGCTCTACTCCAATAAATGTGTCCTGTTGGTAGGGCAGGGGGCATGGCCCTTGGCCGTGTTCGGCCGCGGACGGGCGCAGACGGGCTTGACTTGAGCGCGACTTCGGCGCGCCTTTGTCGCGCCCGCTGCGCTCGTCCGCTGCGCTGCCGAAAGTGCATCCGCCTTTTATGCCCCACAGCGAGTGCCTCAGGAGCACTAGACCGCTGACCGGTCCCCCCGCTCACCGGAAGTAGCAGTCTCGACCTTGCTCGCCCTCCGCACAATCGGTGCTAGTCACCGCGTCGGAACGGGGCGGGAAGGAGGGGAGAGATCAGCCCAGGTGTCGGTTACAGCAGGTAAGCCAGCAAACTAACGTGGCACAGAAATTAAAACTTAAAACTGGGAAGCCTAAATCGCTATCCCGTCAAGGCATGTGCAAATTGCAATTTTACCAGTGATTTAAAAGCGCATTAAAAAGCTGCCTCAGCGCCGAGCACAGTGGCTGTAGACACTGCCACTGCCTACTCACCACCACGCGAGCCGGCTCCTTCAGTGCCTTTTATGCCCCACAGCAAGTGCCTCAGGAGCACAAGACCGCTGACCGGTCCCCCCGCTCAACGGAAGTAGCAGTCTCAACCTTCCTCGCCCTCCGCACAATCGGTGCTAGTCACCACGTCGGAACGGGGCGGGAAGGAGGGGAGAGATCAGCCCAGGTGTCGGTTACAGCAAGTAAGCCAGCAAACTAACGTGGCACAGAAATTAAAACTTAAAACTGGGAAGCCTAAATCGCTATCCCGTCAAGGCATGTGCAAATTGCAATTTTACCAGTGATTTAAAAGCGCATTAAAAAGCTGCCTCAGCGCCGAGCACAGTGGCTGTAGACACTGCCACAGCCTACTCACCACTGATTATAAGGCTATTGTAAGTCACAGAGGCGTTCCATGACCACAGAGTCATGAGGACGCAGACAAAGGGCATTTATAAGAGCCCATGCTCCTAGATAGGAGTACATGATACCTTATAATTGGGCAGTGGCAAGCAGCTTGCTGAAATATCACAAGCCTCTCATGAAAAGCTGTGGTGTCCCTTCCACCTTGCCAGATAGCTGGCAGGCTCCTGATCCAGTGTGTGTGTGGCCTCTCATGTCCGAGAGGCCACGGCAGGGGTGATCAGACTGTCCGGCCTCTTGAGAAGCTGCGGCAAGCGTTGGGGCCAAGGCGCATGCCTTTTTTTACTGCTGCGTCTGCCTACAATGTCAAGGCATCCACACTGTCTTGCAATACATATTACAATCCAGTAGTGACATAATTTTCTTATTACAGGTGGGCTCTGACATGAGAACTACTTAATAATTTTAAAAAACATGCAAGATTATAGCAAGATTAATGTAGCCCGCCTATTATGATTCTGTTATATTCAAATGCATACCCTGTATTAGGATGTGGGTGTCCTCCTACTACCAGCAAAAAGGAGACACATTAGAGAACACAGATGCACGGCTTAAAAATAGAAAGTTGAATGTTCCTTCTTTACATAATGCAACATTTTATTGTACTGTGAGTAGATAGGCGACATCAGCATTTAAAATAAAGCCAACTGATATAATAAGTTAGTGTGCACTCAGTTCTTTCACTGTTCACATGTTTCCTCCGACTGTCATGGAGCAGTGAGACTGAATCCAGTGTGGGTCGCTAATTCACTCTACCATTACACCATCTGCCGAAACCACACACAAAGTAAGGGGAAATGTCGGATAACTGGAAGGTACCGGAGACGTTCAGATGTGAATTGTTTGCATTGAAGATCCCACGGTCGGGGAAGTCGAATCAGAGGCTAGTCCCAAAATACAACAAAGTCCATTCAAGGGGACAATCTTTGGCCTGTTGTAGTGATCTACTTTAGAAAAAAGCTCTTAAAGAATCCAATGAATGCATCAAAGAATACTGCCAGCTCAGAAGAAAGAGGGATGTGCCTAGAGGCTGTCTGCAAAAGGAACTGATGGAGACAATAGGAATCTCATCTAGAACATTAGAAAAGCTTGAGGACAATCCAAAGGCAAGGCAAGGCCAGAGCCCTCCTCTGTGTATACACCCAGGATCAGGACTGCCCTACCCTGCTTTAATTTAGGAAAGGACACTTTATCATGATGAAGTAACAGCTTCCACTCTCAGACCCCAGCTTCCTGTCCAATAACACACTGACCCCGTCTTTGCCTCTGACCCAGCGTTCGCTGCCCTTTGGCTTGACCCTCCCTATACAGTAACCACATGGACACATGCATACATACATACATACATACACAAACAGTAGGATTTGTGGTACTCCATTTCAAACGTGAAAAGAGAAGCTCAGTGGTTCTCAAAGAGACTTCTCATGCCCAGATCTATATATCACTCTAAACAGTCAAGCCTCTAATGACCTCAGATCGCCTTCTGGAAGACCCACACAAGGGCCGGGATTAATTGAAGGCTTGCTAATGACATTAAAATAGTCCATTCCGCTACAGCAACGCTCAGATACCCCCTAATCTTGATTATATGGGACTCTCTATGATACTTAGTTAATTTGATTTCAGATTATGCACAGAATTCACAGAATACAGGATAATTGGAGCATTGTGGGGAATACCTCTAGGTGTGTAGATAGTAACTGGCTATTTTTCAGACCCTTAAGTCCTTAAACAGGTGAAAACATGTCCACACATATATTTGTATGCATAATCTCAAATATAAATGCACATTACGTTTATTTTTCATATACAGTAAAAAAAACATCATTTCCACACAAAATAATGTGCTTAGTAAACTAAATTCAGATAAATGTACTCAAGTCATGATTATCTTGTTCGTCAATTTGCCTTTTCAGTGGTTAGTGATTATTTACATTTGCTTTAGTGTTTTTATATACTGTGGTGCTTTGCTTGTGGGATCGAAGGTGGGCCCACAATGGGTACTCTGTTCTCTTTCTCTCAAACCAGTTTGTATTGGCAACCCTGATGAGTGTGTATCTAGTTTTTAGCCAATTATCCATGTGAATGTTTTAAACCACAAAAAAGAGAGGAGATGTTTTACATCCATTTTTCTCAAAAACACAGGAAAATGGAATTCCTGCTCCGGAAAAATCTTACATGCCCCCTGGGGGTATTCACTCTCACGTCTAACCTGCTCAAAATGCCCTTCTGTCGTTGTTTGCTTGCTTCGAGCTGTGAGATAGTGGGAAGAACCACAAATGTAAACAGGACTTTAGTGAAGGGTTGCCTCTAAGCCCTTTCTGTGTCACTCTGAAGCCACATTTGGCTGACCTATTTTAAATCATACTGCTAACTATACCGTATCGTTTTCAAGGTACTCAATTATTAAAGCTGACCCGTAGTTTGGTCACTTGTCGGAATTTTATTGAGGAATTGTGGAAAAGTGAATAGATATTTATTTAAAATACATTATTATTTAATTAGAGTGTGAAATACTGAATGGGGTAATCAACTGACAGGCAAGTCGTGCTGTGGTGATCTTCAGTACATAGTTTGGGATTTCCAGCAGCTTCCACTGGATACATTGTCTCGCTTCCTCCATCTCAGTAACATGCCAGGGAGAAACTCCAGTCAAAATGAGGCGTCAGGCAGCTTCACTTCAAGGGCGCCATTAGAACTGACAGGCAGCATGTCACACACCTTGCTCTGCACAGGTGCAATTCTCTCTGTAGTGGGATGCATGTACGGCTCAGCAGGCTGGCACCTGTCTGCTCTGCTCTGGCTCATTGTAACCAGTACCAAAAAGAGTGAAAATATTTCCCCAGAGATGCTGGGAGCTGGCTAGAGGGAATGGATGGCGAGTCACCACCTTTCCCAGCCCCGCATACTACTAGAAAACATAGTTCCTGGCTCTGAAGCCATTAGTTTAATTCTTAACCGCATCGCTGCGGCGGCTTTTCCCGCTGTGCGCGGCAATTTTGAAATTACCGCGTTACATGACGAGCTCAGCTCGTCATGAGCGTACGGCAGGTAACGCTCATGACGGCCAAAGGCACGCTCTATAGCAACAACTATAAGGCCTAGGAGACTGGGAGAATATCACAAACCCTCTGGACTTAGGTACGTCCATAGTGCTGGGTGCACAACTCAGAAAAGATAAGCCTCACTAGTGACTATATATGGCTGGATACAATACTCCCATCCCTAGTCACGGGTAAGATTAGGGACAGTGTTTGGGGGGAGAGGGATCAGCTTGCTCTGCTGATGGTTGTTCTGCTGCTATCAGGAGCCTCGGTGTTCCCAGGATTTCTGATTGTCCTCAGAGTCCTATCGTCAAGAATGAGAGCTTATGCCACTGAAAGAGATCAGAACTGTATACAGCGGCCTGAGGAGAATGGGAGTAATTTGAAACACTTTGAAGCTGGCACTGCGGGCTTATTTAAGAGACAGATTTGAGATATCGCCCCATTGCTTGGGCCGGTCCTGGTATAAAATGGAGACATGTCCAAGTCTAGCTAGTTGTTAACACGGGTACTGGATCTGGTGGCAGCAGCTGGTTTGGGGTGATCACGCTTCATTTTGCAACATTCGTGAGGCCTTAGACAGTAGTTGGGAGTAGAGCTCCTATAATAGTAGCATCCTTAGAGAAATATTGGTTCGGCAAAATTCGTTTACAGATGATGATAAATTCAGAGTAACTTTGTAGAAACAAAGTACATTGTTGTGTGCTTGCACTAAGTCAGGAGGAATTTTTGAACACTCGAATGGAAGGGCGATTTTAATTTAAACAAGTTAGAAGATTCAGGTTTTGTGAGTGATTGGTGGAGACATACAAAAGTGTGAACTTCAAGTTTTGCTTCAAACCTCACAGACATTTGGTGCCAGGTTAGGCTGTGACAGGAAGTCTTCATAAGATCAGCTTAGTTCAAAGCCATTGCAGAATAAATGTGAATCAAAGGGTTGATACAGGATGAAAAGTGTTAAGGGGTGGAGGAGGGGAGGTTTAAGAGTCAGGCACTGGGGTCAGTCGAAAGCCATCTACTGAGCCAAGGGTTAAAGCAGCTCTACTTGCAGCTTTAGACTTTTCAAAGAATTAAGTTGTGAGAGAGCCAACTGGAAAAGGAGTTCCCCTAGGGACTGCGTCTACTCTATGTTCACATGATCTATTCCCTGATGCTGCTTTCATATGTAGGTACTGAGCAAAACCTCTCGAAGTATCAGACATCAGACATAGTACATGGATAAAAGGAAACTGTGCTATGTGCCGTATGTATGCACTACCAATCACAGAGTACACAAACTATTTGCAAAGCTACCTCAATGAATGCATGCAAACACAACATTTCAGCACCACCACGAACCACATTAAGGGTAATAATGTATGCAAGGTTTGCCATAATTAAACAATGCACAGTCACTGCAGATGAGAATCATTCGGATGTGCTCAGGTGAATGTTGCAGGGTTAGGAAAGGCATTGGCGAGCAGCTTCGCGAAGCAGCACATAATAAGCACATGGCCCTAGACCCCAGGCCCCAATACTGGTTGTCTGTCGCCATCATAGGTGCTGCGCGTGACAGGAAGCAGGGCAGAGCAAAGCAGCCTCCAAGAAGCGGAGATTAGCAGGAGAAGCTGCGATAAGAGCAACATGCAAGTTATGAATGTGCTTTATTACCATGGTTACAAGCCTTCAATACAGGCCTCTGTGAGGACGGGCTAAGACTTGGCTGCTCAGTATCTGCAAAAAGCACGAGACAGAACACACGTAATTACTCATTAACCTTGAGAGGCGATACCTATCGGCAGAGAGCATTTTATTGCAGAGGTGAAAATTAAAAACAACGCCACCGAGCCGGGCTCATTCTCCCCGGTGCTCTGGGGCTCGAACTCCCACCTCTCCCCGCGCCCCGCGCCCCGCCCGCGTTCCCGCCCAAAGATAATGGGAAATATGGCCCTGCGGATGAGTCTTGTCATAATCACCGGCCTGTGTTAAATTCAGTGCATTGATTTGCAAAGTGGTACTGACATCAGCCAACTGGAATAAGTGTCTGGCTGACACTCGTCATGACGCGGGGAGGGTTGGGCGCGCTCCTGGCACCCCGCACAGCGCCGCTCCGCAACACTGAACTCACGAGGCCTTTGACGGCAGGTGAGGCTGCGGCAGGGAGCGCGCGCCCCCCGCCCCGCTCTCCATCATCATTTATGTGCAAGTGATATAAAGTAGGTCCGCGCCTCACCTTTGGTTCTCGGCGTGCGTTTCCTCCGGTCGCGGAAAGCGGCGCCAGACTGCAGGGCCTCCAGCAGACTATCCATCACGCCCGTCTCGTCGCCCTCTGTGGAAAGAGATGGAGGGAATCCCATCAGCCCTGCGGGTTACCATAGCAATGTCACAGAACATACAAGGGAGAAGAGAGGGGCCACTGGGCCCTGACTAAAGCCAGCAATTTCAAAACCAGACAAGCGTCTAAAGCGCTCATAAATCAAGCAGAGGCTAATGCAACGAGACCCGTTTGCGCCTGGGCTCGGCCGGCCGCCGGTTTGACGGATGCCTTCTGTGGAGAGAGCATCTTAACTTGCACAGCACAGTACTTTTAATGAACCAAAGCTACAGCGATACCTCTTCGTTATCTGAAACCCTCCAGGGGCCAGAAGTTTGATCAAGAATCACATTTTTCTTGTTACGTGAAAGGGCAATCAAAAGTATACATTTCTGTGAAGGTATTTTACTCCAAAGGCCTGCCGTGATGCACTCATCTATCTACCACACAGCTATCTGCCCCCAAAGTCGGCACGGTTGGACACCACTCAGTGTCTGTTTTACGCTCTGTTCTTTTTAAGCAAAGCTCGCATTTACTTTTACAAGTGGGCACCTGCGAGGGGGAGGCCAGGTATTGATTAGGAAGAAAACAAACAAGCAGTGGATTGGAAAGGGTTATTGGACTTGGTCCCTACAAACTAGAACCACAGAGAGAATTTTAGCCACATGGATTTGCTTCACTTCTGCACAACTCGTGATGAATTATAGAACACAGGTGTAGGGTCGGGCCTAAGGCCCTCATGCTGGGTAAATGACTGGACGCAGGACACACTGCTTGCTCGGTGCAACTGGCCCAGAGCACGTGCGCTCGGCCTCTTTTATTGGTACTGTGTCACATGACCTGTGACATCAGTGGTGGGTGGGTGTTCAGTGTAGTTACAGGCTCAGCACTAGAATGCTGACTTGTGCTGGGCATTACATCCCTCCCCAAATTGGTTAAAAAGTAAACCAAACATGAAAAGTCCAAACACCTGTGGGGGAAAGAAAACACAGAAAATAACATTGGACTTGCGCTTTCAAAAAGAGTCTCTTTGGCTGCTTGCAAGCCGCAGGCAGTATAGTTCTTGCGTTTTGAATTAGCAGTTCTTGGTGGCACGGTTCTTAGTTGTTCGGCGGGTTCATTCTTTCTCTGTCGGCTGTTCTCAGCCCTGCCTTTTGCTTTGCTCTCTTGGTGACGAATGGTTCAAGAGAGGTGGATGACGTGGTTGTTGTTTGCCTTCCGGCTTCTTTTCTCCAAGCTGGTTGCGTGTTGTTTCCAGGCAGGCTTCAGTGTGTTTCTTAGCAGGTGAATAGAGTAGGTGCGAACATCCCTCTCACTAGGATGCCCCTCTCGCCGGTTTTCTTCTGCCACAAGATGTCCGGGAGGACCTCTTTGCCAGGTTTCCACTGGACTGGTGTTTTTGGTCGCGTTGCTCTACCATAGCCTTCGGGCCGTGAGCAGGGCGCTCCACGAACCTCACCGTCGTGTCCTAGTTCCACCTGAAGGTTGAGTTGTCGACTCTCTTCATTGCTCTTGAGGCTTTCATCCTCTTGAGTCCTGCAGACGTGCTTCTGTAGATCTGTCTCCCGTTTGGGACTTGCTGCCACCAGAGTTCCTTGAGGCCTCTTCTTGGGTTGCCACGGGTCGGTGTGGAGTGGTCAGTTCATCAGCTGGATGTGTGAGCACTCTCGCCATTCGATCTTCCGCCAACCCCAGAGGTAGATGTCTTCAACAGTCTATCTTGCTCCCTTCTGCGTTCGCCATGTGGATGGATGACTCGTAGGTGGTTGTCTTTGGTCTGCTCTGCCGGTGCTCTTACCAGGCTTGTTCTCCATTGCACTCCGGTGTTCCAGTGCCTGTCACCTTTCTTCTTTTCTTAGTGGCGGTGGCCACTCTGTTCTTTCTTCATTCTTCTTAGCTTGACAGTCGTGCCACTCTGATTACGTCTTCCTTCTTTTCTTCTTAGTGGTAGTGGGTCTTCCTTCTTTTCTTCTTAGTGGCAGTGGCCACTCTGTTCTTTCTCCTTTCTTCTTGAAGTGACTGGGTGTCACTCTGACTTCTCTTTTCTTCCTTTCTTCGGTGGCGGTGTGCCGCTCCGATCTTTCGTCTTCTCTTCTCCTCTTTTCGCAGCGTACCCTGTTCCCCTTTTCTTCATCTTTTCTGGCCAGGCTTCCCCATGCAGCGCGCGCACTCTGCACGTGTCTTCCTGGTCTTGTCCTGGTCCTAGGACACTATCTTCTTGTTACTCACTTCCCAGGGTGAGCGTCGCGACCTTCACATCTTCTTCCTGTTACTTTCATTAATTTGTGTGGTTGAAGTTCGTGGGTCTAGGTCGTCGGACCGTGCCTTGTCTGAACTTCTTGGACATCGTGCTGGTCCCTTCTGCCGAGGTCTGGCAGGTAGGATTTGTGGTGCTGAGCTTCTTGGACCTTGTGCTGGTCCCTTCTGCCGAGGTCTGGCAGGTAGGATTTGTTGGTGCGACCATCTGGCTGGTCGACTTCGTGCTTTGTGACCAAGCTGAGTGGTCAGGTTGCTTCTGTGTTGAAATCTTCAATGCTGCAGGTTGTCAGCGCAACCATTTTCTTTTCATCGCAGTTGAGTTGCTTTGGTGCGCATCTGGGTGCGCTCTTCATGTCTTCTCTTGTGACTTGCTGCTTTGGGCTAGTGCTGTCCGCACTGCTGCGCATTAGCGTCATGCGCTTTCGCACTTCCTAGTGCTGGGTTCCAGAACCATCGTTGGTTTGTGTGGGGGTGTTCTTACTTTCGCCATTTTGTTGCAGCAATGGCCTGTGGCCACCAGGCACCGCTGTCTTCTCTTCTGGCGTGGCGTAGATGCTTCTTGGGTGTTTGCTTCTGGAGGGTTACGTCACCACTCCATGGATCTTCTTCTGTTTGGTGCTGGTTGCGATTCTTGTGAACTTCTTCGCGTGGGCGCACTTGTCGCGCGTTCTCTTAGATATCTTGTGAGGAGTCGCTGCACTCCTGACGCGCTTCTGGTGCTTCAGGCGCGATTCTTAAGTGCTGTTGTATTCTTGTGCTTCCGGCGCGTTCCTGCGCCGTTTCTTCCTAGTGCCTTAAGTGTAGGTCTTGTAGTTTCGCGGGCTGTCTTTCTTTGCTGTGGCTGCAGGCTGTGTTCATTTTGCTTGTCCCAGGCTTGTCTCACCTGTGGCATTTAATTTAGCTGTCATTGTCTTTCATTGTGGGAGGATGATTCCGCTCTTGGCCACTAGATGGCAGTGTTGCCTCAGGTAGCTTTCCACCTGATGCGTGTCTCCCTGATCCCGGCCGGGCGTGGAAGAGGTCTTCGAACTGAAAGGCCGGCCTGTTCAGGCCACGGGACACAGACTAGCCAGGCAAGTTGGAGGATGTCTTTAATGTTTATTCCTGGCACGGGTGCAGTTGTGCTTACACCCAGGGTTCTTTGGGTGTCTCTTGATCTTTGCCACACAGGGGTTCTGTGACGTTGGAGGAGACGGAGGGCAGTTCGAGGCAGTTGACCCTCTGCAGCTCCTCTTGCTGCTTTACGTTTTCTCCCTCATGCTGCAGCGATGGGAATAGGTGGGGAGGTGCGCCGGCGTGGTTCTCCGCTCTCCGCCTTCAGCCACACACACACGGAGCAGCGGTGGGCAAGACAGGCGTGCGCCGGACGGCTTCCTTCTTTTCTCCTTCTCCCCCCGGTGAGTTTCCTTGATCTGCGCTGCACCGGGGGTGTGTAGATGTTGCCTTTACCGGCTGCGGGCCGGGTGCTGGGTTTCTCGCTTCCCCACCCCGCTGCTGCAGCCTTAGAGATCACACGCTGCGCGGGGTGGAGGAGTGTTGGCGCTTTGCGGGTGGGCTCCGCTTACTTAAATTAATGGCCCGGCAGCTCTCCTCACGCTGCGGGCTCCTTTTCTCGACCGCCGCGGCAGCTTTAGTCAGACGCTGCGCGGCGGGGCGGAGATGGTTGCATGCAGGCCGCGGGTGGGCTCCGCGAGCCTTGCTTGGTCATCGGGGGCATTTGCGGCCGACGCCGCGTCGCAGTAGGCAGGCCGCGGGTGGGCTCCGCTGGTCTTGTCTTTATAACGGGGCAATATCTGGCGCCGCTCCCCCACCTTAGGGGCACAGTCAGTGTTTATAGCGGGTGAGCTCCGCTTTGTATAGTCCTGGGCGGCGCTAGCAGGCGGCCGCCATTATCGCCGTTGTGATCATCGCGGGTGGGCTCCGCTTTTGGTGGTGTACAGTCTGGGCTCACCTTCGGCCGACGGGCCTGTTCTTCAGCGGGTGGGCACCGCGATGGCTCCGCTTGTCTTCTTGGGGCTCCGCCACGGCAGGGCGGACCACGGCAGGCTGGAGAGGTGCGGGGTGAGCTCCCGGTCACCTCCTCCTTCTTCTCTACGCCCGGGGCTCGACACACGCCCCACGGGCCTCTCGGCAGCCGGCTCGAGTCTTCGCAGGGGGTGCTCTCAGGCGAGCAGCATTCTCTTCCCCTTTTCCTCGACGATGTTTAGAGCTGTGGCACGCGGGGACACAGCTACCCTCGTCGCCATTGTAGGGTCGGGCCTAAGGCCCTCATGCTGGGTAAATGACTGGACGCAGGACACACTGCTTGCTCGGTGCAACTGGCCCAGAGCACGTGCGCTCGGCCTCTTTTATTGGTACTGTGTCACATGACCTGTGACATCAGTGGTGGGTGGGTGTTCAGTGTAGTTACAGGCTCAGCACTAGAATGCTGACTTGTGCTGGGCATTACAACAGGCACAACCCCCCTAAAGAACAAACACTGACAAAACCATTAGATCTGGCGTTGGCTGCCAGCCTTTTGGTTTTGTTAATGCTTGCTTTCATAGTATTTGTAAAATTTTAACTTTGAAACGCTGCTGGGCCCAAGTCAATATAAAAAATAAACAATAGTTAAAAGCTAAACTTGTTTGAGCCTCACAAAGCACATTATGCCACGGTAGTCCCTGGCGGTACAGAAGGGGATTGCTCTGTGTGGATGTGCTCTCTGTGGAACAACAGAATACCATCTCTCACAGTGGAGTTAATTAATGGCTGAACTGGGCTCAGACACTGCCCCTAACAAGCATTTGCAAGGCAACAGGTCTCGCATTTACAAGAGTTTGAGCTATTGGCACAGTAAATGGCAATGCCTTTTATTTATGTGGTGTTTTTCAAAACAGATAAATAAAAGGCATTGACATTTACAATGCCAATAGCTTAAACTCTTCAAACGCAAGACGTATTGCATTGCAAATGTTTTTGGCACCATTGCTATAAAATTTTTACAAAAGTGTTAGGAGAGACTGTGTCCTCAAAGCTATTTGATAAAATAGTGCTCGGAAGCTGTAATCAAAGCATACCGCGTAACAACACACGTAATAGGGGGTGTTGCATTGTGAGGTAAAAAAATGAGACAAGGCGATATTAAGCAGGGACTATTAAGCCTTTTGACCAATGAACAGCCACAGTTTACAGTGGACAATGACACCACCCAATGAAAAATATGGGCGGAGCCTACCTGAATACAGCATGCCTCGCAGAGCAGTGCATGCACTACCCAGGCTCGCCCAATAAAAAAAATAAAAATCATTTGTGAGCTTTAGGAGATTTGCCTTACCAGCTAGTCTTGCGACTGAAAAGTACTTACAGGCTGAAAATGCATCATCTGCAGTGATGCAGCGCATTCTTATCAGGTATAGAGAACAACCTTGGCACAGTGTAGATAGATCAAGAGTACAATTATGGCCAGAAACACATGTGTGGACAGCATTTAGAATTAACTGTAGTATCGCTGTGTGCAGTTGTGTGGGCAATGACAACGCAGACCCTGAAAAGAGAGGCAGAAGAATTTCTAATTGTGCCAAGAAACCTTCCTCACCTCAGAGAGAGATGGGTAATGTAACTGTGTGAAGCAAAACAAAAAAATGGTGTAAGCGTAAAATAAGATTTGAACCTGTATGAGACAATGAGGCTGCTGCGGCAGGAATAATGACCTCATTATCATTTGAGCTGCTAAAAAGTACCATGTGACACTGTGGGTATGCATTGCTTATGGTGCCTATGTTGATATGGGGCCTGAGGAATAAGCAGAGGACACCTCAATTATCAATTAGTGAATGCTGGATAAGGAACCAACAGCGACAGCCACATCTCCCTTATGCTCAAAATCGTCGGAACGTTTTGTGGGGTGGGGGTTCTTTCTCTGGTAGTCTGGTACTATAAACCCCTCGTTCTAAATTAAAACAGCACCCTGGGACACAAAGTTTGTGACGGCTCCTGCATATGCTGCCACCTACTGGGGGCTGACATTTGCCTATTCATCAATGTATCACAAATGCCAGATGAGCCCCCTTTTTGTGGTACATAAACACATATATCAATGGCAGTACAAGCGCCTGAAAAGAGCAGTTCTGGGGAAACCCACCCAGTCGCCCTTCCCTTGTGATAGCTCTGCCTAGGCTATTTCTCTCACCCCAGAAACATGAAAGAAGAAAACTGAGTGTCACAGTAAGCATGCCTCAACTAATGTCACAGAAAGACCATCCTCGCAAATAAGCAAAAAGCCAATGGTGACGTGATGAAAGCTAATCCCAAGATGCCTTTTATACAGAAGCAAGTGTAAAGGAGGACTTGAACTTGAAAGCTGTTATCTTGGGCACACAATCCGTTAGCAGAAGGAAACCCTTGCCTCTATACGTCTTCCCATCGATATGCCAATAGGGAGATTTCTATCTCCGGGAAGAGGCAATGCTTCAAATGTAGGAGCAGGATTGCTGCTGGGGTATAACAACCAACAAGGATGTGTCAAATTAACAACAGTACGAAGAATTCTAAAGCACATTCCCTACAATTAAAAAGAGCCAACGCTGCAAATAAGGGAAAATGCTCTCAAGGACCCTCAGCTATGGGAGGAGAACGCCAGCAGTGTAAAAAAGGTATTGCCACAAACTGAAGAAAGTTGCCACATGAGGGTTGCCACCTGGTCAGTTTTATACAGCCATGACTGGGGTTTTCAAATCTCGGCAGTTCCAAAAATGGGAAAAATCACCTAAAGTAATTATTATTTTTACCCCCATCAGTACAGACATTAATGAGTTATTGTAAGACTGGGTATCAATGTAATGGACATTTGGTTGTCCATTACCAAACTGACTAATATCGGGATGATTGAAGCTATGTACTTCACTATTGCGGATACCGCGGCAGTAGTCCTGGCGGGTATTCTAGTCTACAACCCTCCTACCGCCTCGACTCTCTCTTTAACGGCATTAACCCACCTGATGGCTGATCTTTCCCTCAAGCACCAACATTTCATGGTGCTTGGAGATTTCAACCTCCACGTGGATAATTCTCTTTGCTCGAAAGCCAACTACTTGTTGGAAACGATGCAGAGTTTGAACCGGTCTCAATTAGTCAAGGGTCCAACACATACAGCTGGGCATACACTTGACCTTATCTTTGCCAATTTCTCGAATATTATAGTCCATCCTTCTCTCCCTCTTACCTGGTCAGATCACCATCTTGTCCCTTTTGACCTAGAGCTAAGCTCAAGACCCACACCTACTGTCCTTGGTAAAGAGCTGGGAAGAAAGTAGCATAAAGTTACCTGTACGACCTTAGATCCTTTATTTAACTATCAGCTGGACCCTTTGTCTAGTGACATTGATGAAAATGTGTTCAAACTTAATTCCGCGCTGCTCCTTGCCATTGATTCCATTGCCCCTCTCTTGGTTCTCTCTGACCCTCCGTGAGGAAAAAAGCCGCTGCAAAATACTAGAACGCAAGTGGCGGCAGAATTATGACCCTGAATCCAAAGCAACTTACAAAACCGCTTTGAAAAAATTTCTTAAACAAAAAAAAGTTACCATGAGAGATTATTTCTCACTACAAATCTCCAACGCTAAGAACTCCTCCAAAACCCTTTTTAATATTGTCAAAGAATTTGTAAACCCTCCCGCCAGGGCTTCGCAGAACCCCTCTAGCCAGGCACTATGTGATGGACTGTCTGATTATTTTCTAGAGAAAATTGATAAAATTAGTACTTCGTTCCCTGCTGAGGAACCCTCCCCGGTCCCCCCTGTCATGGCCCCGGAATCTGCTTCTTTACAGTCTTTTAACGAGCTGTCTCTCGAGACCGCACTCAGGTTATTCACCCAGTGCAGATCTGGCTCTCCTTCCGACCCTATCCCTGCCAAGGTCATGGGTGACCTGGCCCCTTCACTGGCTAGTCCCTTTCTTTCTATTTGGAATGCCTCCCTCTATCATGGCATATTCCCATCTGCTTGGAAGGAAGCTTTGTTGGTCCCCATTCTGAAAAAGCCTGATGCCGATCCTACAAAATTTAGCAATTATCGCCCCATCTCCCTCCCCCCCAAACCCGCAAAAATTCTGGAAAAGGACGTGCAGCTGCAACTGACAGAATATCTAGAAAACAACTCTTTACTACACGACTCTCAATCCGGCTTTAGAGCGGGCTTCAGCACCGAAACTGCTCTCTTGGAAGTAGCTGAGACCATCCGTGAGTGTGTGGATAGGGGCGAGGAGGCCATGTTGGTCCTCCTCGACCTATCCGCCGCTTTTGATACGGTTTCACATAAAATCCTACTAAACCGTCTAAGGCAGGTTGGAATTGGTGGCTCTGCATTAGCCTGGGTTGAGTCATTCCTTACTGGCAGAACTCAGAAGGTGGCGCTCAGACCTTTTAAATCAGAGGGTAAACCCCTGCTGTGTGGTGTTCCGCAGGGCTCTGCCCTGAGCCCTCTGTTTTTTAATGTCTATCTCGCACCCTTGGCTACAGTGGTGGAGTCTTGTGGGGTCAGAGTGGTCTCTTACGCTGACGATACTCAGCTGATATTCTCTTTTAGAGACCACTCTGACTCCACCTTTGCCAACTTCCGCCAATGTTTGGACAACATCTGTGCCTGGATGACCATCAACCACCTTAGGCTTAATACTGATAAGACAGAGGTCTTAGTTTTTAACCAGAAAACTCCAATATCCCCCAGCCTGTGGTGGCCCACAGTGCTTAATCCCTCGCCCTCCCCTGTTCAATCAGCACGTAACCTTGGTTTTCAGTTTGATGATTCACTCTCCTGTAAAGCGCAAATTAACAAGGTCACCTCAGCTTGCTTCGCGAAACTTCGCATGATTAAAAAGATCTTTCCTTACCTCCCCTTAGACGCCCGTAGAACTATCACTCAGGCCCTCATCACATCTCATTTAGACTACGCCAACAGCTTATACGCCGGTGCCCCTCAATACTTGATCGATCGTCTTCAGATCGTGCAGAATGTGGCAGCTAGACTGATTGGAAATATCCCCTACCGTCAGTCGGTTGCTTTTTATTGCAAAGAGCTACACTGGCTCCCCATTGCAAGCCGCATTCAATTCAAGATTCTCACCCTCGCCTTTCGTGCTATCAACGGCCTAGGGCCAGGATACCTGAAAAAGCGAGTGGTAATATCTCAATCAGTCAGAACATTGAGATCTAATAATCTACGTCTCTTGATTGTACCACGCTTTCGACGATCCAGAATGGGCGGCAGAGGGTTTAGCGTGATGACTGCTAAACTATGGAACTGCCTCCCACTTGACCTCAGGTTCTGCCCGTCTGAATCCCTCTTCCGTAGTAAATTAAAAACGTGGCTGTTCTCCAGATCATGATTCTAGTCCTACAATCCTCCTGCTCCTCCTCTTTAGTCTTGAGTTTCTGTTTTAGCGCCGGGACACCCCTCCTGGGGTAGCTGTGCGCTGTATAAGCTACTTAAATAAATAAATAAATAATAAATAAGTGTACAGGAGGTCAGGTGGACAGCCCCAACTGCACCCGAGCACCAACGAACACACTCAAAGAATCACAGGAGACCGATTAAGGATACAAAAAATGATGCACTGTAGAGCCATGCATATAAAACCATCCACAACGTCCTGAGATCTGTTTCTTGGGTTAAGGGTTTCATTTAGCACTTGAGTGCACACTTACAGGCTGCAAGCACTCCGACATTAAGCACCCAGAATTGCCAACACAAAAGCAGAAGGTTCCTGTAATGAAATGCTCGTTTCAGTAAGTGAAAGGTCACTGCTTCACCTTAAACAAACTGCGAGTTAGACAGTTGCCTGCACGTGTCATATTTTGCCTAGATGCCTTTATGTCTCTAGCCTAGCACCACACCAACACAGCTTTATGCAGACTCTTCAAGGCGCTCTCATCCAAAGACAATCAAGCACACAACTCGCCACCTCCACACTACACGCACATTTCCATCGAACACTACGAAAATGGTGCTGTAATGCATCATTAACACAGTGACTGTGAAGTGAATTCATGGAGAGGCAGGCAGCGAGTAGGTGAACTGAGGGTTCTTGCATGAGATCTTCCAAAATGGAGGGAGTGTGGCTTCGCATGCATTTCATTCCTTCTCGCCGAAGCCTCAGCCAGCTTGTACGCGACTGCAGATGCGAGCAAAGGTTGCACCTGAATTATTGAAGCTGCTCAGAGAGATGTGGCCGCAGGAACATGGCACAACTGGATCGTGGACTCCTCTTTTGGAAACAGAGTTTCCTGAATTCAAGCACAAAAAGCCCCGTCGAGATCTAGATCGCATTTATGAACACAAAGCCATATTGGCCCAGGATGTAAGGACCCTGACAGATCACGTTAAAGAAATTCATCCTTTTCAGGTAGGCAGATTTCTCCTCTGTTTGCCTCTGTTCCTTGCTGTTTCAATATAAAGCTTGAGAAAAAAGCATTGGCAAAGACAATAGGTTCGGCCTATGAGAGATCTAGTGGCTTTGTCAACTGTTTTTTTTTTTTTTAGACATGTTGCACATCCACGCAAGTTGTTTTGCAATATGGTCTAAAGACCAGAAAAAAGCGCTATGATGTGGCCAGTGTTGACTGGGTCATTGAGCTTTTCTTTTTTTCCGTCATTGATGGAGCAAGGTTCTGCCCGTCAAGCGACTTGCTTGGACTCAGCCCTCTCGAAATAAACTGTAATACACTAATAAACATGTTTCGTCTTATTAACAATGCAAAACACAACATTTCTAGTAAGCTGGGGAAGCTTGCATATGTGCTTTTACTAACCGTAACTCGATTTACCTAAAATGGCCGCCGCAACGCGGGAACTTTTCTGCGCATGCGTCTGTCACACTCACGTGACATGACGTACTTACTGCTTTGGAGGGAAAACTTTGCTTCTGCGCACTAGAACTAAAGATGGCTGCTCTATGTTTTCATGCGCTAACACTTGCATTGCAGCTTTTACTAAATTGTTTGTTCTGCTTAATCCTTAATGCTGTAGTTAAAATAAAGTAATGGGAATAGAGTAGAGATAAGTGGTATACAGTGCATTCATTTATTCTTTGTTCTAAAATTGTTTCGCTTCTACTTCGCTATAAGCTCGTATTTGGGCCTGATGTAATCTTGCTGCACTCCATTTTGAAAGACTTGAGTCTGCGCACAAGAGTCCAAAAATCCTCGAGTCATGGCATTGAACCTGTGCCAGTGTCTGTCTTGCCTGAAGATGCGCCTGGGAAACTCACCCTTCGACCTCTCGAGAGGAAGCCAAATTTAACATTTTACATACAATGTATTTGTTATTGAAATATCCATTGTCACATGTAATTAAAGTGCATGGGAAAATAAAATATTGGGCAGGAACATTGATCTGAATAATAAAGAGCATAACCTCATAACTGGTGTGGTGTGATGACCTCTCCTGGTCTTTTGACCAATCAAATTGAGGGAATACACACATTTGCAACATTGAGGGTGGTACACTGCCCTGGAAAATGGTATAACTAAGGTAGGCTTAGCTAGTTAGTTTGTCCGACTTGTCCGAATAGCTGACCTGTCACTGACCCAACGCACTCAATAGGCGATCGAGAGCAGAGGTGCTGGCGGAGCACTCTGTCAGAAGATTCGATGACCCAATCGGGGTTCTGGGAAGGAGTTTGATAACCCAATTGGGGTTCTTGAGGGAGAAGATTCGCTAACCCTATCGGGGTCCGACTGTTAGCTGCAGAGAGGGGTGTGACGCTGGCGTTGCACTTTAGCTGTGGGTGCCGGTCCTCAGCCCCGTAGGTAGCTACGGGGATGCACTGCAATTTGAAAATCTTTACAATGGCTTCAATGGCACCTAATTTCTTAGGTCGGGGAATACTTAAAATTGAATTGATGGTCTTTGAGAATTTGCTCGTGGACTGGGCCAAATGCCCAGTCCACGAGCCATTCGCAGCAAAGACCATCCCCAAATATGGGAAGTTTTTGGTGGAAATAAGTCTGTTATCCCCTACGAGTATGGGATTGAGCTCACGTTTCCCTGGACCACATGACATAATAAATGACTTGTTAAAATTTACCCGTAAATCCAATCCATCCATATATTCTGTAAAGCTTTTTACCAAAATACGCAGAGAATTAGGAGTGCGGCCCATTATGACCGCATCATCTGCGTAGAGAAGTACGGGTAACGACTTGCCATTTATTATCGGAACATCTGGGGTAGACTTTTCCAAATGGATACTCAGACCATTGATATAAATAATGAAGAGCAGGGGTGCTAAAACGCACCCTTGTCTTACTCCCCTTCCTATCTTAATTGGTCCTGATACTTCCCCTTCCATTCCTATCCTCACTCGTGCTTTAAGGTCAGTATGTATAAATGCTAAAAAGTGGACCAGTAATTGGTCCAGACCATAACTCAATAAAATAGACCAAAGTTTGGACCTGTTAACTAAATCAAAAGCGGATGACAGGTCCATAAAAGCTAAATAAATAGGGGCAGAACGGGCAATGTTATATTTATCAATGACCAATTTAAGGTTTAAACATTGTTCCTTGTACCGATCCTACTTCTAAAACCCAATTGACACGGGGATAAAATGCTGCTTTCCTCTGCCCACTCTAAGATCCTGTTATAGATGACTCGGCCCAGAATCTTTAGGGTATTGTCAAGTAAAGAGATCGGTCTGTAATTAACAGGATCCGATCTATCGCCCTTTTTATATATTGGGACAATTACACTGGTTCCCCATGTTTCAGGAATAGGTGCTTGGGGTAAACTATTAAAAACATTCACGAGGATTGGGGCCCATAGTTCAGGTTTCCATTTTATAATATCTATGGGTAACCAGTCAGGTCCTGGGGCCTTGTTGCCAAGGCTCTGTGAGATTGCCTCTACTACCTCCCCCAAAGTTATCTCTAGGTTGCCCAACTGTTCCGGCGCATTATAATTCAGGCTGTGTGGTGGTGAAGCATACATTTTGGAGAAATGATTTTCCCAGGAACTACTAGCGATGGTACAGCTGACTGGTGTTAACTGTTGGCCCATATTTCGCAGATCTCTTACCGCGGGCCATACTAGATTTTCACTCTTTCCAGCTGCTATTTCTGCGAGGGCATCCCATCGTTCTCTTAAAAGAATGCCCTTTTGCTCCTTTAATATTGTTTTGTTGGCTTTCCTGGCTATACTGACATCTGCCCTAATTCTAGGTATAGCTGTTAGGGCCTTGCGCAATTTCCGATTTGCTTCAGAGCAGTTGTGGTCAAACCACCTTGGATCTTTTGGACCCTGAGATAGTGGCACTAATAAGAGAGATCTGATCACAGTACATATTTTAGTAACATCTTGAATTACATTGGGGCCTCGGGCTGTTGGCAGTAAACAGGAATTAATTAATATCTGATGCCCTGTTATTAGGGACTTAGTTATTTCCCCGCTGTCTATCCCTTTCCATTTTAGTCTCAATTTGTCAGTCGAGGGGATTATGTCCCTCGCGCCTTGGGTAAAAGCAAACACAAGCCGTTGAGCTAGACTTAAAGCCACTGTCAAGGGGTTATGGTCCCCAAAGTCTGTTGCTACCACCTCTGCGGTCAATATCCGGTCCGCCAAACAGGGAGAGACAAAAATATAATCAATGATTGAAACGTTATCTCTGCCTCTGTGTGTAGGCACTAGCTCAGTTGTGGGGTAAGGGGCTCGATCCATTGCGTTGCTAAGAATATATTTGCTGAGAAAAGATCTCAGTTCTAGTCCCCTCCGCACAGCTGGGTCTGCCTGTCGTGTTCCTATATTCCAAATTTCTTTTGGGAATTTAGCATTAAAATCCCCACCCAAAATTATCCCCATGCCCTCGCCTGAACCCTGAGCTTTCGCCAGTTGGGAAATACACTTAAAAAGTGCTATGAAATTCTTGTTTGGAGTTGAATTAAAATCATTGTTGTAAAAATGTATTAGATAAAAAGGAGTTTGGCACTTATATTCTATTGCCTGTATATTGGGGTTGTTAGTATTTATAATCCTAATGCTCCCACCAGCTAATATCCTAATCCCAATAAATAGGCCCCCTACTGCCCGACGAAAATTAGATTTGGTAGCCACTGTACTAAGGCAGTGGAACCCTTCTATATGCAATTCATAAGGTGCCCATGTTTCTTGGAACATTATTATATCCTGAGTGGAAAGTAAGTGTAACCAAACTTTATCAGCTAGTCTTGGTTCAAGACCAGCAACATTCCAAGTGAGGATTCTTAAATCGGAGACATTATTACCACAAGAGTCAGCTAACAACTCATACAGATCAAGCCAGGTCTTTAAAATTAGCAAATTGTTTTTTTCACAAGTCAGTTCGTAATCTCAGATGAAACCCAGGGGAGAGCGGGCAGAGCAGCCGACTTTGGACCTGTGGAACCAGGTCCGAGTCTCGGCTCAACATGATGTGAATTTGGGCAAATCACTTATTTACTCTCCATGTGCTTACAAAAAATGAATGCATCCTTGATTAATGTAAGTGACACTCATGTAAAGTGCTCCAGCAACTTCAGGTCACCTTAGTGCTATATAAAAAACTGCCAAAAACACTCAGTAAAGGACCACAATTACATTCATGTTATCGTCGTGCATATCTGTGGAGTTGAGGTCACCTGACAGCAAATTATCTCGCCCTCCTGCAGTGATCACATAGGGCAGCCGTGAGTCGTAAACACAAAGCCAACAACAACCCACAATTGAGAGTTGATGGATCATCAGTTATAGGTACTCAAATATACAACTTCAAGTCATCTGTAGAAACAAAAATGTTTGCAAACAAAAACTGCTAACATTCTCAACTAGTGGGACACTGCAATAGGCTTTCTGAAGCTAAACTTAACCAAACTGTTGGACTGGTGCAAATTGTTAAGAGATCAGTGTGCAAATGTGTTCCTGCAAATTAGTGCATAGCCTCTTGGTTTAGCTTGCTTTAGTTCTGCAATGTGAAAAAAACTGGGCTAGTAAAATGGAAGAGGGTGAAAGGTCACTACACTAAGTATTAACTACCAGTGGTCTCTGCAAGGCTGTTATGACCTCAGCAGTGTCCCCTCTAAGTGTGTTTTCTAGTAGGCAGCAGACCCTCCTCCGACCGCTCCTGGGGGGAGCACAATCACACCAGACCATGGCATGCATAAATCAGTATAAGCTATGGGCCGGTTGCATTTGCTCGGTGATGTGAGCGCTGTCTGCCCGAGGACTGCTGCACCCAGTCTGGTTGCAACCAGAAACCAAAGGGGAAACTTCAGTACAGAGAAGGGAATCCCTGAACAAACATAGGAAAGAAACAAGGATTTGCAATGCAATAGGTCTCGCATTTGCGAGAGTTAGAGCTATTGGCATTGTAAATGACAATGCCTTTACCCATGTTTTTTGGTTTAGAGTGGCGTGGATGCATGTGGTGTGGAGTGGAATTATGTGGGTAGTATTGGAATTGTTAGTTGTGGAATTGTGTGTTGGACTGTGTATTTGTGTAGTGGAGTTTATGGCATGGTGAATAGATAGGAGTGAGAGCTTCACAGAATAGATAGAAAGGAAGATAGAGAGGGATAAGTAGTTTGTGCAGGAAGTGGTATCGTCCGGATAGAGGAGCAGAAGGAGTGAGTGAGAAAGAGAGAAAAAAGGGGAGAGCAGAGTGTGCGTTTGTGTACGCAAGAGACACCCCAAAAAGAGGAGGAGAGCGTGGGTTTGAGAGACGGAAATGTTGAAAAGGTACGGGAAAGAAACTTTGTTCAAAAACTTGAAGTTAATGATATGAGAGAGGCGGGAACAGTGCATGAGAGAGAGAGGGGTGAGAGCGCACGAGAGCGAGAGATACAGATAGAGGGACAAGTGGGAGGGGCATATAAAGGCGGGTGGAGGAGTCAAGAGTTGTACCAGTGCACAGCATGAGGAGGTAAAGGAAGGTAGTATGTGTAAGCAGATAGTATAGACAGAGAGTGTGAGGGAGGGATGAGAGGGGGCAGTGGGGTTGCGAGATGAGAGGGGTAGTGGGAGTGTGAGGGTGAGATGATGGGGGAGTGGGAGAGATGAGGGGGGAGTGGGAGGGAGAGATGATGGGGGAGTGGGAGGGAGAGGAGTAGTGGGAGTGTGAGGGAGAGATAAGACGGGTAGTGGGAGTGAGAGATGAGGGGGGAGTGGGAGGGAGATATGAGAGGGGGTGTGGGAGGGAGAGATGAGAGGGGTTGTGGGAGGGAGAGATGAGAGGGGGTGTGGGAGGGCGAGATGAGAGGGGGTGTGGGAGGGAGAAATGAGAGGGGGTGTGGGAGGGAGAGATGAGAGGGGGTGTGGGAGGGAGAAATGAGAGGGGGTGTGGGAGGGAGAGATGAGAGGGGGTGTGGGAGGGAGAGATGAGAGGGGGTGTGGGAGGGAGAGATGAGAGGGGGTGTGGGAGGGAGAGATGAGAGGGGGTGTGGGAGGGAGAGATGAGAGGGGGTGTGGGAGGGAGAGATGAGAGGGGGTGTGGGAGGGAGAGATTAGAGGGGGTGTGGGAGGGAGAGATTAGAGGGCGTGTGGGAGGGAGAGATGAGGGGGGTGTGGGAGGGAGAAATGAGAGGGGGTGTGGGAGGGAGAAATGAGAGGGGGTGTGGGAGGGAGAAATGAGAGGGGGTGTGGGAGGGAGAGATGAGAGGGGGTGTGGGAGGGAGAGATGAGAGGGGGTGTGGGAGGGAGAGATGAGAGGGGGTGTGGGAGGGAGAGATGAGAGGGGGTGTGGGAGGGAGAGATGAGAGGGGGTGTGGGAGGGAGAGATTAGAGGGCGTGTGGGAGGGAGAGATTAGAGGGCGTGTGGGAGGGAGAGATAAGAGGGGGTGTGGGAGTGAGAGCTGAGGGGGAGAGGGGGTGTGGGAGGGAGAGATGAGAGGGGGTGTGGGAGGGAGAGATGAGAGGGGGTGTGGGAGGGAGAGATGAGAGTGGGAGGGAGAGATGAGGGGGGAGTGGAAGGGAGAGATGAGGAGTGGAAGGGAGAGAGGAGAGGAGGAGTGGGAGGGAGAGATGAGAGGGGGTGTGGGAGGGAGAGATAAAAGGGGTAGTAGGAGGGAAAGATTGGGGAAGTGGGAGGCAGAGATAAGAGGGGTATTGGGAGGGAGAGATGAGGGGGGAGTAGGAGGGAGAGATGAGGAGGGAGTGGTAGGGTGAGATGAGAGGGTAGTGGGAGTGTGAGGGAGAGATGAGAGGGGTAGTGGGAGGGAGAGATGCACGGGGAGTGGGAGGGAGAGATGGGGGTGTGGGAGGGAGAGATGGGGGAGTGGGAGGGAGAGAGGGGGGAGTGGGAGGAAGAGGGGGAGTGGGAGGAAGAGGGGGAGTGGGAGGAAGAGGGGGAGTGGGAGGGAGAGAGGTGGTGTGAGTGGGAGGCAGAGATAAGAGGGGTAGTGGGAGGAAGAGATGGGGGATTGGGAGGGAGAGATTGGGGATTGGGAGGGAGAGATGAGGGAGAGATGACAGGGATATTGGGAGTGTGAGGGAGAGATGATTGGATTGGTTAAGGTGCGAGGGGGAGATGTATTTTTATTGTAAACAAGCAATGACGTTACGAAAGAGAACTAATATCCTCACCAAATGCATCAAGATGTACCATACTATTACAAATGAATGTGTAATGAAACCGGTGCTTGTGTAAAGCGCTCCAATAGCTACGGGGCGAAATTGCGCTGTATAAAGCTCCTAAAAAAAAGAATGTTACCATGCATAATGAAACCGGTGCTCATGTAAAGCGCTCCATAACACAGTGACTGCATCAGGCACACAGGAACAATGCTACCTGCACCAGCTGCAGGCACACAGACACAGCTGCTGCACTATCTGCATGGAGTAAACATGTAGTGAAACAGCAGCAATGCGACACCTCGTGTACATAACACAGTGACTGCATCAGGCACACAGAAGCAAAGTGACAGCACCAACGCCACCTGCATCAGCTGCAGTCACTGAGATTAAGAATACTGCCTGCTACAAGCATAGAGTTATACAGTGGGAGTAGCAGTTTTGTCTGAAAAACGTATAGTCTTCATGAGCTGGTGTCTGGAATGGACCAATGGGGATGAAGAGCTTACATGTCCCTGCCCTAGGAATGGTTACCCATCTTCATTTTTGGAATGGAGGTTTTCCTACGTAGTTTAAAAAAAGCAGATTTTAAAACCAATCGTAGAAGGAAGCAGACAGGCTCCAAGTAAAGTTGTGTATTTATGTTCTCTCCAGGTCTGGCATATACTGCCGGCAAGTGTACTCATAAAGTGACCTTTAAAACCATTTTCCATGTGACAAATGCAACATGCCAAGTATGCATGAAAATGTAGCATTTCGCACAACGTTTCTGATGGATTTCTTGTAAAGTAACCTTTTAGCCACGAGGTCTGGCCAGTGCACTGTTAGGGGTGATGGGGCGGGGTGGCAGAGGTGGGCACAGGAGATTGGAGAGAAGAGATATGGGTAAGCTGACAAAAAAAATGTGTAATGAAACCGGTGCTCATGTGAAGCATTGAGATCCCTTTGTGAAAAGCAGAAGAGGAGGGGGAAATTAATACAGAGCGGAAAGAGGTCTCGAACTCGGAGTGGTGGTGGGGACAGGCAAGTGGGAGGGGTGATATGGTGTTGGTACGGCACAGGAGATCCGGGAAATCGGGGAGAAGAGTCCTCCGCAAGATGACTAAACAAGGAATGCGCGTGAGAGAGGGGGAGCAGGAGGTGAGCCCGGGAGTGGTGCGTGTGTGGTCTGCTCATTTTCAAGCACTGCACTCATGCTTGTGGCATGCCCCTGCTCGCTCCCGCAAGGTGGATGCCGCCGCAAGCACAAGTGTGTGCTTGAAAATTAGCAGAGTGACGGCTAAAGGCCCTCCTATGCAGCGCATGCCCGCTGCTTAGGCTTGACCTAAAAAGAAACCATGCCATGGCGCAGCAAGCATTTACTATGTCATAGCACTTTTTTTTTTACCTTACGACATAATGCATAGCAGCCAACTATGACGAGGGCAAACAATAAGAAGGGGGGTGGCACAATAAAGCAGGGACAGCAGGAAAGAGATGGGACAATTAAGCACGGGCAGAGAAGGGTGCAAAAACAATTGGACAGGGGATTGCCATAGCAAGTACAGATATCGGGAGGAGGATGGGTGGGAAAGCAACAATAAAGGGCAGGGGTGAAGGAATGGGACAAGAGGGAAAAGTGCAACAAAAAAACAAACAGATTAAGGGCCAGATGTATCAAAGGGTTTTGCCCATTCTGTGTCTATGGTAAATGGTTTGATACATATGGCCCTAAACCTGCAGTGAGAGGACACTGGCCACCAGAAGCAGTACTTGGTCCAGGCTCCACGACAGGACTAAGACTTAGCCCAGGGCGAAGGCGGAGGCTAGGAGGAGGTGCAGACCAATGGGAAGCAAGCAAACGAAAGTGACGTCTGAGCCACATGGGAGCCAGCCAATGGTAAGTAAAGTGATGTGAGAGCCATGTGGGAGCCAGCCAATGTTAAGTAAAAGCGGCATTGAAGGCATCCAATGATAAGGTAAGGTAAGTAATGGGTTGTCAACTAAGCCCATTTTATGAAAAAAAAATGTAAATAGACATTTTGCCATCGCTGTGCAGGCGAAACCTGAAAAGCAACAGGACGGGGTTGGGGGCTAACAAGCAACAGCATAGGTGGGGTAGCTATAGGGGAAACAAGCAAGATGGGGCGGGGTAGAGAAAAAAACAGTACTCAACCCGAGCGGGGCCAGCTGAGTGACACACAAAAATATCAAGAAGTTTGAAGTCCATGCTCTATCAAAGTGACAACACAAAGAAGACAGTGTAACAGGAAGCGATGACCAGATGCAATGACCAATCGGAAGCAATGAAATGAAAGTGATTATGAAGTTAACCAATAGTAAGTAATGGGTAAGCCCCAAGACCCTTTTTGGAGTGTTTTTTCTTTTTTTTTTAATATAAAACCGATCGCAACCTAGTGACAGCACGTTCTGTCGAGGGCAAGGCCTAAAACCTAATATGGATGATTTCATATAAAGTTCTGTGAAAGGCTCATATTATGAAAAATGTTAAAACGTGAACAGATCGGCAGTATTATTCTCTGGGAAATAAGACAAGCCTACATTGATGATTTAGGGCCATATGTATCATTCCAAATTGTGATCGCAAACGCCGAAATTCACAGAATTTCAGCATTTGCGAACGCAATTGGGCTCAGTGGTATGTATGAAAGAAAAACTGCCTCGCAAAATAAGGAATCGCAAAATTTGTGATTCCCTATTTTGCAATTGCATTTAAGAAATAGTAAATTGCTATTCCTTAAATGCAATATAAGAAGCACAGAAAGAGTGCAATTTGGTCTTATGGAATCGCTAATTACCACCAACTTCAAGTTGGTGGTAATTTGCGATTTCTCTGAAAAATGCACTTTTTTGCATTTTTCAAAGTGCCATGTGGTGCACATACATGCCCTTAGGGCATGTATGTGTGCCACATGTGCGCACATGCACATTTCAGGGGTGCAACAGGGTGTCCTTTTGACACCCTGGCACCCTTGAAATTGCATTCTCAATTTGCAATTCTCTAATTGAGAATCGAAAATTGAGAATGTGTTCCCATTCATTCCTATGGACCTCTAGGCCCGTAGGAATGAATGGGGAGGTATTCCTTAATTGCGAATCGCAATTTGCAATTCGCAATTAAGGAACATGTAGGATTTTGCGATTCTCAAATAGCGATTCTAAAAAATCGCAATTTGAGAATCGCAAAATTAGAGTCAGATACATATGGCCCAAAATGACTTGAAACAGGCAAGCACTTAAAAGTGAAGGAAATGGGTCATCATGGCACAGAGGAAAGGTGAAAGAAAAGAGTGACAGCAAAGATTCCAACAACTAGAGTACAAGGGCTCAGCACGAGGTGCACTGAAAAGTACATTTGGAAATTCAGAGCAAAGAAAACGGCAATCAGGAGAGGGTGAGCGCGAACAGGAGAGAAAAACAGCATGTCTGTACAGGTAGGAGACAAAACCTTTCAGGCTGTCAGTTAAAGTAGGAAAACAAGGTTAGTATTGTTTAGAAAACAAAGATGATATCTAATTAAACTAAAGTAAATCACTTGATATTGTGCCACACATGAGACGAACAGAATTTGCACTAGAACCAATTTGGCAAACTTGTTAAGCAGCATAGTATGTCAAATTGTGTTATTTGGCTTACGGGTCCTTCTTGGCTTGGAGTTGCTTTAGGCCTCCATACGGTTATTATGGAAAGGCTGCATATTTGCAGACATCGAGAGACTTGACAGGAGGATAACTCCGCATCATTGAAACAAAGATAATTCACAATTCAGAAAGTTGAACCAGCGGTCAGACAGTAGCAACGGGAGTACAATTCAGTCTTCACTACAGCACTTGGGGCTTTAGCCACCTAAGGAGAAAGCCAAGGGGGGGGGGGGGGGGGGGGAGTTGCAGAGAAGAAAATGAGTGACCATGTTGAACATGTGTCAAGAGCAGGAAAGGAAATTAGCAAAACAGAGTGGTCTGGCGCCCCTATCAGCTGCCAACCAGATCTCTGTTTCGGATCAGAAATAGGATTTCTCTGGGGTTCTGGGCGTAGAATGGAAGAAGGAAGGCGCCCCGGATACACAAACCGCACAATGCACCAAAGTTTCAGAAAGGAATTTTCTATTAAAAACAACTAGTGTAATTTATACGATGAAGGATTGGGGTCAAGAACATGAGAAGGATTTAAAAAATGAGCAACGTATTTAGGATTGGAAACATGCTATTAACTTGAAAGGTCTTGTAGCTGTATTCATGCCTTACCAGAATTAATGCAAAGCTCTCCTAGAAAACGACACTCAAACTCTACAAAGTATCCATTCAAAAATCATTTAAAACATGCTATTTAATGTCACCACCGCCTAAGCCCGCTGTGAAGTTAAGAATTTAATCCGAGACATGGGAGTCAGGCGTCAATTTCCATTGGGAGCAAACAGATGACATGGCGATTAATAGCAGCACTGTATTGTAATGTGATTAACTGTCAAGAACAAACTTTAATAGCTGGATTAGGACAATGAAACAAACTAAATGGCTGCCCACTGAATGAATCTGCATTATCAAAACGTGCACATTCAGTTTTCGGTGACATGTTTGTGGCTTTCAAGCATCTGATACCAGATTGGAGCCCATCGAAAAGACCAGAATGAACAGCGGAAATCCCTGCTAAAGACTGATGGATATAGATGCCACAGGCGTACACTAGGTTGCAGAATCCACTTCAGAGCCGTTATTGTTAATGGGGTTACATTGCCACTATTGTCTCCTCTCTTCTCTAACCCTCACTCTGCATTGGGGTGAGCCGTCAAAGACTAGAAACGTTTTTTTTTTAAAATAATATTTTTATTGTCATTTTTAACCTTATGGTCTCAATTTCACAGTACATGCATCATAGTATTTGTTCAGGTGCAGCAATTCAGTACAATTAGTCACTTCCAATGTTACTTAAGCAATATAGAACTTATTCATACTATTCCTCATGGTTAATGTCACTTAAGTATGCTAAGTATGCCATGCAGCTAAGCATATTTCACTATGCATTTCCAACAATACAGTTCATATCATGATATACATTTAAAAGGTGTGTGCATTTGTACTTTGCGTACATACAATTTTCCCTCTTTTATTATGGCAAGGTTGTCTTTAGTCTTATGTAAGAGTATGGGCTTTAAAATATGTCCTCTAGGGACAATTGAACAATTTGTGGAGAGATTCCCAGCCCCCCCTTCAGGCTACGCAATCTTTCTTTACCTCCTTATGCAATTTCGGCTAGTTTCTAGGACGAAGGTATTCAGTCCAGATCCAGCTTGGCTCACTAGGGAGATAGTACTTATACCTGATCTCCTGGTTTAGGGAACAGTCCAGAACTAGGCTAGACTTCATTGAGAGACTTGCGGACAAGTAGAGAAAAGGGTACCAGCCGTAACTGGCATCAACTTTCGGGTGGCTGTGTGACAGGAGCTCAGGAGGGATTTGTCTAAGCAGCATATCTTTCTCAGGTACAGGTCGTCACAGAGGGCAGTCATTTGAGAAAAAGAATCATATAAACCCCGTATGGAGGGACTAGGCCTATCGTTCAAGGAGCTCATTGAGGGTAGAAAATGTGCTGTGTCAATCCTCCAGAGGCCTCCATTGTGATACTAGGCAGAAGCCCAAAGAATGCCTAGGCAGGATAGCATCTCCCTGGGATAGCGGTGGGACATCTGCTACGGCACCACATTTAACTGAGAATTGAGCCGGTCTGCTGCTATACTCTGCATTTCCATTCGTCAAAAAGATCATCAAGAAACAAGAGGGTTGGGCTTATGTAGAGTGAGGTGGGACTACCGCTGTTTGCACTGCTAAAGCTCCCACTTTGCCTAACTCAGTACCTATCCTTCCAAAAACCTTTGAGCTGAAAACCCTGCCACCCTAAGGGCTTCATGCAAATTAACAGTCATCCTAACTACTTACGGTGGGACAACCACCACTCAAGTTCCCTAACCGGGTCAAGAACCACTTGCGAGACCTGAATGGCTACGGTTGTAGGTAGAGAGACTTCCTGGGATGTGATTCGGTGTGCTCTTACCCTTCGGTTTGAAAAGGCTCCTTTGAGCCAATGAACTAATTAGCTTGTGTTGATGCACCTGCGCCCAGTTAGTGGTACAGAGACCTGAAAAGACTTGGGGCAGCATTTCCAGCACCCGCAAAAAGACTAGTTGCTCTCTGCATGATGAATGAATGAATCCATAAACACTTGTCTAGAGTTTCACAGCACAAGCTGCACTAGTAGGGGTGAAAATTAAAGACTATCACTGAAGTGTTATCAAGCACTGCATTTACCATGTTGCATTAGGGCAAAAGGAGTGCTGGGATGTGAGTCAGTGTCCTCCCACCCTCCTCCTGTTTGAAAAGGGTCCCTTGAGCCACTGAGCTGACAAACTTGTGTTGATGCACCTGTGCCCAGTGGGTAGTACAGAGACCTGAGAAGACTTTGGGCAGCATTTCCAGCACCCCAAAACGCCATGTTGCTCTCTGCTGATTAAAGAATGAATCCATAAATATGGGTCTAGTGTTAAACAGCACAGGCTGCAACATTGGGGCAAACTGAGTGCTAGGATATGAGGCAGTGTGCTCCCTGTGTGGTTACTGCTTGGTGCTCAAGGGGTGACTGTGTGCGTGCGCAACAAGCACCCTTCTGCATGAGCCTCGATCTGTCTTTAGCTCTCAACTCATGCTTATGTGGATGACGATGTATGGAATGTGCAAGTGTTGTACAACACAAAAGGTGGCCCTTGGAGAGAACCTACTCTAGGCTTGAGGGAGTACCCTATTTATTTGCTTTCTAATGCTGAATAAAGAAGACATAGCTATTTTGTAAATAAATTATAGGTAGTCTTCTTCATTTGTGAGAAGAGAGTCCTGTGTGTGCCACATGACTCTACGCCCTAGAAGTTTATAATATCCTCAGAAGATGATGAAGTCTGACATAACAAATCTCGGTCTGAACCCTTCTGGCTTCTACCTATCAAGGAGTTTCTGGCATGAAAAAACCCAGAGCACCAAAGCATCCGCTAAGAGTGCTAGTAATGCACTAACATTATATACTTGACCCGAGTGAAAACTTTTTCCAGCTGTTCAAGCAGTATGCACAAATGGCAATGAAAAGAACTGGCTAGGACCTTCAGAAGAATAGTCACCTGAATGTTTGTTGATTTAAGGGACAAGTCAGTCACCAAGCTTCCTGACAGTACTCAGTGACAAGTTTTGGGGTTTATTGCTATCAGGGTATCAAGTAACATTGCACCTTTCAGGAGCTTAGATGTTGCTTGGCATTAGACAAAAAAGCCTTCTTCATTGGATGCATGCAGCTTGGCTGCTGCTGGATTTGTGTGCGTACATCTTGAGTTGAGCTGACCTAGTGCTTGGAATGAATCCAGCAATCCCCAGCATATATGTGTGCACAGTAGTTACCATATCCAGGGCCAGAGGTAGGATAGGGTGAGAAAATGCCATCACGTTACTGCACCATCAGCAGGGGACAGCAGAAATGGTCAGATTGGAACAGGAAGGAGGCACACATTTTCAACTTTTAATTTTGCTCTAAAGAACAAGTTACTTACCTTTGTGAATGCCTTACCTAGACTCTATCTAGCCTCAGATTCCTTACCTTCGAATTATTCACTGGCTTCCCACTGGATCCAGGAATGTTTCGTGAGCAGTACCCCTGAGCACTGGTGGGTGGCTTTGTTCAGCTCTGTGTGGCACTGTCAGCGTTATCCGTGCCGATAGTGACATCCGCGGGGCCTATATAGGCACCAGCACAGCGCGCTGACGTCAGTTACTTTTCACGACCTTCCATGCCAGAAGTGCAGAGCCACAAATCACACTGACCACTGTTGTGGAATAAGAGGGCTGTGAAAGTGGAAAACCCTATCTCTAAGTTCGCTTGAGGAGTGGGGAGGATGGGTGGGTCGGTAAATAATAAGCGGCTAGATAAAGTCTCTGCCAGATAAGGTGTTATAGAAGGTAAGTAACTTGTTCATCTGGCATACCACATGAAAAGTTGGTCGCCGACCCGGAACTCTTGTTTGCGGTCAAGGTAGACCGTCGATGCCCTTTCTGGGTCCAGACTGTGAGGTTGCTCCTCTTCCTTAGAGGGATGTGGCGAGCGTAAAAAGCAGGCAGAGTGATGGATTGGCCTACATGAAATGGAGTGATCACTTTCAGAAGAAAGGAAGCCCTCATATAAAGCACCAGTTTGCCTGAATAGATTTCAGGTAGGGAGGCTTGAATGACAAGGCCTTAAGCTCACTGACCCTCCAGGCACATGTTATTGTCACCAGGAAGGCTGTCTTGATGTTAAGGATCCTGAGAAGACAGTTGTGTAAAAGCTCACATGGAGTACACATCAGGATCGTCCTGGACAGATTAAGGTCCTACTGAGGCATAATGAAGGGAGAAAGAATCCGGTGGAACTTAAGGGTGGATTCAGGATGAGAGGCGACAGTCTATGCCACTCAGGAGTAACCAGGATCGAAAAACGAATGCCCACAGATGTCGGGGATGCAGGAGAGGTTGACAGTGACCTTGATACTGTAGCTGTGCGGACAAGGCCACGCTGTGGAAGACCAGAAGCCATTCACGAGCTGTCCCACATCGGATGTCAAGAGCCAGGGGGTCGGTGACTGGCGGGAGCACCAACAAGCCCTGGCAGCGGCAACGACCGTGGCAGATGACAATCGTGCAGTGTCAGGACCAGCAAGGTCCAAGGGACTCACCACAAGCAGGGAAGTCAGAGTAGGCCCCGAGCAAGCAGGGGAGCGCACTGGAGCCAAAGACGACCCTCAACAGGAACCACAGGCCCGAGGCACACGAGTCACAAGAGGATCTCGAGCAGCTCACCAATGATGCAGGCCTATGAGGCAGAGGACGCGGTGAGGACAAATATCGTGGTAGCAAGAGAGGCTGGAGCTTCTTGGAGCCCCAAGATCTCTGGTGAAGAGATCCAACAAGCCTTGGCAACGGCAAATCGCACAAGTTACTACTTGTGTAACGATATATCTGTAAGAGACATTAGTTAGTATTAGATTCCTTACCTTAGAATATCCCCAGGCGTCAGACTGGATCCGGACATTTTTGCGTAGCAGTACCCTTGCGCGTCGGTAGGCGTCGTCTGCGGCTCCGCGTCCGTCGTGGGCACCGTGATGGCGTCGTCGGAGTACTTAGACGCCGCCTCCGCGTGCTGACGTCAGTTCTTAGACACAGCTTTTCCGCGCCAGAAACGCAGAGCCATGTTAAAAACCAACACTGGTGCCATTGAAACTAGGGCCCTGAAGGGGACAACCCTAACCCTAGATATTGGTTCGCAGAACGGGGAGGATGGGTGGGTCGGTAAGGAATCTAATACTAACTAATGTCTCTTACAGATATATCGTTACACAAGTAGTAACTTGTGCATCTGAAAGAGACACGTTAGTTATTAGATTCCTTACCTTAGAATAGATACCCCAGCAATACCAACCCCGGTGGTGGGTCTGCGAACCAATAATCACACCAGAAAGTCCTGGAGGACGGAACGGCCAAAGAAGCCATCCCTCCGGACTTGACTGTCCAGGCAGTAGTGCCTTGCAAACGTGTGAAGTGATGTCCACGTAGCTGCCTGACAGATATCCTGTAAGGGCACCCCCCGGCCCAGGGCAGTTGTAGTCGCCGTGGCTCGGGTGGAATGAGCCCGTAATCCAACAGGGGGCTCCTTCCTAGCCAAGGAGTAGCATGCCTGAATACACAAGATGATCCACGGGAGATGGTCCTCTTGTGCACCGCTTTCCCCTTCTTCGCGCCCACGTAACCAACAAAGAGTTGGTCATCCACCCGGAACTGGCGTGTGCGATCCAAGTAGAATGAGAGCGCACGTTTTGGGTCCAGACGGTGGAGCCTCTCATCCTCTTTAGAGGGGTGCGGTGGCGGGAAGAAGGTTGGCAAAGTGATAGACTGCCCGATGTGGAAGGCCGTGACAACCTTGGGCAGGAAAGAAGGTTTGGTACGCAGCACCACTTTGTCCGGATGGACAGAAAGGAAAGGTGGAGTACAAGAAAGGGCCTGGAGCTCACTCACTCTCCTGGCAGAGGTGATGGCAACCAGGAAAGCAGTCTTCAAAGTCAGAAGGCGAAGAGGACAGTTGTGAAGTGGCTTAAAGGGAGCGCACATCAGAAATGTAAGAACTAGGTTCAAGTCCCACTGAGGCATCACAAACGGAACAGGAGGAAACGTGTGTGTGATGCCCTTAAGAAATCTGTTAACAATAGGGGACTTGAACAAAGAAGGTTGATCAGGCAGCCTGAGAAAGGATGAAAGGGCAGAAAGGTAGCCCTTGATAGTGCCCAGAGCAGAGCCCTGCCGGGCAAGAGAAAGAAGGAAGAGAAGGACCTCAGAAAGAGGGGCATTGAGGGGATCCACAGCCTTTGCTGTGCACCATGCCACAAATCTGTTCCACCTGCAGGCGTATACCGACTTTGTGGAGGGACGCCTGGCTGCCAGAATGATGTTACAAACTTCACGAGGCAAGTCAAATGGCCTCAACTGTCGCCGCTCAATCTCCAAGCATGGAGGTGGAGACTGGACAGGTTCGTGTGGAGGACCGTCCCCTGCTGCTGCGACAGAAGGTCCTCCTGAAGAGGCAGACGAACCGGGGGATCGACTGACAGACTGAGTAGCTCTGGATACCAGTACCATCTCGCCCAGTCCGGAGCCACAAGGATGACTTGGGCCCGGTCGCGCTTGATCTTCTTCAGCACTCTGGGCAGAAGTGGTATAGGCGGAAAGGCATACAACAGACCGCAACTCCACTCGCGACGAAAAGCGTCTCCGAGCGAGTGCTGCCTTGGAAATTCCAACGCGCAGAACTGATGACATTGCGCGTTCTCTTCGGTGGCGAATAGATCTAACCAAGGCTCTCCCCATCGCTGAAAGAGGCCTTGCACCACGTCCGAGTTCAGACGCCATTCGTGATCCATCATGCACCGACGGCTGAGCTCGTCCGCCCTGGCGTTCAGGGAACCTGCCAGGTGTTGAGCCACCAGGGTCACGCCCTGGCGTTCCAGCCATTGCCAGAGGCGCAGAGCCTCCTGGCAAAGGGTCCACGACCCCACCCCCGCCTTGTTTGTTGCAGTACCACATGGCGGTAGTGTTGTCCGTGAACACCTGCACTACACTCCCCCGGACAGAGGGGAGGAATGCCTTCAGTGCCAGACGAATCGCCCTGAGCTCCAACAGGTTGATGTGGAGCCGGGTCTCCGCCGGAGTCCACAGGCCTCTGATCTCCGCCTCTCCCATGTGGCCTCCCCAGCCCTGGAGGGACGCGTCCGTCACAACTACGTGCTCCGGTTGGGGAAGGGAGAGGGATCTGCCGTTGACCCAATCGCGGTCCGTAAGCCACCACTGCAGCTGTCTCGCAGTGCCCTCCGAGATCAGGACGTGGTCGGATAGGTTGCCCTGATGCTGGGCCCACTGAAACTTCAGGTCCCACTGCAGAGCCCGCATCCGCCACCTGGCGTGATGCACCAGTAGGATGCAGGAGGCCATCAGCCACAGAAGCCGCAGCGTCAACCTGACCGAAACCCGGGATAACGGCTGAAAGATGGGAATCAGAGCCTGAATATCCCGGACCCGCTGCTCGGGCGGATAAACCCGAAACCGCACCGAGTCCAGAACCGCTCCGATGAAGAGGAGCTTCTGCGAGGGGCACAGGTGTGACTTCGGCACATTGATGGAGAACCCCAGCTGGTGCAGGAGGTCTGCCGTCGTCTGGAGGTGGCTGACGACTGTCTGGGGCGAGCCCGCCTTCAACAACCAGTCGTCGAGGTAGGGGAAGAATGAAACCCCTAACCTGCGCAGATGAGCCGCGACCACCGCCATCACTTTTGTGAACACCCGTGGGGCGCTGGTAAGGCCGAAGGGGAGCACGGTAAATTGAAAGTGCTCGTGGCCAACCATGAACCACAGGTAGCGCGGGTGGGCAGGCAGGACGGGGATATGAAAGTAAGCGTCCTGCAAGTCCAACGCTACCATCCAGTCTCCTGGGTCCAGGGCAGCCAGGACCTGAGCCAGTGTCAGCATCTTGAACTTCTCCTTCCGGAGGAAGCCGTTGACGTTCCTTAGGTCCAAGATAGGGCGTAGGCCCCCTTTGCCCTTCTTGGGTACCAGAAAGTAGTGGGAGTAGCAACCACACCCTACTTCTGGCCCAGGAACGCGCTCGATGGCCCCCTTGGCCAAGCGGGCCGTAACTTCCTCTTGCAGAAGTCGCAAATGATCCCCCGATACATGGTGGTACTGCGGTGGCATGGCTGGAGGAGTCGCCTCGAAGGGGAGGGAGTAGCCCCTTCGGACGATTTGCAGCACCCACCTGTCCGACGTGACAGTGCGCCAGTGGAGGTGGTGATGGCGAACCCTGCCCCCCACTGGCGTCACATGGGCCCGAAAGCACGGACTAGGAGGGTTTTGAGGCGGATGCTGCGGGGGAAGGTGTGGACTGACCTCACCGCTGCCCCCGACCGCCTGGACGGCGGTTCCCACGGCCGCCACCGCGTTGGGTATTGCCCTGCGGAGCGTGGCTGGCGGCGCGTGTGGGCGCACCCCTTCCGTGGCCACGAAAGGAGTGAAAGGCAGCCGATTGCTGGCGCTGGCCCGAGAGGCCCAAGGACTTGGCCGTAGCCCTGGAGTCCTTAAAGTGCTCAAGCGCATGGTCTGCCTTGTCGCCAAAGAGGCGACGGCCATCGAACGGCATGTCCATGAGTGTGCTTTGGACATCTGCCGAGAAGTTGGCGGACCTCTGCCAGGCGTGGCGTCTGACCGCCACCGTCGTTGCCATCGCCCTACCTAGCGAGTCGGTGGTATCCAGCCCACACCTAATGGAATACTTGGCTGCATCCCGGCCCTCCACAAGGGCTTGGCCGAGTTTGGCCCGTACCTCCAACGGACACTCTGGCAGCACTTCCGCGACCTTATCCCACACAGAGTGGGTGTAACGTCCCAAGAGGCAGGCGGTGTTGGAAGACCGCAGGCCTAGACTAAGGGATGAGAAGATCTTCTTCCCATACTGGTCATACCTCATGGACTCCCTGTCCGGCGGGGCCGACGGGAATGCGGTCTGGGAATTGGAGGCCTGGATGACCAGGCTCTCGGGGGTAGGGTGGGAGAACAGGAAACATGGGTCGCCCGGGGCTGGGCGGTGGCGTCTGGCCACGTTCCTATCTACGGGCGAACCCGTAGCGGGCTTGGACCAAGTGCCCAGAAGAACGTCGGTCAAGGCCTCATTAAAGGGCAGCAGAGGCTCGGCCGAGCTTGACTGCGGTTTAAGGACCTCAGTGAGGAGGTTAGTCCTCACGGCCGCGACGGGGAGCTCAAGGCCCAAGGCCTTGGCAGCCCTCATCAGTACCACACTATATGTTGCCCCCTCCTCCGAAGCCACGGTAGGAGGAGAGACAAAACCAGTGTCTGGAGAGGTGTCCAGGCCACTGGCCTCCCCCAGGTCTCCTGAGACTGACACTCTCTGGTCAGAAGGTCTTCAGACCCCT
Source organism: Lissotriton helveticus (assembly GCF_964261635.1). Lineage (NCBI taxonomy): Eukaryota > Metazoa > Chordata > Amphibia > Caudata > Salamandridae > Lissotriton > Lissotriton helveticus. Next base: position 532,961,894 of record NC_136069.1, read on the forward strand.
CCCAGTCCTCTTAATCACCCATCTCCTGAAATTCAGGGTTCTCAACCAATGGGGCCTGTTCATAAAAGTGAAATTCACCAAACGACGTCTGGAGCGGCGCCCAGCGGGGTCGTCCTGACGGCTGAACAGGAGATAGGACCGGGGCCGGCGCCGCCCGAGGACGGCGCCGGAGGCGACACCTGAGGGTCCGACGCCGGGGAGGTCGTCAGATCCACCGGCGACGAACCAGATCCCGAAGGAGGACCAGCGGCGTCCTGCGGCGCCGGGCCCGAAGGCGCCGCGGCGTCGGGATAATGGGGGCCTGCGGCGCCGGGCCCGAAGGCGTAGGCGGCGTCGAAGCACCCGACGGCATCAGGGCCGGAGCCGCCGAACCGCTAGGGCCCCCAGACGGGTCCACTGGGCCCGGAGGCGTCGCGGAGCCCGTCGGAGGAGAGAGTTTCCTCATGGCCATGAGGAAGCGCTCGATCTCCTCCGGCGTCGCGTTGAGCCCAGGGACCGGAGGGTGTGGGGCTGAGCGCGGCGCCCGCGACTCCGACGGAGCCGCGTGGGCGGTGTCACCCCAACCCCTGGCCGCATCGCGCAAGCGTCGGGGGGAGTCCGCAGAGCCTCTTGGACTTCTTGTGCCTCTTACCTGACGACGACTTCGACCCGGAGGAGTGCGGCCTACTCTCGGAGCTGAGGTGGCTCCGAGCCTGCGACCTGTCCCTCGACCTCCCATGGGATCGGGACCTCTCACGGCACGGGACCGACTGCCGGAGTTCGAGTCGCCTACGGGACCGCTCCCGCCTGGCTTTCGAGGAGAGGGCCCGGCAGTCGGAGCAGGCCTTGTCGTCGACGCCCAAACAAGACAAACACACGCGGTGAGGATCCGTGACCGACATCAGACGGTCGCAATCGTCACAGTGCTTGAAGCCGGGCATCCCTACGGCACCGTTCGGAGTCGAGAGACTTCGAAAAGCAATCAAAAAAAAGATCAAAAAGTTAGTCAAAAAATGACTAGGGTTACTGCTTTTTCCAGATCTGCGCTTGCTGGCGCGGAAAAAAGAAGAACTGACGTCAGCACGCGGAGGCGGCGTCTAAGTACTCCGACGACGCCATCACGGCGCCCACGACGGACGCGGAGCCGCAGACGACGCCTACCGACGCGCAAGGGTACTGCTACGCAAAAATTTCCGGATCCAGTCTGACGCCTGGGGATATTCTAAGGTAAGGAATCTAATACTAACGTGTCTCTTTCAGATGACATGATGCACAGGGGTACTGCTCCAGCTGTTCAGATGAGGGATACTGGCTTCAAACTTGCTGTGAAGACAGTGCAGGCCTCAATGGAGTTGCAGAACCACCACCTGTGTTGCTGAACCTTTCGGAGTCCATGGGAGCTCGGGAACAGCAGACCGGTCAGATTCGTTGTGGTGCCTGCAGATGCAGAGGAGTCACTGCTTCACTCCAAGGGAGATTCCTTCAAGTGTCTTGGATGTCCACAGGCCTGGAGAAGAACCTGTATGGAGCACAGCCACAGATGATGCACGAGAATGGCAGGATGATGAGACCAGGAGCAGCAAGAGACTTGCCAGTGCAGTCTTGGTTCCCAAAGCGAAGTCCAACGAAGTCGAGAGTGCCCAGACAGTTGAAGATGAAGTGATTTTGGATCTGAATCTTGTCCGACGACAAGACCCCACAGGTAATCCCTTAAGTACCCTAAAGAAAAGATTACAACGATTCAGGGGTACCTCCTAGAGTAGGGGCTGGACAGTGGGGAGGACAATCCCATGTTATTTGTTCAGTCAACAACTACTTAAACTGGTTCCAACTGGAGTAAGCAAGGAGGGCACCAACTGCGCCCTTCAAAGCAGTCTATTGGCGCTGGCAAGCGCTTCCACACTTGTCCAATGCACTAAGTCCTGCCTGGGAGGTGGTCACACTTCCATGTGTCCCTGTGACAGAAAAACCCTTTGTCCTACCTTCCTCTCGTTGAGCTTGGCTGAGCAGCTGGAGGGCAGAATAGTGTCTCTGGTTGGCAGCAACCATTGCTTACTGTCCGGGTCTGGAAGACTGGTGCGGGAGCATGGAGAGCTTCCTGGAGGAGCCCCACAGTGCATGCAATCATATCTCCAACACCGTTTATGCTGTTGGGGTATGATTCCAACATGTTTGATACCAAACATGCCAGGGTTCGTTAAAGCCAGTTTGGAGTTAGCCATTGTGTAATGACGCATGGCCACTCTATGTATCGTAATGGCTGATGCACTTACAATGCCTAGCGAATGGACTCTGAGAATTGTAGGGGTGTCCTGCTCATACAGGGACACCCTCACAGTTATAACAAGCACCCTGCCTTCAGGATTGAAAGGCCTGCCTTAGGGGTGACATAGGTTTTAAGTGTAGTGGCCTCAGATATAAGGAAACTTATATCTGTCGTAAGTGGTGCCAGCTTACACGGACTGCAATGGTAGGCCTTAGTCACAATCTGAGTGCTCTTCCATGGGTGGCATAAAACAGGCTTCCGCCCATGGTGGACCCCTGGGGTACCTATGCTCTGGGTACCATTACTAGATACTACTAAAAGGGTACACCAGTAGCCAATCTGGTGGGGGGGGGGGGCTACCTAAGTACTCACCAAGGTCCAATTTAGGGTGGAAGCACAGAGACTGGGGTCCTGATTAGCAGGATCCCAGTTAGACTAGTCAGAAAAACACAATGACACCATCAAACAGTGGGGGTGTTGATGAAAGCAGATTCTACTTTGCTACAAGGGTCAGCTCATTTTTCTGCACACTATGTCACAAACTTGTCCTAAAGGCAGGCGCATACTGTTATGGTGAAGGGACACCTGGTTCCAGAATAACATTGCAGACTTCAGGTAGAAGGTTGAACGCGGTCAACTGTCACTACTAAATATCCTCGCAAGAATACGGAGCACTGACGGGTTCCGGTGGAGAACACTACCCTGCTGCTGTGACAGAAGACTCTCCCAAAAGTACAGCCTCATCGGTGGACCAATGGCCATGCTCAACAGCTCAGGATAACAGACTCTCCATTCCCAGCTCAGAGCCACAAGGATGACTTGGGCCCGGTTGTACCTGATCTTGAGAACTCTGGGCAGGAGGGGTATGGGCGGAAAGGCTTACCGGAGGCCTGAGCTCCACTCGAGACAAAAAGCATCTCCAAGCGAGAGCCATTTCGGAAACTAGTGCAAACTTCTGACATAGCACATTCTCGTCAGTGGTAAACAGATCTAACCAAGGCTCTCCCCACTGCAGAAAGAGACCTTGTATCACCTCCGGATGGAGATGCCATTTGTGATCCACTAGGCATCTTCATCTGAATTTGTCTGCTCTGGCGTTCAGAGAGCCCGCCAGATGTTGAACTAACAGGGCCTCTTGACAAAGGGTCAACGAATCCTTCTACCCTGTTAGTTGCAGTACCACATGTCGGTGGTGTTGTCTGTTAATACTATTCTTCCCTTGATAGAGGGTAGAAAGGCTTTCAATGCCAACAGGTTGACCGGAGGCCTCTGATCTCCATCTCTCCCAGACGGGCGCTCAATGCCAGGAGTGAGGTATCTGTTTCCACCGTCAGAGCCAGTTGGGGAAGGGATAGGGGTCTGCAGCAGATCCAATCACAGTTTGTTAACCACCACTGCAGATCTCTTGCAGTTCCCTCCGAGATCGGGACCATGTAAGAGAGATTCCTGTGATGCTGTACCCACTGGAACTTCAGGTCCCACTGCAGATCCTGTATATGCCAGCCGGCATGTGTCACAAGCAGTATGCAGGAGCCATGAGGCCCAACAGCTACAGAGTCAGTCGCAATGAAATCCAGGATAGAGGGTAAAACATTAGTAACATAGCATGAATATCTTGGACTCGCTGTTCTGGAGGATAGGTCCAAAATTGCACTGTGTCTAGAACAGCTACGATGAAAGGAAGCAACTGAGAGGGAGTTCAGTGTGGCTTTGGTACATTTATAGTGAATCCCAGCAATTGCAGGAGGTCTGCCTCAGAGGTGGGAGATGGCAGACTGGGGTGAGCTCGCATTTAATAGCCAATCATCGAGATAGGGGCAGACTGGCACCCCTGATCTCCGCAGATGAGCTGCAACCAGATGCATCACCTTGGTGAACACCCTGGGGTTCTGGTAAGGTAAGAGGGAGCAAGGCAAACAAAGTGCTCATGGCCCACCGTGAACTGCAGTTAATTCCTGTGGGAATGTGGAAATATGCACCCAGCAAGTCCAACACTACCATCCAGTCTCCCGGGTTCAGGGCAGACAGAACCTTAGCAAGAATGAGCATTTTGCAGTTCTACTTCTTGAGGTAGAAATTGAGAGAGTGCAGGTCGAGGATAGGAGGAAGACCTCTGTTCTCCTTCGGTACCAGAAAGTAGTGGGAATAGCAACCACGACCTACATCTGGCACTGGCACTCTCGCTCTGACTCTGACTCTTTTGGCCAAGAGAGCTTTCACTTCCTGGTGGAGAAGGTATAGGTGGCCCACCGTCAGGCTGTTGTAAGTAGGGGGGCAAGAAGAGAGGGGTTGTTTTGAGTGGAGGAAGTAGCCCTTCGGACAATTTGTAAAACCTACCGATCCGATGTTATAGACCGCCAGTAGGGCAGGTGATGGTAAGAGGGAGGACTATAAGGATTTGGAGGCTGCTGCCGCCGGGGGACTGGTGAAGTGGCTCGACCTCTAGCTGCCCGACCTACAGGGTCTGTGGGACCCGGATCCTCGGCCACACAGAGGTTGGGAAGTTTGCAAGCTGCAGTGGCTGGGTGGATACAGAGGCAGCTGCACGCCCCCTCCGTGACCACAAAGGGAACTAAAGGCAGATTGGGGGTGACGAGTGGCCATGGAAAGGCCCAAGGACCTGGCCGTTGCCCTGTTGTTATTAAAGCGCTTCAGCGCTGAATATGCATTGGCTCCAAAGAGATGGGAGCCATCAAAGAGCATGTTATAAGTGATGTTTGGACATCCCCAGAAAAGCCAGTAGTCCTTAACCTGGTGTGGCGCCATAGGGTCACTGTCGATGAAACCGCAATGAGTAGGTGATGTACACTCCACAACAAATGGTGAACTTAGCTGAATCCCTCCCGTGGGCACCAGCCTGGGAGAGTACCGCCCACAGCACCTGGCCAACCGTATCCCATAGAGTTGGAATAGCCACCCAAAAGGCACTTGGTGTTCACAGACACCAGTGCCCGGCTGAAAGAAAACATCTTCTTGCTTAAGTTGTCCAGCCTCTTGGATTCCCGATATGGATTAATTTGTGCAGTGGAGGCTTGGACCACTGAGATCTCCGGGGTAGGGTGTTCTGTGAGGAATTTGTGGTCCCCTCGAGTGGGGCGATGGCAGCGGGCTATTGTCCTGTTAACAGGAGCCCCTGTATTGGGCGGGCTCGGACCAGGTCCCATGCAGGACATCAGTAGGTGCTTCATTAAATGAGAGAAGCCGTTCTGAAGAGGACACTAAATCATTTCCTTCAGCAAGCTAAGTTCCAGGACCTAAGTCGCTTTCCTCACTACCAATGTAAATGAAGCTCCCTCCTCCATTAGGGAGAGAAAACATCTGGAGAAGTATCCGCTATCTTTTGACAAATCCTCACACCAGTCCACATAGACATCATATGGCTCTTATACTTGAGGGTCCAGTGAACCCTCCCATTCCTCCCTGAGTCCTAGTCCATAAGAATAAGGCTGTCTATGGCCTGGTAAGCTGGGTTCCCGTTGTTGCCGGTGTAGGTCGACGCTCATCTGACTCCAGGTCAGGGATATAAATAGGATGGAGCCGGGAGCGTCGCTCTTGGGTTTGGCGCCAGTGGAGGTTGCTATGGTATAACCGGAATCGATCCAGATGCATCTGTGGATCCCCGGAGCCCGACCGGAGCTGGAGTCGATCCAGTAGGGGCAGCTCCTGAACCCACGAAGCTCGAAGGCGAGCTGGAGGATACGGGCTGTCCAAATATGAGGTGAATTGCCTCATAAAGCTCTCTCAATTGGGCGGAGGTTGCTCCGGCTTCCGGAAACTCGGGGAGATGAGGCGTCGGCCCAGGTACTGGCTCAACTGCAGTCATGGCTTAAGTGAAGCTCCCTTGTCTTTTTGGTTGATGGGCAAATTGATGTCAAAGCACGCTTCGACGACTTCTTTCTTGTGGCGAGATGTACCCGAATGGCCTGACAAATCTGAGTGTGATGAGCTCCTCAGAATCTGTGACAGCTCCCTTCCTCCTGACCGGCATTTGTATCGTCATAGCGTCGCACATCGAGCCGGCTGAAGCTTGAAGGATCGCTCCTTAAAAACATTTAGGGGGATGGCGTAGCAAACAGCAGGCCTTCGGGTCGTGGTCGAGGAACCAAAGGTACACAAGATGCAGGCCTGTCACAGACATCGACCAGTGACGGATGCCGCAGGGCCTTAAGCCGGCCTTCTTAGATGTCATTCCAGCCAAACCAGGAGAAAAAACCTCAAAAGCCTTTAACAAAACTTCGAAAAATGTCAGTTATAAATTAACTAAGGGGTAGCTCTTCCCAGATCTGAGCTAACTGGCATGAAAAGAACAGACATAAGCGTGATGGAGTGGCACCTATATAGGCACTGTGCATGTCACTTCCAGCTTGGCCGATGCCACAAACCAGCACCCGGGGTACTGCTCAAGATACATTTGTGGATCCAGTCTGACGCCTGGGGATAAATCAAAGCTAAGGTATCTGCGGCTAGAAATTTCAAAGCCTTGTAATGGATACTGAGGTGATCAGGCTTGTGCTGGTCTCAGGGATAAGTGGACAACCTAGATTTTCAACTAAAGTGTAGAGATTTCATGTGGATTGTGACAACCTGGTGATTTGCATGTAATGGGCTGGGACGAGAGAATCTTTTCAATTTCATGTTTTGTTTTGCGTTATGTTGCTGAAATCAGAGGCAGATGGGAAAAGTATGGTTTCCCTATGCAAAATGGCTATGCATTGGCACTGTGTTCTTTTAGCAGGGGTGGCAGGGAGAAACAGAAAAGATCATTTTTTCTGTAACCATTAAAAGTTTAATATAATTCAAAGGAAAAATTATGATGGAAGGGAAAAGTCACGGTTGCTGTTAGCTGTGCTAGAGAGCATGGTGTGAATCATTATCTGGTATGCTGCTGGGTATGTGGGAGAGTACCATGTGAACCGGAAGGTATTGACCTACAGGTTGTAAAGATCAGTGTGGTAAAGTCCAGTAGCAGGTGTGCTATTGTGTATGTAGCATAGCATATTGTGGGGTGAGAGAAAGCAGCCTCGAGCAGTAGCAGTTGCACTATTTTGTGCATATTAGAATACAGGTAAACTCAACTACCAATTGCATTAACTCTAAAGCTAACAGGAATCTCAGATGAAGGGGTGCAGTGGCTGTTATGTCATCACACCCCCTAACAGGTCTTGTCCACCACAGGCACCACTAAATAAGCCCCAAATATATTAAAGCGAAGGCACAAAGCAGCTTCTTCCTGAGATGTATCGCTGACATTCCTCAAGCGCCTTTCTATAGAGCCACCTGGGTAGAGTACTCTAGGACTTCCTTCAGGAAACTGACAAAAGCTACCAAGGTTGACTATGTTGGGTGTGCTAACCTACAGGCGTCCCTTACCTTAGCATGTTTCTGCTCTCTACTAGTCGTGTTGTCAGTGATACTGATGGGGCATTAGGCCCTGCTCCTGACCTGTTAAGGATTACGGTGTAAATATGTATAGTGGCTTTCAGATGGCTACAGCACGAGGTTGCTAGAGGCCAGGCGAATCCAAGAGCTGTGGGAAATGGAGTTGGTGGATGGAGCTGGCATTTGTGAGTTGTACGTAGGCAGAATCTCTAAAAGAGGTGGTTGTTGCAGGCTGTGGAGTAAAATGGCCTGTTACAAGTGCAATAAATCATTCAGGGTTCCACAGACTCAGGCTCGTGGTTGTGTGTGGTTACAAGAAATTGCATGAATCAATCCTAACATTTGTAAAGAATATAATACCATTGAGGGTGTGGTGACTAAGGACTACTGCAGCTGCTGTGGGCCTTGATCAGTACAAAGAACTTTACATTTTGAGTGAGAAAAGGTGGCAGTGGTGACTTTTTTTCTTGGCCACAGAGACAGGGATTCATCTAGAATCTAAATTGAGAACTCTAATATGGCAGGCTACATGTCAGAGTCATCCCTAGGTGCTGATTCGTTCAACTAACCTGACTGGAGAAGAACCAGGTTAGCACAGAAAGCTTGGGATGAGCCTTAAAGTACCAGCTAATTCTCATCTTTTGAATACTCTCCAGGCCTCAGACCGGATCCAGGAACTTTTGAGCAGTACCTCTGTGCACCGGTATGTGTCTCCTTATGGCTTAGCACAGATGCAGTTCCACTCCGTAAATGATGTCCGATGCCCATATAGACGCCACTCCCACATGCTGACGTAAATTGTTTTTGAGGCTGTTCACACCCCTGAAGCACAGCGCCAACAGCAAATTGGCTTTGACCAATGAACAGACTCGAATCGTATTAATGGAAATAGGCTTATTTATAGCATGGGGAGGATGGGCGGGTCAGTGACAAATCCGCAGTTAGATAGTCTGAACCAAAAAAAGCTTTACCAAAGGTAACTTACTTGTACTTCTGATAGAAACTTCTTTCCGCACACCCCTCACCTATTCAGTAACTTCTAGAGTACTACCTATTAGGAGGTGGGTCTGTGAACTGGCACATCCCAAAAAGTCCTGTAGGATCGATCGGGAGAAATGCCCCCGTTGGACGTTCAAACAGTACTTTGCGAACATATGGGGAGAGGCCCACATAGCTGCCTGGTGTAAGGAAATGCCTCTTTTTGTTGCATGATCAACCAAAGTTTTGGACTAATGCTGTTGGTTTTTTGACACAGAGTGTACTGACGCCTGCAAGCCAGACCTCAGAGCCAGTGTTCTAACGCTTTACAAAGTATATGTTGAATTGCCTATCCCCAATTGGTTTAAGGTAACTTACTTATAAGTCCCTAGTATATGGTAACAAGGTACCCAAGGACTAAGTTAAACTACAACATTTCCTAGCCTTCTTCTACAGACTGAAAGGGCAGATTTAAACTGCTAGTTTGACTATGCCACTTAAACCAATGGCAAAGCCCACACTTCCCGTAACAATATAAGTAAGTCTCACCTAGGGAAGGCCTAGAGATGGCATATCGAGCTGCGAGGCAGGAACTATGTATTATTAGGTAAGACATATATTTTTATATGCCCTAGCAGTAAACATACAAACTTATTGTTTGTATGGTGGATAACCTGAAAGCCCAATTGGCTACTACAGAGTTACACAAGGACCCTTCAGCTGTGCTAACTTCTGAAATGGACCACCAAAACGGGTACTTCAAGGTATCAAATTAATTGCGGCATTAAACCTGACAGGAAACACAAGTATCAAATTAAATGTAGCTATTAAGTAACTCTTTTTCCCAAACTTTCCAGTGGCCACTCACAGCTGCTGGCCAACAGACAGCGTTCAGCCCTCCTGAGTAGTGGTGTGAATGACTCCACAGACCCAAAACAATAGAGGCCTGAAGCAGAAGGAAGTTTTACCTCCCCTTAAAAGAAGCCACACATGGTGTTGGCCAATAGGAAAGCTTTAAAGCAGAAGCTGGCATTGATGAGCAGAGGGCAACCACAATCGAGACGGGATGCCCCTTTGTTCAGGTAGACAGGCTGGAAGAGAGCGTGGAAACCAGTTGCCAAACAGATTTGTCCATGGGCGTGTAGCTAACAGGTAATCACACCTCTTGGCTACCAAGCTCCTCTCAGTTGAGGGGTTGGACATCTTGAGAGTGGGCAGAATAGTGCACTTTGAAATTGCTGAATGCCACTCAAAGCCACAAGTCATCATAGGGTGGGAGGGATCCTGGTAGCCCATTGGCTAGTAGCTGCATTCTCCCCACAGGGCACTTTCTTTGCATAAATATTGCATGTCTGGTACCCTGAACCACATTTGGACAGGAGAGAGGACTAAAATAACTGCCCTGCTGACTCTTGGATCTGGCAAGAAAGGCTGCACCAACCGCTGGGCTGCACCTGCTGCTCCTTGGGCTATAAAAAAAAAGGATTGTGCCTGGTTCGTTCAAGAGCCACTCCTGCGCCCTAGACAAAATAGGTTACATCCAAGAGTCAGTTAGCTGACTCCCTGTTCGAGCCCCAGGGCCATAAAAGCTGAAGTTGCTTGCTAGGCTTGTTGGTAAGCACATCAACCAAATTGCTGCTAACTGCCAAGATGCAGTCTGGAAGACAACTCCTCAGCACTAAAAAGTTACACCCGAGTCGGGGGACCCAGGAGAGTCATTATGCAGATAGGCTGCACAAGAAGGACACTAGCATTCACCAAAGGATACCGCCGGACCAGCTGTAACCAGAAACCAGTAACTCAGTTGTGACTGGACATCTGGAGGCAGGAAGAGAACTTCGAAGGGGCATCGACCCCTGTAGTCAAAGTTGCACCACCTCACCCGTGGACTGAGGAGTAACTCTAGGAATACCCCACCAACCGCAAATCACCTAGAGCATCTTTCAGCATCCTGTAGGCTCAGCATCAGGACCACTCCATATAAGTTTACCGCAGTCCTTCAGGAAATTGCTGAACTAGACTTGAGACTGCTTTGGTGACCAGGTAACCATCCAAATATTCCTTATTGCCCCCCCAACCTTCTACCCGTCAGAGATGGTCTCCCAGTCTGGGCTGGAGTAGTCAGGCACAATTCTTTAAAGCTTTTCAAACGTTTCTCAAGTTTACGGTTACCAGTGCTTGTGTGCGCTTTGGACTAAAAAGCTGAGATTCACGTTTTAATGAAAAATCCATATCTCCGGACTCCTCTGATGGATTTTGCTCATCTTGGTGTCTAAAAGTTCATAAAAATATAATCTATCTTTATAAATTGGTGTTGGATTTTGTGGTGTTGTGACTTTCTTATTCAGCTTTGTGCTTCTAAATGCTTTACACTAATTCCTCTGTTTAAGCCTTGCTGATACCTAGGGTTGAGCAAGAGGGTTTTACAAACTAGCCTGACTGGACCCAAGGTAGCGTGCAGCAAGCTAACAGATATCCTGAAGAGCTCACTCACTCATCTCGCTGAGGTGATGGCGACAAGGAATATTGTCTTATGGGCGAGAAGCCACAAAGGACAGCTGTGAAGTGGCTAAAAGGAAGCACACATCAAGTATATGAGTTCCAAGTTAAGGCATAAGAAAAAGAGAGGGAGTGAACAAGTGTTGTAGGACTTTCAAAAACGTGTCACAACTGGGGATGTTAATAATGAAGGCTGATGCAGCACCCGTACAAAGGCAGAAGGACCCCAAAGGTAGCCTTTAACTGTGCCGAAAGTAAAATGTTGTCGGGCAAGAGACAAATCAGAACATCAGATAACTTGGCCTGGAGGAAGTCAATCTGATGTGTGCCAGATCAAACCACAATTTTGTCCCAACTACAGGTATATACAGTTGTTGTCAAGGGTGCCTGGTTGCCAAGATGATAGCAACCAACTACAAAGGTCAAAGGTGTTCAGCTTTTGCTGCTTAAAGGCCATGCACGAACGTGGAGATTGCGAAGGCTTTGAGCAGACCCTGCCCTGTTGTTGCAAGAGCATGTCCTCCTCGAGGGCCAGCCTGATTGGAGGGACCCCATGGTCAAACCCTGAAACTCTGGATACCATACTCTCCAAGCCCAATAATGGGACAGAAGGATGACTTGGACCCCGCCGGTCCTTATCTTTTTCAGAATTTGGGGCAGAACACAGGGGTCCCGGTTTCCACTCTAGGCGGAACGTGTCTTCCAATGAGACACGCCTTGGAAACTCCAATGCGTATAATTGCTAACATGCCCATTCATTGCAGAGAGTAGATTGAGCCATGGATCTCCCCAGCTATGGAAGTGATGTCTCACCTTCGGATTTAACTGCCACTCATGATCGGCTAAGAGTCACCAGCTGAGCTCGTATGCTCTGAAGATCATGCCAGTTGGTTCACCAACGGGAAAACTTCTCAATGGCCATTTCCAGAGGTGTAGTGCCTCTTGGTACAGAGCTCAGGACACCACTCTGCCCAGTTTGTTGCAAAACCACATGCGGTGGTGTTGTCCATATACACCTGTACCAGTCTACCCATGATGGACGGAAAGAAGGGAAGGCTTTCAATGCCAAGTGGATGGCCCAGTGCTACAGGAGGGTGATATGGAACTGGGCCTTCACCGGTGACCTCTGATCTCTACCTCTCCCAGATAGCAGACCCAACCCAGAAGTGATGCATCGGTCATGACTATCAGCTCTGGGTGGTTAAGAAAAAGGTTCTGTTGCAGAACCAATCATGGCCCAGTAACCACCAGTGCAAATCTTTTGCAATATCCTCTGAAACGTGGACAGGGATGGAAAGGTCCCCTTAATGATGGGCCCACTGGGACTCACTGCAGACCTGCAAGAAGCAGGAATCTATCAGTCCCACCGACCTCCAAGTCAACCTCACTGAATTCCAGGACAGTGGCTGAAAGATCAGGGTCATAGCCTGAATGTCCTGGGCTTTCCATTTGGGAGAAAAGCACAAAATCAAACTGTGTCCAGAATGGCTCTGATGATGGGAAGTGTTAGACCCGGAATCCCGGATTGGCTGAGGTAGGTACCCTAGGTCAAATAGGAACCCTCTTTTCCACGTCAGGGAAAGGAAGGATACCTTCTCAAATATCCCCCGCTCACCCCCTTGGTAGCTTGGCACGTGCACCTAGGCTTATCTTCAAGTGTGTAAAGTATTTGCAAACACGCTCAGAGCAACCCAATGACACCACAAATGGACTCCACACGGGTTTCATAAAAACGAGTATAAATTTACATAAAAAGCTATACGATAAGACCTCACGATATAAATCCAACATATGCGTATTTGTAATATTCCTTCTGGCCGGTTGTTAGGCCAGCCAGCCCTTGTAAGTTCTGGCGATATTACTGATCACTTCTAAACATTCCACTGCAGTCCTACTGCAATGCTATGCAGGTCGTAATGCCAGAATCAGGCATTTTACAATGTAAAAATAATGCTGTTTGTAATGCTAGAATCAGGCACTTTGCAATGTAAAAGTAATGCAATGCGAAACGCAACAATCAGGTACTTGGTTAAGCAGAAATATTGCAATGCGTAATACACCAATCAGGTAGTTCGATTTGCAGGAATAATGCAATGCGAAATACACTAATCAGGTAGTTTGTTATGCAGAAATAATGCAATGCATAATACGCCAATCAGGTGGTTTGTTATGCAGAAATAATGCAATGCGTAATACACTCCAGCACCAATTACTGTGCCTTAGGGGGTCTCTCCGCCACTTGTGCTGACTCGCAGTCAGCCTCTGTCAACAGTTGCCCCCGCATGGGTATGGTGTAAACAAAAAAGTGCAGCTCCACACTCCGGCCCCGGTACTGCCACTCCTTTGGCACATACGGGCCGCGATACGAGCCAAAGCAGAGGCGCGCGCTGCAGGAATGGGAGAGGAAGAGAGTCTCCCACTGAGCCCGCACTCCGCCCCAGGCATAGACACATGTTACCTGGGGGGTGCAACCTCGCGCTCTCCTCTTTTTTTCCAGCAACTTGGTCCTCCGATGCAATCTTTGTGAATTCCCAGCAGTGGTCTTGCGGCCTCCCTTAAAGAGGTTGGTTCACGGTCCCGCTCTGGAAATGGAGGGCTCGGGCCGGTGGCTCAACTCCTCCGTGGCTGCCGGTCCGGGTCGCTGAATCTACAAAGATCTCAGGCTGCAACAGGGCACATGCACACAGCGTCGCGAACTCACTTGAACTCCGGTTGCACGATAACAAGGTAATCCTCACGAAGGTCTCAGGCTGCACAAAGCACACGCACACAGTGTCGCTGAGACTCACTTGGACTCCGGGTGTGCACGTTAACAAGGCACTCCTCACGAAGGTCTCAGGCTGTAAAAAGCACACGCACAGAGCGTCGCTGAAACTCGCTTGGACTCCAGGTACCCACGATTACAGGGGACTTCTTAGGAGGGGGTCTCAGGCTGCAAAAAACACACACACACAGCGTCGCAGAGACTCTCCTGGAAATGTTGGTGTTCCTAAGTTTCCGCAACCGGGAGCCAGCTCACCTCGGGCCCTTGGGGATAAGTTACTTCCGGACACAGCACACAGCAACATCCTTTCAAGCAGGCGGACACAGGACACAGTAAAGTCCCTTTAGCCACTCCTTGGTTAAAACAGCAAACTGCAGGCGAGCCCCAGAACACACAGCAAGGGTCAGTCCTTTCCTTCAGTCTCTTCAGTTGTTTCTTCCTTGGCAAAGGTTCCTCTTGACCACGAAGTAGCTTCAGTCTTATTCAAACTTGAGTAATCCTTTTCTCAAAGTTCAGGGGCTTCAGCTCTCATAATTATACCCCTAAATGTCTTTGAAATCTTTGTGTTCACGGGGGCACTGACCCCTGTTGAAACCAGTTCTGGGTGCCTCCCTGCCAGTGACTCTTTCTTACTTTGATTAGTGGGGGTCTGGATTCTCAATCACTCAGCAGGGGATGGGACCATTGTTTTATGGCAGCCACCTAGGTCCTCTTCACCTCTAGGGGCTACTCCTCCCCCTACACTTCAGATGCAGTTCAGCCTGTTGCTGTCTCGCCTGCTCCCCGGGGTCAAGACATTACCCAGATCCTATCACTTTCAAATCCAGACAGTCAATCCACAACCAGGCAGAGACACACAGAAATGTTAGAGCACAAAAACCCAGCCACTTCTAAAAGAGTGGCTTCTAAACACACAATGCAAAAAACACCTTCATAAAAAGATGTGTTATTACATTGTGAGTTCAGGCATACTAAACTTCACCTCTCCATCTTAAGCCTTTGGGAAGATAGGCTAGAAATATTTTTACACAGCCTCCCTTTTCTGTCCTATGGGCAAGATGGCCTTTCAACAGTGAAAAAGGAAATGGAGATTATTTCACTGTCAGGACATGGTACACACCTTAGTACATGTCCTACCTTTCACACGCATAGGCCCCCTGCCCAGGGGGTACCTTGGGCCTACCATAGGGGTGTCTGATGTGCATAGAAAGGGAAGGGTAAGGTCTGGCAAGTGGGGCACTTGTCAGAACAACATGGCCGTTTAACAAACTGCGGGCAGGCACTGCAATGGCAGGCCTGAGTTCCCTCTTTAAGGCTACTTGTGTGGGTGGCACAATTAGTGCTGCAGGCCCACTAGTAGCAGTTGCATTACCAGCCCTGGTACACATAATGCATTTTACTAGGGACTTTACTAGTAAGGCAAACATACCAACCATGGGCAACCAATTACCATTACACTTTTTACAGGGAGAAATTGCACTGACACTGATCAGCAGTGGCAAAGGGCCCAAAGCATCTAAGTTGGCAAAACCATGTCAGAAAAAAGTTCTAGGGTGGAAGCAAAAAGTATAGGGAACTTTAGCCAAAAAGGGCCAAGTCCAACAGGAAGCACCTGAGAAAGACTCAGTGTGACTTTGGCATGTTGATACGTGAACACCAATGATAACAAGAGGTTCACCATAGTCTGGAGGAGGTTGACAATTGTCTTGAGCCTGTCTTCAACAGCCAGGTGTCGAGGAAGGGCAAGACTGAAACCTCTAAGCTCCAAAGCTGTGCTGCCAGTGCCACCATCTCTCATGAACACCCAACCTGCGCTGGGGCGACCATAGCACAGCACAGCAAACTAAAAAAGCTCTTGTACCACAACAAACTGCAGGTAGAGCTGATGGGTCTACTGGATGGGTATATGGAAATAAGCACCCCCATGCAGGTCCAATGCCACCATCCAGTCTCCAGAGTTCAGACAAGACCTGGGCCCTTGAGACTGTTGGAATGGAAAAGTCCATTGCATGGTGTTGGACGTGCACCCCTGCACTGAGTGCCCCAATTGTAATAATGTCTGGATTCCTGATGCTGATTTTTGTTGTCATAGGCAAACATAGCTCTTGCCCCTGCACCACGACATAGGTTTGTCTCACTGATTGCGATCTTTTTGGACCGGGAGTGACACCCAAAGTACTACCCTCAACACAAGCATGGTGGTGGCAAAATACTATGTTGTTATCAGTAGGAGTGAACAGGTCATTTTGCCTAGGTCACTGGAATGAGGTCTACAGGCTCACTTATTTAAAGATCCGCTGCTGTATTCTTAATTCACACCTGGCCTACATTGGGCTGGTTTGTAGTGCCGCACAGTGCATGTGTGTTACATATCTGATGGGAATATGTGTGCCTTTGAATGGTACAATACAGGGATGGTGCAGTGTATATTATATATATCTATATATATCTATATATATATATATCTATATATATCTATATATATAGATATATATATGTGCTGGGTGTATACGTACCACTAAATTGTACAATAATGGAAAATTCTGGATTCTATTATGGGAGACCCAGGGCTAACTGGACAAACAGGAGGAGGCAGATAAAGCCCCGCCCCCCCCGACAGATTTGTGGATTGCTGCTTTCCTGTGAGCTGGGTGGGACACCCTGGAGGAAGAGAGAACAAGGTTCTTCAGTACACTTCAAAGGGCACCTTTTGATTTAGAGAGAGGCCTCTAGGAAGGGGCCTGGACAAATCTCAGGAAGGTGATGAGACCGATAAGACAATAGTCAAAAGTAGGCCTGAGGCCCTAGGGTAACCTTTTTGATACAAGTTCCAGGTATGAACCTTTAGTCACTCCCATGGCCTGAGTCGGGGGCTAGAGTTGCTCCTGTCGCTATATACTGCTTTTTGAAGGCAGGGAAGAGGAGAGGGCACTGCAAAAGGAAGCAAAGCCCACACATAAACTTTAAAGACTCGGACTTTAACTCATGCGTGGTGTCTGGATTTGGACTATAGGAAGGGGAGCTTGAGGCCTCAAAAACTGTCAACTGTGAAGCAGCCAGTAGGAATGTTTGAGGAGAGCGCTCAGCAAGACTTCAGCCTCTGACCAGGACTTGCGGGCAAGGCCTACCAGGCTCCCAGCTGGATGAGAGGACATCACCCAGGCAATCCAAGACCATCTTCTCTGGAGCCTGCAACACAAGTGCCTGCCTGGTTTCCAAGGCCAGGGTGCCCTGCGAGGAAGCGGAGAGCGTTGGAGGGAGCGATGTACAGTGGGGGATCCTGGTGATTGGATCCCTGTAGGGAGGTGTGAGGAGACAGCTGCTGCACCGATCGAGTCGGTGCCCGGGTGCAGAGAAAAGTCAACAACCGTTATATGCCAGAGTAGGGCCTCCTTTAAGTGAGCCATGAACGTTGCTGCACGACTTGGGTCATCGCCCCTGTGTGCAGGTTGAAAATTGTCAATCCATTATGGACGTGGGGCTGCCGTTAACATTGCTGCAGTGTAAATAGGGTCTCGGTTCATGTACAGAGTGAAAGCTGTGACCAGGGCTCAAGGGCTACTTGGCCAAGTTGTTCATGATCCATATTAAGTGTGCTCCCGGGGCACCAGTAGTGAAATATCTCCACCCCCACAGTTGGGCCGAGTTGCTCCTGCTTGCCCCATGGACCTATGAATAGTTTATGACCGCAAGCATCAATAATTTTTCCTTCTAGATGAAGGTGTTGAGAGGGTGCGGATCCGAAATAGGACAAATGGCTCCGTCTTTCTTTGGCACCAGAAAATAGCTGAAGTAACAACCAGGTCCTACTTCAGCCACACTCTCGATAGCAGAGTGTGGATCAAGTCCTTTGGCCAAAAGGACTTGATCATCCTGCTGTAAGACGGACAGATGGTCAACAGTCAGTAGTTCCGGGGATGATGGAAGGCACAACAAAGTGTAAATGAAGGGCAAGGTGTACCAAATTTGGACTATCTGCAGGACCCACCTGCCCTATATTTTGGACTGCCAGCCTGGCAAGAATTGTTGGATTCTGCCACCAACTGGGTAGCTGTGCTCCAATAAGGGTCGCTAAAGGGGTTTGGCAGGTAGGGCTTTTGGAGTGGGTTTGGTGGCACCGCTCTTTGCTGATTCCTCATTGAACTAGAATTGCTACCATATGCCATTGTCAATAACTTACTGACCATTCCTGCACATCACCTAAGACAAACTGATTTCCACCGTTAACATACAGGCTATAATTCAGTGCTCTTGTCTAAATCATAAGATTTTGGGATTATGAGCTGAGATCTAGCTTCTTGGTTGTACAATAGCTTCTATACACGCATCAAAAGACAGAGACGCCGATTCCACATGAAAGCATTAACATAGTGGCAGTGAAACGCTTACGTAAAAAAGCACAGACATTAAAATAAAACTGTACAGGTTCATGCAAAAGATAGCAAGGGCATGTTGACAATAAAATATGACAATATACACTAGGTCCCCTGGATTAAACTGGTGAAAACACTTAGGAATCCAGAGCTCTTTCATTAGCAAATAAATCAAAAATTATTCATTTAATCCGCATTTTAATTCATCACCAAGCGCAAATAATTACAGTATCCAACTAACAGCGCAGAAGCCACTCTGCCTTAATACAAAGCCATCGCCGAAAATAATGCATGTTTTAACGCCGAGTCAGGTAGTACAGCGTAATGAATTTTTAAAAAAGAAAATTGTTATGAATAAGGAATTCTTTCACTTAGGAACTTATTTAAAAATCAATGTAATTACCTGAGGCCACCACGAGCCACTCTAAATGGAATGGCACACATTAAAGATGCATTACAAGATGGAGAACAGGCTGCTAGTTTATGCACGGTGAGCGTGATGTGTTCCTAATAGACAACAGTGTTGATTGAGCAATTGTCAAGTGAAATGAACAGTCATCTATATATAAAAAGGTCAATATATTCCACTTTTTATGACATCCTGTTCCTGTTCATGCTGCATGTCTTGTCCCTCACTCAGATGATGAGGCCAGCATGAATGCAATCAATCACAGTTTTAGAACTCTCAAGAGCTAATATTACCACTATTGGCATTTGAGACACAAAAGGTCTGTCGGAAAAGGGCTCCACGTATGACAATCAGCTGCAAGCGCTGTAACTTGGCTCATTGTTGACCTTTATTAGTACATCTCCGTTTTAAATTAAATCGAGCTCTTTTACAAGAGTAATTCTACCATGCGCGACACAGACAGCCTGGGCATGGAATTGTAGAGCACAGCCAGAAACGCATTTTCATCCGCATCACAGAACAAGACTTGTTCACATAGGTAATACTTGGTGTGTGTATGTGCAAGTGCAATGCCCTTCTATTTCAATTGTTGAGTGTAGGGAATGGCGCAATTTGCGAGAGGCAAATTAAATCTAACATAAAAGCAGATTTTGGGATGCTGTTTAAAAAAAAAAAAAATTGTGTACCATTTTTACATAATTTCAGGCGCTTGAGTACAATGTAAGGAACATCTCATTAGATCGCCTTCATGGCATCCTAGAATGTTGTCTATGGAATAAGATTACATTTGTTGCCAAGGTCTAGTAATAAAGAATCAGAACTATCAGTCTGTAGACCGCTTTAATTCCCTAACAAAGGGATTGTGATCTTATCAACTGGACCACTGCCCTGATTGTTCTGGCCATCTCTGAATTCCATGTGGCAATAGTTATTAGAAGGCAGAACACCAGTTTGAACAGTCAGTGCTATGGAGTGGTGTAATGAACAAGTTACTTACCTTCGGTAACAACGTATCTGTAAGAGACATACATTTGTCATAGATTCCTTACCTTAGGCGTCAGACTGGATCCGGAGAATTTTTCTGTAGAGGTACCCCTGCGAGTAGGTAGGTGGTGTTGGTCGACTCCACGTCCATCGTCGTGGTTGACGTTGAAGCACAAGTTACTACTTGTGTAACGATAGATCTGTAAGAGACATTAGTTAGTGATAGATTCCTTACCTTAGAATATCCCCAGGCGTCAGACTGGATTCGTCAGCAGTACCCCTGCACGTCGGTAGGTGGCGTCTTGCGGTTCCACGTCCGTCGCTGGCGTCGTAAGCGCCAAGATGACATCACAGCGAATACACCCATGCGCCCTGACGTCCGTTCTGTATATGACTTTCCAAGCCAGGAACGCAGAGCCATGTAAGAAACGGACCACTCGTGCAATGAAACTAGGGCCCTGAAAGGGAGGAACTTAACCATAGAAATTAGTTTGCAGAACGGTGAGGATCTGTGGGGCGGTAAGGAATCTTTCACTAACTAATGTCTCTTACAGATATATTGTTACACAAGTAGTAACATGTGCAGCGAAGCCCATGTAGCAGCCTGACAAATGTCCTGCAAAGGAACGCCGCGTCCCAAGGCAGTAGTAGCTGCAGTCACTCTGGTAGAATGGGCATGCAGCCCCACAGGAGGCTCCTTCTTAGCCAATGAGTAACATGCTTTGATGCACAGAACGACCCATCGCGAGATGGTCTGTTTGTGTATGGCCCAACCTTTTTTGGCACCCACGTAGCCAACAAAGAGCTGGTCATCCACCCGGAACTGTTGTGTGCGCTTCAGATAGAACGAGAGCCCACGTTTCGGGTCCAGACGGTGGAGCCTCTCTTCCTCTTTTGAAGGATGCGAAGGCGGAAAGAAGGTGGGCAAAGTGATGGTCTGCCCAATGTGGAAGGGCGTGACAACCGTTGGCAAGAAAGAAGGGTGAGTCCTTAAAACCACTTTGTCCAGTTGAACAGAGAGAAAAGGAGGTTTAGAAGACAGAGCCTGGAGCTCACTCACTCTTCTGGCAGAGGTGATAGCTACCAGGAAAGCCGTCTTTAGAGTGAGAAGACGTAAGGGACAGTTATGAAGTGGCTCAAAGGGAGCAAACATCAGGTAGGTCAAGACAAGATTTAAGTCCCATTGAGGCAATATGAAAGGCACGGGAGGAAACGTGTGTGTAATTCCTTTGAGGAAGCGATTAACAACCAGGGACTTAAAAAGAGAAAGCTGATCTGGAAGTCGTAGAAAGGCAGAGATGGCCGAAAGATAACCTTTGATAGTGTCCAGAGCATAGCCCTGCTGGGCCAAGGATAGAAGGAACAGAAGGACCTCAGAAAGAGGGGCAGAGGGGATCCACAGCCTTTGCTGTGCACCATGCCACAAATTTGTTCCACCTGCAGGCGTATACCATCTTAGTGGGGGGACATCTGGCTGCCAGAATGACATCACAGACCTCGGGAGGAAGAACAAAAGCGGTCAACTGTCGCCGCTCAATCTCCACGCATGGAGATGGGGGCTGGACAGGTTCGGGTGGAGGACCGTCCCCTGCTGCTGTGACAGAAGATCCTCCTGAAGAGGCAGTCGGACCGGGGATCGATCGCCATGCCGAGTAGCTCGGGATACCAGTATCTTCGTGCCCAATCCGGACTTGGGCCCGGTCGCGCCGAATCTTCTTCAGCACTCCGTGCAGAAGTGGTATAGGCGGAAAAGCATACAACAGGCCGCAACTCCACTCGCGTCGAAAAGCGTCGCCGATCGAGTGCCGCCTTGGAAATTCCAACGAGCAGAACTGATGACATTGCGCGTTCCCTTCGGTGGCGAATAGGTCTAGCCAAGGCTCTCCCCACTGCTGAAAGAGACCTTGCGCCACCTCAAAGTGAAGACGCCATTCGTGATCCATCAAGCACTGGCAGCTGAGTTCTTTCGCCCTGCATTCAGAGAACCTGCCAGGTGTTGAACCACCAAGGTAAAGCCTTGCTGTTTCAGCCATGTCCAGAGGCGTAGAGCCTCCTGAAAGAGGGTCCACGACCCCACCCCGATCTGTTTGTTGCAATACCACATGGCGGTGGTGTGGTCTGTGAACACCTCCACTACACTTCTCCAGACAGAGGGAAGAAATACCTTCAGTGCAAGTCGGATCACCCGAAGCTCCAAAAGGTTGATATGGAGCAGGGACTCCACCGGAGACCAGAGTCTTCTGATCTCTGCCTCTGCCTCTCCCAAGTGGCCTCCCCATCCCAGGAGGGACGCATCCGTCACCACTGTGTGCTCCGGTTGGGGAAGGGAGAGGGATCTGCCATTGACCGATTCGTGAGCCACCACTGCAATTGCTGTGCAGTGCCCTCCCAGATCTGGACATGATCGGACAGGTTGCCCTGATGCTGTGCCCACTGGAACTTCAGGTCCCACTGAAGAGCCAGCATATGCCATCTGGCATGCTGCACCAGTAGGATGCAGGAGGCCATCAGGCCCAGGAGCCGGAGGGTCATTCTGACTGAAACCCCGGGTTAGAGGCTGAAAGATCGGAATTATAGCCTGAAGAATATCCCGACTCGCTGCTCGGGAGGATAAACCCGAAACTGAGTCGAACCCAGAACTGCTCCGATGAAGGGGAGCTTCTGAGAGGGACTCAGGTGTGACTTCGGCAAGTTGATGGAGAACCCCAGCAAATGCAGGAGGTCGGCCGTAGTCTGTAGGTGGGAGACAACTTTCTGGGGCGAGCCCGCCTTCAACAACCAGTCGGCGAGGTTTGGGAAGACTGATCTCCCTGACCTGCGCAGATGAGTTGCGACTACCGCCATCACTTTGGTGAACACCCGAGGGGCGCTGGTAAGGCCAAGGGGAGCACGGCAAACTGAAAATGCTCCTGGCCTACAGTGAACCGTAGGTAACGTCGGTGGTCAGGCAGGACGGGAATGTGAAAATATGCAAACGCTACCATCCAGTCCAAAGCTACCGTCCAGTCTCCAGGGTCGAGGGCAGCCAAGAACTGAGCCAGAGTCAACATCTTGAACTTCTCCTTCCGGAGGAAGCAATTGATGCTCCTCCGGTCCAAGCTGGGGGCGCAGGCCCTCTTTGTCCTTCCTGGGGACCAGAAAGTAGGGGGAATAACAACCACGTCCTACTTCTGGCCCAGAAACGTGCTCAATGGCCCCCTTGGCCAGGTAGGCCGTGACTTTCTGCTGGAGAAGCACAAAGTGATCCCCCGACATGCGGTGGAACTAAAGTGGCATGGCTGGGCAGACTTGTAGGGGAGGGAGTAACCCCTTCGGACAATTTGCAGCACCCACCTGTCCGAAGTGACAGAACGGCAGTGGGGGAGGTGATGCAGAATCCTGCCACCCACAGGCATGGGGTGCACCCCAAAGCTCGGACTAGGAAGGCTTTGAGGCTGACGCTGCGGGAGCGGAGGTGGACTGACCTGCCCGTTGGCCCCATGTACCGCCAACGCGAACTCCACGCCCGTGGCTGCGGTTGGTTCTGTGCAGGCTTCTGGCTGAACGAACGTGCAGGGGCAACCCCTTCCGTGGCCACGTAAGGAACAAAAGTGTGATGTGGCCGGGCGTGTGGTGGAAAGACCTGAAGGACTTGGACGTAGCCCTTGAGTCCTTAAAACGCTCCAGCGAACTTTTGGATTTATCGCCAAACAGGCGAGTGCCATCAAAGGGCAAGTCCATGAGTGAGCTTTGGACATCTGGCGAGAACCCGGTAGATCTCAACCAGGCTTGGCGACGAAGCGCCACAGTCATAGAAATTGCTCTACTCAGTGAGTCCGCGGTGTCCATGCCACATGGAATGGCTAACTTAGCTGCATCTTTACCGTCAGCTACAGCTTGAGACAGCACAGCTTGGGTCTCTTCAGGACACTGAGGCAACACCTGCGCATCTGTATCCCACACCGCGTGGGAATAGCAGCCCAATAGGCATGCGGTGTTCACCGAACGCAGCCCTAAGCTGGCCGAAGAGAAAAACCGCTTGCCGAACTGCTCCAGCTTCTTAGAGTCCTTATCTGGCAGGGCCATGGGAAAGGCACTCTGTGACGTTGAAGCATGGATGACCAGGTTCTCGGGAGTAGGATGAGTGGTCAGAAAGGCAGGGACATCTGGTGCCTGGCGATGACGCCTGGCGACGTTCTTATGCACAAGGGCCCCTGTTGCCGGCCGCGACCAAGTGCCCAGTAAGATGTTAGTGAGGGTGTCAATAAATGGCAGCAGGGGCTCTGACGAAGTGGACGCCATCTGGAGCACCTCAGTGAGGTGATTAGTTTTTAGGGCCACCGTAGGGAGGTTAAGGTTGAGGACCTCAGCTGCCCGTCGGAGCACCACCGTGTAAGAAGCACCCTCCTCTATGGTAGGCGGAGGAGAGGCAATCCCCGGGTCTGAGCAGACATCAAGGCCGTCGGCCTCCTCCAACGCGTCCGCCCAGTCCTGCTCAGAGTCACACTGACGTGCAAGAGGGTCCTCGGACCCCTTCCAGTAGTCCTCTACCTCCGCCGTATGTGGTACAGGCCGCAGCAGCAGGGAAGGGACCAGGGAAGGAACAAATGGCGTCGGGAAAGGCGCCGGACAGGGCTGCACCGGCCTAGTGTCCTAATGAGGATCCCACGTAGGAACACAATTGTCCTGGAACCTAGGCAGGGACGGAACCAAAGATATACACTGCAGCGCCGGAGGCGGAGCTGAGGGTGGCGCTGGGGCCGAAAGCGTGGGACCTTGTGGCGCCATGGCTGGAACCAGAGGTGCAGGATCCTGTGGTGCCTGAGCCGCCGACAGGATCCTCACACGGGACCGTGGGCGCGCCGGCGGGAGCCCGAGGCCTAAACAGGTGGTCCATGGTAGCAAGAAATTCTTGTACCTGTGGGTGAGTCGCTGACAGACCCGGGTAAGGCGGGTAGGCCGCAGGACTCCCGGGCTCCAATGGAGATGTAGGGCAGAACCCCTGTCCCCCTCGTCCGCATCCGGGGACCGACGACGGGGGGGGGACGTCGGAGAGCGACAACGCTTCTCCGACTTCTTTTTGTGTCGTCCCTTACCCGAATCAGAGGGTGGAGGCTTGGAATCCGAGGAGTGATGACGGTGGCCGCGCGAGCGTTCTCTGAAGCGGCCCCTGGACCCCAAACGGCACTGGGATGAGTGCCGGACCTCAAGCAGCTTCCGGCGCAGCTCCCTAAAGGACTTCAGGCCACGACCCGACAGTCCATACAGGACCGGGAGTCGCGGTCGTTCTGGGGTGGTTCGTGGGGGTCCGGCACCGATATATTGCCACGGCAGGCCCCACAAGACTTAAAACCAGACATCCCTACGTGCACCAGAGTAGATTCAAAATTACAGGAGACAAAAGTCTCGAAAAGATAGTCAAAAAGTGACTAAGGTATGTGCTCTAACCAGATCTGCGCTTACTGGCGCTTACTGGTGCGGAAAAAGAAAGAACTGACGTCAGCGCGCATGGGTGGCGGATAAGTAGTCTCCGTGACATCATCTCGGGGCTTACGGCGCCAGCGACTGACGCGGAGCCGCAAGACGCCACCTACCGACGGATCCAGTCGGACGCCTGGGGATATTCTAAGGTAAGGAATCTATAACTAACGTGTCTCTTTCAGATGTGTCTAATTAGACGCCGCCCCTGCGCTCTGACGGGAGTTCTGACACGACTTTCCATGCCAGAAGAGCACAGCCGTGCAAGACACTGGTGCACACAACTAGGGCCCTGGAAAGGAGTCCCTATCATTAGAAGTCAGTTCACAGAAAGGGGAGGATGGGTGGGGCAGTAAGTAATCTATAACTATTATATGTCTCTTACAGATACATTGTTATCGAAGGTAAAGAACTTGTTCATCTGAGAGAGACCATCACTAATATATTGCTTACCTTAGAATAGATACCCCAGCAATGCCAACCCCGGAGTTTGGTTTTCGAACTAAGCTCACACCAAAATGTTCTGGAGAACAAAACGTCCAAAATAAGCCATCTCTAAAAAGCCATCTCTCCAGACTTGGCTATCCAGGCAATAATGTTTGGAGGACATATGCAAGGATGCCCACGGGCAGCCTGGCAGATGTCAATCAACGGAACTCCACATCCCAAAGCAGTAAAGGCTGCCGTCGCCCTGGTAGAGTGGACGCGAAGACAGACTGGAGGTTCCTTTTTCGGCAAAGAATAGCAGATTTTGATGCATAGGACACCACATCTAGAGATGCTACGTTTGTGCATGGCCAGACCTTGCTTGGTGCCCACATAACCCACGAAGAGTTCACTGTCCACCTCGAAATCTTTAGTGCGGTCAAGGTAGAATGACAGGGCATGTTTTGGGTTCCGCCAGTGGAGTCTCACCTCCTCTTTGGAAGGGTGCAGAGGCGGGAAGAAGGTGGGCAATGTGATGATCTGGCCTATGTGGAAAGAGGTAACCACTTTGGGCAGAAAAGAGGGCTAGTGCGAAGGACCACTTTGTTCGGATGAATTGCAAGAAAGGAGACTTGGAGGAAAGAGCCTGAAGCTCACTCACCCTGCGAGTAGATGTGGTGGCAAGCAGGAAGGCAGTCTTCAAGGTAAGAAGATGAAGAGGACCATTATGTAGTGGCTAGAAGGGAGCGCATACAAGGAAAGTAAGAACAAGATTTAAGTCTCACTGGGGCATTACGCAAGGAGAAGGAGGAACGATATGAGGAATGCCATTTAGGAATCTATTTATAATCGGAGATGTGAAAAGAGAAGGCTGATCAGGAAGGCACAGAGATGGACGAAAGATAGCCTTTAAGAGTGCCGAGAGCAGAGCCCTGTTGGGCCAAAGATAGAATGAAGAGGAGACCCTCTGAAAAAGGGGCAGAAAGGGGATCCACAGCCTCTGCTGTGCATCATGCCATAAATTTGTTCCAACTACAGGCATATGCTGTTTTAGTGGAGGGACGCCTGGCTGCCAAGATGAAAATACAGACTTCGGGAGGAAGGTCGAAAGCTGTCAACTGTTGATGCTCAATCTCCACACAAGGAGGTGGAGGTTGGACAGGTTCGTGTGGAGGACCGTCCCCCGCTGCTGCAACAGAAGATCCTCTCTAAGAGGCAGTCTGATCAGAGGATCGATGGCCATGCTCAAGAACTCGGGGTAAAGGATATGCCCTGATGTTCCAGCCATGTCCAAGAGGCTCTTGAAATAGGGTCTACGACCCCACCTGCACTGGTTGTTGCAGTACCACATGGCGGTGGTGTTGTCTGTGAATAGATGCACTGCTCTTCCTTTGACAGAAGGAATGAATGCCTTCAGCGCAAGATGGATCGCCCAGAGCTCCAAAAGGTTGATGTGGAGACTGGACTCTGTCAGAGACCCCTGATCTCCGCCTCTCCCAGGTGGCCGCCTCATCCCAGTAGAGACGCATCCGTCACTACTGTAAACTCTGGTTGGGGAAGGGAGAGGAATCTCCCACTGACCCAATCTTGGTTCGTAAGCCCCCACTGCAATTGACGCGTAGTCCCCTCCGAGATCTGGACGGTATCGGAAAGATTCCCCTGAAGCTGCGCCCACTGGAACTTTAGGTACCACTGCAGAGACTGCATGCGCCACCTGGAATGATCTACCAGCAGGATGCAGGAAGCCATGAGGCCCAGCAGCCTCAGGGTATTTCTCATCAAAATCCGAATAGAGGCTAAAACATCGGTATCATAGCCTGAACATTCCGGACTTGATGCTCGAGAGGATAAGCCCAAAACTGACCTGTATCCAGAACTGCTTCGATGAAAAGGGGCTTCTGAAAGGGAACCAGGTGTGACTTTGGCACGTTGATAGTGAACCCCAGCGAGTGCAGGAGGTGCGCCGTAGTCTGGAGGTGGGAGACGACAGCCTGGGGTGAGCTCGCTTTCAACAGCCAGTCGTCGAGATTGGAGAAGACTAGAACCCCTGATCTACGCAGATGAGCTGCGACCATCACTATCACTTTAGTGAACACATGAGGGGCACTGGTAAGGCCAAAAGGGAGCACTAAAAATGCTCGTGGCCTACAGTGAACTTTAGATAATACCTATGGGCTGGCAGGACGGAGATGTGAAAATAGGCGTCCTACAAGTCCAATGCTACCATCCAGTCTCCGGGATCGCAGGCAGACAGCATCTGAGCCAATGTGAGCATTTTGAACTTCTCCTTCCGGAGGAAGCGGTTTATGGCCCTGAGGTCTAAGATAGGGCGCAGGCCTTTGTCCTTCCTGGGAACCAGAAAGTAGTGGGAGTAACAGCCACGACCTACTTCTGACACAGAGACCATTTCAATAGCTCCCTTGGCCAAGAGAGCTGCAACTTCCTGGAGGAGAAGAGCCAAGAGAACCTCAGACATGCGATGGGAGGAGGGTGGCATGGAGGGAGGGGTAGTCCAGAAGAAGAGGGAGTAGCCCCTTTCGACTGTCCGACGGGATGTTTTGCCAGTGGGGAAGGTGATGGCGAATCCTGTCACCAACTGGCCTCTGGGGGCCCTGAAAGGTCTGACTAGGAGGGTTTGGAGGCTGCTGCAGGGATGGCATGGGAAGGCATGGGAGAATTGGCCCGTCTGATGGTCCCCAGACCTGCATCGCTGGGTCCCACGTCCGCGCAGAGGCTGGGTATCTTGCACAGCCCTGTGGCTAGATTGGGTGGAACGTAGTGGGGCACCCTTTCCTTAGCTACGAAAGGTGGAGGTCGTGGGGTGAGAGGATGTCGCGAGGCCCAAGGATCTGGCCAGAGCCCTAGAATCCATGAAGCGCTTGAGCGCTGAATCCGCCTTGCCATCGAACAGGCAACGGCCATTAAAGGGCATGTCCAGAAGAGTGGATTGGACATTCGCAGAAAAACTAGACTTCCTCAACAAGGCATAGCGCCTCAAGGCTACTGACTTGGAAACCGTTCTGCCCAGAGAGTTGGCCGTATCCAGCTCACACTGATTGGTGAACTTAGCTGCGTCTCGACCCTCTGCCACTGCGCGGGTGAGAAGGGCCCGGGCACAGTGGCAGCACTTGCACAACCATATCCACATGTATGGGTACAACGTCCCAAGAGGAATATGATGTTCAACGATCACAGCACCAAGCTGGCTGAAGAAAACATCTTCTTCCCAAGGAGGTCCAGCTTCTTGGATTCCCTATCGGGGGGAGCAGTAGGTAACGCACCCTTAGAAGACGAGGCTTGGACCACCAAGCTCTCGGGGTAGGGTGTTGGGAGAGGCAAAGTGGTTCACCCGGGGCCAGGCAGTCGCGTCGGGAAATCATCCTGTCCACAGGAGCTCCTGTGCTGGGCTTGGACCAAGTGCGCAGAGGGATGTTGGTGAGGGCTTCATTAAGAGGCAGAAGGGGTTCAGAAGAGGCTGCTGCCTGATGAAGTACCTCAGTCAGGAGGTTAGTCCCGACTACCACCGTAGGAAGCTCCAGGCCCAAGGCCTCAGCTGCCCTACGCAACACCACTACATATGAAGCTCCCTCCAAATTAGCCACGGTAAGGGGGGGGAGAGCATGCCAAGGTCTGGGGAGATATCCAAACCACTGGTATCACCCAGTTCCTCTTGCCAGTCCGGCTCTTCAAGCTGGTCAGCTAAAGGGTCTACAGACCCCTCCCAGTCCTACTCACCCTCCTCTGGCTGCCACTCAGGTCGGTAGGGAACACCAGGAATGAACAGCGGTATGAAAGTACCCTCTGGCCCCGGTCTTGACATCGAGCGATGTCAGTCCAGCACCATGTCCAAGTCGGGGGCGAGGGCAGGGTCAACGCCGGCTGGGGGCACAACCGACGTCGTTGGCGTAGTCATTGGAATCGATGAAGGGGAAGGTACTGTGAGGTTGACTGACACCGATCCAGATCCAGGCCTGGATTCTCGGCGGCCCTCTGGTGCCGGAGCTGCCAACATCGAAGGCTCAAGGCTCCCAGCCGAGTGCGCGGGGCCCGAAGGTGCGCAAGCGGAGTCAGACTGAACAAAGATGCTGTGGAGTACTACGTAAAAAGCTCGAAGCTGGGCAGGGGACACTTCGGTACAAGGAAGGGAAGCGTGGAGACGTCCCAGAAGCGGGCTCCGAAGATGGAGCTGGAGAGCAACAACGCTCCGGGACTGGCGTCGGCCAACGAACGGGGAGAAGGCGAAGGGCGACAATGCTTCTTTGCCTTCTTCTTGCGCTTCGACTTACCCAGGGAGTGCGAAGACTTCAAAGACCAGTGCTGGTGGCGCTGTGACCGGTCCGGAGTCCTTACTCTCGACCGGGGTACCTCAAACTACGTGGACTGGACTGCTAGGCCTCCAAGAGCTTTCGGGACCACTCTTGCAAAGACTTCGGTTTCATGGCCCGGCAGTCGGAGCACGACTTTGGGTCTTGGTCGTGATCCAGGCACCAGAGGTGCGGATCCGTGATGGACATCAATTTGTGACAGGAGTCACAAGACTTGAAGCCGGTCTGACGATGGGACATCTCTCGTACTACCAGGAGTCTAAGATGCAAAAAAGATGTTGACAAAAGTAGAAAAAGTTTAGTCAAAAAATTACTAAGGGTCAAGCTCTCTCCGGATCTGCTCTGGCTGGTGGGGAAAAAGAAAGAACTCTTTAGTGCAGTCAAGGCAGAACGACAACACTCTTTTGGGTTCAGTTGGTGGAGTCGCTGCTCCTCTTTAGATAGGTGAGGAGCAGCATAGAAAGTAGGTAAGGTGACTGATGAGACCTTATTGCGAAACAACAACTTATGAAGGAAGATGGTCAGGTAAGGCGGCTTGGATGACAGGGCCTGCAATTCACTCACCCTCCTGGCAGATGTGATTGCCACTAAAAAGGCTGTTTTGAAAGAAAGCAGCCAGAGGGGGGCACATCAGGAAGAAGAGAAGCAAATTGAGGTCCCACTGAGGCATGATTAATTTGGGCAGGCGGGAACTCATGTACAAGCCCCATAAGAAATATGTTTACAGTAGGGAATTTAAATAATGAACGTTGATTTGGCAGTTGCAAGAAGGCAGACAAGGCTGAAAGATACCCTTAAGAGGGCACAGAGCACAGCCCTGCTATGCGAGGGTCAAAATTAAGAGAAGGACTAGAGAAAGGGTAGCAGAAAGAGGTTCAATAAACTGTTCTGTACAATATTGGACACATATCTGCCACAGGCAGGCATACACCGTCTAGGTTGAAGGACGCCTGGCTGCCAAAATCACATCACAGACTTCAGGAGGAAGCTTGAATGCCGTCAACTGCTGCTGCCCAAACTCCAAGCAAGAAGGCAAAAAGTGGACAGGTTCAGGTGGAGGACCCTCCCCTTCTGCTCCAACAGAAGATCCCCCAAAGGGGCAGTATGATCTGAGAATCGATGCTCAGTAGGAGAAGCTCGGAATACCAGTCTCTTTGTGCCCAGTCCGGAGCCACAAGAATGACTTGGGCTAATGCACAAGTTACTTACCTTCGGTAACAATATATCTGTAAGAAACAGTAGTTAGTGTTAGATTCCTTAACTTAGAATATCCCCAGGAGTCAGTCTGGATCCGGAAAGTTTTCGTCAGCAGTACCCTTGCGTGTCGGTAGTCGTCATCTGCAGCTCCTCGTCCGTCATCGGCATCGTGATCGCCGGGATGATGTCGTCGGAGTACTTAGACGCCGCCCTCGCGCACTAATGTCAGTTCTGCACATAGCTTTCCGCACCAGGAACGCAGAGCCATGATAGAAACCGACACTGGTGCCAGGAAACTAGGGCCCTGAAAGGGATGTCCTTAACCCTAGATATCAGTTCGCAGAACGGGGAGAATGGGTGGGGCGGTAAGGAATCTAACTACTGTTTCATACAGATATATCGCTACCGAAGGTAAGTAACTTGTCCATCTGAAAGAAACAGGTTAGTGTTAGATTCCTTACCGTAGAATAGATACCCCAGCAATACAAAACCCCGGTGGTTGGTCTGCGAACCAAGATCACACCAGAAAGTCCTGGAGAACGGAACGGCCGAAAAAGCCATCTCTTCGGAATTGGCTGTCCAGGCAGCAGTGCTAAGCAAACTTGTGCAGCAAAGCCCACGTAGCTGCCTGGCAGATGTCCTGCAAGGAGACTCCCCGACCCAGGGCAGTAGTAGCCGCCGTGGCCCGAGTGGAATGGGCGCGTAGCCCCACAGGAGGCTCCTTTTTCGCCAAGGAGTAGCAAATCTTGATGCACATAACGACCCACCGAGAGATGGTCCGCTTGTGCACCGGCCGTCTCTTATTAGCGCCCAAGTAACCAACGAAGAGCTGGTCGTCCACCCGGAACTGGCGTGTGCGGTCTAGATAGGAGAGCGCACGTTTTGGGTCTAGACGGAGGAGCCTCTCTTCCTCTTTCGAGGGATGTGGAGACAAAAAGAAGGTGGGCAAGGTGATGGACTGTCCGATATGAAAGGCTTTAACCACCTTGGGCAGGAAAGAAGGACGAGTCCTCAGAACAACTTTCTCCGGATGGACAGAGAGGAAAGGAGGTTTAGAAGATAGAGCCTGGAGCTCACTCACTCTACTGGCAGAGGTGATGACAACCAGGAATGCAGTTTTAAGAGTCAGAAGACGTAGAGAACAGTTATGAAGTGGCTCAAAGGGAGGGTACATCAGATAAGTCAGTGCAAAGTTCAAGTCCCACTGAGGCATCACAAAAGGAACAGGAGGAAACATGTGTGTGATGCCTTTCAAGAATCTATTTACAACAGGGGACTTGAAAAGAGAAGGCTGATCAGGAAGCCTCGAGAAGGCTGAAATGGCCGAGAGGTAGCCCTTGATATTGCCCAGAGCAGCGCCCTGCTGGACAAGGTAAAGAAAAAAGAGGAGAACCTCTGAAAGAGGGGCAGAGAGTGGATCCACAGCCTTTGCTGTGTACCTTGCCACACATTTGTTTCACCTCCAAGCGTATACCGTTTTTGTGGAGGGACGCCTGGCTGCCAGAATCACATCACAGACTTCAGGAGGCAAGTCAAATGGCCTCAACTGTCGCTGCTCAATCCCCACGCATGTAGGTGGAGACTGGACAGGTTCAGGTGGAGGACCGTCCCCTGCTGCTGCGACAGAAGGTCCTCCTGAAGAGGCAGACAAATCAGGGGGGTGTGGGTGGCATGCTGATTAGCTCAGGATACCAGTATCTTCGTGCCCAGTCCGGAGCCACAAGGATGACGGAAAGGCGTACAACTGACCGCAGCTCCACTCGCGACGAAAAGCGTCTCCGAGCGAGTGCCGCCTTGGAAATTCTGATGACATTGCGAGTTCTCATTGGTGGTGAATAGATCTAACCAAGGCTCTCCCCACTGCCGATAGAGACCTTATGCCACGTCCGAGTTCAGACGCCATTCGTGATCCATCATTCACCATCGGCTGAGTTCATCCGCCCTAGCGTTCAGGGAACCTGCCAGGTGTTGAACCACCAGGGTGATGCCCTGGTGTTCCAGCAATGTCCAGAGGCGCAGAGCCTCTTGACAAAGGGTCCACAACCTCACCCCGTCTTGTTTGTTGCAGTACCACATGGCAGTGGTGTTGTCCGTGAACACCTGCACTACACTTCCCTGGACAGAGGGAAGGAATGCCTTCAGTGCAAGACGGATCACCCGCAGCTCCAGAAGATTGATGTGGAGCCGGGACTCCGCCGGAGACCAGAGGCCTCTGATCTCCGCCTCTCCCATGTGGCCCCCCCATCCAAGGAGGGACGCATTGTCACTACTACGTGCTCCGGTTGGGGTAGGGAGAGGGATCTGCCGCTGACCCAATCGCGGTCCGTGAGCCACCACTGCAACTAACTCGCAGTGCCCTCCGAGATCAGGACATGGTCGGACAGGTTGCCCTGATGCTGTGCCCACTGAAACTTCAGGTCCTACTGCAGAGCCTGCATCCGCCACCTGGCCATCAGCCCCAGGAGCCGCAGCGTCAACCTGACCGAAACTCGGGATGAAGGCTGAAAGATTGGAATCGGAGCGTGAATATCCCAAACCCGCTGTTCGGGGGGATAAACCCAAAACTGCACCGAGTCCAGAACCGCTCCGATGAAAAGGAGCTTCTGAGAGGGGCACAGGTGCGACTTAAGTACGTTGATCGAGAACCCCAGCGAGTGCAGGCGGTCGGCCGTAGTCTGGAGGTGGGAGACGACTGTTTGGGGCGAGACCGCCTTCAACAACCAGTCGTCAAGATAGTCAGCATCTTGAACGTCTCCGTTGACGATCCGGAGGTCCAAGATAGGGCGTAGACCTCCTTTGCCCTTCTTGGGTACCAGAAAGTAGTGGAGTAGCAACCACATCCTACTTCTGGCCCAGGAACTCGCTCGATGGCCCCCTTGGCCAAGAGGGCCATAACTTATTCCCGCAGAAGTTGCAAGTGATCCCCCGACATGCGTTGGCATGGCTGGAGGGGTCGCCTCGAAGGGGAGGGAGTAGCCCCTTCGGACGATTTGCAGCACCCACCTGTCCAACATGATGGAGCGCCAGTGGAGGAGGTGATGGCGGACCCTGCCCCCCACTGGCGTCGAATGGGCCTGAAAGCTCGGACTAGGAAGGCTTTGAGGCAGATGCTGCCAGAGCGGATGTGGACTGACCTTGCTGTTGTCCCCCGGCACCGCCACGGCGGTTACTACGTACGCGTCCACGTTGAGGCTGGTTCTGCGGCCTGTGACTGGCAGGACGTGTAAGGGTGCTCTTTCCTTGGTCACGAAAGGAGCGAAAAGCAGAAGTTTGTTTGCGCTGGCCAGACCGGCCCAAGGACTTGGCCGTAGCCCTGGAGTCCTTGAAACGCTCAAGCGTACTGTCCGCTTTGTCGCCAAAGAGGCGATGGCCATCGAAGGGCATGTCCATGAGCGTTGCCTGGACATCGCCCGAGAAATTGGCGGACCTCAGCTAGGTGTGGCGGCGAACCACCACCGTCGTGGAAATCGCCCTTCCTAGCGTGTCTATGGTATCTTGATGGAATAACGCGCCGCATCCCGCCCCTCCGCGAGGGCTTAGGAGAGCCGGGCCCGGGCCTCCTCCGGGAACTGGGGCAGCACGTCTGCAACCATGTCCCACAAAGAATGGGTATAACGGCCAAAAAGGCAAGGGGTGTTGATAGACCGCAACCCCAAACTCAATGAGGAGAACAGTTTCTTTCCAAACTGATCAAACCTTATGGATTCCTGATCCGAGGGAGTGGTCGGGAATGCGGTCTTGGACGTAGAGGCCTGGATCACCAGGCTCTCCCGTGGTGGGGTGCACGGACAGAAAGCTAGGGTCACGTTCCAATCCACAGGGGGCACTGTGGAGGGCTTGGACCAGGTGCCCATCAGAACGTCCGTTAGGGCCTCATTGAACGGCAGTAGAGGCTACGAGGAGCTTACTGGCGGCTGAAGCACCTCAGTGAGGAGGTTAGTCCTCACGGCCGCAGCAGGAAGTTCAAGAGCCAAGGCCTGGGTTGCCCTGCGCCACTCCACACCATATGTAGCACCCTCCTCCGTAACCACAGAGGGAGGAGAGATGAATCCAGTGTCGGGCGATATGTCCAAACCACTGGCCTCCCCTAGCTCATCTTCCCAGTCCTGGCTCAACAGGGACTGCTGTGCCAGAGGGTCCTCAGACACCTCCCAGTCCTCCCCTTCATCCGTGTCCTGCTAAACAGGCTGGAATGACAGAGCCGGGTCGTAGGTGAAGGCCTCACCCATTGACGCCGGACACGACGCCGAGCGGCGCCGTTCCGACTCCTGACCCGGACTGAAACTGGGGCCGACGTTGTCCAAGGACGGCACCGGAAGGGACACCATTGGGGTCGGCGCCAGCGGAGGAGTCTTGAGGTCAAACGGCGTAGATCGGGATCCAGGCACGGATCCCACAGGGACCGGCGGCGTCGGGACCGAAGTAGATGACGGAGCCGGGGTCGGACCCACCGGCCTGCCAAGGCCCCAAGACGGGTCTGCGGGGCCCGAAGGCTTGCCGGCAGGCCTCAACGGAGGGAAGTGAGTCATTATGGCAATGAAGAAATCACAAATGTCCTCCGGCGTCGCTCGCAGGCCAGGGACCGGAGGGTATGGGCCTGGAGGCAGCACCTACGGCTCAGATGGAGCAGCGAGGGCGGAGTCTGAAGAGCGATGTCGCCTCTTCAACTTCTTCTTGGAGTGCCTCTACTTACCGGAGGATGTGGAGACCGATGAGTGCTGGCGATGATTCGAGGAGTGACGATGCGGCTCCGCGACCGGTCCCTAGACTTCCTCCTCGACCGGCGCGGAGCCGACTGCCGGATCTCAAGTAGCTTGTTGGACCGCTCCTGCCTAGCTTTCAAGGTCAAGACCCGGCAGTCGGGGCACAACTTGTCTTCATGGTCGGCCCGAGGCAGTAGAGACACCGATGGTGGGGGTCGGTCAACGACATCAGGCGGTGACAGGCGTCGGACGGCTTGAAGCCAGGCATCCCTACGGCACCAGGAGTCGAAGTCGAATCGAAAAAGAGATCCAAAACAGACCAAAGAGTTAGTAAAAAAATGACTAAGAGTACTGCTCTTCCCGGATCTGCGCTAGCTGGCGCAGAAAAAAGAAGGACTGACGTCAGCGCGCGAGGGCAGCGTCTAAGTACTCCGACAACGTCATCCTGGCGATCACGACGCCGGACGTGATGCCGCAGAGGACGCCTACCAACGCGTACGGGTACTGCTTTGCGGATCCAGCCTGACGCCTGGAGATATTCTAAGGTAAGGAATCTAACACTAACCTGTTTCTTTCAGATCCCTCCTGATCTTCTTGAGCACTCTGGGCAGGAGTGGCATGGGCGGAAAGGCATATAGCAGGCCTGAGCTCCACTTGAGATGAAAAGCGTCTCTGTGTGACTGCTGCTTTGGAAACGCCAACACGTGAAACTGCTGACATTTCTCGTTCTCGGTGGAGGCGTCCAGATCTAACCAAGGCTCTCCACACCAATTGAAGAGACCTTGTGCCATCTGCGGATTAAGACGCCTTTCGTGATCTGCTCGGCATCAATGGCTGAGTTCGGCCGGCCTGGCGTTCAGGGAACCTGCCAGGTGTTGAACCACCAGGGATATGCCCTGCTGTTCCAGCCATGTCCACTGATGCAGGGCCTCCGGACAAAGGGTCCACAACTCCACAGCACCCTGTTTGCTGCTGTTCCACATGGCGGTGGTGTTGTTTGTGGATACCTGAACCAGCTTCTCATTGATGGAAGGGAGAACAGTTCAACGCCAAGCGAATCGCTTGCACTCTAACAAGTTGATGTGAAATCCAGATTCCACAAGAGACCAGAGTCCTCTGATCTCCACCTCTCCCAGATGGCCTACCCATCCCAGGAGTGACGCATCTATCATTACTTTGTGATCTGGTTGGGGATCGGAGAGGGGGTATGCCTCTGACCCAACTGAGGTTGGTCAACCACCACTGCAGGTCCTGTGCAGTTCCCTTTGAGATCTGATCCATGCCGCAGAGATTCTCCTGATGCTGAGCCGATTGGAACTTCAGGTTCCACAGCATATGCCATCAGGAATGTGTCACAATCAGGATGCAGGAAGCCATGAGAAACAGAAGCCTCAGAGTCATTCTTACCAAAATCCAGGATAGAGGTCGAAACATCGATATCAGTCTGAAGCACAAGTTACTTACCTTCGGTAAGGATATATCTGTAAGAAACAGTAGTTAGTATTAGATTCCTTACCTTAGAATATCCCCAGGCTTCAGACTGGATCCGGAAAATTTTGCGTAGCAGTACCCCTGCTTGTCAGTAGGCGTCATCTGCGGCTCCACGTCAGTCATCGGCACCGGGATGCCGTCGCCAGAGTACTTAGACGCAGCCCTCGTGCGCTGACGTCAGTTCTTATACACAGCTTTTCCGCGCCAGAAACGCGGAGCCATGATAAAAAACCAACACTGGTGCCATGAAACTAGGGCCCTGAAAGGGGATGACCTTAACCCTAGATATCGGTTCGCAGAACGGGGAGGATGGGTGGGGCGGTACGCAATCTAATACTAACTACTGTTCCTTACAGATATATCGTTACCGAAGGTAAGTAACTTGTGCATCTGAAAGAAACAGGTTAGTATTAGATTCCTTACCTTTGAATAGATACCCTAGCAATACCAACCCCGATGGTGGGTCTGCGAACCAATGATCACACCAAAAAGTCCTGTAGAACAGAACGGCCGAAAAAGCCATCTCTCCGGACTTGGCTGTCCAGGCAGTAGTGTCTTGTGAATGTGTGCAGTGAGGCCCACGTAGCTACCTGACGGATGTCCTGCAAGGGGTCTCCACGACCCAGGGCAGTGGTAGCCGCCCTGGCCCGAGTGGAATGGGCACGTAGCCCCACAGGAGGCTCTTTCTTAGCTAAAGAATAACAAGCCTTGATGCACAAGACGACTCATCGGGAAATGGTACCTTTGTGCACCGCCCGTTCCTTCCTAGCGCCCACGTAACCAACAAAGAATTGGTCATCCACCCGGAACTGGCGTGTGCGATCCAGATAGTATGAGAGGGCACGTTTTGGGTCCAGACGGTGGAGCCTTTCTTCCTCTTTCGAGGGATGCGGAGGCGGAAAGAAGGTGGGCAAGGTGATGGACTGCCCGATGTGGCCTTGGGCCGGAAAGAGGGTCGCGACACAACTTTGTCCGGATAGACAGAAAGGAAAGGAGGTTTAGAAGAAAGGCCTGGAGCTCACTCACACTCCTGGCAGAGGCGATGGCAACCAGGAATGCAGTCTTAAGGGTAAGAAGACGAAGAGGACAATTATGAAGTGGCTCGAAGGGAGCGCACATCAGATAAGTCAGAACAAGGTTCAAGTCCCAATGAGGCATGACGAAAGGAACAGGAGGGAACATATGAGTGATGCCCTTCAAGAACCTACTTACAACTGGGGACTTGAACAAAGAGGGCTGATCAGGTAGCCATAAGAAGGCGGAACAGGCAGAGAGGTAGCCCTTGATAGTGCCCAGAGCAAAGGCCTGCTGGGCAAAAGAAAGAAGAAAGAGGAGAACCTCAGAAAGAGGGGCAGAGAGTGGATCCACAGCCTTTGCTGTGCACCATGCCACAAATTTGTTCCACCTGCAGGCGTATACCGATTTTGTGGAGGGACGCCTGGTTGCCAGAATAACATCACAGACTTCAGGAGGCAAGTCAAATGGCTTCAACTGTCGCCGCTCAATCTCCACGCATAGAGGTGGAGGCTGGACAGGTTCGGGTGGAGGACCACTCCCTGCTGCTGCGACAGAAGGTCCTCCTGAAGAGGCAGACGAATCAGGGGATCGACTGACATGCTGAGTAGCCCAGTCCGGAGCCACAAGGATGACCTGGGCCCGGTCGCGCCTGATCTTCTTCAGCACTCTGGGCAGAAGTGGTATAGGCGGA
Source organism: Lissotriton helveticus (assembly GCF_964261635.1). Taxonomy (NCBI): domain Eukaryota; kingdom Metazoa; phylum Chordata; class Amphibia; order Caudata; family Salamandridae; genus Lissotriton; species Lissotriton helveticus. Next base: position 533,000,832 of record NC_136069.1, read on the forward strand.
AAGGCTTACAACAGATCGCAACTCCACTCGCGACGAAAAGAGTCGCCGAGGGAGTGCCGCCGTGGAAATTCCAACGCGCAGAACTGATGACATTGCGCGTTCTCTTCTGTGGCGAATAGATCTAACCAAAGCTCTCCCCACTGCTTAAAGAGACCTTGCGCCACGTCTGAGTTCAGACGCCATTCGTGATCCATCATGCACCGATGGCTGAGTTCGCCCGCCCTGGCGTTCAGGGAACCTGCCAGGTGTTGAACCACCAGGGTCACGCCCTGATGTTCCAGCCCCTGCCAGAGGTGCAGAGCCTCCTGGCATAGGGTCTGTGAGAAGTTGGCCTGGTATATGATGTTCACTATTCTAGTGAACACCTTGCACCAGTCCAAACAACCCTTATGGTGATGGTTGTAAGTCAACCTTATAGACCAGCTATCCTAGTGGTAGCATGGACAGAACAGTCTTAGGCTAAAAGACTCTTGAGGGCGTGTAAACCCAGCTGTTTTACCATATGTAACCCCTTGAATAGCAAATGAAAGGACACCACACAGGATATATATAAAATATATATGTATTTATTTAATAACACACTCCTCTGAACTCTTTATGAGGTCAGAGGCAAAAGCACATAACAAGTTACTTAGTCAGAATACGTTAAGTTGCACAATTACAGTTAGGCCCTAGGGGCGAAGCAAACCATATACTAAGAAAGTGGTATAAGTACCACGTCGCGAGAGAAGGAAAGGCCTAGGGCCTAGAGAATCGCTGGGGCTACACTATCAGACCCTTAGGTTAGGAGTAGGAGGCCCACAGGCAGCGCGTGCAGTGTCTTTACACACACGCGAGAGTCAATGTTAAGTCAATGGGAACTTAGAGTTTAGAAAAAGAAGGATTTAGGACACTTCCGGTCTAGCTAGAAGGAAACAACTAAAAACTTAGACACTTGGATAGTCAATACCCTTGGGAGCACCAAAGTACTCGCGTTACCTCACCCACAGGAAGCAAGTGCATAGGTGTGAAGATGTGTCGGGTTTCGCTGTTGAAGTCTATGGAGCCTGTGAAGAAAGATGCTGCAGGCGACCAAGAGGAAGATGTTCGGGTGGATCCAAGGGTGGATCGAGGATGAAGAAGACCTGAAAGCAGAGGGGACAGAGTCAGGGTCACTACCCAGTGACCTGGTGGAACCAGGAAGGAACCAGACGATGTCGAGGAGCAATCGGGTGCTGTCGTGAAGCTTGTCTCTTCAGCCACGCGGACCAGGAGGCGTCGAGGACGACCAGATGCTGGAGAGGAGCTGTCCCACGAAGGTTCTCGCAGATGGAGGGGTCGACTGCCAGATTGGAGTAAACAAGCCTTGGCAAAGGCAACCCACGCAGGATTCAAAGATGGTTTCTGATGCAGACCAGCAAGGTCTGAAGGGCCTCACCTTTGCAGGGAGGCAAGGGCCAGTCTGGAGCAACCAGACCAGCAAGTTGATTCAAAAGGATTGTCATCACAGAAGCTACTAGCCAGCGGGTCAGCAACCAGACAACGCGTCAAGCAGAACACAAGCAGAAGGGCCCCACGCAGAACTCGTGGAATGTGGAGGGCTGATCTTCGGTACAGGTGGAGCTCGGATTCGGGGCTTCTCAATCCCCAGTACACAGCTGCGAGGATACCTCAGGAGCTGCACAGTTAGCAAGTCGTGGACTTTTCAAGATGGCCGGTCCCACGTGTTTTGTCGCCTCCATGGATCTCAGCTATGCTGCAGACGTGAAGAGAGGGTCAGAGAGGTCTGGAAGTCTGGGTCTTGTCAGGCTCTGTACTCGGGCCCCGGCGGGAGCGTCAACAAAGCAAGCCGTTGATTTGCTGGATGGTGCCTGGTTGCCCAGGGTGGTCACTCCTTGGCCACAAGGGAGATTCTTCAGTCTTCAGCTTCATCAGAATGTCGAAGGTCCAGAGTTTCATTTCAAGTTTCAGTTCAGGATCAAATCTAAAGTCCTGGGGCTCAGCTCCTACCTTTATACAACTAAAAGGGGCTGGATTACTTTCTAGGACCCTCTTATGGGTGGGACCAGGAAGGGGGGGGGGGGTGGTTACACCCCCTTTCCTTTGTCCAGTTTCGCGCCAGAGCTGGGGCTGGAGTGCCCCAGCAACCGGTTTGAACTGGGGTATGCATGGAGCACCTAGTGTGCCCCAGGCAGTGTCTCATTCTATTCAGCCCTCCCTGTCCCAATACACAAAGTCCTGTCTGGGGTGGTGCTCGCACCTCTCCAGGCAGGAAACCTATTGTCCAAACCTCCGTGACTGGAAGGACTCCCAGCAGCAGGAGGTCAGACTTGTGTCTGTGGCAGCAGCGTCCATTTTGTGATGCTGGGTCTCTGGTTAACTTTAACCGGGATAGTCAGCAGCAACATGTCTTCTCCCTCTAGAAGGGTGGAATGCTACCCCCGTCACCAGAATTGGCGAGGGGGTAGTATTCCAAAGCGCACAACATGTTTAGATAAAGCCAAACCAAAGTTAGCATTCCACCGCGAGGATTATACTGCACTTAAGAGTATATGGTAAGGCGATATCATAGAACAGCTATAAGGACATGGTTCCGCAAGCTGCAGACAGGCTCAGCTCATGCTAGAGCACCATCTCACACATAACCAAGCACTCTGCCTCCAGGATTGTTAAGGCCTGCCATAGGAGTGACTTATAGGTTACTGTGTGTCTATATTTAAGGGTAGACATAGGAATACTATACCTAAGCAAGGGGTGATTACACAACCTTGCCCCAGCTGAGTGATCAGCCAGTTGTGTCAGTTTGAGTGGCCAGCCAGGGGTGGCATAATACATGCTGCAGCCCCTGGTAGGCCATGGTTACACCTATGCCCCGAGTACCTAGGGTACACTTCTACAGGGGCTGATAAGGTGAACCAATTCCCAATTGTGGATATGCCTAGAGTACATGGCGTGAATTTAGAGAGAGTGCATCTGGGCTGTGGGTCGGATTAGCAGGCCCACAGCCACATCTAAGTCGAAAACCAGTAAAGCAAAAGCAAAAAGTGGGAGTGACCATAGGAAGCAGACCCTACTCTCCTACAAGGTCCACGACCCCACCCTGCCCTGTTTGTTAGAGTACCACATGGTGGTGGTGTTGTCCGTGAACACCTGCACTACACTCCCCCGGACAGAGGGGAGGAATGCCTTCAGTGCAAGCCGGATCGCCCGCAGCTCCAGAAGGTTGATATGGAGCCGGGACTCCGCCGGAGACCAGAGTCCTCTGATCTCCGCCTCTCCCATGTGGCCCCCCCCAGCTAAGTCACAACTAAGTGCTCCGTTTGGGGTAGGGAGAGGGATCTGTCACTGACCCAATCGCGGTCCGTGAGCCACCACTGCAACTGTCTTGCAGTGTCCTCCGAGATCAAGACATGGTCGGACATGTTGCCCTGATGCTGGGCCCACTGAAACTTTAGGTCCCACTGCAGAGCCCACATCCGCCACCGGGAGTGATGCACCAGAAGGATGCAGGAGGCCATCAGCCCCAGAAGCCGCAGCGTCAACCTGACCAAGACTCGCGATAACGGCTGAAAGATTGGAATCAGAGCCTGAATATCCCGAACCCGCTGTTCGGGAGGATGAACCCGAAACTGCACCAAGTCTAGAACCGCTCCGATGAAGAGGAGCTTCTGAGAGGGACACAGGTGCGACTTCAGCACATTGATGGAGAACCTCAGCAGGTGCAGGAAGTCGGCCGTAGCCTGGAGGTGGCAGACTGTCTGGGGCGAACCTGCCTTCAACGACCAGTCGTCGAGGTAGGGGAAGGCTGAAACCCCTAACCTGCGCAGATGAGCTGCGACCACCGTCATCACTTTCGTGAACACCTGTGGGGCGCTGGTAAGGCCGAAGGGGAGCACGGTAAACTGAAAGTGCTTGTGGCCTACCGTGAACCGCAGGTAATGCCGGTGGGCCGGCAGGAGGGGGATGTGAAAATAAACGCCCTGCAAGTCCAAAGCTACCATCCAGTCTCCCGGGTCCAGGGAAGCCAAAACCTGAGCGAGAGTCAGCATCTTGAACTGCTCTTTCCGGAGGAAGCCGTTGACGTTTCGCAGGTCCAAGATAGAGCATAGACCCCCTTTGCCCTTCTTGGGAACCAGAAAGTAGTGGGACTAACAACCACACCCTACTTCTGGCCCAGGAACACGCTCGATGGCCCCCTTGGCCAAGAGGGCCGCAACTTCCTCTTGCAGAAGTTTCAAGTGATCCCCCAACACGCGGTGGTTCTGCGGTGGCATGGCTGGAGGGGTCCCCTCGAAGGGGAGGGAGTAGTCCCTTCAGACGATTTGCAGCACCCACCTGTCTGATGTGATGGAGCGTCAGTGGAGGAGGTGATGGCGAACCCTGCCCCCCACTGGCGTCAAATGGGCCTGAAAGCTCGGACTAGGAAGGCTTTGAGGGGATGCTGCGGGGGTGGATGTGGACTGGCCGCGCCGTTGTCCCCTGTTACCGCTGCGACGGTAACCACACCCGCCGCCGCGCTGAATGGTGGTCTGCGGCCCGTGGCTGGCAGGACGTGTGGGGGCGCCCCTTCCGTGGCCACGAAAGGAATGCTGGACAGAAGATTGCTGGCGCGGGGCCGACAGGCCCAAGGACTTGGCCGTAGCCCTGGAGTCCTTAAAGCATTCCAGCGCACTATCTGCCTTGCCACCGAAGAGGTGGCTGCCATCGAACGGCATGTCCATGAGGGTGTTCTGGACATCAGCCGAGAAGCTGGCGGACCTCAGCCAGGCGTGGCGGCGAACTGCCACAGACGTGGAAAACGCTCTCCCCAGCGAGTCCGTGGTATCCAGTCCATATTGTATGGAATACCGCGCTGCGTCTCATCCCTCCGCGAGGGCTTGAGCAAGCTTCACACGGGCTCCCTCCGGGCACTCAGGCAGCACGGCCGCAACCGTATACCACAGGGAGTGGGTGTAACGGCCCAAGAGGCATGCGATGTTGACAGATCGCAACCCCAAACTAAGGGAGGAGGACATCTTCTTGCCGAATCCGAAGGTGCGGTCGGGAATGCGGATTGGGAAGTAGAGGCCTGGATAACCAGGCTCTCGGGGGTGGGGTGGGTAGACAAGAAACTAGGGTTGCCCGGAGCAGGGCGGTGGCACCTAGCGATGTTCCTATCTACAGGCGGACCTGTAGTGGGCCTGGACCAAGTGCCCATAAGGACGTCCGTGAGAGCCTCATTAAATGGCAGTAGAGGCTCTGGGGAGCTTACCTGCGGTTTAAGGACCTCTGTGAGGATGTTAGACCTCACCGTTGCGACGGGGAGCTCAAGAGCCAAGGCCTTGGCCGCCCTCATCAGCACCACACTATAAGTAGCCCCCTCCTCTGTAGCCACGGTAGGAGGGGAGACAAAACCAGTGTCTGCGGGGGTATCCAGGCCACTGGCCTCCCCTAGTTCCTGTGTCCAGTCCAGAAATGACTGGCACTCACGTGCCAGAGGGTCCTCAGACCCCTCCCAACCTCCCTCATTGCCCATCTCCTGATATTCAGGGGTAAAGGATGGACCCAGATCTTCGAAGAATTCCTCTTCGGCCGGCGCCCAATGCGGCGTCGGATCCGGACCGAGGGTTGGACCAGGGACGGCGTCGTACGAGGACGGCGCCAGGTGTGACACCCTAGCGGTCGACGCCGGCGGGGTCGTAAGGTCGACCAGCGGCAACCCGGATCCGGAACCGGATCCAGTGGGGCCTTGCGGCGTCAGGACCATAGTCGGCACCGGGGCCGAAGCACCCGACGGCGCCGGGGCCTAAGCACCCGGCCCGCTTGGGCTAGCTGTCGGGCCGTGTGGCCCGAAGGCGCCGCGGAACAAGACGGAGGAGTGAGCAACCTCATGGCCATGAGGAAGGCCTCGATGTCCTCCGGCGTCGCGTTCTGCCCAGGGACCGGCAGGTATGAAGCAGGCCGCGACGCCTGCGGCGGAGCCGCGTGGGCGGTGTCACCCGAATCCCCGGCCGCGTAGCGCGAGCGTCGGGGGGAGTCCGAAGAGCGATGTCGCCTCTTCGACTTCTTGTGCCTCTTACCTGAGGACTTGGAGCCTGACGAGTGGTGTCGACTCGCCGAGCAGTGATGACTCCGGCCCCGCGACCGGCCCCTCGACCTCCTTCCGGACCGGGACCACGAACGGCGCGGGCCGACTGCCAGAGCTCGAGGCACTTACGGGACCGCTCCCACCTAGCCTTGGACGTCAAGGCCCGGCAGTCATGGCACGACTTGTCATCGTGGTCAGGCCCCAGGCAATGTAGGCACCGGCGATGGGGGTCGGTAACTGACATCAGTGGGATTCAGTCGGCACAGGGCTTGAACCCGGGCATCCCTACCGGCACCGATGGAGTCATAGACTCGAAACGGATCCAAAAAGGATCAAAAAAGCTTAGCCAAAAAGTGACTAAAGGGTACCACTTTCTCCAGGACCAGCGCTTGCTGGCGCGGAAAAAAAAGAACTGACGTCAGCGCGCGAGGGCGGCGTCTAAGTACTCCGGCGACGTCATGCCAACGACAGCGGACGCTGAGCCGCAGACGACGCCTACCGACGCACAGGGGTACTGCTACACAAAATTTTCCAAAACGAGTCTGACGCCTGGGGATATTCTAAGGTAAGGAATCTAATACTAACCTGTTTCTTTCAGATTATCCCAGACTCGTCAGTCGGGGGGGATAGGCCCGAAACTGCAGTGTGTCCAGAACAGCTCCAATGAAAGGGAGAGACTGTGAGGGTGTGACTTTGTCACATTGATAGTGAACTTCAGGGAAAGAAAGAGGTTTGTCACAGTCTGGAGGTGGGAGACAACAGCATGGGGAGAGAACACCTTCAAGAGCCAATCTTTGAGGTAGGGGAAGACTGACAACTCTGATCTGCGCAGATGAGCGGTGACCACCTCCATCACCTTGGTGAACACCCGAGGGGCGCTGGTAGGGGCAAAGGGGAGCACTTTGAACTGAAAGTGCTTGTGGCCTAACCTGAACGGCAGGTAATGCCGATGACCAGGCAGGACGAGAATGTGAAAATAGGTGTCCTGTAATTCCAACGCTACCAACCAGCCTCCGGAGTCAGAGGCAGACAAGACCTGATCCAAAGTGAGCATCTTGAACTTTTCCTTTTTGAAAACGTAGTTGACGGCTTACAGATCTAGGACAGAATGGAGGCCCTTGTCCTTTTTTGGGACCAGAAAGTAGCAAGCACATCCTACTTCTGGCACTGTAACTCTCTCTATGGCTTCCTTGGCCAAGACAGCCCTGATTTCCTCCTGAAGCAAGGTCAGGTGGTCCTCCATCGACCGGTTATAAGTCAGACGCATAGAGGGAGGGTTACTCTTGAAAGATAGGGAGTAGCCCTTCCGGACTATCCGAAGAACCCAGTTGGGTACTGTGATGTTTTAACAGTTGCGGAGGTGATCGCAGAAGGGCATACTAAGAAGGTTTAGAGGCTGCAAGGGGGGGGGGGATGTGAGTGGACTAATTAGACCTCTGGCCGCCTGATCCACGCGGTCGAAAGGAGCAGCGCCAATGGCCACGCAGCGGTTGCTTAACTTGTGCAGTCTTGTGCTTGGGACACAGATGGCGCGGCTGAAAGTCCCTTCCGTGGTCACGAAAGGGACAAAAAGAAGACATTGCGGGTAGTCACCCAGAGGTCTAAGGACTTGGCCACAGCCAGTGAGTCCTTACAGTGCTCCAGGGCCATGTCTGCCTGGTCTGCGAAGAGACAGGTGTCATCAAAATGCATGGCCATAAGGAAAGCCTGAACATGCCCAAAAAAGCCAGAAGTCCTCAGCCAGGCATAGCGGCGAATAGCCACTGTTGACGACATTGCTCCGCAATGGAAGAGCCTTGAAGCACTAGCCTTTGTTCTGTGGAGCCTGCGCCTGGGTCGACTAAGCACCTCCCTGCAGTTCCTGGAGCTGGAGTGACCCATGCTCAGCTTAGAGATATCTATAACACCATGTGTGCCTCATGTTTGGGCGACCTAACCCTCCCGGCGCTCCTTCAGGCTCTGGAGGATCATGAAGGGCTCTGCGCCAGCAGCTTCAGCCTGATGGCCCCAAAAGGATCCACACCTGCCCTGGCACTGGCCCCCGAGCTGAGACTCCTGGCACCACCAGCACACCCGCAAGTGCCAGCTCCATTCTTATCCTGGATCTGCGCCTCTAGACATTGAATCCAGCACGACAGCACCCTTGGGTTCTAGATCAATTCTTCAGCCTTATTTTGAGGGGCTAGGAATTGAGGAGGGTTGGAAGGAGTCGCTGGACCCTTTACAAGACCCCCATTGACTGGTATAACTGATTGGGTGAGGCCAACGGACTGAATACCTCCAAGGATTCTGGCCTACATTCTCCCTCTACCGTGGCTATGGAGGAAGGAGCTTCATATGCTATGGCGGTGAGAAGGGCAGCTGAGTCCTTCCACATACAGCTCCCTTCAGTGGATGTCAAGAAGAACATCTTGATGGAGGTTCTGCAGCCGGGTGTCTCTTCCTTGGAACCCCTCCTGCCTTTCAACGACGCCTTCACTGATGTCCTTCTGCGCATCTGGCTGAAGCCCAGCACAGGAGTTCCGGTGAATCGGCTCATTGCCTGCCGCCATCGCCCTGCACTTGTATAAAACAAAACTGCTATGCGCATGTCCATTACCTAGAAGATTACAATCCAAGCAATAAACCACCCATCACGAACTGAATAGGCATGGAATAACCAGAGAGATCTGCCACATGCTGCTGGCTAACAGTGGACTTTATACTATGATCACAACGTGACACCTCACAATGACAATGAGGTTTGGGATGATGTTAACCAAGTCTATCCCAGCAGATTTCTCCACCATTCCTCCCTCCAACCTGTGTCTCCTCAGGACCATAAACATTAAATAAAACACGTTCTTTTTCTGTATGTAACAATTATTCAGGAGGCTACTCTATATAACTGCAGATGACTCACCTTTTGAATACTCCCCAGGCGTCATATAGGATCCAGAAACCTTTAGAGCAATATTCTGCACACTGGCAATTGGCGCTATGCCACAAAAGGACTAGAAAGCTTGTTGACCTGAGTGGTATTGTGAACGCTCATTGAAAACGCCTTCATTGCCACATCGTTCTGCTTCAGAAGTGCTGGGCGGAGCAGCATGTAAGCACCACCCATGTGTGCCGACTTGAGTTGCTTTCTGAGGCTGTCCACACCATCAGATACAGAGCCTACAGATAGACTGGCATGACAAGTGTGCAGATCTCTATATTGGAACCACTTTAGTTGGAAAAAGAGTCCAGCTTACAGAACATGGAGGTGGGTCGGTGAAGAATCTGCGGTTAGCTAAAGTATCCTCCAGAAAGATTATTTTCAAACATAAGTAACTTGGTCTTTCGATAGGTACATTATTTTTTTATTTAAAAAGTTTTTATTATAGATTTTAGTTGTAGTTGTAAGCAATAAGACTGTATATTAATTACAAACGGCAAATAAAAAGGCAGGTAAACATTTATCAGAGAGCTCAATAAGGTAGCAATATTGACACTGCTCAACTGTGTGGTGGGAATGTAAAAAGAGAATAAAAAGAGAGGACAATAGAGAGAAAGCAAAGGGAAAAGAAAAAAGAAGGGTAGAGGAAAGTAGCCAAAGTCAATAGGCAGGTGATGTAACCGAACTGTCAAGTCTAAGTAGATAAGTCAGAAAGACTACAATACAAGACATAGAAGTCTTGGTTGTAAATAAGTGCAATGTGGTGCTGGTAACACTGATTATAAAAGCGTACATAGCCATATCTCGGGGAGGGGTAGCGATCAATACAAGATATCAATCCAGCCTGTCCGTAGAGTTTTATCGATTGTATTTCATATTTTATAACAAGGGAGACCCCAAAAACGTTTCAGAACCTGAGACAATAAATCGTATTGTACAAAACAGTGGTCCACTATGAATACCAAATCATGTAACAAGAGAAAGTCTGACCTATAGAATTTTTTTTTTTAACCAGACAACTGGCTAATCCACCACGGCAAATATAGAGGTGGGCACAAGAACGGCATTTAAACTGTAATACATTTATTCATTATGTATGTTTTGTTGTAGAATATTTTAAGCATAATGTAGGAAGCTGGCTCTCTACATACTATACCAAAAAGAGGTATAGTGTGCAGGGAGTCCAGTGGATCCCCAGAGGCTTTGCAGAGGCTAAAGTAGATAATACGTATGCTCTCTTGTGGTAGTGTGGGCGAGTAGTTAGGCTTATCAGAGGGCAGTGTTAAGCATTTGTTGTACTACACAGTGGCAATATATGACACACACTCAATGAATAAGTCTGAGACTAATAGGCAAGTTACTTACCTTTGATAACACCTTATCTGGTAGAGACATGATCTAGCTGCATATTCCTTAGTTTTGAACTTCCAGGCATCAGGCTGGATCTGGGAGATTTTTCTTAGCAGTACCCCTGCGCGCTGGTAGGTGGCGCCGGTCGACTCAGAGTGACGTCATTATACCCCACACACCCGCATGAACCGCCATGGCTGATACAAGAGAAGATCTCTGACAAAGAGCCCTCTCGCGGGGCCCGTGGGGCATTGTAGCGGCAGCTCCACGTGGAGCAAAATGCCTGATGATGAAGCATGACACCCACATGGGTGAGTGAGGGCAACACTTCCAAATAAGGAAGATCCCCCTGGAACCATATATTCCAACCACACCTTTTCCATACCCTCTCCACATAGGAACAAGTACCCACATTGATTAGACGCGTCAATTATAGTGAGGAGCAAGGTACTGGACTTTAATCTGGCTTCTGGTAACCCTCATTTGGATTCATGATTAGATTTTTTAAGTCATGATAGTCCAACAAATCACGGAAGTACTGGATATTAAATTGAAAGTAGAAAAACTAATGTGAAGTCTTGTACCAAGGGTAGTTCCTTACATTTAAAACAGTTTCCTACTCTGCATCTAGATAACTCTGCCCCAAGGAGAGGTTGCGCACCATTTCTGAAGAACAGCTCAGATTCTCTCTAGTGCTTCACTCAGAAGCTCCTAGACACAGATTACATCCATGTCATATTAAGCGATATTGTGCAGTTGCACTGGCTCTTGTTTCATATTTGGAGGCATTGTGAAAAGTGTCATCTTTCACACCAACATGTTATGCCTAAGTCACAGGTGCTCTCCTATGTATATTTTATCTTTATGATTTAGTGTGAGAGTCTGATCTGCTTCTTTCAAAAATCAATTTGAAATATTTAATCTCAAGCAAAGCTTTACCTGCAGCACCACAAACCCTTAGGACTATAAGTTCCAGCAGTCTCTGGGATGACAGAGTAGACTGACGAGATGATGGACTTTCAAACCCTTTGGGGATGTTCTGCCATAACTGAGAGAGCGTTTGTAAAAACTTATGGGCAGAAGTGAGGCCCCAAAGGAATACAACAAACTAGTAATTTTACCTGTTCACAATAATGTGGATCAACCTACAGTGGAACCTTCCGAGTGGAATGTAAAAGAAATGCATCCTGACTGTCCCCACATTTTTTCTTGCAACTCTGTGACTCCTGGACATGTAGACAGTTGCAGGATGTCCGAATGTGGGGTAAAGGATGGAGGACTAGGTCAACAGAAGGAAGAATGGTAGGGAGTGGCACAAGCATATGATCTAGAGAACCCATGGGTCTGAGGTAAATGCCTTAGATCGCTTCAAGAATGCCATTCTCCTACACACGCACGCTCCTACTTTGTGTGACGGAAAGGAAGGATAAAAGTTAAAATGCCTAAAAGTTTGAGAAAAAAAAAGCCAGTAAAACCATTCGTTGGAAAGCAAAAACCTGAACACAAAAAGGAGCACAACAAGATAGCTCAGAAATACCAAATAAACCGACATTATAGATTTTTAGTATGTTTAGTTATAATTAGGGCCAGAGTTGGGATAAGGGTCAGGGAAAGTGTTTTGCGAAGGGTTAGCTTTAGGGTAAAGAAGTGTGTTAGGTTTAGAGCTTGATTTAGGATTAAACAAGCAAGGATTTAGGGAAGCGAAGACACAGTTACGAAAATGTTTAGGCAAAGCTTTAAGTGGGATGATCAAACTGGGGGGTCTCCCAGAGGGGCGTGGCTGTTGTAAACAGGGCCTGGCTTAAAATGTAAGATAAACCTTTGTGCTTAGAATAGTGTGCCGCCTGGCTGGTAATCTGCTGCTTCTGTCACAGCATCCTGATATATAATACAAGTAACATTACACCTACAACAAGACAGGACTATTGGCTTTGCCAATGCGTGTTAGTTGTGTAAGATAAATAAGCAACAACTATGGCTTCGTTGTATATAATATTGTAAATGCTTCAATTCTGAAATGATGAGACTGTGAAAGAACTATAACAAGTCTCTTTGAAGTCGCATCAAAGGCAGTGAAGATTGGTACAGCTGCAGAGTTAAGATATTTTTTTCACCCTGAGGGTGAGAGCAAACATGGGGAGCCCGATATGGAACCGCCTCAGCTCCTTGTTTTTAGGGACCCAGCCCACTTAAAGCCCTGGGATAAGGTTTCGTGTTAATTATGGTTGCTATGCGTCTTTCCTAGCTTCCGTGTTCCTGATCACACCACCCTCTTGTAGATACCTTGATTTGGAGCCACGTCTCAGACACCCTATAGCAGCTCCTGCAAACAGGCTTTGGATTTTACTTCTCTTTCCTGCATTGCTGTTTTCCTCTGATGAATGATGTAGCTGGTGGTGGTAGTTCGGGTTGGATTCCAGCTAGGCCCTGCAGTAAATATGGGCGCTTAACTGAGTGATGCTGGACTCTCGATTGTGAACTGCAAAGATCCGTTGGGCCAATAAACCCAAACTACTGTGGGCAGCTGACTAGGCGTCTGGCTTTCAGATTTTGGCCCCTACTGCATTTCTAGTGCATCCTTGCTTGCATGGGCAGACAGGCCTTGCTTTGTGTCACTGGAACTTGTGGAAGGGGAGCACCCTTCAAGATGTGACTTCACTAGATTGCTGGGGGCCACCGCGGGGGTATCAAAAATAATGTTTGTTTTTAGATGTAATTTGAGGGAGGACGTTGAAGTCCTTGGCCAGCAGTCCTCTCAAGCCCTTGCAGTGACTAAAATATGCACCTGGGTGAACATGCGGACCTCTTGACCTTTACATGCGGCCCTCTTGGTGTCTAGTTGCTGAGCACTAATATTCAAAAATAAACGTTAAATAAACAGGCAAGCATTTATTAACCTCCAAAGAAACGGTTGCCGTTTATTAAGCATTTTTAAGACCTCCTTACAAAATCCTTGACTCACCCAGACCCCACTACCACCAACCACCCTGCTGGCATCAGTGCGGCCATCGGTCACCCAATGTGACCGAGGGCCAAAAACGTTTGTGGCCCCTGGGCAAATGTTTGTGAGTACCCATGCCTCAGAGGCAGCAGACTGTTGTCTTTCTTATTACTGAAATGATGTTGGACAGACCGATTTTTTTCTTGCTAACGTTAGATTAGTGCTAAGAACACAACTGTTTAATCTTCCTTTCACTGGCGATTATGACGTAAAAGTTGCTAAACCGGGTATTTTCAGATAATTATTTTTATAAAAACGCCCGCTTTCACGGCCATGTTTGTGAATTATGCGGTGAGGTGGTCAGCAGGCTCAGTCGGCAAAATCAGTTCGAAACCAAGGCATGTCTAAAGAAACTTGAGCCAATTAAAAAACAATAAAGAATCAACTGATTAGCCCGTAATTTCTGTAATAACCCAGGTTAATGTGCAAAATCGATATCAATTTCTCTTCCTGTCTGTGATGTCTGCTCCCACCCCACCACCCCATGAAACAATGAGCAGAGTGACCCAAGAGCTTCTCAAGGGAGAAATGGATTAATTCATTCTGAATTATAAAATGTTCCAGATTTGGTTGATCTCTCAGATAGATCTGGTTTTCATAGGGCTTCTTTATCTATTGACCAGAATAGGGATAGCTGTCTGACCATATCTTAAACGAAGATTCGAATAGTCCCATTTCTAGGACGATGCTGATATTCATTCTCAACCACCAAGCGTATATTCCCTGTTTCAAGTTCGTTAAAATATACATAAATCTGAATGGAGGTTTCTGATCAGCCAATAGAAACCTTTGGGCTACCTTTCTTCTAAATTGAAGTTAAGGAACCAGGCCCTGCCACCACTGTTCCCACAGAATACAATCTTAGATGAAGAGGGCAATCATTAACAGCTTGATAAAATAGATATGTCGGCTAACGAGGAAGTTGTTTGCTCAAACAGATATGCGGCTACTGATCTTAAATTGCTGCTGCTTTTGGAGAGCATTTTGGGTGAAATACAAGCAATATAGGAGCTTCAAGTAAACACTGCAGCTCAGTTTGAGGATCGATTAGATTAAATGGATGAGAAAGTGACTCAGCTGTTAGAAAGAACTGAAGTTACAGTAGGACGTGTTAAAGACTGCAAAGACACATTGGCCAAGCCTGCACAATCGGAGAAGCAAATAATACAACTTTGAAATAAACAATATGAGACACTAAACCATTTTCAACGCTCTAACCTGATGGTTATAGGTGTTCCTGAACATAGATAGGACAGTGTTGGTATGGTTTCTTTTATTGAGTTATTAATCAGAGCACAGCTCTTACAACTAAGAGAGCACGTAAAGTCCCATCTCAAGCTGGTCCTCTCGCAAAACACCCAGGAACAATTCTGTGGAATTTTTCTGAGTACCGGGTGCAATAATCAATTGTTAAAGCTATTCGGAAGAAGTCGTTTGAAGTACATACAAGAGGAATGAAGATTCAGCATTTTCTAATATATGGGGATCAAAACTGCCTGCAGGCAAAGGGAATTTAAGAATATTTTATCTGAGTTTCGTTCTGTTGGGGTACAAGCCACACTTGTACAGCAAGCACAATTTAAGGTCCTTAATAAAGAGAAGTTAAAATTTATTACAGAAGATAAAGAAGGTCAGTTTTTTTAACAACTGATATTCATAACGCTTGATGATATTTCGAGAAAGACCTAATGATGGAGAGATGTGAGATCATCAAGGGGTGGTTGGAAAGTAATGGCACTAAGATATGGCGCCGACTGGAATATCAGGAGATCCGGTTTTTGGGATTGAGTAAGACCCAATAGACTGGGGGCATGGGGATGAGGGGATTAAGCATAAAAAAAAATAGGATGGATGTGATGTATAGGCGGGTCTGGAATTATTGTATGTGTACAATATGAACTTCAAAATTGCATTTCAAAATAATGTATATGCTTACATAACTAATTTGATGCTTTTATGTATGCTGCTGGTAATGACATTTTGCACTTTAAAAGGGATGAATTAGGCATCGCGGTTACCAGTTACGCAAGTAATATATAAAGGGATAAAAGTACCACCTGACTTTTATTATAAGGATATTACAGGTCACTGGGAAGTTCCATAACCATATAGAGGAACAAGGCTGAAGGAGGTTATTTATAAGGTTCTAGAACTCCAAGGTGACTTGCAATATCTTTATCATGTTTGCCAGGAGGTACCTTATCCCATATAATACATGGTCAAATCATCACCATTCCCACAAACCACTTAGAATCTTAGTGCATATGAAAGAGCAAGCATGTCAGCAAGCATGATCAATGAAAGTAAATCCTCTGGTGCAAACATAAAGTCAAAGACGTGCTCGATATTTCTGGCAAACACATATTAGAAACAGTTTGATACAACGCAGTTCGGAAAAAAAAAGCTGCAGTAGCTTAAAATGTGTAAAAACTGACAGAAAGATTCTATCTTTTCTCTATCTAAGGAGTTCAAAAAAGAAACACCCTCTCTGCTTGTCATTGTGAGCTATTAAAATAGAGCAGAAGAAAGAGTAATGTTCATTTTTCATTGCTTTAAACAGCTGCTTCAATTATGCTCTGTGACCTGACCTGCCTTTCACCTCCGCTGATGGCTCAGGCAGCAGGCATTGCCATCAGAACTCGACTGTAATAACTTATGTCAAGTTCTAAAGTCCCAATAAAGAAATTAGAGACTGCCATTTATACACAGATTGCAGAATCCCATTTACTAATGTATCATATTGTTAGGAAATGGAGTGCTTGATATGGTGTGGTTGTGAGACATCACCGTGTAATACACTTGCAACGTCTTTAGGACCCTGAGATTTCGTTTGTCTAACCTTCAGCTCAACCCAGGGTAGCTTTGACTCCAAGCAGCAAAGTTTACACAAAGGAATACATGTAAAGCATTTAAACTGCGCAAAAACAATTGAAGAAATTGACAAGACACCAAGGAAATTCAACACCAATTTCTAAAAATAGAATGCATTTTTATACACCACAATGAAGAATGTACACAGGGGGGTTCTGGAGATGTAGAATTTAAGAGGTAAAGTCAGGGCCACTGGAATTAGGCGGCAGTAGAGGGCCAAATTATGCATCAGGGTTGACTAAATTATGCGGCAAGAAAAGCAAATTATGTGGCATTATGCTACACATTTTGGATAGTATTACTTTATTATTTTGTCAATTTTAAACTTGTTGCCTCTGTCTGGGGATTAGTTGCACCTCTTTAGTACCAGTTTAGCACCCAAATATAACAATAAGCAACAGAAAGGTGACCAGTTCAACTTTGCAAAGGGCCTCCCACTTTGCGGCAACACACGTCCCTGCATTATTTGGTAACCTTTGAACTGTTTGAGGTAGAAATAAAACATTGTTTAGGGTTAAATTCAACAGATTATGCAGCAGATGGATTATGTGGCAAATGCGTCAAATCTATAATTATGCGAAAATCACTGCAGCCACAAAATTGCACAATTCCAGTGGCGCTGGATATAGAAAATTAAAGCATTTCACTCAACCACAAACAAGCTTTGGCAAATTCATCAAATTTAACACTTAGAAACGTTTTCACCAAAAAGTGGGGTTAGTTGTAATGCGGTCACTTAAGAGTTACTTTAGGCAAGCCACTCCATTAGGGAGCCAGTCAGGGGGATCAGCACGTCCCTCAGAAACAGTTACTTTCACCAAAGAACCAGTCTTCAAGCGTTTCCAGGGGCTTTATCCTCAGTCCAATGGATTCCTATGGAGTGGTCCTGATGCTAAGGGTACATGATGCTGAAAGATGATGTGGATGCAACATGGTTGACCGTAGTGGTCTTCATGTAGGTTCTCCTAGGTACAAGAAAGTGATGAGGGGGTCCTGGCACAGGTTTCAACATCCCACAAGGTTCTCTTCAGTCTTGCCGAAGTCCGTTCGCCACTGGACTACCAGTCGTCCGGTGTCTCGGTCAAAGCCAAAGTCTTCTCCAGGTTGTAGTTGGCCTTTTGGGCGACCAAGCTGCACTCCAACAACTCTCCTGGGTCCAGCAGACTTGGGTGCAACTTCTTGGTGTCAGTTCTGCCCACATATGCCATCTGGCATGCGTCACCAGCAGGATGCAGTAGGCCATCAGGCCCAAAGCCGGAGGGTCATCCTGACTGAAACCCGGGATACCCGGGATAGAGGCTGAAAGAGCGGAATCATAGCCTGAATATCCCGGACTTGCTGCTCGGGAGGATAAACCCGTAACAGCATTGAATCCAGAACCGCTCCGATGAAAGGGAGCTTCTGAGAGGGACTCAGGTGTGAGTTTGGCGCATTGATGGAGAACCCCAGCAAATGCAGGAGGTCGGCCGTAGTCTGGAGGCAGGAGACGACTGCTTGGGGCGAGCCCGCCTTCAACAGCCAGTTGTCGAGGTAGGGGGAAGACTGACACCCCTGACCTGCGCAGATGACCTGCGATCACCGCCATCACTTTCGTGAACACCCGAGGGGCGCTGGTAAGGCTGAAGGGGAGCACGGCAAACTGAAAATGCTCCTGGCCTACCATGAACCGCAGGTAACGCCGGTGGGCCGGCAGGATAGGGATGTGAAAATAAGTGTCCTGCAAGTCCAACGCTACCATCCAGTCTGCAGGGCAGTCAGGACCTGAGCCAGAGTCAGCATCTTGAACTACTCCTTCCGGATGAAGCGACTGACGTCCCGGATGTCCAAGATGGGGCGCAAGCACCCCCTTTTCCTTCTTACGGACCAGAAAGTAGTGGGAATAACAACCAACCCCTACTTCCTGATCAGGAACGTACTCGATGGCCCCCTTGGCCAGGAGGGCATAGACTTCCTGACGGAGAAGAGCCAAATGATCCCCCGACATGCGGTGGTACCGAGGTGGCATGGCTGGAGGGGAGGACAGAAAGGGGAGGGAGTAACCTTGGCAGATTATCGGTAGCACCCACTTGTCCGATGTGATTTTGGGCCAGTTGTGGAGGTGGTGACGTACCCTGCCTCCTACTGGCGTGGGGTGCCCCCTGAAGCTCCGATTAGGAAGGCTTGAAGGTGGAAGCAGCGGGGTGGAGGTGGACTGACCCGCCCACTGGTTACCAGACCCGCCCCTGCGGAAGCCACGTCCGCGGCCAAGCTGAGGCTTGTTCTGTGCAGGCTTTCTGGAGGAGTGCCCCTGGGCGCCTTTACCCTGGCAACAAAAGGAACGAAATCAGGCGTGGCATGGCTCTTCGTGGAAAGCCGCCAAGACTTAGCCGCGGCCCATATGTCTTTGAAGCACCCCAGGGAATTGTCAGTCTTGTCGCCAAAGAGACGAGAGCCATCAAAAGGCATGTCCATGAAGTAGCTCTGGACATCAAGCGAGAACCCGGTAGACCGCAACCAGGCATGGCGCCGCAACGCCACAGTCGTGGAAATTGCCCTGCCCAAGGAATCAGCCATGTCCAGACCACACCTGATGGCAAATTTCGCTGCATCCTTGCCCTCCACTATTGCCTGGGAAAGGACAACCTGGACCTCCTCAGAACACTGAGGCAGGACCTATGCTACCGAATCCCACACTGCGTGAGAGTAACGGCCCAATAAGCAGGTGGTATTAACTGACTACAACACTAAGCTTACTGAGGAGAACAACCCCTTGCCATATTGGTCCAGCTTCTTAGAGTCATTATCCGGCGGAGCCGTGGAAAGGCACTCTGCGACGTTGAAGCCTGAATGACCAGGCTCTCCGGTGTGGGGTGAATGGTCAAGAAGGCAGGATCCCCAGGCGCCGGACGATGACGCCTAGCGATGTTCTTATCCACTGGTGCCCCCGAGGCTGGCCGCAAACAAGTGCACAAGAGGACTTCGGTAAGGGCCTCATTGAAAGGGAGCAGCGGTTCCGACAACATAGACGCCGTCTGGAGCACCTCCGTAAGGAGGTTGGTCTTAAGGGCCACCGTAGGGAGGTCGAGATGGAGAGCCTCCGCATCCCGAGGCAGCACAATGGTGTAGGAAGCGCCCTCCTCCATAGTAGGTGGAGGGGAGGCAAACCCCGGGTCAGAAGACCTAAAGTTCACCTGCTTTTTGAAGGTCATCCACCTAATACTGCGCGGAGTCACACTGCCATGCAAGGGGGGTCCTCGGAGCTGTCCCAATCCTCATCCGGCTCCGGAGTAGGAGCCGGCCGCGGGAGATGGAGCCGGCCGCGGCAGCAGGGCCGAAGCTGGAGAGGGGGAAAGCGGCGCCGGCCAGGGCCGACCCGGAGCCGTATCCCAATGCGGATCACAGGTTGGAAAGATATGGTCCGAGGGCAGGGGCGGGATAAAAGGCACCCAGTGTGGCGCCTGTGGCGGGGCTGGGGCCGGAGCCAAGTGCAGCGCCGGGGCTGAAGCCAGTGGTGCTGCACCTTGTGGCGCCATGGTCGGAGCCGAGGGCGCTGGATCCAGTGGCTCCGGCACCAGAGGCGGTGCCGCCGGGCCAACAGGATCTGGACACTGGACCACGGGCCCGCAGGTGCGCCGGCGGGAGCCCGAGGCCTAAACAGGCAGTCCATGGCAGCAAGAAACTCTTGCATTTGTTTGGGAGTCTCAGACAGACCCGGGTATAGCGGATAGGCCGCGGGACTGCCAGGCTCCGGAGGAGTCCCTGTCCACCTCGTCCGTCTCTGAGGAGCAACGTCGGACAGCGAACACGCTTTTTCAACTTTTTCTTATGGCGTCGCTTACCGGAATCTGAAGGTGAAGAATTAGAGACCGAGGAGCGGCAGCTCCAGTCCCGCGAGCGGTCCTGCGACCGGCCCCTAACGACTTAAAGCCGGGCATCCCTACGTACAACTAGGAGAACAGAGAAGGACAAAAGTCTCAAAAAAGTGGTCATAAAATGACCGAGGTACGTGCTCAATCCGGATCTGCGCTTTCGGTGGCGCCTAAGTAGTCTCCGTGACGTCATCTCGCCACAACAGTGACAGACGCAGAGCCGCAAAACGCCACCTACCAGTGCGCAGGGGTACTGCTAAGTGGAAAACTTTCCGGATCCAGTCTGAAGCCTGGGGAATATTCTAAAGTAAGGAATCTATCACTAACATGTCTCTTTCAGATATTCTAGTCTGCAATGGTGGACTGGGAGGCTCGTTTTACTCGTCACACCCAGGGGGGCACACCAGTGCTGCAATCCATGGGGGGATACTAAATTACAGGCCCTGGGTACCATTTAATAGGGACTTACGTGTAAGTTAGTCCATGCTAATTGGGTCTACCTAATGTAACATACACAGTTTTGGGTAATGACACTCATACTGAGTCCTGTTTACGAGGCCTCCGTGCACTTCCAAAGTAAAAAAAAACAGCAGTCACAACAAGATGATGGATGGAGTGCTGAATCTTTCAACCACTCACCCCTCAGTCACAGATATGGGTTTAATCCATTGTTCTTTTGCTCACTATGCAGCGCAGTTTTGACCCAGCCATTTGCAAATCAGGCCAGGCAAGGTCCTCACTAGACCAGAAACAAGCATCCTGGGACCCATTTTGGGGTATCACCCCTCATCAGCCAGGCTAGCACTAATCCAGCAGCACAACAAGCAAGGGACCCACATCCGGGCATACCCTTGGCCACTTGGGCGAACACAGAAAACACAACTAGATGATGGAAATAGTGCAGAAACATTTCAACCACTTACCCACAGTAACAGATCTGGGTTTAATCCATTGTTCTTTTGCTCACCATACCACCCCAGTGTGGACGCAGTCATATGCAAATCAGTCTTGACCCTGTTCCTCATGGGAAGAGTCCAGCCCGAACTGCCAGGCTAGGTACTCCTTAAACTGGAAACAAGCAGCCTGGGACCGGTTTCGGTGTTTCACCCCTCATCAGCCAGGCTAGCTTGAACCTTGTGGTGCAGAGAGCAAGGGACCCACGTCTGGGCATACCCTAGGCAGCTTGTGGCAAACATAGTAAACACAAGAAGATGATGGACGGAGTACTGATACCGGTCCCAGGATGAGTGTATGCGTGTCTCACAAGCTAAAAGTACACTAACGAACGATGGGTTGAAATGGTACCACCCGCAATACTCTAACCAGTGGTTAGACGTACTGCAAGCATTCCTCCCAACACTTTTTATGTGCACAAGCTAAAATGTAATGTTCGGGGAAAGAGATATAGGCAATGAAAAATAGTTCTCAATATTAGTAAAATTAGTGAGTTTGGCCAAGCCAGATTCACTCCTTAGATGGGCACAATGCACTGGCATGTTATTACGTATACGGAGACCTTTAATGTGAAAAATATTCATGGGTTTAACCATTGGCAGTGTACCACTGAAAATATTGGGATTCAGAAAAAGACTATCCTATTGATGAAAATCGCACCACATTCGGACTGATTAATACAGAGATGAATAAAGTATGTTTCATGAAAATGCTAATGAAACAAAATGACATCTGGATAACAAGTCTGCTGTTTCACAGATCCTCATAGCATCACTTCATTGCTTTTAAGTTAGAAAGAGCAGACTATGTAAATAACCACTGATTGGAGTGGCTCGTCACACAAGTAGCATTCGAAATGATGCACTATGATAGCTGCACACTTACCCTGTTCTCAATTAAATCACAATAAACTTAGCTTGGTGTTTTTATAATTTTCTGCTTCTTACACAGTGATGAGATGGGAATAATTGCCTAATTCCACTCGGAGTCTGAACATGGCAGCGAATCTTAATATTTTTAGGCTAAGCATAAATGTACATATTGTTTACATGATGGTTTTAGTAAGTGTAGATCTGTGTAAACTGAGCGTGTTTAAAACGTATACATATAACAATAGGAAGAACTAGATGTATGTGACAAAGCTATGTTATTTAATTAGGGGTGATATGTCTATTATATAAACCGAAAACTTGTAAAACTCAGTTTGTACGGCACTCTTTTTGCTCAGATCATATGGATCAGATACAAAAAGTTAACAATAAGCTCAAAGACTAAGCTAGGTGGCCTGTGTTACTATCTGGAGATAGCTCGTCAACAAAGGTAGTGTTGCAGATAATCCAACTTTCTTTACCATGAACTTCTCACAAAAACTCAAAGAAATCTTAAACAATACGTCACATCACATTAGGTACTAGATGAACAACTTAGTTTGGTAACACACTTTCTGGTGGATACTCTAGATCTAACTGCAGACTCCTCACCTTGTGTAGCTCCTAGGTGCAAGACTGGATCCAGAGATCATGATATTGCTCCCGTGCACCAGCAAGTCGCTTCATGTAGCTCTGCACACATTTCAAATTGCCCGGAAAGTGACAACAGAGCTACATTACAGTGCTACCCCTGTGCAATGTCGTTGGTTTCTTGACTGATTGCTCAATAAGTGACTAAATGTGGAAATACGCAGATCTCTAGACTGGGCCCTTTCTATGCAAGGAATAAGGGACAATTCCACAGAACGGTGAGGTTGAGGGCAGTGAGGAATCTACAGTTAGATAATGTATCCACAAGAAACAGCATTATCGTTCTTCTGATGGATACTTCTAACTGGAGATTCCTCATCTATGGAAAAGATACCAAAGAGGTACCTCCTCCGGTGGTGGGTCTGTGGAATGACAAACATATCTGATAGCTTAGCATGCAAAGGGTCAATGTTACCGGTGCCACACCAAGTTCCAACTTGTCCCAATGTCCAGCATAAAAATATGTTGTATAGGGACATCTCCCAGACAGAATGGCATCCACTATTTCAGGAGGTAGATCAAATGCAGGCAATTTCCACTGCTCAATCACCACAAATGGAGATATAGATTGTGCAGGCCAGCATTCAGGACCGTGTCCTTCTGCTGTGATAGAAGATCCCCAAAGCAGCAGGTTGATTGGAGGAGAGATGCTCATGCCCATAAGGTCTAGGTACCACACTCTCCTGGCCCAAAGTGGAGCCACTGGGATAACTTAAGCTTGGTAGTTGCAGTTCTTCTTAAGAACTCAAACCAGGAGAATGAGCAGCATAAAAGGCACCCAAAAGTCCTGTGCTCCACTTAGGTGGAATTATTATTACTATTAGGATTTGTATCGCGCAGCGAATCATCCCTGCAGGGATCTCTCGGCGCTTGTGGCAGGACAATGCTAACGGCAAACACAGAGTAACGACTTTAGAACAGCCAGGTCTTTAACCGCTTCTTAAACTTTTCCAGACTGGAGCAGGTGCGAAGCTCTTCAGGAAGACGGTTCCAAGGAAGAGGGGCTAGATGAGAAAAAGCTCGTCCTCCCATTTTGACTTTCCTGATTTTACAAGGAAGGAGGAGATTACGGTTGCTAGATCGTAGTAAGCGTACAGGTGTATAAGCAATTATCTTCCTCCTTAGGTTGAGTGGGCCAGTCAACTGCAGAGCTCTAAACACCATTACCAGAAGCTTAAACATTGCTCCCTTCCTTATAGGTACCAATGCAGCTGTTGCAAGAGAGGGCGATAGGGAGTACTCACTGGTTTATTAAGAACCAGCCGTACCGCCGTATTTTGCACTACATGTAGCCTCGCCATTAGGTTCTCCCTGATTCCTACTAGTGGCGCATTGCCATAATCTAGTCTACTGACTAGTAAGGTCTGTACTAATGTCCTTCTAGCTCCACCAGGATCCAGGGGAAGATCCTTAGCATCCGCATGATGCCGAAGCATGTTCCTGATACTAATTTCACATGTTCTTTCAACGAGAGCTTGTCGTCAATCCAGATACCCAAGTTCCGTGCTTGTGTGGTTGGATTTGGTGCCTCCCCTAGTTCCGATGGCCACCAATCAGAGGACCAAATCTCCGTAGCCTTCCCGAATAGGATGATCTCCGTATTATTCGAGTTTAACTGCAAGAAGTTCTTGCTCATCCAGGTAGAGATTTTCAACATACAGGCCTTGAACTTGGCTCGCGTTTCCTCTGGGTCCGTCTCGAAGGGGATTATCACCTGCGTGTCATCCGCATACGAGAGTGTCTCAAAGCCGCAAGATTTAATGATAGAGGCTAGCAGAGCCACATAGATGTTAAATAAGGTGGGACTTAAGATGGAGCTCTGCGGACCCCCTTATCCACTACTGTGCCTGAGAGACAATTGACTTTAACTGGACACACGGAGTTCTGTTAACAAAGTTCTGTATCCAGGTCCAGGCTTGGCCTTCGACACCAATCTCCCACAGCCTATTTAACAATACACGATGGGAGATGGTGTCGAAGGCTGCTGAGAGATCCAGAAGCACCAGCATAGTGGGGATCCCTTTATCTAGTGACATCCTGATAGTGTCCATGACTTTCACCAGTGCCGCTTCCGTGCCATGGAGTGCACAGAATCCTGATTGTGATGGATCGAGTAGACCATGCTGTTTCTAGGTATTCCATTAGTTGCTTGTTTACCAGAGACTCCATGACCTTCGAGCTGCTTGGAAGGAGGGAGATTGGCTTATAATTTTGCAACTCTGTCGGGTCTGCTTGCACCTTTTTAAGCAGAGGTTTTATATGTGCTTTGTCCATTTTCTTGGAAAAGTGGCCTTGGCCAAGGATATGTTGCATACCTCAGCTAGTGAGGGGGCTAAGATCGGGGCTAGTTCAGCCATTATAAAAGGCACCACCGGATCTGTGGGTGCTCCTGATTTTGTTTGTGCCAGCAGAATTTCCACTTGTTCTATGGTGATGAGTGAGAAGGAGTCTAGTTTGGGTAGTGAGGAGTCTCTCTCAACAGGAGCTGCCCGCTTCGAAGCTTCTCCCCTATTCATGGAGCTGTAGATCTTGTCAATCCTATCCTTGAAATGATTTGCTAGTTCATTGCATAAGGTTTGTGTTGGGATAGTGGGTGAGGTGTTTGCCTTGGGGTTGTAAATTCCTTAAGTATTTTAAAGAGCTCCTTAGAAGAGTTATTTGCCTCCCGTATTTGTGAGCCTAAATAATCTCTTCTCGCTGTATTGCAGTTTTTTAAGTAAGCTTTATGTGACTCTGAAAAGGTCTGTTGATCCTCTGGCCGCTTGGTTTCCTCCATCTTCTTGCTCTACCTCTACACCGGGCCTTTTCCTTTTTGGGTTTCAGAATACCGGGAAACTGAGGAGGCCCTTTCCTGCATCCGAACAGTTTTAAGTGGTGCTATAATATTTAGAGTGTCTCCAATTGAAGCCTCCCATTTATCTAGGGCCTTGTCACTTACCTCTCCTTTATCAAAGGAGGGGGGTTTGAAAGCCTGACTAAACACCCCCGTGGTGACCTTCCCTCACGCTCTCCTAGGGCTCACTCTGCATTGGGGCATGATGCCTCTTTCTATCCCCTTGGCGGTAGACTTGAGTGCGAAGTGGTCGGTTCAGGTTAGTGTCTCTGGAGGGTCTGCCGATAGGCCTATGTTTGCAAAAATATTGTCCAGGGTATACCCAGGATGGGTTCATGAATCAATAGTGAAAGCCCTAATGACTCCATGTCTGATACCAGACATATGTTGTCTGTATTGGCGTGGTCGTCAAGGTGATGATTGAAAACAACCGCCAAAAAGAAGAGTTCCGATTGTGTGATGTACGATGCGAGGGACTCCAATAGTGAGGTACAGAACGCTTTATTGCTTTCTCCTGGAGGGTGATACACTACTGTCCCCATCACACTTGCATTATCCCCGGACTGAAGCCGAAACACCATACGTTCCAAACTATCAATCAATCAATCAATCAGGTCATTTGTAGAGCGCACTACTCACCCGTAGGGTCTCAAGGCGCTGGGAGGGGGGGGGGTGCCGCTACTGCTCGAACAGCCAGGTCTTGAGCTTCCTCCTGAAGGAGAGGTGGTCTTGGGTCAGGCGCAGATTGGTCGGAAGTGAGTTCCAGGTCTTGGCGGCCAGGTAGGAAAAGGATCTTCCTCCTGTTGTCGCTCTTCGGATGCGGGGGACGGCGGCGAGGGCGTGGTTGGTTGATCTGAGGAGGCGCTTGGGAGTGTAGAAGTTGATCCGGTTGTTGAGGTAGCTCGGGCCTTGGTCGTGTAGGGCTTTGTGCGCGTGGGTGAGGAGCCGGAAGGTGATTCTCTTGTTGACCGGGAGCCAGTGCAGATCTCTCAGGTGTCCGGAGATGTGGCTGCGTCGGGGGATGTCGAGGATGAGTCTCGCCGAGGCGTTCTGGATCCGCTGGAGTCTCTTCTGGAGTTTGGCCGTGGTTCCGGCGTAGAGGGCGTTGCCGTAGTCCAGTCGGCTGGTGACGAGGGCTTGGGTGACCGTCTTCCTCGTCTCGGTGGGGATCCACCGGAAGATCTTACGTAGCATGCGCAGGATGTTGAAGCATGACGAGGAGACGGCGTTGACTTGTCTGGTCATGGAGAGGGAGGAGTCCAGGATGAAGCCCAGGTTGCGTGCGTGGTCCGTCGGTTTGGGTGCGGTGCCCAGGGCGGGGGGCCACCAGGAGTCGTCCCAGGCGGAGGGCGTGGAGCCCAGGATGAGGACCTCCGTCTTGTCTGAGTTCAGTTTCAGGCGGCTGGTCGTCATCCATTCGGCTACGTCTCTCATCCCTTCGTGCAGGTTGGCTCTGGCGGTGGCGGGGTCGTTGGTCAGGGAGAGGATCAGCTGGGTGTCGTCGGCGTAGGAGATGATGTTCAGGTTGTGTTGGCGTGCGATGGCCGCGAGGGGGCTCATGTAGACGTTGAAGAGGGTTGGGCTCAGCGAGGATCCTTGGGGTACGCCGCAGATGACTTTGGTGGCCTCTGACTTGTACGGTGGTAGGCGGACTCTTTGTGTTCTTCCGTCGAGGAAGGAGGTGATCCATTCCAGTGCCTTCTCCTGGATTCCGATGTTGCTGAGGCGCTGTACTAGGGTGCGGTGGCAGACAGTGTCGAAAGCCGCGGAGAGGTCCAGGAGGATGAGGGCCGCTGTTTCTCCGTTGTCCATCAGAGTTCGAAGGTCGTCGGTGGCGGCGATGAGGGCGGTCTCGGTGCTGTGGTTCGCTCGGAAGCCGGACTGTGAGGGGTCGAGGGATCCATTCGTCTCGAGGAAGGCGGCCAGCTGTTTGTTGACGGTCTTCTCGATGACTTTGGCCGGGAACGGGAGGAGCGAGATGGGACGGTAGTTCTTGAGGTCGGTGGGGTCTGCTGTGGGTTTCTTGAGGAGAGCGCTGAGTTCGGCGTGCTTCCAGCTCTCAGGGAAGGTGGCGGAGTCGAAGGAGGTGTTGATGATGATTGTTCTGCACTGTATCCAGAAGTTTAATGTGATAAGGGGCACGTGTGGCTATAGCCAGGCCCCCTCCCCTCTTGTTCACCCTATGTAGTCGTGTGATAATGTATTCCTCAGGGAATGCTAGGGCTAGCACTGGTGTGGTATGACTCTGGAGCCAGGTCTCCGATATGAGACATATGTCTGGCTTAAGATCCTCTAACAGGTCCCATAATTCCACAAAGTGCTTAGGGATCGATCTCGCATTAATATACAGGCCCTGGAGGGGCCTCTTTTCTTTTTTGTGCTGGCAGTTATTACCTGTACTTCGGGCTTTGTTGATTTTGTTTCCTCGCTTACCCTGGGACTGAGAGTGAGAGTGAGAGGGCTCAGCTGTTTGTGTTGTGTGACTGCCCACCTACAATGGCCACAACTCTCGGTTAGTATTTAATTTCCCCCTAAGCGTGCTCCCTTACAGCTCCCACTCGACATGTTGTCCCTCAAATACAGTAACTCCTCTTTCGAGTACTTAAGGATCGTCATTTTCTTTTACCTGTTGCCGGGGGCAGAGTTTCCTGGCAGTCGGCAGCGTCCAGGCGCAGCCAGGCTTGACATAGGTGCACCCGCTGTGCGCGTCCGCTGCGCATCCATGCAAATCCTGAATTTATGCCCCGAGTTGGAAACTAGAATGCTAACCACCTCAAAATGGAAGCCAAAGTTTGGTCGCCTCTTCCTCTACTCGGCAGCCTCTCTCCACTCAAACAGGCATATGTGTGTGTGTCGGCAGTGGACCGGAGAGTTGCCTCTGCTGCCTTAAAATTCCCCAAATCAAGTAAATTACAGTGTGTAGTGGTGCAAATCTTAAAAATTGTCAAAGAATAGTTAAAATCATGTGCCCTGTACGCTACAGTCTAATCACAATTATTAACTGGCAGCACATCGTTGTAGGTCAATTGCCGCAGCTAGTATCCAAACCGATGTGCGTTATCCAAACCGCTGCACGTCCCTGCAAATCCTGCATTTATGCGCCCCGAGTTAGCAACTAAAGCACAAGTTACCTAACTTCGGTAACGATATATCTGTAAGAAACAGTAGTTAGCGTTAGATTCCTTACCTTAGAATATCCCCAGGCGTCAGACTGGATCAGGAAAGTTTTGCATAGCAATACCCCTGTGCGTCAGTAGGCTCCGTCTGTGGCTCTGCGTCTGACGTCGTGGTCGCCGGAATGACGTCGGAGTACTTAGACGCCGCCCTCGCGCGTTGACGTCAGTTCTTGTACATAGCTTTCCGCGCCAGGAACACAGAGCCATGCCAGAGACCAACACTGGTGCCATAAAACTAGGGCCCTCAAAGGGAAATACCTTAACCCTAGATATCGGTCCGCAGAACCGGGAGGATGGGTGGGGCAGTAAGGAATCTAACACTAACTACTGTTTCTTACAAATATATCATTACCGAAGGTAATTCACTTGTGCAGCTGAAAGAAACAGGTTAGTGTTAGATTCCATACCTTGGAATAGATACCCCAGCAATACCAACCCTGGTGGTGGGTCTGCGGACCAAGATTACACCAGAAAGTCCTGGAGAACAGAACGGAAGAAAAAGCCATCTCTCCGGACTTGGCTGTCCAGGCAGTAGTGTCTAGCAAACGTGTGCAGCGAGGCCCAGATGTCCTGCAAGGGGACTCCCCGACCCAGGGCAGTAGTAACCGCCGTGGCCCGAGTGGAATGGGCCCTCAGCCCAACAGGGGGATCCTTCCGAGCCAAAGAGTAGCATACTTTGATACACAATGCGACCCACTGAGAGATGGTCCGTTTGTGTATCGCCCGTCCTTTCTTAGCACCCACGTAACCAACAAAGAGCTGGTCATCCACCCAGAACTGGCGTGTGCGATCAAGGGAGAAGGAGAGCGCACGTTTTGGGTCCAGACGGTGGAGCCTCTCTTCATCCTTAGAAGGATATGGAGGCGGAAAGAAGGTGGGCAAAGTGATGGACTGCCCGATGTGAAAGGCTGTAACTACCTTGGGCAGGAAAGAAGGACGTGTTTTTAACACAACTTTGTCCGGATGGACAGAAAGGAAAGGAGGTTTAGAAAAAAAGAGCCTGGCGCTCACTCACTCTCCAGGCAGAGGTGATGGCAACCAGGAATGCAGTCTTAAGAGTTAGAAGACGGAGAGGACAATTGTGAAGCGGCTCAAAAGGAGCGCACATCAGATAAGTAAGAACAAGGTTCAAGTCCCACTGATGCATCACGAAAGGAACAGAAGGGAACGTGTGTGATGCCCTTCAAGAATCTATTTACAATAGGGGGCTTGAAAAGGCTGATCAGGAAGCCTCAATAAGGCGGAAATGGCAGAGGTAGCCCTTAAGAGCGCCCAGAGCAGAGCCCTGCTGGGCAAGAGAAAGAAGGAAGAGGAGAACCTCTGAAAGAGGGGCAGAGAGAGTATCCACAGCCTTTGCTGTGCACCATGCCACAAATGTGTTCCACCTGCAGGCGTATACCGTTTTTGTGGAGGGACGCCTGGCTGCCAGAATCACATCACATACTTCAGGAGGCAAGTCAA
This sequence comes from Lissotriton helveticus, assembly GCF_964261635.1. Lineage (NCBI taxonomy): Eukaryota > Metazoa > Chordata > Amphibia > Caudata > Salamandridae > Lissotriton > Lissotriton helveticus. The sequence continues at coordinate 533,030,812 of NC_136069.1, forward strand.
ATGGCCTCAACTGTCACCGCTCAATCTCCACGCATGAAGGTGGAGGCTAGACAGGTTCGGGTGGAGGACCGTCCCCTGCTGGGGAAACAACCTTTACAACGCAACTTTTACAACGCACTACCATTACAACGAAACTTTTACAACGCAAAAAAAGTTTTTGCGTTGTAAAAAATTCGTTGTAATGGTATGCGTTGTAAAAGTATGCGTTGTAACGTCATACATCCCCCCTGCTGCTGTGACATAAGGTCCTCCTGAAGAGGCAGACGAATCGGAGGATCGACTGACATGCTGAGTAGCTCGGGATATCAGTATCTTCGTGCCCAGTCCGGAGCCACAAGGATGACTAGGGCCCGGTCTCTCCTGATCTTCTTCAGCACTCTGGGCAGAAGTGGTGTAGGCGGAAAGGCGTACAACAGACCGCAGCTCCACTCGCGACAAAAAGCGTCGCCGAGCGAGTGCCGCCTTGGAAATTCCAATGCACAGAACTGATGACATTGCGCGTTCTCTTCGGTGGCAAATAGATCTAACTAAGGCTCTCCCCACAGCCGAAAGAGGCCTTGCGCCACGTCCGAGTTCAGACGCCATTTGTGATCCATCATGCACCGGCGGCTGAGTTCGTCCGCCCTGGTGTTCAGGGAACCTGCCATGTGTTGAACCACCAGTGTGACGCCCTGGTGTTCCAGCCATGTCCAGAGGCGCAGAGCCTCCTGGTAAAGGGTCCACGACCCCACCCCGCCCTGTTTAAGGTGGTACCACATGGCAGTGGTGTTAAATGTAAATGTAAAATGTCAAGGTATTTGTAGAGCGCACCGTCACCAAGCGGTTTCCTGGCACTATTACTCATACCGCTGTGGAACCCTTCCTGGCTTTCCCTGTGAAGTGTCCACTCCTGGGCATCCCCAGGGTGAAGCCAGGCATCCTAGCGCTGTTGGGGCCAGTGTGGAGGTTAAGCAAGCTATTGCCCAGAGTTGCAGCGTGGGGCACATGATTAGAATAGGCACTGAGGCGAAAATTATCAGGTCCGAGGAAATTGAGCCCAAGACCCGCAGAGGCGGGAATTGAACCCTGGTCCCGGGCCAGAACTCTGCATCAGGGTCTGCCGCTCTAACCATTGACCTAACAACAGTGATGGGTCCTGGCTCTCACTCAGCAAGGCTGAGCCATTAAGATTATAGAACAAATCAGTTGTGAAATGATCTCATGAACAACAAGATGAAATCCAGTTTTAAAGATTGCTATTTATTTATACGCAAACTTTTTAAATATTCATTTGTTTTTTCAGACAGCGTTATCTATTGTGCATTTCAATGACAAACACTACAATAAGACATTACAACACTACTTATTGTAGTGTTTATGTCCATTTGTCATTGAAATGCACAATAGATAACGCTGTCTGAAAAAACAAATGAATATTTAAAAAGTTCGCGTATAAATAAATAGCAATCTTTAAAGCTGGATTTCATGTTGTTGTTCATGAGATCATTTCACAAACTAAGGAGGAGTCAGTCTCAGCATTGGCAATTGATTTGTTCTATAAGCTCTAACCATTGAGCCACACTCCTCCACTGGTGTTGTCCGTGAACACCTGCACTACACTTCCCCGGGCAGGGGGAAGGAATGCCTTCAGTGCAAGACGGATTGCCCGCAGCTCCAGAAGGTTGATGTGGTGCCGGGACTCCGCCGGAGACCAGAGGCCTCTGATCTCCGCCTCTTCCATGTGGCCTCCCCACCCCTGGAGGGACACGTCCGTCACATCTACGTGCTCCGGTTGGAGTAGGGAGAGGGATCTGCCCAATCGCGGTCCGTGAGCCACCACTGCAACTGTCTTGCAGTGCCCTCCGGGATCAAGACATGGTCGGACAAGTTGCCCTGATGCTGGGCCCACTGAAACTTCAGGTTTCACTGCAGAGCCCGCATCCGCCACCTAGCGTGATGCACCAGAAGGATGCAGGAGGCCATCAGCCCCAGAAGCCACTGCGTCAACCTGAACGAGACTCGGGATAACGGCTAAAAGATCGGAATCAAAGCCTGAATATCCTGAACACGCTGTTCGGGAGGATAAACCCGAAACTGCGCAGAGTCTAGAACTGCTCCGATGAAGAGGAGCTTCTGAGAGGGACACAGGTGTGACTTCGGCACATTGATGGAGAACCCCAGCAGGTGCAGGAGGTCGGCCGTAGTCTGGAGGTGGCTGACAACTGTCTGGGGCGAGCCCGCCTTCAACAACCAGTCGTCGAGGTAGGGGAAGACTGAAACCCCTAACCTGTGCAGATGAGCTGCGACCACAGCCATCAGTTTCGTGAACACCCATGGGGCGCAGGTAAGGCCGATGGGGAGCACGGTAAACTGAAAGTGCTCGGTGCCTACCGTGAACCGCAGGTAACGCCGGTGGGCCGGCAGGATGGGGATGTGAAAATAAGCGTCCTGCAAGTCCAACGCTACCATCCAGTCTCCCGGGTCCAGGGCAGCTAAGACCTGAGCCAGTGTCAGCATCTTGAACTTCTCCTTCTGGAGGAAGCCGTTGACATTCTTGAGGTCCAAGATAGGGCGTAGGCCCCCTTTGCCCTTCTTGGGAACCAGAAAGTAGTGGGAGTAACAACCACACCCTACTTCTGGCCCAGGAACGAGCTTGATGGCCCCCTTGGCCAGGAGGGCCGTAACTTCCTCTCGCAGAAGATTCAAGTGATCCCCCGACACGCGGTGGTACTGCGGTGGCATGGCTGGAGGGATGGCCTCGAAGGGGAGGGAGTAGTCCCTTTGGACAATTTGCAGCACTCACCTGTCCGAAGTGATGTTGCGCCAGTGAAGGAGGTGATGGCGAACCCTGCCCCGCACTGGCGTCATGTAGGCCTGAAAGCTCGGACTAGGAAGGCTTTGAGGCGGATGCTGCGGGCGTGGATGTGGACTGACCTCGCCGTTGTCCCCGGGCACCGCCACAGCGGTTACCATGTCCACCACCGCGCTGGATGTTAGTTGCAGCCCATGGCTGGTAGGGCGTGTGGGGGCGCCCCTTCCTTGGCCACGAAAGGAGCGAAAGGCAGCAGCTTGCAGGCACGGGGCCGACAGGCCCAAGGACTTGGCCGTAGCCCTGGAGTCCTTAAAGCGCACAAGCGCACAGTCTGCCTTGTCGCCAAAGAGGCGACGGCCATCAAACGGCATGTCCATAAGGGTGTTTTGGACATCAGCCGAAAAGTTGGCGGACCTCAGCCAGGCGTGGCGACGAATCACCACCGCCGTTACAATCACTCTACCTAGCGAGTCCGTTGTATCCAGTCCACACCGGATGGAATACCGTGCCGCATCTCGACCCTCCGTAAGGGCTTGGGCGAGTTTAGTCCGGGCCTCCTCCGGACATTTTGGCTGCACGCCCGTGACCATGTCCCACAGAAAGTGGGTATAACGGCCCAAGAGGCACGCTGTGTTAACAGACCGCAACCCCAAACTCAGTGAGGAGAACATCTTCTTGCCATACTGTTCGTACCTCTTGGATTCCCGATCGGGGGGAGCTGTCGGGAATGAATAATAATAATAATAAAGGGGGTCTTATCATGCGCGGACTTAGCCCAATGGGCATCAAGGTGCCTAATTCCAAATCCAGCTCACGACAAAACCAGGCAGCTCAACCTGTGTAAGCTCTCGAAAAGCACCACGTTTTTAAAGCCTTTTTAAAGAGCGCTAGAGAGGGGAGGACCTTCAACTCCATCTGCAAGATGTTCCAAAGCTGTGGCGCGACGACGGAGAAGGCCCTAGCTCCCCATCTGGTAAGCTTAAAACGAGGGACAACAAGTTGAAGTAGTCCCGATGAGCGCAGACACCTTGTAGGGTGATAGCGAGTGAGCAGATGACTAATAGCGTTCTTAGAGCCGTCCTCGAGAGCTCTGTAAGTTAGACACAGAATTTTAAAATCAATTCTGTGCTGAATAGGAAGCCAGTGAAGGTCTCTCCTCGCAGCAGTAGCAGAAGAGGCCCTGGGAAGATCCAGGACAAAGCGTGCAGCAGCATTCTGCACAATTTGCAGACGGTGTATAAGGCCCTTGTTGGATTCCATGTAGAGAGAGTTGCAGTAGTCTAGCCTGGAACCAACAAGGGCAACTGCAATCTGCTTGCGTGCTTGGAGAGACAGATAGCTGCGGATTCTGTTGAGCGTCTTGATCACGCCCCAGCAGGTCGAGACGGTCCGATTCACCTGTAGGGACATCGAGAGTGAAGTGTCGAATACCACACCCAGATTTCTGGCAGATTGCGAGGGAGTGGGGCAGATGCCAAGAGAAGTAGGCCACCACTCACTCGACCAGATATCTTGGTCCTTTCCAAAGACCAAGACCTCAGTCTTGTCGCCATTTAGCTTCAGGAAGTTGGCAACCATCCAATCTGCAACGTATTGCATACTGGACCTGAAGTTAGAGGCAGATGATACGACAGAGGACTGAGTAAGTGAAACCATAATCTGGGTGTCATCGGCGTATGATACCACCTCCATCCCCTGAGATCTTACAAGCCTAGCAAGGGGGGCCACATAGATGTTGAACAGGGTCGGACTTAATGCCGACCCCTGTGGCACCCCACATTGCAAGGACTTAGCTGGGGAGAGGTGGTTGCCGAGCATCACTCTCTGTTCCCTATCAAGGAGGAAGGAGTTGAGGAGACTCAGGGCCGAACCCGTGACACCTGCCTCCCTAAGCCGAGATGTTAAAATGGCAGGAGACAAGGTGTCAAATGCGGCCGTGAGGTCCAATAGCACAAGAACAGTAGTTTGTCCGGCATCCACCTTGAGTCGGATGTTATCGACTACAGAGGTGAGAGCAGATTCTGTGCTGTGATGTTTTCGAAATCCATGCTGGGTAATATCAAGATACTCCGCAGCTTCAAGGAAGGAGGAAAGGTGGCAATTCAAGTGTGCTTCCAAAATTTTAGCCGGTGCAGGGAGCAGAGAAATCGGTCTAAAATTTTTCAAGAGACCAGGATCAAGTGAGGGCTTCTTAAGGAGCGGCCTCACAATGGCCTTCTTCCATGTTGATGGAAAAATGCCTTGGGCTATGGCCTTATTCATCACCTCAAGTAGAGGGGGCAGGAGGCTGTCCCTGCACTCCTTTAACTTTTTTAGAGGCAATGGATCCAATGGAGAGGAGGACTTCGTTTTGTCAAGGAGAAGATTCAATCCCTCCCGGGACATAGAGGGAAAATCAGAGAAGAGGCTAGGAGGAGCGGTAACCAGTGACTCGGAGGAACGGATACCTAATAGACTGTCTTCATCCAGAGAAAGACGTTGTACCTCTAAGGAAGTGTGGATATCAGAGATCTTTTTATGAAAAAAGTCTACAATATCGTCACAAAGCCGTTGAGAGCTAACTACGGGATCAGGGAGTTGAAGGGAACATAATGAGTCCGCAATTTTAAAAAGCTCCCTGGAAGAAGTGAGTGAGCTGGTCAGGTCAAATTAGAGAAGTATTCCTGCTTCTCTATTACCACTTTTTGCTTATACTCCCGCAGAGCAGACTTATGTGCCTCCCTGTCTATGGGATCCCAGGATTTCCTCCATCTCCTCTCACTCTTCTGTCTGGGAGTTAGAGGCCTGGATGACCAGGCTCTCGGGGGTGGGGTGGGTGGACAGGAATCAAGGGTCGCCCGGAGCCGGGCGGTGGCGTCTGGCCACGTTCCCATCTACAAGGGGACCTGTAGCGGGCCTGGACCAGGTGCCCAGAAGAACGTCAGATAAGGCCTCCTTAAACGGCAGCAGAGGCTCTGAGGAGCTTGCCTGCGGTTTAAGGACCTCACTGCCGCGACGGGGATTCAAGGGATAAGGCCTTGGCCGCCCGCGTCAACACCACACTATAGGCAGCCCCCTCCTCCGTACGGTAGGAGGGGAGACAAAACCAGTGTCTGGCGAAGTGTCCAGACCACTGGCATCCCCAAGCTCACTTGACCAGTCCTGATAAGGCTGGCACTCACGTGCCAGAGGGTCCTCAGACCCCTCCCAATCCTCCTCGCCACCCATCTCCTGATACTCAGGGTCAAAGGATGGGGCCGGGTCATAGAAGTAAAAATCTCCTAGCGGCATCAAATACAGCGCCCGAATCGAGGGTATTACCAGGGACGGCGTCGGGGGCGACACCCTGGGGGCCGGCGAGGTCGTAAGGTCGACCGGCGACGACCCGGATCCAGTGGGACACTGCGGCGTCGGGACCGAAGTCGCCGACGGCGCCGCGGCTGGGGCTGAAGCACCCTACGGCGCCGGGGCCGAAGCACCCGGCCCGCTTGGGGACCCAGTCGGGGCCGCTTGCGCCATGGAACCCGACGGAGGAGACTCATGGCCATGAGGAAGGCCTCGATCTGCTCTGGCGTCACGTTCTGCCCAGGGACCGGCGGGTATGGAGCAGGCCGCGACGCCTGCGTCTCCGGCGGAGCCGCGTGGGTGGTGTCACCCGAACCCCCGGCCGCGTCGCACGAGCGTCGGGGGGAAGTCAGAAGATGTCGCCTCTTTGACTTCTTGTGCCTCTTACCTGAGGACTTGGAGCCCGAGGAATGGTGTCGACTCCCAGAGCTATGATGACTCTGGCCCCGCGACCGGTCCCTCGACCTCCTTCCGGACCGGGACCTCAAACTGTGCGGGTGCCGACTGCCGGAGCTCGAGGCGCTTGCGGGACCGCTCCCGCCTAGCCTTTGACATCAAGGCCCGGCAGTCGGGGCACGACTTGTCATCGTGGTTGGGCCCCAGGCAATGCAGACAGCGGCGATGGGGGTCGGTAACCGACATCAGTCGGCTGCAGTCGACGCAGGGTTTGAACCCGGGCATCTCGAAAACAGATCAAAAAGATCCAAAAAGTTTAGTCAAAAATTGACTAAAGGTTACCACTTTCTCCAGACCTGCGCTTGCTGGCGCGGAAAAAAGAAGAACGGACGTCAGAGCGCGAGGACGGCGTCCAAGTACTCCGACAACGTCATCCCGGCGCCAACGACGCCGACGACGGACGCGGAGCTGCAGACGACGCCTACCGACGCGCTGGGGTACTGCTACGCAAAAGTTCCCAGATCCAGTCTGACGCCTGGGGATATTCTAAGGTAAGGAATCTAATACTAACCTGTTTCTTTCAGATTGGGGTGACATGGTGAGCAAAGCAACAACAATAGATTTAATCCAGATCTATTGACTGGGGGTGAACGTTTTATTTGCTCTGCATTCCGTCCATCATCTGTGTTCAACATTCTGTCCATCAAGTAGCCTTTCAAATGTGTCTCAGATCTGCCACTACCAACCACGATGACACCGCAGTCCTGATGCCTGCTGATGCTGTCCCCGCATCTACCCAGACACCTTCCTCGAGGCTGCTGCCTACACCTGGGCCAAGGGAACGCATGAAGCACTGCCCAACGTCGACCGATGCCAGCACCTCCTGTCCACCATCGCAGAGTTGATAGCTGACATAGGTGACTGCCCGACGCAGTATCATCATACCGTACCGGTGCACGGCAGCTACACTACCTCCTGTGCACAGTAAGAAACCGACAACTCACCTCCCCTGCATTAGTAAGCATCCAACGCTTCGCCTCACCTCCCCTGTAGCAGTAAAGAACCGGCGCATCACCTCCCTGACGCAGTTATTCGAATAATCACAAAAGCTGCAGTTTCCTGGGGGTCAGTCTGACTATGGATGGCCCACACAGCTCACTGTCGGCGCCCTACTTTGGATTTGTACTGGTCACAATGTTAAGATAGCCCCAATTGGGGCTATTGTCTTCTAAGAGCTATACTTTTACAAGAAACCTTTGTAATAGTGATATTTTGGGTTGTATATGTTGGATTTTTGTTGTTTTGGTTTTGTTTGGTTTGGATTAAGATACTTAATTTTTCTAAACTGGAGTGGTGTCCATTTGTGGTGTTTTCACTGTGCTACTGTGGTTTACATACAAATGCTTTACACATTGCCTCTGTAGTAGAGCCTGACTGCTCTGTGCTAACCTACCTGAGAGTGAGCAAGGCAAACTTAGTGTACTTTCCTTCTGAAGGGTCCCTACTTGGACAGGGTGTATACCCCTGGCAACTAGAGACCCCTATTTCTAACATAGTATGACCTACTTTAGCCACTTTAAAGCCTCTGGGGATCGACTAGACTTTGTGCACACTATACCTTACTTTGGTAAAGTATATACAGAGCCAGCTTCCTACAGTATCTATTATGTTTACAAACATATACTTTTTCACAAAAAATATAATACAACCTATTAACCAAAAATCCTTTAAACCCACTATTTTAGTCCTTTTATTTATGTTGACATACATTCCAGTCAGTTGAATTTTTAGAAGTTTTGCGTCACTAGCCATTCACAAATTGGTGTTCCTATTTCCTAAATGGGAATCTTTAAGTTGCAGTTCGTACTGGAGATGTATAATACCATTGACACTTAAGACCCTCCTTACACCAAATCCTATAGGAATATTGACTCGATTGCACACACAAGTTTACCTGACTCAGTAGTAACAAATTTGTCAATCATTTCATCTGTTTTTTTTCTTTTTTCAATGTAGCATTTTTAACAGGCACCTTATCAAACTTTGTGTGAGGAGAACACAATCCTGGCACCTCAGAGAAGGGTACTCCCCATTCCACGGTTGGAACTCTTAATGGCGATTTCATAACACACCCCGTGGACCAATATTTATCATGCAAGTTATTACTGTACCAAAAGCCTGCCTTGAGTCCCAATAAGCTAGTAAATATTCAGAAAAAACCCTTTCAGTGGCACTGACTGGGTCACAAAGACAGAAACAATCCATGTATAACCATGATAGCAAGGATGCATTAGTGGAATTCTAAAGCGTCACTTACTTTACAAGTAAAACATAAAAGTTACCTCTTTTTGGAACAATCAACTCTTCTTTCTTTTTCTTTCTGTCTAGCTTGTCTTTTTCAGCCTTCTCTTTTGCTAATCTGGCACGCCTCTGTTTTTCATCTGCTTCCCTTCTTCGCATGTTCTCCTTTGATGCTTGCTGCAATAGATCAAAATAAATTCACTAATAGAAACCAAAAGTTTATGCAGAGCCGTCTTACCTACACATAGGTGTGACACGTTGAGAATTTTTGCAGCAGGGGTCTTGGTAGAAAGCTCGAACATTGTGTCACCAGAATCCGAGAAAGGTTATCAGATCAGCTGAATGAGTGACAGTGGATGAAGTCAAAGGAGATTCTTGAATTTAAGTGGATGTAATATGTATGTGGGAACGTTTTGGAATCCCCGAGAGCGTTAGTCCAGAAGTCTCAGTCTGAGACCGAGTACTGGAGGAGAGGAGGCAATAAGTAAAAGAATATCTACCTTTGACAAAACACTGACACTAGCACAGAATATTTGGAGGTCAGACTGCTCGGCCAATTGGAGTACCAGTAGCTCATCTTTATCAGGTGTGAGGAGCAGAAAAACGGTGAAGGGATCTGGTTAAGCAGTAAGTGGGTGACATGATGTGGAGCACCACTTACTGGGTTACCAACTCAGGTGGAGTTAGGGAATCAGTTTGGACTACACTCTACTGATGAGGAGTCATAGCTGCTCCAGATAATGACCCACAGTCAAGTTCGAAAGCTACATGCATCTCAGCAGGGTGCCCTGGTGTGTAGGGTAGGGAAGAGAAGCCTCTTTGAATGGAGATTAAGTACCTCATTTGTGAGACCGAAGAACACCACAACTCAAGTCTCCTGCTTTGATGCATTTCTATTTTTTTTAATGAACGCCATCAGCAAAGTGGTGTGTTATGATGAGCGCTGCACACCATAACAAGCACATTTAATTTATTTTAAACTGTTGTGATCTGTAACCCATAAATAACCATTCACTGTATTTTTCAGTCAATCTCTGGAGTATACATCCACTTTCGTTCCACAGAGTGCAATTGCTGTGTATTTTTTTAACTGTGAAAAATCCCCAATTTTGACTAATATGGTGATTTTCAAGATTGCAGATATTTTTATTATCCACTTCATCAGCAAATCCCACCTTGAAAAAGATCAAATGTGACTGGCAGAATGATTGAATTTGAATTTATAATACACAAAAAGATCAACTCTTTTTAACCACATTTTGAAATTTTATATAATTCTAATATTTCCAAAATATCTGGAAGCATCCACATTACAGCACAAAAAGCATGTTTTCTTAAAGGTCTACATTCACAGTAAGGCTGCAGTAATTCCATTCAGCGGTTTTTACTGTAATAGCGAGAAATCAAATTCCTATAGTTCAAGTTCAAGTTCAGGCATTTATAAAGCGCACTACTCACCCAGAGGGTCTCAACTAATAGTAGTTAAATGAAAAACAGATTTTATGCACACCCTTCCAATTACCTTTTTCCTGTGTACAGAACTGCAGGAACTTTAGCTGCTTACACTAAGTGATCGCCAAATCCTATGCTGATTTGTTCTCAGTAAATAAAAAAACAGCCTTTTTAATGAACTTATGAACCATAATCAAATAGTGGCAAGAGTCCTTAATGAATATATATATATATATATATATATATATATATATATATATATATATAAATCCACAATCCTGGAACGCCGAACAGCAACAGCAACGGACACAGCCAGGTACAGACCACAAGCCAAGGATTTCATAGAAAAATGAAGTGCTTTATTCCATCAATGGGGATGGCGGCATGACGTCATGTGATCAAGTCCGGGTTTCCCGGACGAAACGCAAGACCCAGAGACATGGGTGGTTAAATACTAGTAATAACACGAAACTCCTCCCACAAATATAATAGACATAAAAGAGTAATCGTTCAATAAAGAATTATTCCATCCACATATAATGTACAGAGTAACTGAATGCTAAATGCAAGAAAACCACTAAATTCATGTACATTTTGCAAAGTCTTAAACTGTAATCAAAAATTATTTTTGATAAACATAGAGGGCTAGTGCCCAGTGGATAATCATAATACCTTATTTTTATATATTATGATAGAACGAAAAAGTTAATGTCAGTTGGGGAATAATGTGAAACCAGTATTACAGTTATGATAACCACAAAGAGTTATTTTTTAAAGTGCCAAGAAGAAAAGTGCAAGGTGCTTAATCCCAATAGTTAGCAGCAAACATTGTATATCTAGGAAGAACCTAGAGCAGAATAAAAAACCTAATAAAGTGCAAAAAGTGCATGAAAAGTACAATTTTCAAAAATCGGCAGTCAATATAAATGTTCCATTAGGGGACGGGGAAAGGGGAACAGGACCAATCAAATATGACAGAATTCATGTATTGCAGCAGACAATAGGATACATATATAATACATAATTAGCACAGCTGGGTTTAAAAAGTCAAGCTTCAATCCTAAAGTGTTTTAAATATCAGAGTAAACAGTTTAAATTCATCCATAAACCATCCATAACATAATCAAAATAGATTAAAACCACATAAAAACGGTATAAAATCCATTGTAAAAAAGTTATGCATATGATGTGATAAAATATTTACAGAAAATTCTTAAGATCTTCTCCCATGTTCAGGCCATTAGGGATCTTACTGTTTAACCTCAAGATATATTGACTCTCTAATTGTCTGAGTCTCTTCTCTCTATCCCCACCCCTTTTGTTCACAGGGACTGCATCAATAACAAAGTATTGCAGGTCATTCAGATTGTTATTGTGTACCAGCTTGAAATGTCGTGCCACTGGATAATTGGGGTCAGAATTCACAATGGCACGAAGATGCTGTAAAATACGATTGAATACTTGCAGTTTAGTGCTACCAACATAGTGGAGCTCGCACGTGCATCTTAAAACATAGACCGCATGGTCTGTTTTGCAAGTATACACATTATTTATAGGGATTACTGCATCTGTAAGGGCCTCTACAAATTCGCTGGTGTTCACACCGAATTTACATGCCCGGCATGAACTACACTTCCGAAAACCTGTTTTACTAGAATACCAGTTAGGTTTACTGATGGTTTCAGGGCTGGTCTTAACAAGAGCATCCCTCATTGAGGGTGCTCGACGGAATGTAATGTTAGGAGAATCACCTACCAGAGGGCCTACTACAATGTCTGTTTTTAAGATGGGCCAATTGGATTTAATGATCTGCCTCATCTTTTTATGTTGGTTATTAAAGGTAGTGATTAGCCGAATGGCAGAATCTTTAACTGTAGCAACACCCTCTTCTAGAATATCTGAAGCAGGTTGTTCTACCATTACAGTGGTTCTAGTTGATAAAGCCCTTTTGAGAGAGTTAGTGAGGTTAGTAACTTCATAGCCTCTTTGTAAAAATCTTTGGTAAGATCCATTCAAACAATTCATGAGATCAATCTCATTATTGCATATACGTTTAATTCTTAAAAACTCCCCATAAGGGATGCTCTTAATAAGGTGATGGGGATGATTACTCTGGGCATGTAGGATTGAGTTCCCAGCTGTGGATTTTCTATACATCCTAGTCATGATTTCATTGTTCTTAATGTAAACCTCTACATCTAAGAAATTGACACTTACATCGCTTATATTGGCACTAAACTCAAGGTTTAAAGAATTGTTATTGATGTTAGTAACAAACTCTTTAGCTGATGAACTGCACCCTTGCCAAATTATAAAAACATCATCGATGAAGCGCCACATCTTAACAATGCCAATTTCATCCTCCTCCAGACTACGGATACCACCCAGGACGTGCTTCTCCCACCAGCCCACGTGTAAACACGCATAGCTGGGGGAGAAGCACGCACCCATGGCTACACCACGCAGTTGCTGGTAGACTTCATTGTTAAAAAGGAAAAAATTATTCTTGAGGCAAAGATCAATCATGCTAATGAGCATTTTGCTATGTTCATAGAACTTAATGTCTCTATTTGATAAAAAATATTCAATAGCATATATCCCATCAACGTGATTAATAGAGGTGTACAATGAAGTAATGTCCATTACTACAAACTGATAGTTGGAATTCCAAACAACTTCTTTCAATTTACTCAAAAAGTCACCAGTGTCTTTTAGGTAACTAGGAAGAGCTTCCATGTACTCGTGTAAATAAAAGTCAACATATTTGGAGAGGGGTTCCAACAGGCTATTTTGGGCAGAAATAATTGGCCGCCCTGGTATCGGAGTAATGCCTTTATGGATCTTCGGTAAAAGATACAACGTTGGAGTCATGGGAAAGTCTTTTTTCAAGAACTCAAATTCCTTCTTGCTAATCAATCCCACCCTCTTCCAAGAAGCAAGATTAGCATGTACAAGAGTTTTTACTTTGTTCAATTCGTTGTAGGAGGCCTTCCTGTAACAAAATGGGTCTTTTAATTGTCTTTCTGCTTCCTCTAGGTATAAAGTACGTGGCCATAAAACAACATTGCCACCTTTGTCCGCTTTGTTGACAATGATGTCACCTTTAGATTTGATTTTTCGCATAAGTTGAGAATATTGTTTGTCTCTGAAACTTCTTCTATTTTTATTCTTAGCCACCGTTTTGTTAAGCTCCTTCAAATCTTCCACTACTCTGTCACTAAAAATGTCAATTGCATCCCGAGGCATCATTGGTACAAATGTAGATCTGGGGCAAAAGGGACTGTTACCAGCACTGCCACTGCTGATACCCATAGTGCCTAATATCTCCTGAGTGTTGTTAGAGACATCATCATCAATGGCAAGGGAATATAAACAAGTTACTTACCTTCGGTAACGATATATCTGTAAGAAACAGTAGTTAGTATTAGATTCCTTACCTTAGAATATCCCCAGGCGTCAGTCTGGATCCGGAAACTTTTGCGTAGCAGTACCCCTGCGCGTCGGTAGGCGTCGTCTGCAGGCGTCTCCGCGTCCGTCGTCGGCGTCGTGATGACGTCGCTGGAGTATATAGACGCCGCCTCCGCGCGCTGACGTCAGTTCTTTGTACATAGCTTTTCCGCGCCAGAACACGCAGAGCCATGCGAGAACCAACACTGGTGCCATTTGAAACTAGGGCCCTGAAAGGGATGTCCTTAACCCTAGGTATCAGTTCGCAGAACGGGGAGGATGGGCGGGGCGGTAAGGAATCTAATACTAACTACTGTTTCTTACAGATATATCGTTACCGAAGGTAAGTAACTTGTTCATCTGAAAGAAACAGGTTAGTATTAGATTCCTTACCTTAGAATAGATACCCCAGCAATACCAACCCCGGTGGTGGGTCTGCGAACCGATACAATCCTACACCAGAAAGTCCTGGAGGACCGAACGGCCAAAGAAGCCATCCCTCCGGACTTGACTGTCCAGGCAGTAGTGCCTCGCAAAAGTGTGCAGCGAGGCCCACGTAGCCGCCTGGCAAATGTCCTGCAAAGGGACTCCCCGGCCCAGGGCAGTAGTAGCCGCCGTGGCCCGGGTGGAATGGGCCCTCAGCCCAACAGGAGGCGCCTTCCGAGCCAAAGAGTAGCACGCTTTGATGCACAGAACAACCCACCGAGAGATGGTCTGTTTATGTACCGCCCGTCCCTTCTTCGCACCCACGTAGCCAACAAACAGTTGGTCATCCACCCGGAACTGGCGTGTGCGAGCCATATAAAATGAAAGCGCACGTTTTGGGTCCAGACGATGGAGCCGCTCTTCATCCTTTGAAGGATGCGGAGGCGGGAAGAAGGAGGGTAAGGTGATGGACTGCCCGATGTGAAAAGCAGAGACTACTTTGGGCAGGAAAGAAGGTCTAGTTCTCAGAACCACCTTGTCAGGATGAATGGACATGAAAGGAGGTTCGACAGAAAGAGCCTGGAGCTCACTCACTCTCCTGGCAGAGGTGATGGCAACCAGGAAGGCCGTCTTTAAAGTCAGGAGACGGAGAGGACAGGAATGAAGTGGGTCGAAGGGAGCACACATCAAGAAGGTCAGAACCAGGTTCAAGTCCCACTGAGGCATCACAAACGGGACAGGTGGATACATGTGTGTGATGCCCTTCAAGAATCTCGTTACAATAGGGGACCTGAACAAAGAAGGTTGATCAGGCAGCCTCAGAAAGGCCGAAAGGGCAGAAAGGTAGCCCTTGATAGTGCCCAGAGCAGAGCCCTGCTGGGCAAGAGAGAGAAGAAAGAGGAGAACCTCGGAAAGAGGGGCAGAAAGAGGATCCACAGCCTTTGCTGTGCACCATGCCACAAATCTGTTCCACCGGCAGGCGTATACCGACTTCGTGGAGGGACGCCTGGCTGCCAGAATCACATCACAGACTTCAGGCGGCAAGTCGAATGGCCTCAACTGCCGCCGCTCAATCTCCACGCATGGAGGTGGAGGCTGGACAGGTTCGGGTGGAGGACCGTCCCCTGCTGCTGCGACAGAAGGTCCTCCTGAAGGGGCAGGCGGATCGGGGGACCGACTGACATGCTGAGTAGCTCCGGATACCAGTACCTTCGAGCCCAGTCCGGAGCCACAAGGATGACTTGGGCCCGGTCGCGCCTGATCTTCTTCAGCACTCTGGGCAGAAGTGGTATAGGCGGAAAGGCGTATAACAGACCGCAACTCCACTCGCGCCGAAAGGCGTCGCCGTGCGAGTGCCGTCTTGGAAACTCCAACGCGCAGAACTGATGACATTGCGCGTTCTCTTCTGTGGCGAATAGATCTAACCAAGGCTCTCCCCATCGCAGAAAGAGGCCTTGCGCCACGTCCGAGTTCAGACGCCATTCGTGATCCATTGAGCACCGACGGCTGAGTTTGTCCGCCCTGGCGTTCAGAGAACCGGCCAGGTGTTGAACCGTCAGAGTCACGCCCTGACGTTCCAGCCATTGCCAGAGACGCAGGGCCTCCTGGCAAAGGGTCCACGACCCCACCCCACCTTGTTTGTTGCAGTACCACATGGCGGTGGTGTTGTCCGTGAACACCTGCACTACACTCCCGTTGACAAAGGGGAGGAATGCCTTCAGTGCTAGACGAAACGCCCGTAGCTCCAACAGGTTTATATGGAGCCGGGACTCCGCCGGAGACCAGATGCCTCTGATCTCTGCCTCTCCCAAGTGGCCTCCCCAGCCCTGGAGGGACGCGTCCGTCACAACAACGTGCTCCGGCTGTGGAAGGGAGAGGGGTCTGCCTCTGACCCAATCGCGGTCCGTAAGCCACCACTGCAGTTGTCTCGCAGTGCCCTCCGAGATCAAGACATGGTCGGACAAGTTGCCCTGATGCTGGGCCCACTGAAACTTCAGGTCCCACTGCAGAGCCCGCATCCGCCACCGGGCGTGATGCACCAGAAGGATGCAGGAAGCCATCAGCCCCAGCAGCCGCAGCGTCAACCTGACCGAAACCCGGGATAACGGCTGGAAGATGGGAATCAAAGCCTGCATATCCTGGACCCGCCGTTCCAGTGGATAGACCCGAAACTGCGCCGAGTCGAGAACCGCTCCGATGAAAAGGAGCTTTTGGGAGGGACACAGGTGTGATTTCGGCACATTGATGGAAAACCCCAGCCCATGCAGGAGGTCTGCCGTCATCTGAAGGTGGTGGACGACTGTCTGGGGCGAGCCCGCCTTCAACAACCAGTCGTCTAGATAGGGGAAGACTGACACCCCTGATCTGCGCAGATGGGCTGCGACCACCGCCAGCACCTTTGTGAACACCCGTGGGGCGCTGGTAAGGCCGAAGGGGAGCACGATAAACTGAAAATGCTCCTGGCCTACCGTGAACCGCAGGTAACGTCGGTGGGCCGACAGGACGGGGATGTGAAAATACGCATCCTGCAAGTCCAACGCTACCATCCAGTCTTGCGGGTCTAGAGCAGCCAAGACCTGAGCCAATGTCAACATCTTGAACTTCTCCTTCCGGAGGAAGCCGTTGACGTCCCTTAGGTCCAAGATAGGACGTAGACCCCCTTTGTCCTTCTTGGGCACCAGAAAGTAGTGGGAATAGCAACCACATCCTACTTCTGGCCCAGGAACGCGCTCGATGGCCCTCTTGGCCAAGAGGGCCGTAACTTCCTCCTGCAGAAGTGTCAAGTGGTCCCCCGACACACGGTGGTTCTGCGGTGGCATGGCTGGAGGAGTGGACTCGAAGGGGAGGGAGTAGCCCCTTCGGACGAGCTGCAGCACCCACCTGTCCGATGTTATTGTGCGCCAGCGGGAGAGGTGATGGCAAACCCTGCTGCCCACCGGCGTCACATGGGCCTGAAAGCACGGACTAGGAGGATTTAGAGGCGGAAGCTGCGGGGGGAGGTGTGGACTGACCTCGCCGCTGTCCCCGACCGCCACCACGGCGGTTCCCACGGCCGCCGCCGCGTTGAGAAGTCTGTTGCGGCGCGTGGCTGGCAGCACGTGTGGGACCGCCACTTCCGTGGCCACGAAAGGAGCGAAACTAACCCGTTTGCTGGCGCTGGGTCGAGAGACCCAAGGACTTGGCCGTGACCCTGGAGTCCTTGAAGCGTTCCAGCGCGTGGTCCGCTTTGTCGCCAAACAGGCGACTGCATTCAAACGGCATGTCCATCAATGCATTCTGGACATCTGCCGAGAAATTGGCGGACCTCAGCCAGGCGTGGCGACGAATCGCCACCGTCGTGGACATCGCTCTGCCCAGTGAGTCGGTCGTATCAAGACCACACCTTATGGAGTATCTCGCTGCATCTCGGCCTTTAATCATAGCCTTGCCGAGCTTAGCCCGTACCTCCAGCGGGCATTCAGGCAGCAGTTCCGCGACCGTATCCGACAGAGAGTGGGTGTAGCGGCCTAAGAGGCATGCGGTGTTGCAAGACCGCAGTCCCAGACTCAGGGACGAAAAGACCTTCTTACCATACTGGTCGTACCTCTTAGATTCCCGGTCGGGCGGGGCCGACGGGAATGCGGACTGGGAAGTCGAGGCCTGGATCACCAGGCTCTCAGGGGTGGGATGGGTGGACAAGAACTTTGGGTCATCCGTACACGGACGGTGGCGTCTGGCCACGTTCCTATCAACAGGCGAACCTGAAGCGGGCCTGGACCACGTGCCCAAAAGAACGTCAGTTAAGGCCTCATTGAACGGCAGCAGTGGCTCCTGTGGGCATGACTGCGGTTTGAG
The DNA here is from genome assembly GCF_964261635.1 of Lissotriton helveticus. Lineage (NCBI taxonomy): Eukaryota > Metazoa > Chordata > Amphibia > Caudata > Salamandridae > Lissotriton > Lissotriton helveticus. Next base: position 533,048,783 of record NC_136069.1, read on the forward strand.
TACCTCAGTGAGGATGTTAGTCCTCACGGCCGCGACGGGGAGCTCAAGGTGTAAGGCCTTGGCAGCCCTCATCAACACCACTGAATAAGCTGCCCCCTCCTCCGTAGTCACGGTAGGAGGCGAGACAAAGCCAGGGTTGGGGGAGTCATCCAGACCACTGGCGTCACCCAAGTCCACATCGTACTGACACTCGCGGGTCAGAGGGTCCTCAGACCCCTCCCATTCCTCTCCGTAATCTACATCCTTACCATATTCGGAGTCAACAATGTAGACCGGCTCCCCGGGGTCAACAGACCCCCTCGGCGCCGGACTCGGCGTCGGGCGACGCCGGTCCGACTCCGCGTCCGGAGAGGGAATGGGGGCGGCGCCGGAGCCCCGGCGCCGCGCGGGGGCGGCACCGTGGGTTGCCCCGATGGAATCGGCGCTGGAGAGGCCGGTGGACCAGCCGGCGTCGACCCTGAAGGCCCCTGCGGCGCCGGGGCCGGAGCCGCCGGCGACGTCGGGGCCGGAGCACCCGACGGCGTCGAGGCATGAGCACCCGAACCGCTAGGGCCCCCGGACGGGACCACCGAGCCCGCAGGCGCCGTAGGCCCCGTCGGAGGAGACAGTGCCCTCATGGCCATGAGGAACGCCTCTATCTCCTCGGGCGTCGCGCCTTGCCCAGGGACCATAGGGTATGGAGCAGGCCGCGCCGGCGACTCACGCGGAGCCGCGGGGCCACCCGAACCCCCGGCCGCATCGCGCTAGCGTCGGGGGGAGTCGGGGGTACGATGACGACGCCCTGACTTCTTGTGCTTCCTACCTGAGGAACCAGAGGAATGGTGACGACTCTCGGAGCGCTCGTGACGGCTCCGCGACCGCTCCCTCGATTGCTCCCTAGACCTCCGTCCGGACCGGGACCGCTCTCGACGCAGGGCGGACACCCGGAGCTCGAGTAGCCTGCGGGACCGCTCCCGTCTAGCTTTATTCGTCAAGGCCTGGCAATCGACGCAGGCGTCCACGTCGTGGTCCGGGCCCAGGCACTGGAGGCAGAGTCGGTGATGGTCCGTGACCGACATCGTGCGGTCACACCCGTCACAAGTCTTAAAACCGGGCATCCTACCGGCACCTTAAGAGTAAAGATAAGATTCAAAAGCTTTGGTCAAAAGACCGGAGTACTGCTCTTCGGATCTGCGCTAACTGGCGCGGAAAAAAGAAGAACTGACGTCAGCGCGCGGAGGCGGCGTCTATATTCTCCAGCGACGTCATCACGGCGCACGACGCCAGACGCGGAGCCGCAGGAGACGCCTGCAGACGACGCCTACCGACGCGCAGGGGTACTGCTACGCAAAAGTTTCCGGATCCAGACTGACGCCTGGGGATATTCTAAGGTAAGGAATCTAATACTAACCTGTTTCTTTCAGATATATATATATATAAATAAAATCTACTGGCGGTCGCCAGTAGATAGTTATAGGTAGGACCTATTATCCATAGGAAAATAGAAGGATTCTATTCCCAATAACTTTGGTGCTGATTGACGAATCTTTGCGAAATTTTCAAAACTCTTGGCCTGCTCCGGTCCACTCCTATCTTGAAAGTTTCGGGGGGATTTGTTAAGCGGGGGGGGGCGAGGAAAAAAAGGGGGGTCCCAAAAAGTTTTTCCTATGCAATTTCCCATAGGAAACTTTAGACACAGCTACAGCCCAAACTTCTGAACAGAATTACAACAAATCTGGCAAAAAGGTAGCCCTTGGCTCAGAAAGATCCCTTTTTTTGTTTAATGGTGTAAATCCTTTCAGAAGTTGCTGAGAAATTCAACATTAAAAACCTTTCGCTATCTATGGCCGCGCAGGATCCGCGCACCCTCCCGATCACAAGCTTTATGCTAATTGGCTGTCAACACTCCAAACCAGGAAGTGTTGACAGCCATCTTGTGCCTAGGTAGAACCGAGGCACAAGAAATCAGTCAAACAAATGCGCAAAACACGAAAAGGGGACATGGTAGAAACACCCTGACCCCCTAGGCCTGCTTAGGGGGTCCCACAAGGACCTCCAGGCCCCCAAAAGTGTTTTTTGTTTTTAAAAATTGGCACCGCGGATCTGGCTGGAAAAACCCCACAAAAACGTTAATATTTAGCCCTTGGGAGGGCCATATCCCGAGGGCAACATTTGTATTGGGATGGGGCCCTCAGTTTTAATTTGGGAGATTAAGTCCCCTTGAATCCCGAGGGTCCCTAGGATCCAACTAGCCCACTAGGTACCTCCAGTAAGTGCCACAGAGCTGCGTTCCAGAGGGGTGTAAAAAGGGGCACGGCCTGGACTACCTCTCTGCAACGCGGCGCAGCGGCGCTTACTGGAAGCACCCGGCTCCCAGGGCCCCTCACCAATAAGCGCCACAGAGGTGCACTGCAGAGAGGTGTAAAAATTGTGTGGCCTCTGAACACCTCTTTGCAACGCAGCTCCCTGGCGCATACTGGAGGTACCTGGTGGGCTAGTAGGCCCCAGGGACCCTGAGTATTGAAGGGGAATTAATTTCCCAACTAACTCGCCAGGGGGCGAGTTTGCACAGTGGTGAAGGAAAGGTGTGGGGCCTTAGGTGACGTGTGCAAATACGTCTTGTGGCACGTTTTAAGTTGGGGGATTAATTCCTTTTCAATCCTGAGGGTCCCTGGAGGTCAACTAGCCCACCAGGTACCTCCAGTGGGGAATCTACGCTCATACTGAGTAGCTCGGGATACCAAACTCTTCAAGCCCAGTCCGGGGGTAGAAGTGGTATAGGCGGAAAGGAGTACAACAGACCGCAACTCCACTCGCGACAAAAAACGTCGCCGAGCGAGTGCTGCCTCGTAAATTTCAACACGCAGTACTGATGACATTGAGCGTTCTCTTCGGTGGTGAATAGATCTAACCAAGGCTCTCCCCACTGCTGAAAGAGACCTTGCGCCACCTCCGAGTGAATACGCCATTCGTGATCCATCATGTACCTGCGGCTGAGTTTGTCCGCCCTTCAGTGAACCTGCCAGGTGTTGAACCACCAGAGGCTCCTGACATAGGGTTCACGACCCCACCCCGCCTTGCTTGTTGCAGTACCACATAGGGGTGGTGTTGTCTGGGAACACCTGCACAACACTCCCCTTGACAGAGGGAAGGAATGCCTTCAGTGCAAGTTGGATCCCCCTGGAGCTCCGGAAGGTTGATGTGGAGCTTGGAATCCACCAGAGGCCTCTGATCTCCGCCTCTCCAATGTGGCCGCCCCATCCTAGGAGGGACGCGTCTGTCACTACTGTGAACTCGAGTTGGGAAAGTGAGAGGGATCTGCAGTCGAACCAATGACGGTCCGTGAGCCACCAATGCAACTGTCTTGCAGTGTCCTCTGAAATCTGGACGTGATCGGACAGGTTCCCCTGATGCTGCGCCCACTGGAACTTCAGGTCCCACTGCAGAGCCCGCATATGCAATCTGTCATGATCCACCAGCAGGATGCAGGAGGCCATCAGGCCAGTAGCCGGAGGGTCATCCAGACCAAAACCCAGGATAGAGGCTGAAAGATCGGAATCATAGCCTGAATATCCCAGACTCGCTGTTCTGGAGGATAGACCCGAAACTGCACCATGTCCAGAACTGCTCCGATGAAAAGGAGCTTCTGAGAGGCAATCAGGTGCGACTTCGGCACATTGATGGAGAACCCCAGCGAATCCAGGAGGTCGCCGTAGTCTGGAGGTGGGAAACGACTGCCTGGGATGAGTCCGCCTTCAACAACCAGTCGTCTAGATAGGGGAAGACTGAAACCCCTGATCTGCGCAGGTGAGCTGCGACCACCGCCATCACTTTCGTGAACACCAGAGGGGTGCAGGTAATGCCAAAGGTGAGCAGAGTAAACTGAAAGAGCTCTTCACCTACCGTGAACCGCAGTTAACGCCAGTTCTAGGATCGAGGGAAGACAGGACCGGAGCCAGGGTCAACATTTTGAACTTCTCCTTCCGGAGGAAGCGGTTGAGGTTCCTGAGATCCAAGATAGGACGCAGGCCCTTGTCCTTCGTGGGCACCAGAAAGTAGTGGAAATAGCAACCACAACCTACTTATGGGGCAGGACCTCGTTCAATGGCGCCCTTGGCCAAGAGAGTGGTAACTTCCTGTTGGAGAAGGACCAGATGATCCCACGACATTCGATAGTACTGAGGTGGCTGCGCTGGGGTTGAACAGTTTGCGCTGGCCTCTGGCCCTGAAAGGAACGTGGTGGGGCAGCCCTTCCGTAGCCATGAAAGGGGCGAAAAGCAGATAATGCAGGTCGTGTAGTGGAGAGGCCCAAGGACTTGGCCATAGCCCAAGAGTCCTTGAAGCGCTTTAGCACTCTGTCTGTTTTGTCAGAGAACAGGCGAAGGCCAGCAAGAGGGATGTCCATCAGAGTGTTCTGGACATCCCCAGAAAAGCCAGTCGACTGCAGCCAGGCGTAGGGATACAGACGATGAAATCGTCCTACTCAGCGAGTCGGCAGTGTCTAGTCCACAGCGGATGGTAAACTTCGCTGTATCTCTCCCCTCGGCAACTGCAAGAGATTGCATGGCCGGGGCATCCTCCGGGCACTGGGGCAGCACTTGTAAAATCATATCTCACACAGAGTGAGAATAACGGCCCAACAGACATGCAGTGTTTACCGACCTCAGTCCTAAGCTGGAGGAAGAAAACATCTTCTTCCCAAGTTGGTTCAGCTTTTTGGGTTTGCTATCAGGTGGAGCGTTAGGGAAGGCGTCTTTGGAAGCGGAGGCTTGGACCACCAAGCTCTCAGGGGTGGGGTGTTGGGAGAGGAAAGTGGGGTCACCCGGGGCCGGGCGGTGGCGACGGGTAATCATCCTATCCACAGGAGCCCCTGTGTTGGGCCTCGACCAAGTGCCCAAAAGGATGTCTGTTAGGGCTTCATTGAACTGCAGCAGGGGCTCCGAAGAGCTCGCTGCTGGTTGAGGCACCTCTGTCAGGAGGTTAGTCCTGACTGCCACCTTAGGTAGCTCGAGGTGGAGTGCCTCAGCCACCCTACGCAACACCACTGTGTATGGCGCTCCCTCCTCAGTAGCCACGGTAGGAGGAGACAACATGCCTAAGTCCGGGGTGGTATCCAGACCACTGGCATTCCCAGTTCCTTTCTCCAGTCCGGATCATAATCTAACTGGTGTGTTAAAGGGTCACCAGACCCCTCCCAGTCTTCTTCTCCATCCTCTGCCTGCCAATCTGGCTGAAAATGGCCAGGGTGTAACACGGGGACAAAAGTACCCATCGGTCGACGCTGGTTCGGCTCCGTGTCCACATCGGGGAGGAAGCCGGGGTCAATTCCCGCTGGGATTCCAGCCAGCATGCTGCGGATGTGGTGCCGGTGGAGGTGTAACGAGGTCAACCGGCGCCGATCCGGATCCAGGCCTGGATCCAAGGGGGCCGTGTGGTGCCAAAGCCGTCGAAGGCCTAGGGCCCCTAGCTGAGACTGCGGGGCTCGAAGAAGCACCGGTGGAGTCGGGCTGCCCAAAGATGGAATGCATTGTTTCATAAAATTGACGAAGCTGGGCAGGGGTCGCTCCCGGTCCTGGGAAGGCCGGAGTCGACCCTGAAGGCTCCGCACCTGGAGCCACGGGAGATGACCACCCACACCCTTTGTTGCGTCAGCCGCCGGACAAGGGGAAGTCGATGAGCTACAATGGTTCTTCGACTTCTGCTTCGACTTACCAGACCCCGAGTGCGTTGACTTAGAAGAGGAGTGATGATGACTCCCCGATCAGTCCCTCAACTTCCCACGCGACCGGGACCTTGAGCGACACGTAGCAGACTGACTGGCCTCCAGGAGCTTTTTAGCCCACTCCCGCAAAGTCTTCGGGCCATGGTTCGGCAGTCGGAGCACGACTTGGGGTCAGTAGAGGCACACACGGTGCGGATCCGTCACCGTCATCAGCCGCTTACAGGAACCACGTCCCGCGAGCACCAGGAGTCGATGGACTCAAAAACGAAGTTGACGAAAGTCGCAAAAAAGTCAGTCAAAAAGCGACTGGTGGTACCGCTCTATCCGGATCTGTGCTTGCTGGCGCGGAAAAAGAAAGAACTGATGTCAGCGCGCAGGGGTACTGCTGACGAAAAACTTTCCGGATCCAGTCTGATGCCTGGGGGTAATTCTAAGGTAAGGAATCTATAACTAACTTTTTCTTTCAGATATGGCCTATGGTGGATGGGTATGATATCCTCCCCCATGTGTCTTCGATATGGTGTGGAGGGGACCTTCCTCCACACGGTCTGGAGTTGTGAAGCATTGCAGCCTTTTTGGAGGGGAGTGACCTATTGCCTCAGCTGGGGTTTGTCGTAGAAGGTTCCTTTGGACCCCAAACTGTTGCTCCTTCACAGTACAGAGGTGATCAGGGTAATCGCTACAAGCAGCAGCTCTAGTTTTTAGGACTAACCATAACCAAGTGTGACATAGCTCAGAATTGGAAGGCGGAGTCGTCGCCGTCTGAGGGAGTGTGGAAGACAGCTATGGACAGGTGTATGGAAAAGAGATTGCACTCTCAGATGAGGGGCTGCCCCTGAAGCATGGTAGGAGCTGGTGGAGGTAAGCAGATTGCAGAGACATCCTGTTACTGCCTGTACAGCCTGCTGAAGGCTTAAATGAGATGGATGTACAATCATTTAGGCCTAAGATATAGTGGCATGTCCCCATTCCCTGTACGATACATGTGTCTATGGGTGTTATTAATGTACAGGGTTCTGGGGTAGTGTCATGTCTGTGCTTGTTTTGTTTGATTATGTAATACTGGCATTATCGAGACCTATTGCATTTATGTATATGTATTCAGGCGAGGGCCAGTCAGGCCTTGATGTAGTAAAAAGTCAATAAAATGTTATACAAAAAAATTACTAAAAAAAAAAAGTTTTTAAAAACTATGGTTACAGGGATGTTATTGTTAGGAAATAATATTGAAAATCGTAAAAATTCACACAAAAAAGTTTCAGGATTGTTCTAATTTGGTACAGATTTCACAGGTCCAAAAAGAGTGAAATTCAGCAGCTATAGGTACCTGAGCTAACTATAAATTACGCCCCGCAACGCACTATTTATGACCACACATATTAAATCACTCATAACATGGCCAATGATATCACTGATGACATCGCTCATGACATCTCAAATGACATCACTGATAATATCATCCACAGAACCATTCACCCATCCACGCACATACCCATACAACCACTCATGCATCCACTCATCCATACAACGGGTCACACACCCAATCACTCATTCATAGAGCAATTCACTTACCCATACACCTACTCATACAGCTACCTACATACAGACTTATTCACCCATACATCCACTCTCCCCCTAGAGCTTCTCAACAGAGCCACTCGCTGACCCATACAACCATTCACACCACAACTTACATACCCATTAAAACATCCATACAAATAATCAGACCCACTCATCCACTTATACAACCACTCAAACAGCCATACAACTACTCACCCTCACTTACTCACCAATTCAGCAACTCACATAGCCACTCACTCACCCATACAGCTAGTCACATACCAACTCACACTCATACAGCTAATCACACACAGATATAGTCACAACACCACTCAGATCTCATGTTAGAAATGTATCACTTAGTAGTAGTACAGCAAGAATAGTAATTTAACTTGAGCAGTAGCTTAGTATATATCTTTAAGTCACAGAAATGCTTACAAAATACTTACACTCACTAGATGATGTCATCAGTGATATCAATTGAGATGTCATCAGTGATGTCATGAGTGTTGACACTGACCATGTCATGAGTGATGTAAGCATAAGCAGTGCACTGCAAGGGCGTTAAGTTATAGTTAGCTCAAGTAACTAAAACAATTGAATTTGACTGGTTTTGTATGAGTGAAATCTGAGCCTAACTATAACGTCCCTGTGACCTTTGTTTTTTTCCAGTGAATATATGTATAAATCTATATATATACTCATACATAAACACACACACATATATAAACACAAACAAAAATGTAATGAAAAATAATAAAAACGCTGTGATTATTCCAAAGTAAAGCCTAAAACAGTCTGAAATATGCCTTTCATGGTAATCTAAACAAACCATTGCTTGTGCCTCACATTGAAAACCTTAACTTGTGCTCCACTTACAAACTCACCATATTTATACCAATAGACAACATAACTTAATAACAGACATCGGTAAATATACACCCAAACAAATAAAGCATTGTATCCATAGCGAAGTCTTTCATGGTGAGGTGATATGTAAAGTTACCAGAGCTAACTGTATATGTAAAGTTACCAGAGTCAACTGTCATGGCACCTCTCACAACATACGAGTCATTTTGTTGGTGAGTTATCGTTCTTGAGGCAGCAGCAAAGATTATGGTTAGGGTTGCAGAACAGAACTGGAGAATTTCAGAGGGTGTTAGGTTTTGGAACCACAACATCATTTTAACAATTTTTCCAGTTAACTTCTTAAGCCCTTTTTTATAAGTAAAATATGTAAGTGTTTGCACTACTTGAACTATAACTGTTTTTTTCAGTCAGTATTGGAGGATGTTTTTTTTTTTTCCCCCTCATATTGCGATTGTACGGATAAGGAGGCTTGGGAGTCTGGTGGTTCCACATTCTATGCCTTCACTGCCCCGTTGTTTGGGAAGTATCCCTTTGTAGGTTATCGCCTACCAGATTCTCTCCATGTCCTCTATCGTGGTCAATAATTTCGGTGGTCAGGGGAGGAGCTAGCCCTTCTGGGCTACTCAGCAAAAAAATTATTTCTTGCCTGAAATTATTGTCATCGCTTTAATCATTGGAAAGATCCGGTGACCCAAAAGGTATTAGGTGGTTATCTGGAAATGTTGTTCCCATATTTCCCAGAAGTTCACTCTCCTAGTGCTTTTCCCTTTCCTATCAAGTTTGTTATGTTTTACTACAGAGTTTAACCAATTTATGTGCGTGGGTGCTGATGGTTTAACCCAATTTATACAGATCTCTCTCCTCGCAGTAGTGTCAATACAAATAGAAGGTTTTCTTGCTTTATGGTCAGCATGCTCATCCCCGCCTCATTACTGTTATATATCCCAAAAATAATAAGAGGTGTACTTACAGTAATCTGGAGGATGTTTTAAAAATAAATAGTATTAGCAGAAGGATGCAGGGCCACCAACTACCCATGTGATGCGCATACACTGTGCACAATCCTCGGCTGCGCACAGTACAGACTAGACACAGGGCATGACCGATAGCATAGACATATTTATTTATTCATTTTTAACATTTATAAAGCGCTCTGTAACCCTGCGGGCCTCCTGGCGCTGCTCACAGCCACTGTGTCCAGCCTCCATCGGATATGGACTTTGACTGTACGTGGCACAAGTTGGATAAAGGGCTTGACCTATCGCCACACCCTCCTCCAAATCACAGCAGCCATGATGTCTTAATCCTTTTCTCCTTTTATATATGTTTGTATTTGATTTTGTGAAATTTGCTAATTCCTTAAAATTCATAAATCTGTGCTCTTAAATTTCCATGCATTTGTGAGCTTTCTGTTTGCACAGTTGAGTTTTATATTATCAACCAAGCATTGACATGTGACTTTCTATATACACTCGAACTCTCTAGATCTTCTAAACTGGCTTACAGTGTCATCTTTTATGTGCATTAATTTTTTTACTGTGGTCTCGTAAAATTCACAGAGTTACAGAAATTTGCGGACTCCTCAAAATAGCATCCATTTTCAGAATACAAAATTATAGCCAAATGCACATGCATTTCGGCAAATTTCACTCATGTTAAATCTACACTAATTATTTTTTTCTGCGGGGCAGAATTCAAGCACTTGGGCAAACTCGTAAATTCCAAGATGGCAAAAAAAGCGAAGCTTTCATCAGCATAACAACAACTGAAATGTGATTGATAGTAACAAATTCACGTCACAAAGTCTACAACAGTGTTAGCCCTTTCAAACCTACTAACAACGTTTTTAAAAACATTTTTTGTAGGGAGCTGGCTCTGTATATACTATATCAAAGTAAGGTTCTGTGTGCACAAAGTCCGGGGGATCCCCAGAGGTATTGCAGAGGCTAAATTAGATAATCACTAACAGCTCTCTTTGTGGTATTCGGTAAGGATATATCTAAAAGAGACAGATTAGTTATGGATTCTTCACCTTAGAATTACCCCCAGGCGTCAGACCGGGTTGGGCACATTTTTACCTCAGCAGTAAACCTGCACGTCAATAGGTGGCGTCGGACAACCCCGCGTTCGTCGTTGCCATCATGGTCGACGGAATGGCGTTGCAGTATCTACTTAGACACAGGCCTTGCGCTCTCACGTCAGTTCTTTACACAACATTTAACAGAGCCATGCAGAACACTGACCACTGGTGCACAAAAACTAGGGTCCTGAAAGGGAGTCCCTTAGCCTAGAAGTCAGTTCGCAGAACGGGGAGGATGGGTGTGGAGGTGAGGAATCCATAACTAATCTATGTCTCTTACAGATATATCGTTACCGAAGGTAAGTAACTTGTTCATTTGAAAGACACAATTAGTTATGGATTCCTCACCTTAGAATAGATACCCCAGCAATATCAACCCGGGTGGTGGGTCTGCGAACCAAGTTCACACCAAAAAGTCCTGGAGAACCAATGGCCGAAGAAGCCGTCTCTCCGGACTTGGCTGTCCAGGCAGTAGTGTTTAGTGTGCAGTGAAGCCCACGTAGCTGCCTGTCAAATGTCAAGAAGGTGGTCTCCATGTCCCAAAGCAGTAGTGGCTGCTGTTCCACTGGTGGAATTGGCACACAACCCCACAGGAGATTCCCTTTTGCTAAGGAATAGCAGATTTTGATGCAAAGAACAACCCATCAGGAGATGATTTGTTTTTGTACGGCCCGACCTTTCTTGGTGCCCACATAACTAAAAAAGAGATGGTCATCCACCCGGGTATGTTTTGTATGATCTAAATAGAAGGAAAGTGCACATTTTTGATCCAGATGTTGGAGCCTCTCTTCCTCTTTAGAAGGATGCGGAGGTGGAAACAAGGTGGGCAAAGTGATGGAGTGATCTATATTGAAAGAGGTAACAACTTTAGGAAGGAATGCACGCCTAGTGCAGAGGACAACTTTGTCCGGATGAAAAGCCAGAAAAGTAGGCTTAGAAGAAAGGGCTTGTAGTTCACTCACCCTGCAAGCAGAGGTGATGGCAACCAGAAAGGCAGTTTTAAGGGTCAGAAGTCTGAAAGGACAGTTCTAGATTGGCTCGAAAGGAGCACACATAAGAAAAGTGAGAACCATGTTCAAGTCTCACTGGGGCTTCACGAAAGGAGTTGGAGGAAACAAGTGAGTAATGCGCTTAAGGAAGTGATTTACAATAGGGGACTTGAAAAGAGAAGCCTGATCAGGCAGCCGAAGGAAGGCCGAAATGGCCGAAAGATAGCCTTTGAGAGTGCCCAGAGCAGAGCCATGCCTGGCCAAAGAAAGAATGAAGAGGAGAACCTCTGAAAGGGGGGCATAAAAGGGATCCACAGCCTTTGCAGCGCACCATGCCATAAATTTGTTCCATCTACAGGCGTAAACCGTTTTGGTAGAGGGACGCCTGTCTGCCAAGATAACGTTACAGACTTCGGGAGGAAGGTTGAAAGCTGTCAAATGTCGCTGTCAATCTCCACGCAAAGAGGTGGAGGATGGACAGGTTCGGGTGGAAGACCATCCCCTGCTGCTGAGACAGACGATCCTCCCGAAGGGTCAGCCTGATTGGAGGGTCGATAGTCATGGACAAGAGCTCAGGATACCAGACTCTTCATGCCCAGTCCGGAGCCACAAGATTAACTTGGGCCCGGTCGTGCTTGATCTTCAGCACTCTGGGCAGAAGTGGTATAGGCGGAAAGGCGTACAGAAGACCACAACTCCACTCGCGACGAAAAGCGTTGCCTAGCAAGGGCAGCCCTGGAAATTCCAATGCACAGAACTACAGACATTGCACGTTCTCTTTGGTGGCGAAGAGATCTAACCAAGGCTCTCCCCACTGCTGAAAGAGACCATGCACCACATCTGAGTAAAGACGCCATTCGTGAACAATCATGTGCTCGTACGCCCTTGTTTTCAGAGAACCTGCTTGGTGTTGTCCTGATGTTCCAGCTATGTCCAAAGGCGGAGAGCCTCTTGAAATAGGGTCCACAACCCCACCCGGCCCTGTTTGTTGCAGGGATGGGAGAGGGATAGGTCATTGACCCAATCCCGGCTTGTTAGCCACCACTGCAATTGGCATGCAGTGCCCACTGAGGTCTGGACTAGGACGGTGAAATTCCCACAAAGCTACACCCATTGGAACTTCAAGTCCCACTGCCGAGACCGCATGTGCCACCTGGCATGATCTACCAACAGGATGCAGGAGGCCATGAGGTCCAGCAGCCTCAGAGCCAGTATCACCGGGATCCAGGATAAAGACTGAAACCTCAGTATTATAGCCTGAATATGCTGGACTCACCGCTCGGGAGGATAGGCCCAAACTGCACTGTGTCCAGAACATCTCAGATGAAAGGGAGCACGGTAAACTGAGAATGCTCCTGCCCCATCATAAACATACAAGTAACGCAGATGGGCAGGCAGGATGGAGATATGGAGATAGGTGTCCTGCAAGTCCAACGCTACCATCCTGCCTCCCGGGTCCAGGACAGATAGGACCTGAGCAAGAGTGAGCATCTTGTCCTTCTCATTTTTTTAGGAAGTAGTTGAGGGCTCATCAGTTGAGGATAGGTTGAAGTCCTCCATCCTTCTTTGGAACCAGAAAATAGCTGGAATAGCAACCACATCCTATTTCTGGCCCGGGAACCCGCTCTATAGCTTCCTTGGCCAAGTGAGATTTGACTACCTTGCAAAGTAAGACAAGGTGATCCTCCGTCAGCTGATCATAAGTTGGAGGCATGGAGGAAGGGATAGTCTTGAAGGGAAGGTAGTTGCCCCTTTGGACTATTTGCAAAACCCAGCTGTCCAAGGTGATGTCCCATCAGTGGTGGAGATGATGGGGTATCTTGCCACCAACTGTCCATGAACTGGCAGGAACAGATTAGGACGGTTTGGAGGGGGGAGATGTTTATGGTCTCCAGACCTGTGCCCACGGCCATGCAGAGGTTGGTGAACTTGCATGGTCCTCTGGCTTGGGTAGGGCTGGTGCTGTTGGAAGCCCCTTCCGTAGTCGTGACAGGCGGATGCAGGTCGGGATGACACTGAGAGGCCTAAGGACTTGGCTGTAACCCGCAACTCCTTAAAGCGCTCACGCTCCACATCCGTCCTGTCTCTAAAGAGATGGAATCCGTCAAAGGGCATGCCGATGAGGTTGGCTTGGACATTCCTCAAAAAGCCAGACGTTCTCAGCCAGGTGTCGAGGAAATCGTTCTGCCCAGCGAGTCTGTCGTGTCTAGGACACAGCGTATGGCAAACTTTGCTGCATCTGTCCCATCTGCAACAGCTTGGGAAAGGACATCCTGGTCCTGCTCTCGGACTTGTGGCAGCACCTGCGCAACCATTTTCCACAGGGAATGGGAAGAACGGCACAAGAAGCATGCATTGTTTACCGGCTGCAATGCAAGGCTCGTGGAAGAAAACATCTTCTTACCAAAGCTGTCCAGCCTTTTGGATTCCCTGTCTGGGGGTGTGTAAGGTAATGCACCAACCATTAAGTAGAGGCTTGGACTACCAAGCTCTCGAGGGTTGGGTGGAAAAGGAGGAAAGCTGGGTTGTCTGGAGCGGGGCGATGGCGGCGGGTGTTAGTGCTTTTCACAGGAGATCCTGTGCTGGGCTTGAACCAGGTGCCCACAAGAGCATCTGTTGAGGCCTCATTAAATGGCAGCAACGGTTCCAAAGTGGAGACACCAGGCTGCAGGACCTCCACCAAGATATTGGCCTTGACTGCCACAGTAGGAAGCTGCAGGTCCACGACCTCTGCAGCCCTACATACCACCATTTCAAATGAAGCCCACTCCTTCATAGCCAGGTTAGTGCAAGCCGTTGCCATCACTCGTGCCCACACCAGTCAATTTTCTCATAGTAAAGCTGGATTTCTAATGGATCCTGCTGCCCCTACCAATCCTCATCCTTCAGAATAAGGCACAAGATACGACATGTCATCTGGAATAAGGATGGGGGAAGCGCCGCCAGTTCGCGGTGATAACGTCGACGGTCTCAGCATCGAGGAAGGTCGAGTGCCAGTCTGGATCCAAGAGGAGGCCTGGAGGCATGGGCTCTGGCGCAGAGCCCAGGAGAACTCCTCATTCTGCTGAGCCTGACGGCCCGAAGGTGCACCGGCAGGGTCAGACCGCCCAAGGATGGCGCACGTGGCGCCATAAAAAGATTTAAACTCGGCGGGTGTCGCTTCCAGCTCCGGTAAGGGAGGGAAATGCGGAGCAAGCCCAGGCATCTGCTAGGCGGAGCAGACCCTTGAACCCCGAAACACCTCCGTCTCATCAGGTGACGACGGGGCAAAATCAAAGCATGCTTAGACTTCTTATGTTTTTTATGGTGCTTCTTACCTGGCCTCAACGATTTTGAGTGAGAGGAGGAAGACTTGGATTCCCCCGAAGCGGTGCTCAAACCTTCCTCTTGACCGAGACGGGAAAGTGAACTTCAGGGAGATCCCCAAGGCGCCAGAGCACGACTTTGGGTCGTGGTCGTGCTCCAGGGACCAAAGACATATCAGTTGGGTGTCAGTAACTGACACTGCACAGTGACAGGCGCCGCACGGTTTGAATGCTGAGGTGGTCTTAATGGACATACCTAAAACACCAAAACCATTGAAAAAAGTCAAAAAAGTCGGTCAAAAATGACAGGGGGTAGCCCTCTTTAAAGGATCTGTGCTGGCTGGCGTGGAAAGAAAAGAACTGACGTCAGCATGCCACGCAGGCTTGACGATGAACCTGATGCCTACGACGTCACACAGAGTTGACTGGCGCCACATATCGCCGCAACCAGGGGTACTGCCATCAAAAATCTTACAGATTTAGCCTGCCGATTGGAAGGTATAAGGTAAGGAATCTTCGGCTAGATGTCTCTATCAGATCATGCTGATGTGGCAGACATCTTTGTTGGTAGAAGTGCCAGGTGCTGTCTTTCCACAGTATCATTCTGATCTACCACTTCAGTCAATTTTATGTCTGTCCACCAAACATAAAAGGGCAAGAGGCATACAGGACCTTTTGGGGGATGGGCTGAGAGATGAGAGGCATGGTTCAACTATGATCCCCTAATAAAGGCACAATCCATTTTATTTAGCAGACATACTGCACATGCCTCAGACAGCACAGTAGATCTGCTAAAATCGGACAGTCAGGGTGCACATCAGTGCATTGCTGAAGCCAATGAAAAGCCACAAATTGAAGCAGGAGCAGGATCCCCAATACAATCCCAGTTTCTTATAGGCCTGTGCTTCCAGTCTTACCAACAGGGCCACTGGAAACATGCGATTGTGCAGCTGCGTCTGCTTAATTATGGATTTGCCACATTTGTCACATAATCCATCATTTGCTGCAAAATCTCAAGATTTTAGCAATAAATAAATTGTTTTAAGCTCAAACGGTTTAAAAGTTACTAAAAAACAAGCAACATGTCTTACTGCATAGAGAAAGTCTTTTTGTAGGGACAACTGGTCACCTTTCTGCTCCTTATTGCTATATTTAGGTGTTAAATGGGTACAAAGTATTAAGAAGTGTAAAAATTCAAAATAGTTCTATCACAAAATGTGCTGCATTACACCACATAATTTGTCTTTTCTTGCTGCATAATTTAGTCAGCCCTGCCGCATAATTTGTCCCACTCAGTGGCCCTACCAGACGCTGAGAGGAATTGAGGTTGGCCTCCCCCTTTTTAATCCTGCCCTTGCTGCTCCATATGGCTCCTTGTTGGAAATCATGGTTTGTTGGTCCCTACGTCCAGTACCAGATTCCTGCTTTGCTGCTGCATGGAGTCTTAAATTTGCCAGCTAAGAAAGGCAGGTAAGTAAAAACAAAAATGTTATTTCTCTATGCGTTTGTGAGTGATTGAGAGTGAAAGAGATCGAGGGAGTGTGTTAATGAGAGTGTTAAGGAGAGTGAAAAAGAGAATCAGAGTTTAGGAATGTGCATGAATAAAGGAAAGTGAGTACGAGGGAGTGAGTAAAGGAGTATGTTACAACATGTTATTGATTGGAGGTTGTGAGTGGAAGTGAAACATGGGTGTAGCTATCAATGGTGCAGCAGTTGCACCAGGTCCCAGAGCTAGTGAGTGTGGGTAAGTGTTTTAGTGAGAATGAGAATCAGTGAGTATGAGTACATTTGCGTGTGAGTAACAGGGAGTATGAGTGAGAATGAGCAAGTGAGAGAATATGAGGTACAATAAGTGAGGGTAAAGAGACTAAGCCCAAGATTATTAAAGTTTTTACACAAGGTAGCCCAGCATCCAAATTTGCTGTGTTGCGTGAGAGAACAGGCAAGCACCATTTCTACAAAATGGCACCATCCTGCTCTCTCCCTAGGGCTGACACACAATTAGGCCACACAGACCTTTTTGCCATAGTGCAAAGGTGTTTGCGTGAGTCTAGTATAGGTTTTGTACTGGAAGGGTGGCCTTCCAGTACAAAATACTATACTTTGACTAACTTTAAAACTTTTCCTACCTTGGATTTGTGCGGCACAGTCCAGTATACACGCACATTGGGAAAAGTTAGGAGAAATAAAACCAGTCCCCCTTTTTAATGCCTGCTTTCAAGTGGTGTTTATTTTTTGACGCTAAACACTGTCTACTATTGTTAGTAGATAAGGTTTTATGTCAAAAACCATAGGTGATTGCATGAGAATGCACATGCACGACCCATGGACTGCCCACATAATGCAGAGTAACAAAAAGCAGTGCTTTGCGTTACTTTCAGGCACCTTTTCAGTGCAAAACAGGTTTTTTTCACTGAAAAGTAAATTTTAAAAAACCTTTTAGAGAAGGGATAAGTTGTATGCTGTCTTGACCTTTCAACTTTTAGGGATCAATTAAACGAGCACCCATGTGCTGAGAAATAAAAAAAAAACAATAATTTAAGAAACCTGAAAAATCTGTTTGTGGAGTGGGTGGACTAAATAAATTGTGAGATGTTACATCAAATTGAAAGGCCAATCGATCTGCCTCCGATAATAGTACCATTTTTTATTTTTAGGCTGAAAATATGCAAAAAATAATTGGGAACATACTTTTTTTTTAAATGAAGGAGTGGCCTGGCAGCGGTGTTTGCACTGAAAGTGCACTGCTGTCATCAGGAAAAATGATGTCACTCAAAGCCGGTGGCTAAATTGGGTTGATCCACTGCACCATGTTGTATGCGGAAACTAACTGTGAATGACACCTGACCAAACCAACAGAAACAGAAGGCTGATCTAAAGTCCAAGCATGCATGATTAAATTCTTGTAGTTCTTATTAACAATGTGGAGGAATTCCTGAGCCTGTAAAACCGTTGTTTCCATGCAAGACCTAAGAAAAATAGATGTAAGCCAAAAGACTAGCTTACAGATGTCTTTTAAATGATAACATTAAGTAAACACTCAAACTCAATAATTTTTTACACCACCTGTTGATTGGTTTAATCTAGATTTCACAAAGTAATTATTTTTTTAAATAAATATTCTTTTTACCTATATATATATCTATGTGGACGAGCATGGACATCAGCCTTTCAAAAACAAAAATGAGAAAGCCTGAAAAATCTAAAACTCTCTGTAAAGTGACGCTACATGCTTGTGATTTCTTGACTATATGATGTACAGTAGGCCTGTGAAGAGAACATTTGTATTTTGAGAGCAGCATATAATTAAACTCTTGCTACACCCACTGTTACCTACCGAATAAGTGCTGTTTGCAGCCGTTCACCTTTTTCTTTACAGAATCTTTTCCCACATGGAGAATTTAATTGAAATGCAACCCTAAGGCGGTTTTGTGTTGAACCTTTCTAGTCTTTAAAATGGAACAGCCCACACAGAGTCCATTAATTGGCTGGAGCTTACGGACTTTCTGCATAGATTACAATGCATGTGTGATTACAGCGTGCAAACAACAAATTACTTTCCAACAATTCTCAGTGCAAATGTGCCAGCAGAGAACTTCACTGATTTGTTTGCATGTTTTTGAAGGACAATCTACTTACGTTTGGTAACGCCTTATCTGGACATAGTCAATCCGCAGATTTCTTACCTTAGAATACCCCAGGCATTAGGATGGATCAGAAAACCTTTGCTCTATCAATACCCTAGCACGCCGGTAGGTGGCATCAGTCGGCTCCGCATGACGTCATTGGAGCGGGAAGAGACATCTGTGACACATATATAGGCGCCACCTTGGTGCGCAGACGTCAGTAATTTTTCCCGACTTTTCATGCATGGAGCATGGAGCCGTGAAGTACACGGATAGTGGTGTGCATAGAACAACTAGTGCAATGAAAGGGATCAGCCAGACTCAAAAAACCTGCCCGCAGAATAGGAAGATGGGTGGGTCAGTAAGGAATCTGTAGCTTGATTTGGTCTCTACTAGATAAGGGGTTTGTAGGAGGCTGGCTTAGTATATGGTGCACCCTTATTTAAGTGAAGCCCCCTGCACTAATCCAGTCAACCATTCTGGTGGTTTTAGTGACAACTTTAGAACGCTCAGTAAGTGTTAGCTGTGGAGAAAAACCTTCAGGCTTAGTCCAGAAGGAGTGTTAAGCCACTTGTTTTACCAGATCTAATCATGTAGTGTAGGTTAAACCAAAAAGAGCCACAAAGTTTAGTAATAACATTATGTCTATTTATTATACAACACTCACCAATACACTGCTATATCTCCTACTAGGAGATATCAACACAAATACACACAATACTACCATGGAAAACATGTAAGTAAGCACAATACTCAGTCATCTCCAGGGGGAGACCAAACCATATACTAAGAAAGTGGAATGAGAACTGCGACCGACGTCTGGACTCGGGCCAGAAGACTCAGAAGAGCTGAGGACACAAGGAACCACCCAAAGTAATACCGAGGAACCCCACGGAGGCAGTGTGCAAAGTGGAAACACAGCAGCGTACTCAATATGTAGACTGGAAAGTCGCGGTTGCAGTTTTAAAAAAGAAGGACCCTTCCCAGTGGACCCTGAAGTTACCCAGTGGAAGACCGAAGGTTGGAGAGCCACCCCACCCATGGCTATCCCAAGGAACTAGGATACCTACACCAGGGAAGCCGGGGTGCATAGGTGCGAAGCGACATCAGAAACATCCGTAGACCACAATTGAGGACTTCAGAAAAGATGCAGCAGGCGAAGACTGTGCAGTCCAGTGGAATCCAAGGGTGGATTCTTGAAGAGAAGAACCTGCAAGCAAAGGGGACAGAGTACATGCCACTTGAAGGTGACCAGGAGGCATGAAAGAGCAATGGCCACAGATGACAGAAGATGCAGGAGTGATGGCAGTGACCTTGTCGCTACAGCTGTGAGGACCAGGAGACACTGTGGAAGACCTGAAGCCGTTCAGTAGCTGTCCCATGTCGGAAGTCGAGAACTAGGGAGTCGGTACTCGGGGGAGCACAAACGCACAAGTTACTTACCTTTGGTAACGATATATCAGTAAGAAACAGTAGTTAGTATTAGATTCCTTACATTAGAATATCCCCAGGCGTCAGACTGGATCCGGAAACTTTTGCGTAGCAGTACCCTTGCGCGTCGGTAAGCGTCGTCTGCGGCTCCGTGTCCGTCGTCGTTGGCGACGGAATGACGTCGCCGGAGTACTTAGACGCCGCCCTCGCACGCTGACGTCAGTTCTTATACACAGCTTTTCCGTGCCAGAAACGCAGAGCCATGATAAAAACCAACACTGGTGCCAAAAAACTAGGGCCCTGAAAGGGATGTCCTTAACCCTAGATATCGGTTCGCAGAACGGGGAGGATGGGTGGGGCGGTAAGGAATCTAATACTAACTACTGTTTCTTACAGATATATCGTTACCAAAGGTAAGTAACTCGTGCATCTAAAAGAAACAGGTTAGTATTACATTCCTTAACTTAGAATAGATACCCCAGCAATACCAACCCCGGAGGTGGGTCTGCGAACCAATATTCACACCAGAAAGTCCTGGAGGACTGAATGGCCAAAGAAGCCATCCCTCCGGAATTGGCTGTCCAGGCAGTAGTGTCTTGCGAACGTGTGAAGCGAGGCCCACGTAGCTGCCTGACAGGTGTCCTGCAAGGGGACTCCCCGGCCCAGGGCAGTAGTAGCCGCCGTGGCCCGAGTGGAATGGGCCCTCTGCCCAACAGGAGGCTCCTTCTTAGCCAAAGAGTAGCATGCCTTAATGCACAACACAACCCATCGAGAGATGGTCCGTTTGTGCACCGTCCTTCCCTTTTTAGCGCCCACGTAACCAACCAAGAGTTGGTCATCCACCCGGAACTGGCGTCTGCGATCCAGATAGTAGGAGAGCGCAGGTTTGGGTCCAGATGATGGATCCGCTCTTCCTCTTTAGAGGGATGCAGTGGCGGAAACAAGGTGGGCAAGGTGATGGACTGCCCGATGTGGAAGGCCGTGACTACCTTGGGCAGGAAAGATGGTCTTGTCCGCAACACAACTTTGTCCGGATGGACAGAAAGGAAAGGAGGTTTAGAGGAAAGAGCCTGGAGCTCACTCACTCTCCTGGCAGAGGTGATGGCAACCAGGAAAGCAGTCTTAAGTGTAAGAAGACGGAGAGGACAGTTATGAAGCGGCTCAAAAGGAGCACACATCAGGTAAGTTAGAACCATGTTCAAGTCCCACTGGGGCATCACGAAAGGAACAGGGGGAAACATATGAGTGATGCCCTTCAAGACTCTATTTACAATCGAGCACTTGAACAAAGAAGGCTGATCAGGGAGCCTTAAGAAGGTGGAAAGGGCAGAAAGGTAGCCCTTGATAGTGCCCAGAGCAGAGCCCTGCTGGGCAAGAGAAAGAAGGAAGAGGAGAACCTCAGAAAGGGGGGCAGAGAGTGGATCCACAGCCTTTGCTGTGCACCATGCCACAAATCTGTTCCACCTGCAGGCGTATACCGACTTTGTGGAGGGACGCCTGGCTGCCAGAATCACATTACAAACTTCAGGAAGCAAGTCAAATGGCCTTAACTGTCGCCGCTCAATCTCCAAGCATGGAGGTGGAGCCTGGACAGGTTCGGGTGGAGGACCGTCCCCTGCTGCTGCGACAGAAGGTCTTCCTGAAGAGGCAGACGAATCGGGGGATCGACAGACATGCTGAGTAGCTCGGGATACCAGTATCTTCGTGCCCAGTCCGGAGCCACAAGGATAACTTGGGCCCGGTCACGTCTGATCTTCTTCAGCACTCTGGGCAGAAGTGGTATAGGCGGAAAGGCGTACAACAGACCGCAGCTCCACTGGCGACGAACAGCGTCTCCGAGCGAGTGCCGCCCTGGAAATTCCAGCGCGCGGAACTGATGACATTGCGCGTTCTTTTCTTTGGCGAATAGATCTAACCAAGGCTCTCCCCACTGCTGAAAGAGGCATTGCGGCACGTCCGAGTTCAGACGCCATTCGTGATCCATCATGCACCGACAGCTGAGTTCATCCGCCCTGGCATTCAGGGAACCTGCCAGGTGTTGAACCACCAGGGTCACGCCCCGATGTTCCAGCCACTGAAAGAGGCGCAGAGCCTCTTGGCATAGGGTCCACAACCCCACCCGCCCTGTTTGTTGCAGTACCACATGGTGGTGATGTTGTCCGTGAACACCTTCACTACACTCCCCCGGTCAGAGGGGAGGAATGCCTTCAGTGCAAACCAGATCGCCCGCAGCTCCAAAAGGTTGATGTGGAGCTGGGACTCCGCCGGAGACTAGAGGCCTCTGATCTCCCTCTCACCCATGTGGCCCCCCCAGCCCTGGAGTGACGCATCCGTCACAACCCCGTGCTCCGGTTGGGGTAGGGAGAGGGATCTGCCGCTGACCCAATCGCGGTCCGTGAGCCACCACTGCAACTGCCTTGTAGTGCCCTCCGAGATCAAGACATGGTTGGACAAGTTGCCATGATGCTGGGCCCACTGAAACTTCAGGTCCCACTGCAGAGCCCGCATCCGCCACCTGGCGTGATGCACCAGAAGGATGCAGGAGGCCAACACCCCCAGAAACCGCACCGTCAACCTGACCGAGACTCGGGATAACGGCTGAAAGATCGGAATCAGAGCCTGAATATCCCGAACCTCCTGTTCGGGAGGATAAACCCAAAACTGCGCTGAGTCTAGAACCGCTCCGATGAAGAGGAGCTTCTGAGAGGGACACAGGTGTGACTTCGGCACATTGATGGAGAACCTCAGAAGGTGCAGGAGGTCGGCCGTAGTCTGGAGGTGGCGGACGACTGTCTTGGGCGAGCCCGCCTTCAACAACCAGTCGTCGAGATGGGGGAAGACTAAAACCCCTAACCTGCGCAGATGAGCTGCGACTACCGCCATCACTTTCGTGAATACCGGTGGGGCGCTGGTAAGGCCGAAGGGGAGCACGGTAAACAAAGTGCTCGTGGCCTACCGTGAACCGCAGGTAACTCTGGTGGGCCGGCAGGACGCGTATGTGAAAATAAGCGTCCTGCAAGTCCAATGCTACCATCCAGTCTCCTGGGTCCAGGGCAGCTAAGACCTGAGCCAAAGTTAGCATCTTGAACTTCTCCTTCCGGAGGAAGCCGTTGACGTTCCGCAGGTCCAAGATAGGGCGTAGGCTCCATTTGCCCTTCTTGGGTACCAGAATGTAGTGGGAATAACAACCACACCCTACTTCTGGCCCAGGAACGCGCTCGATGGCCCACTTGGCCAAGAGGGCCATAACTTCCTCTTGTAGAAGTGTCAAGTGATCCCCCGACACTCGGTGGTACTGCGGTGGCATGGCTGGAGGGGTCGCCTCATAGGGGAGGGAGTAGCCCCTTCGGACGATTTGCAGCACCCACCTGTCCGATGTGACAGTGCGCCAGTGGAGGTGGTGATGGCAACCCTGCCCCCACTGGCGTCACATGGGCCTGAAAGGTCGGACTAGGAGGGTTTTGAGGCGAGTGCTGCAGAGGTAGGTGTGGACTGGCCTCGCCGTTGTCCCCGACCGCCGCCACGGCGGTTTCGACGTCCGCCACTGCGCTGGATGGTAGTCTGCGGCCCGTGGCTGGCAGGACGTGTGGGGGAGCCCCTTCCTTGGCCACAAAAGGAGCGAAAGGCAGCCGTTTGTTGGCGCGGGGCCAAAAGGCCCAAGGACTTGGCCGTAGCCCTGGAGTCCTTAAAGCGCTCAAGGGCATGGTCTGCCTTGTCGCCAAAGAGGCGAAGGCCATCAAACGGCATGTCCATAAGGGTGTTCTGGACATCAGCTGAAAAGTTGGCGGACCTCAACCAGGCGTGGCGACGCATTGCCACTGTCGTTGCCATCGACCTGCCCAGTGAGTCCGTGGTATCCAGCCCACACCGGATGGAATACCGTGCCGCATCTCGACCCTCCGCAAGGGCTTGGGCGAGTTTAGTCCGGGCCTCCTCCGGACATTGTGGCAGCACGTCCACGACCATGTCCCACAGAGCGTGGATGTAACGGCCCAAGAGGCATGCGGTGTTGACTGACCGCAACCCCAAACTCAGAGAGGAGAATACCTTTTTTCCGTATTGCTCATACCTCTTGGATTCCCAATCGGGGGGAGCCTCCAGGAATGCGGTCTGGGAGTTAGAGGCCTGGATGACCAGACTCTCTGGGGTGGGGTGGGTGGACAGGAAGCAAGGGTCATCCGGAGCCGGGCGGTGGCGCCTGGCCACGTTCCTGTCTACAGGCGGACCTGTAGCAGGCTTGGACCAAGTGCCCACAAGAACGTCTGACAAGGCCTCATTAAACGGCACAGAGGCTCGGCCGAGCTTGCCTGCGGTTTAACGACCTCAGTGAACAGGTTAGTCCTCACGGCTGCCACGGGGAGCTCAAGGCCCAAGGCCTTGGCAGCCCGCGTCAGCACCACACTATAGGCAGCCCCCTCCTCCGTAGCCACGGTAGGAGGGGAGACAAAACCAGTGTCGGGCAAAGTGTCCAGACCACTGGCCTCCCCAAGCTCACCTGTCCAGTCCTGAGAAGACTGGCACTCACGTGCCAGAGGGTCCTCGGACCCCACCCAATCCCCCTCGTCACCCATCGCCTGATACTAAGGTGCAAAGGATGGGGCCGGGTCATAGAAATAGAAATCTCCAAGCGCCGCTCTGACGCCGGACCCGAATCGAGTGTAGGACCGGGGACGGCGTCATCCTGGGATGGCACCGGGGACGACACCCTGGGGGCCGGTGAGGTTGTAAGGTCAACCCACGATGACCCGGGTCCGGAACCGGACTCGGCGGGGCCCTGCGGCAGCGGGACAGTAGTCGCCGCCGGCGCCGGGGCCGAAGCACCCGGCCCGCGTGGGGACCCAGTCGGGTCCGCTTGGCCCGAAGGTGCCGCGAAACCCGACGGAGGAGTGAGCGACCTCATGGCCACGAGGAAGGCCACGATCTCCTCCGGCGCCGCGTTCTGCCCAGGGACCGGCGGGTGTGGAGCAGGCCGCGACGCCTGCGGCTCCGGCAGAACCGCAGGGGCGGTGTCGCCCGAACCCCCGGCCACGTCGTGCGAGCATCTGGAGGAGTCAGAAGAGCGATGTCGGCTCTTCAACTTCTTGTGCCTCTTACCTGAGGACTTCGAGTCCAAAGACCGATGACGACTCCTGGAACTGTGGTGACTCCAGCTCTGACCGGTCCCTCGACCTCCTCGCGGACAGGGACCTCGAGCGGCGCGGGGCTGACTGCCGGAGCTCGAGTCGCTTGCGGGACCGCTCCTGTCTAGCTTTCGACATCAGGGCCCGGCAGTCGGAGCAGGACTTGTGGTCGTGGCCCAGACAGTGAAGGCACCGGCGATGGGGGTCAGTAACCAACATCAGTCGGTTGCAGTCGATGCAGGGTTTGAACCCGGGCATCCCTACCGGCACCGTCGGAGTCGATGAGACTTCGAAAGATGATCGAAAAAGTTAGTCAAAAATTGACTAGGGTACAACTTTTTCCGGATCGGCGCTTGCTGGCGCGGAAAAAAGAAGAACTGACGTCAGCGCGCGAGGGCGGCGTCTAAATACTCCGGCGACGTCATCCTGGCGCCAATGACGGATGCAGAGCCGCAGACGACGCCTACCGACGCGCAAGGGTTCTGCTACGCAAAAGTTTCCGGATCCAGTCTGACGCCTGGGGATATTCTAAGGTAAGGAATCTAATACTAACCAGTTTCTTTCAGATAAGATTTGGCAGCAGCAACCGTTGTGTAGATACCAAAGTACTTACCATGTCAAATTTACGGAGGAAGCACAGTGACTGGATTCCAGTCAGACTAGTCAAAAACACACTGACGCCTAACTAAAAGTGGGGTTAACTATGCTAGAAGGATCCCACCTTCCTACAGTATTCCCGAAGGTAATTAACTTGTGTATCTGATAGAGACATATAGCTGCAGATTCCTTACCTTAGAACAGATATTGCAGCAATACCATTCCCGGGGCAGGGATAGCAGACTAGTTTAGACCAGGAAGTCCTGCAGGACAGAACAGCCTAGAAGCCCGTCCATGCAGACTTGACTGTCCAGGCAGTAGTGCTTGGGGAACGTGTTCAGTGATGACCACGTTGCAGCTTGACAAATGTCAAGGACTGGAACACCACATTGCAATGCTATGGTCGCAGCTTTAGCTCTGGTGGGATGAGCTTAAGCCTTCAGGACGCTGTTTCTTGGTCAGAGCACAGGAAATTTTGATGCAGAGGAATGATCCATTGCGAGTTAGGTAACTTCTGCACAGCATGACCTTTCTTTGATCAAACGTCCCCCACAGAGAGTTGGTCGGCCACGCAGAACTCTTTAGTGAGGCCAAGTTAGAAGGACAATGCTCTTTGGGTCCGGACAGTGGAGTCGCTCCTCCTCTTTAGAGGGGTACAGAGGAGCATAGAAAGTGTGCAAACTGAGCGATTGCCCCACTTGGAATGGTGTCACTACTTTCGGTAAGTCAGAGGCCCTAGGGCAAAGCACCAACTTATCAGGGAAGATGGTCAGTTAAGGAGGCCTGGATGGTAGTCTGCAATTCGCTCACCCTCCTGGCAGAAGTTATTACCACCAAAAAGGCTGTTTTGATGGTAAGCAGCCGGAGGGGGCAGTTGTGCGGAGGTTCGAACGAAATGCAAATCAAGAGGTGAGAACCAAATTAAGGTCCCACAGAGGCATGATGTATGGGGCAGGTGGGAACATATATACAGGCCCCTTGAGAAACCTATTTACAATTGGAGATTTAAATAAAGAGGGTTGGCCTGGCAGCCTTGAAAAGGCAGGCAAGGTCGAAAGGTACCCCTTAAGAGTGCCCAGGGAAGAGCCCTGCTGGGCAAGGGTCAGAATAAAGGGAAGCACCTGAGAGAGGGAAGCAGATAGAGGATCACTAGACCGTTTTGTACAATATTTCACAGATTTCTGCCACCAGCAGGCATGCAGTCTAGATAAAGGGAAGCCTGGCTGCCAAAATCACATCACAGACTTCAGGAGGAAGATCGAATGCTGTCAACCGCCGCTGCTCAATCTCTACACAAACAGGCAGACAGGTTTGAGTGGAAAACCATCCCCTGGTGCTGCAACAGAAGATCCTGCCAAATGGGCAGCCTTATTGGTAGATCGATGCTCATTTGCAGAAGCTAGGGATACCAAACTCTCTTGCACAGTTTGGGCCACAAGAATGACATTCGCCTTGTGGCTCCTGATCTTCTTGAGCACTCTGAGCAGGAGTGGTATGGGCGGAAAGGCGCATAGCAGGAATGAGCTCTACGCGAGATAAAAAGCATCTCCGAGCAACTGTCACTTTGGAAACGCCACGGTGCAAAACTACTGACATTACGCATTCTTGGCGGAGGTGAACAGATCTAACCAAGGCTCTCCCCACTGCTGAAAAAGACCTTGCGTCACCTCCGGATGGAGAAGCCATTCATGATGATCTGATTGGGAATAGGAGAGGGGTCCATCACCACTGCAGGTCCTGAATAATTCCCTCAGAGATCTAGACCATGTCGTAAACTCCTATGATGCTGCACCCACTGGAATTTGAGGTCCCACTGCAGAGCCTGCATATGCCATTTGGCATGTATCCTGAGTTCCTCCAATTACAATGGAAGAGCCTTGTAGAAAGTACGGTGAAGGAACTAGGCTGAGAGAGTACAGCACCATCTAGTGGAGACCTTCAGGCGCGGATCCATTGAATCCGAGCGCTGGGAGAGTGGCAGCGGACACCAGCGCAGAGGACCGTAGCTGGAGAGTGGAGCGGCCCGGCGACTGGTGCTGCCTGCCGGGATATTTTTATCACCCTCCAGATTTTGTAATGAATCCAGGCCCGAGCGTTTAGTAGGAAATTATTTGGAAACTAGGCAGTCAAGATATTATACACCAATACATAATCGCTTTGAGGTTTTAAGTGGCCTTGAAAATAACGATTGACTCCTTTCTGAGATCTGTGCACATTCCAACTGTGCCATGGGCAGTTAATACTGGGGACAAACAGAGTCTGCCCTTAGGGGATAAAGTCATTATCGTTGAAAAATCTACTGTGGGAAGCACCGGAGCCGTGCCTTCTGGGAATAGGGCCATGAGGAAGGATATCCGGGGCATTTCCCTGGCCACTGTAACTGCTCTCCCCTTACCTAGTTGCACATATGAAGTCTCAGTGGAAAACGGGAGTGAGGGGGTTCAAGGGCTTAGTGACCCTAGTAAGGAGTTTTTAACTAGAACCCAAGGTGTGTTAAATTATATTTTTCAACCTCTATATGTTAACATGACTTCACCAGAGGGCGCAACCTCCTCTCATAATCACCAGACTATTGTTAAACCCCCACTCTGCCATATTGTATCATGGAATATTGCTGGAATTCGATCACAGTTAAATACCCAACTATGGTGGGATTTTATGCTACAATTTGAGGTTCTTTGCTTTCAGGAGACATGGAGACCAAATGGGTATAGGACTGATCATGTCCCAGCAGTAGATGGTCGGAGTGGGAGAGCTAAGGGTGGTTTGTGCGTGTATCTATCCATTAGCATGAACCTAAAACAAATAAAGGAGTTTGCTAACGATGATTATCATCAACTAGTTGTGTTGGATTTAGATTCAACGTTTTCTATAGCATTGGTTAATTTTTATAATAATATTCCCCCAGGCTTAGTGTGTACTGTTATTAAAAATATGTTCCAATCATTGAAACTTCTGGGTGAAAGTAAAAGGAAAGACATAATGTTACTTTTGGTGGGGGATTTTAATTGTACGTTGTGTGAAAATGCTGAGGACAACTTATGTGGAGCAGTGTGTGAAGAAGGTGTATGTTCCTCACATTTTTGTCGTACTGTTTTGGGAGAACAGTTAAACGAATGTATTAATAGTTTTGACCTAGGCTTTGTTTTTTTTGTTGTTTTTTTGTTAAAAACTTTTATTGAGCAACAAAATCATGTGTACAAAAATGGGCCTACAACCGCACGGGCTGGCCGCTAAGATCGGAGCATAATGTGGTATAAAACAGTGGTCGCCACTCCGGCGGTCAGGCACAAACCGGATACAAAATGTCGCCCACAATATGAAACAGGATAAGACAATTTTCTTATTTTAAATCACACCAAAAGCAACAAACATCAAAAACAAGGCGAAGGAGTAATACACAGAGAGTCAGCCCTGGAGGGGGGGAACCCACTAATCAGGAATACGAAGTCACAATCAGTAGGATAAGTCAAGGCGGGGGGACAGCGGGGAGGTCAATCAAGCCAAAGGACAGTATACGAAATTTCAGGAACGCCAACCTAGGGTGATAAGGGAACCTCAGGGGCCTCCACCAGGGGAGGAGCACAAATATCTCCGCGATAGGCGTTCCACTGACACCAGATCTTCGTCCATGCCCTAGGTCTGCCCCTGGCTGTGTAGACAGTCTTTTCGCGGAACATAGACCAGTCCATGTTTTCTTCCCACACAGAGACAGTGGGGGGCCTGTGCGAGCCCCAAAGTTGCGCTATGTCCCGCTTCGCAACCATATACCCCAGGGTCGCCCATCTGGTTTGGGCCACCGAATAGTCGGTAGGTTCCCACACGTTCAACAAGCATCTCCGGGCCTCCGGCACCAGGGCAATTCCAGTCACATCAGCCATCACCGCAAGCACCTCAGTCCAATAGGCAGCCACCCTCGGACACTCCCAAATAATGTGAAGAAACGTAGCACTCATCCCACACCCACGCTTGCATAGGCCATCCGGAGAAAAACCCATCGCGACCAAACGAGGACCAGTAACATACACCCGGTGGAGGATCTTGAGCTGAACCAGACGGAGACGGGCAGGAATGGCGACCTCTTTCGGAGAAGATAGCGCCGACTGCCAAACCTCGTCATCCAATTCCAGCCCGTCGCCGACCCATGCCTCTCTAAGTCGAACGAGCAAGTCAGCGCGATTGTGAATCAGCTTCTTATAAATCAAGGAGATAGTGCTATCAGGGAGATGGCCATCCAGGATACGATCTTCAAGGGGGGAGGACTCGGGGATGGCGGTACCGGAAGTCAGAACATAAGTGAGGGCATGACGGACCTGTAAATATCTAAAAAATTCTCTATCACTCAGGTCATAATCATTCCGAAGGGCCTCGAAGGACTTCACAGCTCCATTCGCACACACGTCACCCACTCTACAGATTCCAATCATGTCCCAGCGGTCAAACCCCTTCGTTGCCCACAGACATCCCAGACGCTCAGATGCATAAAGCGGAGTCGCCAGCGTCACTCGTTCATCCCACCCCAAGCTCACATTCACAGCGCGCCACACACTAACCGCAATCCTGGTCGGTCCCGTAAGGTGGAGCCCAGCCGACCTAGAGTAAAGCACTCTATTAAAGTCACCACCCGGCAGTTGGAGTCTGTCCATTTCAAAGGCCGGATCCGGACCCGGGGAATACATCGAGTGGTTAATGGCAGACAGTTGAGTAGCCCAATAATATCTCCTGATATCAGGAAGTGCTATGCCCCCGTCATACCAAGGGATGGTGAGCTTCGCAAGGCCAATACGTGGACGCCCGTCCCAAATCAGTTGCCTTTGTAGACTCTCGACCTCTCGGAAATAAGTAGCGGGGATATCATCATAGGAATTCTGGAGTGCGTAAAGGAATCGCGGTAAGGACATCATCTTGAAAAGGGCGGCCCTGCCCAGCGGCGACAAGGGTAATTTACGCCAGCGAGCCACGTCCAGCCTCAGTCTATGAAGCGGGGGAAGGAGATTAAGTTCAAACCGGAGCGACGAATCCAATGTAATAAAACCCCCCAAATATTTGAAACCGGACTGAACAACCTGGATGGGAAATCTATTCGGCAACGGGGGTAGATCACCCGAAATAACATAGACACAGGATTTAGCCCAGTTTATAACCAAACCAGAATTCTTGCCAAACGAGGTGAGAACGTCAAATAAAACATTCAAAGATTTACGCGGGGAAGTAAGGTAAAGAAGAATGTCGTCCGCGTAAAGCGAAACACGGTCCTCAAAATCTGGGGACCAACGTATACCCTTGAGGGAAGGCTCCCAGCGAATCCACGCAGCTAGCGGCTCTAATGCGAGAGCAAAAAGTAGCGGAGACAAGGGGCACCCCTGTCTGGTCCCCCTACCAAGGGAAAAGGGAGCCGACACTCGACCGTTAACCACGACCTGTGCCAGGGGGTCGGTATACAGCAGCTTCACCCATCCGATGAACCCCGGGCCAAAACCAAACTTCTCAAGAGCCGCCCAAAGGTAGGGCCACTCTATCGTGTCGAAGGCCATCGAGGTGTCCAACGAAGCCAAAATGGCTGGCTCCGTCAGTAGCCCCGCCCTCGCGATGGCTCCATGAAGGCGACGCAGATTAAGAGCTGTGTTACGGTGCGGGATAAATCCGGATTGGTCCGGATGAATCAAGTCACTGATGACCGTTAGGAGGCGAGTAGCCAAGATCTTGGCAAGAACCTTAGGCTCAACATTTAACAGGGAGATGGGTCTATATGACGAACAAAGATCCCGGGGCTTACCATCTTTAGGAATTACCACAATCGTAGCCAGGCGCTGGTCATAAGGGAGAGCACCCCGCTCACGGGACTCCGAAAACATTGTTCAAAGATAGGGCGCAATCTTATCAGGACGCAGTTTGTATAACTCGATTGGCAAACCGTTCGGGCCCAAAGCCTTGCCCGAACGGAGAGAGCGAATTGCAGTCGCTACTTCGTCCGTGGAGAACGGGGCCTCCATAGAGACCCGCTCCAAATCGGAGAGGCAGGGCAAAGCTATGTCGCGCAGCAAGAGGCGAGAGTCGTCGTCATCCCTTTCCGACACTGGGGAGTAAACCGCACGAAAATAGTCCGCAAAACATTCCACAATTTCAACCGGGTCCGTCACTCTCACACCATTCAAAGTCTGAATCACAGGCACTACTCGATTCGCCCTCTCCTTCTTGTCCAACCAGGCAAGCAATTTACCCGCTTTGTCCCCAACATCATACAGACGACCCTGTTGCTCTCTAAACATCATTTTGGCCGCATCTGTGACCAGAGACTTATAGGCAAATTGCTTCAGACCCAGGGCATGGAGTTTGTCACGAGTGACACTCGATTCCAGGTCAGCCTCCATCTCAAGAATTTCCATCTCAAGATCCACCACCTCCCGATTCCTCGCCTTTTTGGTTTCAGCAATAAGAGACAGGGCCTGCCCACGAATTACTGTCTTAAAAACCTCCCATAGGGACACCGCAGAAGAGACAGACCCCTCGTTTTCCAGAAAGTAGTTGTCCAGGGACGTAATCAATTGACCACGGGTCTCAGGGGAGGCCAGGTACCAAGGGTTGATAGGAGCCACCCGGCCCGCCGCCTCCACCCCCACATCAAAACAGAGCCAGAGCGGAGAATGGTCTGAGATGCCCCGGGGGAGGTGTCTAATCTCCCGGACAGCCGATGACTGTTCAGCTGGCATGAGGAAGTAATCTAGTCTAGACAAACTCCCATGGGCCCCAGAGTGGAAAGTATACTGAAGTTGAGTGGGGTGCATAAGTCTCCAGCAGTCCACCAAACCAAAAGTATCCAAAAAGCCACCCAGCCATAATTGGGCCGAAGGAGTATCCCTAGGGGGGTAGCGATCACTTAGACCAGAGAGAACAGAATTAAAGTCACCAGCCATGAAAAAAGCACCATCAGGGAGTCCCAACAGAACTCGGCCCAAATCAGAGAAGGTAGAGGTCTGCAGGCCGGGGGGCACATAGACGGTGAACAGGGAAAGGGTCCTGCCCTCATATCGTCCCACGAGGACGGCATAACGCCCCCGATCATCGAGGATTACATCATCTATCGCAAGGGGAAGGGAAGCCCGGACAAGGATGCCCACCCCCCTGGAACCCGTTGTAAACCCTGAGTGCGCAACAAGACGATAGCCCCACCTATTCATCGCGCGACAAGTATTGCCCACTAGGTGTGTCTCCTGCAGAAAGACAATATCGGGAGACAAACGTCGCAGGCATCGCAACACCACCCCCCGCTTTATACGATCCCCTAGACCATTGACATTCCACGAAATAAACCTCAACCCGCTACCCCCCATCCCACGAGGTAATGCAGGAACCATCCCCCAATGAGCATGACACTGAAAGTACAATCATCAAGATAGAATCGCCTTGAAAAAACAAAACACAAACCACAAACGCCCCAACAACCCACCCCCCAACACCCAAGGAAACACCCCCCACCCTGCACCCCTGCAGTAGACAAAGAAGCCACCCCAACATGCAGTGTGCCTGTCGCCCAAAAACCCCGTTCTACAAAAAGACCCCGGAGGAGGAAAAGGCCCTGTCCCACCCGCCACCCCGACAGAGATAAAGGGAGAAGAGAATACACAGAAAATAGAAGCGCTCAAGTACATAACCCAGGAAGAAATTACATGATACGGAGACAGGGGCCCAGATAACAAATTCAGCTCTCCACGCCACCCTCGGCACCACCCGGGTGCTCGGTGGGAGCAGTCAAATTAGGCCGGTCCGGCAGAGAGTCCAGCCAGTCATTTACCGAATCAGCTCGATCAAAGAAAAGGGTCCGTTCACTGTACTCAACTCGTAGCCTGGTAGGAAAAAGCATGGCGTATCTCAGACCCAAGTCCCGAAGACGTTTCTTGACTCCACGGAAGCCCATTCGCTGTCTCTGCACAAGCTGTGAGAAGTCCGGGTAAAAGTTCACCGTGGCATTTTCGAAGGCCACCGGGCCCTTAACTCTCGAGGCCTGCAGGATAGCGTCTCGGTCCCTATAATGAAAAAGTTTTGCAACAATGGGCCTCGGCGGGGCGCCCGGCTTGCCCTGGCCACCCGGAACACGATGGGCACGTTCCACCGCAAAGAATTTGCTCAATCCGGATGGAGAAAGGTAGTTTTGTATCAAGTCCTCAACCAGGAGATCAACAGAATGCGGATCAGGATTTTCCGGAACACCAATCACACGCACGTTACAACGCCGTGCCCTGTTTTCAAAATCCTCCAAGCGCTGAGTCATGAAATCGTTCACCTTTCTGAGGTTGCCGATCTCCGTCTGTATCTCCGAGACGTCGGCCGTGAGGCTAGATGACTTGAGGTCCAATGACTTCACCTTCTCATTGGTTTTAGATAAGTCGGCCCGAATCAGGTTCACATCAATAGCCACAGTATCAAGTTTGTGGGCCAGAGCCTCATACTGTTGGCCGATGGTGTCTCTCATGCCAGAGATGGCGCCCATGATGTCCTGCAGGGACGGCTCCGCTGAAGCCTCCAAAGGGTGCTCCACTGCACTCGGGCCAGGCAAGGCGGCACCGGGGGACACCTTCGACTGTGTGTACCGGTCCATGATGTTAGACTGGACCGGGCCCCCGCGAAGGGGCGTCTTGGTCTTTCGCCTCTCTTGGTCCCCTCTGCCAGTCATAGTGGAGACCGCGTCCCCAAGGGACCCACGCGACCTGGTGAAAATGGCCGCAGGAAGACAGGGCGCCGGAGCCAAAAGTCAGCAGCGAGGGCAAGTCGAGGTGTGAACCGGCCCAGAAGGACACGAAGCAGGCAAAAGGTGCAACTGCAATCTTGCGCCGCTGGACTCAGCACCGGCCAGACACCTCCGTTGCAAGACGTAGTCTGAGTCAGAATCGAAACCGAAAGTTAAGAGGGGGACCCATGGGTCGAGTCCCCCTGCCGCTGTTGTTCAACTCAGGCACGGCAACAGAGCCTCACCAAGACCCGGGCGCGCCACCAAGGCGGGCCCCGAAAGTTTGAGTCGACGTAGCTTCGGTGCCCCTGGTCCAATTCGAAATCCAAAAACAATATGAAGATCAGCCCAGGTTCCTCTTCATTAGCCCTTGTAAGAAATCAGGATATGTTCAGGATATCATGCCGGGAGTGGCGGGGGTCCGGAGAGCGCTGTGCTCACGCGGCCATCACGGATGCCCGCCAAGCCCCTCCCCGACCTAGGCTTTGTTAATGAATTGTGTTCATCACCAGCTCGCCTGCCTTCCACATATAATGGTAGGGGATGCTGTTCCACTATTGATTACGCCTTAGCTTCTAGTAATTGTGCATACAGCCTCCATTCTTTTTATGTCTCTGACAATTCACTAAGTGATCAATTTCCTCTCTGTTTAACGATTACATTGCCCTTCAGGAAAATATTTGGGACTAACAATAGTGACCGACTATTAGAGAATTTAAACAATTAGTAAAGAAGGGGAACTCGCACAACCAAGTAATCTCAGGTAGTCCAGAGTGATTGTTGTAGTGTGCTACTGGAGTGAAACACTGCCTGGCCTTGCAGTGCAAAATCCAAGGAAATAATACGGGGTCCTCTCAACCCGGAGAGGGCAACTCCGAGCACAACTTTAGGAGACCGATAGGTCTTTTAGTTTAAATCAAAAAGTTCATCAAGAGGTATATAAAGGAACAATATTCCGAATGTTCACATTGAGTTTTATTTGCCACGTAGGTTAATTCACCAAACGTTGATTAAGATTAATAGAATCAAATCCATATCATCTTGTTCTCATGATATTTACACATCCCGATGCATTTCGGGCATAGCCCTTCTTCAGGGGAATACTCTACAAAAAAACAATCCAAATATGCCATATTCAAAATGCAGTTCAAAATAACCAATAATCTAACATCAAATCTGCATGCACATGTATCAATACACTCAAAATAATGGTGATTAAAAAGCGAGAGCATGATATCCCAAAATAAACATATGAAAGCGGCAGGAAGTGTGATCATAAAGCCATGGTGTTAAATGGAAAAACGTGAAAAGCGACATCATAGTATTCATCATAGTGTTCAAAAACGTGACTAAATAGTATAGCCAAAACCACCAACCAAATATCCAAGACCGAAGTGCACGTGAACAAATGTGCAAATAAAACAAATACACCCATATTCAAAAGATCATGTAGCCCAAAGCGTGTTGTTTTATAACGGTGAAAAAAACGAGTGTTCTCAAGAAGCGGAATCACCGCGACGAGAGAAAAGGCGAGTGTGGTCTCCAGACGCGGAATAACCGCGGAATGGGTCCCAGGAGGGATAACTTACTTGGAGCAATGTGAACTAGATTCCCAGTTCAACGCGGAAAACGTGAAGAACAAGTGTAGCGGACCGTTACTCCCAACCCTGAAAGCCGAGTGTGCATGAACATAAACAAAATACTGGAGGTCATAAAAATAAAAAACGGACTAACCGTCCCAATGTGTAAAGAAGTGCCTGTACCTAACATGATGTAAAAACCACCAAATAATGCACGCAATAGCAATTTACAAACAGCAAATTCCTGAAAATAATATATTGCATATATAAAAATACGAACGATGATATCAAGTTAAAGAAATATGAGTATGTGTGAGTGTAAACAGTGTGTCATACACAGATTACAGATAGCATAAAAATTCCATCCGGTCATTAAGACCATCGGGCACCATCGTGGACATTGAACGGATCCAAAAGTTCTCTCGTTTAAGAAGAGTGTTCTTATTGTTATGTGTCACTTTAACCTGTTCTAGAATAAGAAACTTCAATTGTGCCACACTATGTCTTTGTTCATGGAAATGGTTCGCCACACTGGATTTTTGATTATGTGTGCGAATATTGCTTTTGTGTTCCAAAATGCGAACACGTATTTTACGTTCTGTGTGACCGATATAACATTTGCCACACGGGCATTTCAACATATAAATTACGTTGGCACTGTTGCAGGTGGCATTAACACGTATTTTAATCGTATGTCCTTTCATAGGGTGTCTCGTGGTGTTCCCAGTTATACAATTGTTACAATTACTACAATTGTAGCAAGGTTTGAGACCTGAGTAAGTTGTCGTACTACTGGTAGACTGTGGTTGGTTGAGGATTTCCTTGAGATTTCTGCCTCGGGTGAATGCAAACATGGGTGGTTGACTAAAAAGACCATTGAAATCAGGTTCGATTGCCAAGATGGGCCAATGTTTACGGATAATATACTGAAACTTATTAGAAATCTTGGAAAATTTAGAGACTACGACCATCCGGTCGGACTGTTCCTTGGATTTCAATTGCAGGAGCTCATTCCTGCTGATTCTGTTTGTTCTTTCCACAGCTAGATCCAAAATGGGGGTAGGATATCCCCGCGCTTTCAATCTCTCCATAGTGATTTTCATTTGTTTGATACTTTCATTCTCATTGGACACAATTCTTTTGATACGAAGAAGTTGCGCATAAGGTCAATTGTTCTTTAAACCTAACCGGTGAAAGCTGGTGTAGTGCAGGGTGGAATTCCTGTCAGTGGGTTTTCGAAAAATAGTAGTTTGCCATAGGTCTCGTTCTCTAGAAATTTCCACATCCAAATAATGGATGCATGTTTTGCTGTATTCCCATGTGAAGCGAATTCTTTCGTTGAACGTGTTCCATGTCTCAAGGAAAGACACTAGGTCATCGATTGTACCACTCCATAGTAGGAATATATCGTCTATCTTCAAATTTGAAGAGAATCATATTTTATGTCACAACAACTGGCTTCAACATGGTAAATTGTTTCTGCGGTATATAGACAATATATTCCTACTATGGAGTGGTACAATCGATGACCTAGTGTCTTTCCTTGAGACACGGAACACGTTCAACGAAAGAATTCGCTTCACATGGGAATACAGCAAAACATGCATCCATTATTTGGATGTGGAAATTTCTAGAGAACGAGACCTATGGCAAACTACTATTTTTCGAAAACCCACTGACAGGAATTCCACCCTGCACTACACCAGCTTTCACCGGTTAGGTTTAAAGAACAATTGACCTTATGCGCAACTTCTTCGTATCAAAAGAATTGTGTCCAATGAGAATGAAAGTATCAAACAAATGAAAATCACTATGGAGAGATTGAAAGCGCGGGGATATCCTACCCCCATTTTGGATCTAGCTGTGGAAAGAACGAACAGAATCAGCAGGAATGAGCTCCTGCAATTGAAATCCAAGGAACAGTCCGACCGGATGGTCGTAGTCTCTAAATTTTCCAAGATTTCTAATAAGTTTCAGTATATTATCCGTAAACATTGGCCCATCTTGGCAATCGAACCTGATTTCAATGGTCTTTTTAGTCAACCACCCATGTTTGCATTCACCCGAGGCAGAAATCTCAAGGAAATCCTCAACCAACCACAGTCTACCAGTAGTACGACAACTTACTCAGGTCTCAAACCTTGCTACAATTGTAGTAATTGTAACAATTGTATAACTGGGAACACCACGAGACACCCTATGAAAGGACATACGATTAAAATACGTGTTAATGCCACCTGCAACAGTGCCAACGTAATTTATATGTTGAAATGCCCGTGTGGCAAATGTTATATCGGTCACACAGAACGTAAAATACGTGTTCGCATTTTGGAACACAAAAGCAATATTCGCACACATAATCAAAAATCCAGTGTGGCGAACCATTTCCATGAACAAAGACATAGTGTGGCACAATTGAAGTTTCTTATTCTAGAACAGGTTAAAGTGACACATAACAATAAGAACACTCTTCTTAAACGAGAGAACTTTTGGATCCGTTCAATGTCCACGATGGTGCCCGATGGTCTTAATGACCGGATGGAATTTTTATGCTATCTGTAATCTGTGTATGACACACTGTTTACACTCACACATACTCATATTTCTTTAACTTGATATCATCGTTCGTATTTTTATATATGCAATATATTATTTTCAGGAATTTGCTGTTTGTAAATTGCTATTGCGTGCATTATTTGGTGGTTTTTACATCATGTTAGGTACAGGCACTTCTTTACACATTGGGACGGTTAGTCCGTTTTTTATTTTTATGACCTCCAGTGTTTTGTTTATGTTCATGCACACTCGGCTTTCAGGGTTGGGAGTAACGGTCCGCTACACTTGTTCTTCACGTTTTTCGCGTTGAACTGGGAATCTAGTTCACATTGCTCCAAGTAAGTTATCCCTCCTGGGACCCACTCCGCGGTTATTCCGCGTCTGGAGACCACACTCGCCTTTTCTCTCGTCGCGGTGATTCCGCTTCTTGAGAACACTCTCGTTTTTTTCACCGTTATAAAACAACACGCTTTGGGCTACATGATCTTTTGAATATGGGTGTATTTGTTTTATTTGCACATTTGTTCACGTGCACTTCGGTCTTGGATATTTGGTTGGTGGTTTTGGCTATACTATTTAGTCACGTTTTTGAACACTATGATGAATACTATGATGTCGCTTTTCACGTTTTTCCATTTAACACCATGGCTTTATGATCACACTTCCTGCCGCTTTCATATGTTTATTTTGGGATATCATGCTCTCGCTTTTTAATCACCATTATTTTGAGTGTATTGATACATGTGCATGCAGATTTGATGTTAGATTATTGGTTATTTTGAACTGCATTTTGAATATGGCATATTTGGATTGTTTTTTTGTAGAGTATTCCCCTGAAGAAGGGCTATGCCCGAAATGCATCGGGATGTGTAAATATCATGAGAACAAGATGATATGGATTTGATTCTATTAATCTTAATCAACGTTTGGTGAATTAACCTACGTGGCAAATAAAACTCAATGTGAACATTCGGAATATTGTTCCTTTATATACCTCTTGATGAACTTTTTGATTTAAACTAAAAGACCCATCGGTCTCCTAAAGTTGTGCTCGGAGTTGCCCTCTCCGGGTTGAGAGGACCCCATATTAGTTTATTAGAGAATTTAGCCATTGGAAGAACAAATGTTTATTCCCTACGATGGGCTATGGTAGATCAAACAGAGATGCTTAATTTAGTAATTGGTAAATGTAAATCAGATATAGTGACATGCCTGAGTGAAGATACTACCCCTGCCACTCTTTTAGCATCATTCTTAGCAATAACTAATGTT
Source organism: Lissotriton helveticus (assembly GCF_964261635.1). Taxonomy (NCBI): domain Eukaryota; kingdom Metazoa; phylum Chordata; class Amphibia; order Caudata; family Salamandridae; genus Lissotriton; species Lissotriton helveticus. The sequence goes on from NC_136069.1 coordinate 533,088,195, forward strand.
ATAAGAGAGTCTCTCGTTAGGCAAAACAAGAGTAACAGAGCCCAGAGCGGGTGGTTCGACTCGAGGTGTACTCAAGCCTATTCTCAGTTAAAAAAAGAATTGCACAAAAATCCAAGAAGTACACTAGATATTAGGAGAGCTAGAGTGGCATATAAACAGGTGATAAGAGACAGGAAAAATACAGTGAGGAAGGAGGCTTGGGAGGCTTTGCATTGAGCCTCAGTAACTAAGGACAGTGCAGGTTTCTGGAAGGTAATCAGAACACCATTCTTATCTAAAGAAAATGGCCCTACAATTGAGATAGCTATAACGGAGGACCAATGGATCAAGCACTTTGCTCAGGTATATGATGGTGACGAATCTCCTGTGGAGGGCTGTGACACAAACCATCCTCTTCACTCTAAGGATTTAATGTTCACATTAGAGGAAGTCGAGAGAGCCTTACACGCTAGTCAGGGCGGTAAGGCTCCTGGCCCGGATTGGGTTCCCATAGATATGTTTAAGTAAATTATTCCTCTGTGGGGGCCTCCACTTGTGCAGGTGCTTAATGCCAGTTGTAACACTGACTTCCTACCCACTTGGGTAGAGTCCACCATTGTACCGATCTTCAAAAAGGGGGATAGGCAAGACCCGGGGTGTTACAGACCAATTTCCTTGTTGGATGCCATCACGAAGATAGCAGGCCGGGTCATATTGGAACGTCTTCAGGACTGGGCTGATGAAAATTCCAGTTCTATCAGACCTGCAATATGGCTTTCGGGCCGGTGTGGTGACAGTAGAACAGGGTTTGAACCTTTCTTTGCTGGTGGGGAAATATACGAGGGCTAAGAGAGGGAATCTGTTTTTAGCCTTTGTGGACCTCACAGCCGCATTTGACTGTGTGGTTCACACCAAATTATGGAAAATACTGGGAGCTTTGGGGGTTGATGGAAATATTATTTATTTTCTTAAGCGTTTTTCTAGTGACGCTAAGGCACGTGAGCGCTCGGTCTGAAGGGCGAGCGTTCGGCTGCCTTTTCGATCAGGAGTGGAGTCAGACAGGGCTGGGTTCTGGCTCCATTCCTTTTTAATTTGTATATAAATGGGTTTGAAGAAGCCTTGCTTAAAGATAATCAAGATTTCCCTCAAGTAGCCGGTTGCACAATTCCGGCCCTCTTGTATGCGAACAACACCGTGCTGATGTCACGCACACAGGTGGACCTTCAGCGTGTTTTGGATCGTTTTTCCCTTTTCATGAAAGATCTGGGAATAAGGGTAAACTGTTCCAAAACTTTTATTATGCGCTGTGGTAGGGGTTTTAAGAAAAGCAGAGACATGTTTATTGCAAGACATAAGATTGAGGCTACTAAACAAATTCTCTTATTTGGGTATCCTCTTCTCCCAGAATGACTCCTGGGTACAAGCTGTAGCAGCAAAAAAAACTGCCACTTGTACGCACCACATCTGCCGTTACTATCTTTGCCAGGAAATTGGTTAAAACACCTCCAGAAGAACTCATTAAAATATATAAGGCAAAGTGTGTCTCTGCAGCTGTTTGTGGGAGTGGGGTTTGCTGACCTTACCCCTTGTCAGACAGTAGAAAACTCATTTTTAAAATATATCTTAGCCGTTCCAAGTGGCACCTCAGGATGTATTTGTCATGCAGAGCTAGGTCTCCCGTTTATCTCTGATTTAATTAGACTAGAGCCTGTGTTACTGTGGCACAGGCTTTGGATGAAAGAAGAAACCAAACTGAACAGAGATATTCTTTTAGACATCTTGAAATTGGAAGGAGTAATGAGGATTCCTTGGCTAAGATATGTTTACAATTTCTTTAGGGATCTTGGCCATCTAGAGTATTTTTCAAATCCTCCTACCATCACGGCAGTGACTAGAAAGGAATTGAGGAAAGAGGGTCTTCTGCTATTGGACCCTCTTAGAATGTCATACGAGATTTTAAAGCCGACAGTCCTGCATAATCAAATGATTTTAACTACTTTTAATATTCAGCCATACTTAATTTTTGTTCCCGGTGTTTATGATAGGTTTTTATTAACCCGCTTTAGGCTGGGGGTCTTTCATAGACTAGTCACCTTTCCTGTTATGAATGACTGGTCGCGAGCCCTTCAGCCTTGCCCCTGTGACAAAATTTCCCCTCAATCCACGATCCATGTTGTTTTATTTTGTACATTTTTTCCTTTGTTAGGAGGCTGTTGTTGGTATCTATACTAAAACAGTCTGGGCTACGTCAATGTCGTCCTGCTTTATTGTCATTACAATTTTTAGATAGCGAAAACAGTGTTCTAAGAACCACAGCTTTTCTGAAAAAAGTTTTGTATATTAGGAAATCTATGTCCAATTGAATGTTTTTTGTACTGAAATGACGGTTTTCCTTTTAAAATAATGTAATACTGTAACATTTAACATGATTTTATGTAATGTTCATTATGAATTTTCACCCATGAAATTGTTTATGTATTTTATATTTGTGTGCTTTTATGATTGCTATTTATCAATCGAATAAAGCCTTTTTGAACTTGATGTATCACAAGCAGGATGCAGGAGGCCATGAGGCCCAGTAGCCTCAGAGTCATTCTCACTGAAATCCAGGATAGAGGCTGAAACATCGATATCAGGGCCTGAATATCCTGGAATTGCTGATCAGGAGGGTAGTACCTAAACTGCACTGTGCCCAGAAGAGCTTTGATGAAAGCGATCGTCTGAGAGGGAGTCAGGTGTGACTTTAGCACATTGATAGTGAACCTGAGCGAAAGCAGGAGGTCCACCGTATTCTGGAGGTGGGAGATGACAGCTGGGGTGAGCCCGCTTTCAACAGCCATTCGCTATGATAGGGGAAGCCTGGCACACCACATCTCTGCAGATGAGCTGCAACCACCACCATCACTTTGGTGAACACATAAAGGGGCGCTGGTGAGGCCAAAAGGGAGCAGAGCGAACTGAAAATGTTTGTGGGTCATGCCTGTGGGCAGGCAGGATTGCAACGTGGAAATATATGTCCTGCAAGTCCAACGCTACCATCCAGCGTCCAGGGCAGACAGGACCAGAGCAAGAGTGAGCATCTTGAATTTCTCCTTCTTATTTAAGAAATTGAGAGAGAGCAGGTCCAGGATAGAAAGAAGGCCTGCGTCCTTCTTGTAAATAACAAAAAGAAAGAGACCCTTGGAGAGACCTACTGTGGATAACTGGAATTCAGTCACACTCCAGACACATAAAGGGGCGCTGGTGAGGCCAAAAGGGAGCAGAGCGAACTGAAAATGTTTGTGGGTCATGCCTGTGGGCAGGCAGGATGGCAATGTGGAAATATATGTCCTGCAAGTCCAACGCTACCATCCAGCGTCCAGGGCAGACAGGACCAGAGCAAGAGTGAGCATCTTGAATTTCTCCTTCTTGTTGAAGAAATTGAGAGAGAGCAGGTCCAGGATAGAAAGAAGGCCTGCGTCCTTCTTGTAAATAACAAAAAGAAAGAGACCCTTGGAGAGACCTACTGTGGATAACTGGAATTCAGACACACTCCATTCATACTGGTGTCAAAAGATCAGAATACCCCAGGTACATATTCAAAAGGAAAATCAAAAAATTATATTACAGGAGAAACTAAAATTCTAATACAATTTTATTGATACAAATAAATAAAACACTGTTAAAAATATTCCTATACACACACAATCTACTTAATCAATAAAAAATATATGTTATTCATCAGAGACAAGAAAGTGCATCATGTACGAAAACATCAAAAATTATTAATCCGATTAGAATCTAAACATTGTGTCCCATTAGTATCAAGTGATGGCACCCTAGTGGTTCCTCGGATTTAAATCAAACTAATTGGCGTCGACGTGTTTCGGTGTTGTGATGAGCACCACCTTTTTCAAGACGAGAATAGTATGTTGTCTCTTATTCAAATTAAGAGCTAAAAAACAATAAAAACAAATATCAATGTTTCATCCTACAGAACACATAATCTCTCCTGCAATACTAAAGATCAGTATAACAAACAATTCATTCTGGTTAAGATAGTGCCCCACATTGGTCAATCTAATTACAAATTTTTTTTTCAAACAATTCTTACATTCTATTAAAAAACCCTTTAAAAAAAACGTTTTTCTTCTTTTCACATTGATCATTATACATCAGAGTGGCGATATTCCTAAAGCTCATGCTGTCACTTAAATGTACAAGTAAACCAACAATGGTCATGTAAGTACTCAGACCTTATATAACCAGTTCCAAAACCTGATCTAGTCTACTGCCTATGACCATAAACGTGCACAAAGCAGACCAGCGTATGTGTAATTTTGACCTATGACACCTCCACACAAGTAAATCAATACAACCTTCAGTTATTCAAACAAACTCGCATACTCACACACCTATCTTAATGTTAATCTAGCAAAATTGCATTTCAAATTGACCATAAATACGAATATAGGTCAAATTTTGTACAATTAAGCAAATAGGGATTTATTAATGGATCTACAACCCCTTACGTTTCTCTTTCCCTGAGAGGCAAATGAATTCCTACATACCTTCTAGATATAGGCGATAATAGTGATATAACTGGAGAATCATCCAAGTCTTCACTAAACTGTTTTTCAAATACTAGAATGTAAATCAACGCATAAAGTTAAAGTGTGGCCCATGGCTTGGTAAGTTTGGGTATCACTTCACTAAACCAAAAGGCATGTATGTACCTGGATTTAAAAACTTTATTTTCATTTCTGCAAGATGGCTGAAAAAGATCTCCTGCCTTGAGTCACGGCTCTCTAAATTGAAGCCCAACACTGTATACGAGTTACGTCTGGTGACTCTAAAAAGAAAATTACGGGATCTTTTATACATTTTTTGCATTATATGAATTAGTGCCTTCTGTATCAATAAGTAGAATGTTGAATACCTGCATAAAAACTCTGCCCAGTTCTTGTTTAGTCGAATGATTCACAGCGATCATCAATGTGTTTATAAGAGGATGCCTGCCCCGAATGATTCGGGAACATGATTAGTTCTCGATAATAATCAGTCTGAATAAATAAAAACACAGGGTGAATATACATCCCGATGTCTGACTCAGTTGTTATTTACGCATTAATTGCCTACCTGATGTAAAATTCGGCAGCAATGCAAAAACGTCCGTCTTCTTTAACGTTACCGCAAAGACATGGAGAGAAGAATGCCCAGAGTCGTGTCTAGGTTCCCAGATACGGTGAACCGAACTTCAACAAGCATTTGCAATGCAATAGGTCTCGCATTCGCGAGATTTTGAGCTATTGGCATTGTAAATTACAATGCCTTTTATTTATGTGTTTAAACTTGAACTAATAAAAGGCATTGTCATTTATAATACCAATAGGTCAAAGTTTTGAAAATGCAAGACCTCTTGCATTAAAAATGCTTGCTGTTTAATATTATTTGTTCCAATAATAAAGTGTTCCTAAAAGAGCTCTAGGTATGAAAGTATAAACCCCTTCGACGGTTAGTAATAAAAAAAAGCAGGAGGCAGATAAAACAAATCCCCGCCGGGCTGCCTGCGACGACCGGAAGTCCCGCCCCATCGCGGCGAGAGGGAGAGAGAGCTGCCCGAGGAGCCACGAAGGCTCCGCATTGAGTCCCGGTCCCGAGATGGGGGACCGGGTGAAGAGCGGGCGGGCGCATGGGGAAGGCGGGGCTCTCATGTGGTGAGAGACCCCCGCAAAGCGCTACCGCCGCCCGAGATGCAGATCTGCCGCCGAGCACCGCCAGAACAGGTGAGTGTGTTGAGTGAGAGGAGGGGTGAGTGGGGCTGGGGTGTACGCGTGTGTGTGTCTCTGTTTGAGTGTGTTTGTGCGTGCGTCTGTCTGTCTGTGTGCGCGTGTGTATGTTTAAGGGGGGGTGCGTGTGTGTATATGCAGTGTGTGTATGGCTTTCTTTGTGCGCATGCGTGAGTGACGACGTGCGCGCTCACGAGGTCGAATCTCGGCCTGCAAATGCGCGTGGCACTTTGCTGTCCTCATTCCCCGAAAAGTAACTACATTAGTTGTCTCGCATAGACAGCAAAAGGTTCGCTTTTGCTTACGTCTAGCGAGACCTAAAAAGGAAAACACAAGACTGCGTAAGTATGTGGCAGTGTGGATTATCACTGCAGTCGTCTGGATACAAGCATGTTACCCTAACACGTACCTGTTATTTAAGCTGATGGAGAGACGGCAGGCACGTTCTTCTTGTGAGTTCAGGAAAAAGAAACCCTTTCGCTCAGCTGCTCATTTTATACCTGCGACAAGGGGCGTAATGAGTCACACCTGAAGTGCTGGTTTACCGCACCCGGTCTATGGAAAATACGTCATAGAGTGTGCCCATGCGACAATGTTTACTTCCAGTTACCGTAAACACTGTAGCTAATGCACGCGTAGAGTATAACTAATGTACACGTCGAGACTAACTGAAAGGGTCAAGGATCAAATATAATGTGTGATCCAAAAGATATATAAATTAAAATGTTTCAACAAAAAGACCCATATATTTTGTGGGGCTTGCTTCAAACCTTAAAAGAAAATATTAAATCGTTAATATAGTTCCAATCAAAAACACTACATTAGGTGCCCTATTCTCACAAAAATCGCTGGGCACATCATAAGTACCATCTTGGGGCAACATAGCTTAGCGCAGTGTGATTGAAGAAATCAATTCATGTTTCGTATTTACTTAAAACAATTTATTTTAAAAAGAAATTTGTTTCTATTATATTGTGTTCCTACAAACATAAATAACCATAGCAAACCCCAATGACCAGTTGGCCGGACGACTGTCTAATGGGAGATGCCCGTGCTGATCTTAGAACACAATATCATCTAAAGCCCTGAGTAAACAAAGTACATGCTCATTTAAAGTAATAAGACGTTCCCACTCCTCCTTAGTATTCAATCCAATCCTTACAGTGTTAAGTATAGATATAACCACTGTTCTCTACATTTACGTTTGGTGGTGATATCCCCACCACGTTTGCTGCCTGTTATCCTCTCTAAAATGAACCATTTAAGATCATCATGCGTATGATTTGATGAACAGAAATGTTCCACAAGGGGAGCATTGATTTTTTTTGTTTTTAATTGCTGATTTATGTCCGGTGAGGCGGGTCCTAAATTCACGGCCTGTCTCACCAACATAACCTAGTCCACAAAGACATGTCAATAAATAGACTAGCTGCTTGCTCCTGCAATTGTTTAAATCCTTAGCTATGATAGTATGTTTGTTGAAAGACAGGCTTTTTCCTTCAATGCATTGGTCACAACAACTACAGAAACCACATTTGTTGTTACCTGTAGCTCGATTACCTTCTAGATCTATTTGTTTCTGACCACCTAACTCTCTGTAAGTATGGACCAAATTATTCCTTAGATTATAATTACATTGCGTCCTTCTTGGGCATCAGAAAGTAACTGGAATAGAAACTACAACGCACTTCTGGTTTCAACACTTTCTGTGGCTCCTTTGACCAAAAAAGGAGTCACACCTGGCAAATAACAGATAGGTGGCCCTCCGTCAGCCTGTCATAGGTAGGTGGCATGAAGGGAGAGGTACTCTCGAAGTGGAGGGAGTAGCCCTTTCGGACAATCTGCAAAATCCACCTGTCCGATGTTATGGACTGCCAATGAAGCACGTGAATTCTGCTGCCGACTGAGTGCTCATGATGGTAAACGGGCAGAATAGGAGGGTTTTGAGGCTGCGGCTGCTGGTGGGTTAGTGGAGTGACCTGACTGCTGGCCACCTGACCCACATGCCGATAGTATTCGCGTCCGCTACCACGTAAAGGCTGGAAAGCATACGCACAGCAGTGAGTGGGCAGGTAAAGATGTGGATGTAAGCCCCCTCTGTGGTCACGAAATGAGCGAAAGGCGAATTGAGGGTGACAAGAGGACACACAAAGGCCTAAGGACCTGGTGTAGGATAGTGCCCCTTTATGCATGGTTAACCCCCACATTTTGCCAGACATCTGGTGCAACTTGACTTGATGTGCTGTGGGTCCCTGCCAATCAGGCTCCCAGGGCCTGTGTTCTTTCCAAAACCTACATCTTTGTACCCACAATTGGAACATCTCTGGCCACAGGTAAGACCCTTGACAAAGGTACTATGGATACCAAGGGCACTGTGACCAGCGAATGCCTTTAAGGGTTGCAGCACCTATTGTACCCTTAAAGACCTTGTATCTTAACACCTGCACCATGCCATTGCAGGCTGCGTGTTTCAGTGCAGAGAAAAGTGAAGAGTCGACATGGTAGACATCCCCGTGTGCCATGCCTGCAACCCACTACCTGAGACCTAGGCAAGTCCTCCTTCTTGCAAGGTGCACTAGCCCTCAGGCGAGGGTAAAGTGGCATGAGCCCTGTAACCCTACAGAGTGTAAGTTTATTCTTATGCATTGTAAGTGCAGTAAAGCCATAAAGAGTATATGATCAGAGAGTTGGTCACTAAGAACTCCACAGTTCTAAAATGGCTTAACTAAAACTTGGGAAGATTGGTAGCAAACTCCTCAGGACATTAAACCCATACTGATGCCAGTGTGGGATTTAATGTAAAATGCACTCAGAGAGCATCTAAGAGATGCCCCCTGAAAAAAGACCAGCCATGGTTTTGGTTCCTGAATGGCTGCCCGCTATTTGCCACCACCAGACAGGTTTCTGGAATCCTGGGTAGAGAGCTTCTGCTCTCTGGGTCCTGAAACAAAGCCCATCCTGGGAAGAGGTATAATGCCTCCTCCCCAGGTTGGGCTGGGTCCACAAAGGGGAAGCCTCACAGGCCTGCCACCTTTCGAAACTGTCCCTGAATTTTGCTGCCTCCAGCAACTGGCTCCCACCGGTTCTGCCCCCCACCTCACCCCACTTTGGGCGGGAGAATCTGCGGTAAAACCAAGCTTGGAGAAAATGTGAGCCCACCTTTGCCAACCCCACCCCTCAGGTGGGGGAGGTAAGGTGAAGCACACATCTCAGTCCCCACCACCCTGAAGATGAGGGGACCCAGCCAATTAGGAAGAGGCTTATGCCCCCCCGGCTACAGGAGGGTGGCATATTAGGGGGTGTACCAATCCTAAGGAAAGGACCCTTTGGTCCAGACCTGCACATCACTTTAAAACACACATACATTTAGTATTTTGGGGTGACCTTGAATCTTACCTCCTCAGACTCGAGGAAGAAAGAAGAAGGACCGAAGAGCCATGCTGACCCAGAAAGAAGAGGACACCAACTGCGTTTGGCACCAGCCCTACTGGCATGTCCCGACCTGAACACAGTGAAACCCTGGCAGCCCCCCAGAGCCCACAGGACCTGCCCTGAACCACCTTTAAGACTGTCTCCCGTTAGCACCGGATTTTCTCACCAAAGACTCACCCATGGAATCCACATCCAGGCGGCTCTGTGATTTGGCACCACTCTTCACCAGACGACAACGGGCCGAGTTCGTGTGGCCTAATACCACGAGGTGGTCTCCCCAGCGATCCTGACCTGAGATCTGGTGATCCCTGACCACTCTCAAGCTTCAAGCCGACGCCTGCAGCCTCACCTGAAGGGTCCCCATGATCATGACCGGAACTGGTAAGAAGAACCTGACGTCAAAAGACACCCCTGCACCAGACGCCCTATGGCCTTGGCTGGGCCAACCGACTGTGTACAGGCATCCCACAAGATCCCACCGTAAAGCCTCAGCCAGTGGTCACCTCCAGGAAGCCTCCCTGCCCGAGTCTTCAGCATCTTTACCGAACAGGAGATCTCTATTGAAATCTAAAGGGTCCCCAACGTTGCCTTGGCACACTGCACCTGTCCTCTCCTGTGCTGTTGGTGGTGCATCTCCTGTGCGGATTGTTGGCCCCTGCAGTGATGATCCCCAGGAACTTTGCTCCTACAGCCAAGTGGCCTGCTCCCAAGCAGTCCCTGACCCCAGTGCTGCCTGTGGTGCAACTGGAGTGCCTAGCTAGAACTTGGGGAACCTTGGTCCTAACCCCCAAAACTCCCACTTGTAAGTCGTTTACCTACCTGTGAACAGTTAATTTTTTTTCTCCCTTAGGAAGCAATGAGTTTTGTTCCTAAAAATGTTCTGTCGAGTTGAACTTTGTATGAAAGAAAAAGTAACTAAACTGCAAACCATAAAAAGTCTTACTTAACTTGTATTGTGAGATCCCCGGTGTGGTAACTAGGCATACCACCAGAGTAGTTGGTGTAATTCAAAGGTAATCTAAAAGTATTCCAAAAGTAATTACTGTGTAATTTAACCTGTTTTGAAACCCAATACAAACCTGTAACAATTGCTATTTCATCCACAACTGCATTCCCATGTAAAGTCTTGCATTAGAAAGTATATTTCACTTACCTGTGCCAAGTCCGGCTTGGTTCTAGAAATAAAAACATAAGTATACCTTTTTTATACTTACTTATTTGGTCTTGATTCAGTCTTCGAGTGTGTGCAATCAGTCTTGAGTGAGTGAATACAATAAATGCTTAACACACCCTATGGATAAGCCTAACTGCTTGTCCACAGTACCACAAAGAGAGCGGTTAGTACTTACTTAATTTAGCCTCTGCTATACCTCTGCGATTCCCTGGACTCTGTGCAAACTACACCTTACTTTGGTATAGTATATAGAGAGCCAGCCTCCTACACCTGGCCGTAGCCCTGCTATACTTAGAGCGCTCCAGCACTGAATCTGCCTAGTCTCCGAAGAGACGGGAGCCATCAAAGGACATGTCCATGAGTGATGACTGGACATCCCCAGAACAGTCAGTCGTCCTCACCAGGTGTGGCGTAGTAGGGCCACTGTCAACGAAACAGCTCTGCCTAGTGAGTCAGTGATGTCTAGTCCACAACGGATGGTGAACTTAGCTGCAACAGATTGTGAGAGAACTGCCCGGGCCTCCTCTGGAACCGTTGACAGCACCTGCGCAACCGTATCCCAAAGGGTGTGGGAATAGTGGCCCAAAAGGCATGTAGTGTTCACAGACAACAGTGCCAGGCTGGCGGAAGAAAACCATTTCCCCAAGATTTTCCACCCTCTTGGATTCACTGTCCAGGGGTTCAGTAGAGAATGCGCTATGATTTAAAAGGGAAGTTGAGGCTTGGAACATCAAGTTCTCTGGGTTAGGGTGTTGGGTGAGGAAATTTAGGTCCCCTGGCGCGGGCAGTGGGCAATCGTCCTGTTCACAGGAGCCCCCGTGTTGGGCTCGGATCAAGTCCCTAGCAGGAAGTCAGTGTAGGAAGCCGGAATTTAATGTAGTGTACCAATATATGGGTACATCATGCAAAAAGTTCAGACGACCCTTATTGGTTTACATGGCCTTACTTTAATAATCCCAGGTGCTCTATTTGCGGTAGTGTGGTTGAGCAACTTAGGCTTATCATAGGGGAGTGCTGAGCATTTGTTGTACGCACAAAGTTAACGAATGAGAGACACAAAAAAAAATCTGAGACCAATTTAGAAAATAGCACAGATGTTTAAATCATTTTAGACACCAAAATCATCGGAATCATGTAAGTACCTACGAAAACAGAATTTGTACAGTAAAATGCTCCTATAGCGTTTTTTGAGCCATGAGCCTTGAACGTGGTAATGTTATCCAATGGGAGAAACATGCTCTGTATACATATACTTGCAAGCATTTCTTGAGGGTCTCTTTTGGGACTTAATGTGCTTGGGGGCCAAGGTCCAAGACACCACCAGCAGTTCGATTATACTTGCCCTGGTGAGTCTGGGGTAGTATTTAACAAAAAAGAGAGTACCTGGTTTGTATGTTTCAGCGCTATTTATTTTGTGCGGATAAGAAACAATGACCGTTAGGTTCATATGTTCAGTGTAAGTGATTTACATTTTTTACATAGTATTTACTAAAAGTAAACATTCTTTTCAAGTCTGAGATACAATACAACTCACATCCACCAGAAAACTGCGATAGTCAGGTTATTAGACTAGTAACATAATATGACAATTATACATAAACAATATAGAAAATGCACACAATTATTCCGAAAATTACACCAGCAAAACATTTTCATGACAAAAACTCCATTGACCTAACATTTAGGCAATTATCACGGAGATACTTTAACCACATGGGCAATTTTTCTAAACCCATGCCTGGTGCATGAATCATTAAACATCCTAATTCTGGAGCATAGGAATTAATTGGGGTCCAATGTGGTAAATATACTGGACAGGCCGTCGCGTTTCTAATCCCTGCGTGGAATCACGGGATTATCATCAGGGCGCTTGAGCACGGTGTAACCTGAAAGGTGAAATTAAATAAACGAATTAAAATCTAAACCCCACTCCTCTTCTAAACTTTTTGGCCTTTTCATAAATGCAAATTTATGTACTTGAGATTCATCAAGTCGCTTCAGAAATGATGGATATGGCTTTTGACTCGTCACAACAGGATCTAGAACTATTAAGGACATACCTATTGAGTAACAGGAAACAGTCTATTGTGTGCTTTTTAAATGACTGTTTTAAGTTTTAGTATAGACACTCACGTGTTAAAACTAGGAGGAGGCCAAATGAGAGGTGTTACTTCTAGGACTTCCGACCGGCACCTGGCCGTTACGCTTCGTTCATGTTTTCCCCGATTGTGTAGGTTTTTATCTCTCGATCTGCCACAATAAACAATACACCCCTGGTTATATGTGTGCGTTCTCCGCGATGCTGCTCAAATAATGAATTCCACAATGCGTGTGCCACATGAGAATCTGTACTTACTGATTTTCGTGTCTGTCTTTTTAAGCGTTTTGCAGATATATCTAACAATCGCCGTTTACCTATATAAAATGAGCGAAGAAAGAGCACCCATAACACATTTTTTTTGTCGGAAGAGTGCGATGTTAAAACATCCTCGCACCGCTAACGATTTACTACACTTATCTCAGGTTTCACTTACTTCGGTTCTAAACCGGGTTTTACCGCGGGTGGCACGCCACCGTGACGACTTAGGAGTCAGCCCCCACGCTGAACGCTGCAGAAATCAGGCTGATGACCGGAAGTTTACAAACGTCCTTTACAGCGGTGTTGTGGGACATATAGTTTGAGGAGCATAACACACGTCGTCTTGTTGATGGCCAGTGACCTGAAATTCTCGCTTTGTCACAAGATTAACCTTGTTTATAAAGAATATTAAAACCTACTGTAAGGCGGCAATTGTCAAAATCGCGTGTCCGTTTTGTTTAATTGGGGTGCAAGATCTATTACAAGCGGATCGAGGAGAGAATTTTCATTGTACCCTCAATTTCAACTGGTTAATTACCGGGCCGCTTCATTATTTTGCAGTCCCTATTTTAATCAGCAAGTTATATGTGTGTTGAGTGGTTTCACTGCGGTCATAGTAAAAACTCACAATCAAAGATACATAAACGGCGTCCTCCTGATATGATTAATAAAGTTCCATACTATTACTGAACTAATCATGAGTGTATTTGATACTGTGTGATTTTCAACAGGCACCCAGAGGTTCTAATTAGAGGGCCTATGGCAGCTCATTCAAACCCTCTGCAACATAGTCGAATTTCATAATGAGATATGTTTCTTTATTTTTCAACAGGACATCAATATCACCACCCCTCTGTGGAGTTTTTAATGCAGATAACACTGTCCAAACGAAATCCATTTCTGAATGGAGCTTTTCCACAAAGTGCGGGACCATCGGGGCCGTGAGAATCCTTTGTTTGATTTTTGATTTGTGTTGAGTCATTCTAAGATGGATTTGCTGCGTGGTTTTGCCAATGTATAATTTCGGACATGGGCATGTGAGGGCATATATCACGTTGCGCGTCTTACAATTTGTGAATTGTGTGTGTTTCCACTTCACATTGTTAAACACAAATTCTGAACCCTCCATGGTATTACTGCAAGGGGAACATGAACCGCACTTTTGGTGGCCCACCACTGGTGCCAGATTCCATAGCGTCCGTAAATCCGGCTGCACTCTGTTCTTGCGTAAATGATTTGTTGACCAATACTTTTGTTCCGTTTCAGTGCGAATAATGGTTTTTCCAACAGACATGTCAGGTTTGTAAGCAAGTGCCAATTGCTCAAAATGATCTTTTTGAATTTATTGGTATGTGGGCCAAAAGGAACAATCCATAAGCGGTAACCTTCTTTCGTGGTGCCGCTATATTGATGATGTTTGGTGCCAATGGGAAGGTACTGAAGAACAATTACAAGCATTTCATGAATGGCTCAACAACAGACATGCAGATATAACATTCAGCATGACTAACGACAAAATGGGATTGACTTTTCTGGATGTTTGAAAGATAACTTACCGTACAGCCAATTGTTGAGAATCCGACGCAATTGTGCTCGGAAGGAAGACTTTGTGGTTCAAGTGGACATACTATGCGAACAACTTCTGAAGAGAGGCTACCCGAAGAAGATGCTTAAACATTCAACAAAGCGGGCATGGTATACGCCCAGAGAGGAGTTATTGACCAAACAGATTAAGAAGCCATCGGAACAACTTGTATGTGTGTCAACTTTTGGCCCACATACCAATAAATTCAAAAAGATAATTTTGAGCAATTGGCACTTGCTTACAAACCTGACATGTCCGTTGGAAAAACCATGGTTCGCACTGAAACGGAACAAAAGTATTGGTCAACAAATCATTTGTGCCGATTTACGCAAGAACAGAGTGCAGCCGGATTTACGGACGCTATGGAATCTGGCACCAGTGGTGGGCCACCACAAATGCGGTTCATGTTCCTCTTGCGGTAATACCATGGAGGGTTCAGAATTTGTGTTTAACAATGTGAAGTGGAAACACACAGAATTCACAAATCGTAAGACGCGGAACGTGATATATGCCATCACATGCCCGAAATTATACATTGGCAAAACCACGCAGCAAATCCATCTTAGAATGACTCAACACAAATCAAAAATCAAACAAAGGATTCTCACGGCACCGATGGTCCTGCACTTTGTGGAAAAGCTCCATTCAGAAAAGGATTTCGTTTGGACAGTGTTATCTGCATTAAAAAATCCACCGAGGGGTGGTGATATTGATGTCCCGTTGAAAAATAAAGAAACATATCATTATGAAATTTGACTATGTTGCAGGGGGTTTGAATGAGCTGCCATAGGCCCTCTAATTAGAACCTCTGGGTCCCCGTTGAAAATCACTCATCATCAAATACACTCATGATTAGTTCAGCAATAGTATGGAACTTTATTAAGCATATCAGGAGGACGCCGTTTATGTATCTTTGATTGTGGGTTTTTACTATGATCGCAGTGAAACCACTCAACACACATATAACTTGCCGATTAAAATAGGGACTGCAAAATAATGAAGCGGCCCGGTAATTAACCAGTTGAAATTGAGGGTACAATGAAAATTCTCTCCTCGATCCGCTTGTAATAGATCTTGCACCCCAATTAAACGAAACGGACAAGCGCTTTTGACAATCGCCGCCGTACAGTAGGTTTTAATATTCTTTATAAACAAGAAGGTTAATTTTGTGTCAAAGCGAGAATTTCAGGTCAATGTGGCCATCAACAAGACGAAGTGTGTTATGCTCCTCAAACTACATGTCCCACAATACAGCTGTAAAGGACGTTTGCAAACTTCCGGTCATTGGCCTGATTTCAGCAGCGTTCAGCGTGGGGGCTGACTCCTAAGTCGTCACGATGGAGTGCCACCCGCGGTAAAACCCGCTTTAGAACCGGAGTAAGTGAAACCTGAGATAAGTGTAGTAAATCGTTAGCGGTGCGAGGATGTTTTAACATCAAACTCTTCCGACAATTTTTTTTTTTTATGGGTGCTTTTTCTTCGCTCATTTTATTTAGGTAAACGGCGATTGTTAGAAGTATCTGCAAAACGCTTAAAAAGATCGAGACTCGAAAATTAGTAAGTACAGATTCTCATGTGGCATACGCATTGTGGAATTGATTATTTGAGCAGCATCGCAGAGAACGCACACATATAACCAGGGGTGTATTGTTTATTGTGGCAGATCGAGAGATAAAAACCTACACAATCGGGGAAAACACGAACGAAGCGTAACAGCCAGGTTCCAATCGGAAGTCCTAGAAGTAACACCTCTCATTTGGCGTCCTCCTAGTTTTTAACACGTGAGTGTCTATACTAAAACTTAAAACAGTCATTTAAAAAGCACACAGTAGACTGTTTCCTGTAACTCAATAGGTATGTCCTTAACAGTTCTAGATCCTGTTGTGACGAGTCTAAAGCCATATCCATTATTTCTGAAGTGACTTGATGAATCTCAGGTACATAAATTTGCATTTATGAAAAGGCCAAAAAGTTTAGAAGAGGAGTGGGGTTTAGATTTTAATTAGTTTATTTAATTTCAACTTTCAGGTTACACCGTGCTCAAGCGCCCTGATGATAATCCCGTGATTCCACGCAGGGATGAGAAACGTGCCGGCCTGTCCAGTATATTTACCACATAGGGCCCCAATTAATTCCTATGCCCCAGAATTAGGGTGTTTCATGATTCACGCACCAGGGAGGGATTTAGAAAAATTGCCCATGTGGTTAAAGTATCTCCGTGATAATTGCCTAAATGTTAGGTCAATGGAGTTTTTGTCATGAAAATGTTTTGCTGGTGTAATTATCGGAATAATTGTGTGTATTTTCTATATTGTTTATGTATATTTGTCATATTACGTTACTAGTCTAAAAACCTGACTATCGCAGTTTTCTGGTGGATGTGAGTTGTATTGTATATCAGACTTGAAATGAATGTTTACATTTAGTAAATACTATGTAAAAAATGTAAATCACATACACTGAACATATGAACCTAATGGTCATTGTTTCTTCTCTACACAAAATAAATAGCGGTGAAACATACAAACTAGGTACTCTTTTTTGTTAAATACTACTGCAAATTCGTCCATACCTGGTTTGCTAAGGACCCCATTGTATTTCATATCTGATGAGTCTGGGGGTAGAGGTGCTGGTCACATTGGTAGCCTCAAACGCTGTACAAAGTCAGTGGCAAAGTACCTGTGGAAGAAAGGCTGCAAGGGGGGACTTGGGGCACCACCTGTTTACTTTAACTTGGGCTGTGAGGCTAAGGTAAAGAGGTGTTTTGTCCGGCGGGTCGCTTGTGTTGGAGGCTCTCACGTTACTTGGGTGATCTGGAAAGGGAAAGAAAACTGAACAGCAGGGCTACTCTCAGTGTAGGCATTGTTGATCCTGAAGTCTCTTGTTGGCAGTGCCCCGACTGGACACTACACAAGTCTTGGTTGCTGCAAATGCTATGGTACTCAAGGTATTGGCGCTGAGAGGCTCCTGGAGGGTCTAGTGTCTCGAAACCCACTGGAGTGATGGGGCTTACATCGTAGAATCGTGGTGTCCTCCTCCTGGCAAGATACTCCTTCGATGGAACCAGTGCCGATGCTACTTTGCTGTTGAAGTGCTAAACATTCCTCCAGAGGTTTGGGGAGAGTGTTCAGCTTCTGGACGAGTCGGTATCCATGACTGTCGCAGTGCTAGCAGTCAGGCAGGGTGTGGTGCCAATTTCGGTGCAGGACCTCTGTTCTCACGTCTTTGGCTCTTCTTTGTTCTGCTTCAGTTTCCAGGTACACAAATCTGATTTCTTGATTAAGGGGCATTTACAGGCGTTTTGTGTAGTAGCCTATAGGCTACTTGCCCCTGAGGTGACTACACGCCCTATATGACCACTTCCTATGGAGAGTGGGCCTAATCCTGTCTCGGAGTTCCTAGTATCACCAAATTCAAAATGGTGAAACCCTCCATTGGCTGTCCACTTCAGTTGGCCCACCTTAGAGGTGTGCTTAGCCTGAAAGTGCAACATGCCTACTGACTAATTTCCAGCCTGCTCTGGTGCCAAATGGGCCCCAGGGCAGGGGGTGGCATTTCTCAGGTCTGGGAGAAGCTTCTGTTGCATATTAAAGGTGACAGAGGCTTTGAAGCCTCTAGCCTTCTCATGCTAATTCACTAGAAATCCTCCTGGAGGAGGTGTGATCACTTTAAGCTGCAGCAGGCGTTGTTTCAGACCTCTGAGAGCGTAGGCTCCCACCTACAAGGGATCACAAACTAGTCTGTGTTGGCAGGCTAGGGGATACCAGTCAGCCCGCACACTAGAGGACTATTAGGCTGTCAGTGGATACCTCTGATGTACCCTCTGAGTGCATGTCATGGTAATCTAGTACTGACATCCATACAGATTTATTAAAACAAGGTGTTTGATACAAAACACCATTGGTTTCAGTGCAGCCATCATGTAGCTGGGTAATTGACCAGTGCTAAGCACATGTCCTTAAGATGGGTGCCTGATCACTTGCAATATCTAGTAATGGAACTTCACATCACAGGGGCCTATCTGCTCATGCAGATGTGCCCTCACATATTATATAATGCACCCTGCCTGAGGGCTCTAAGGCCTGCTGTAGTGGTGACGTACACATAGCACACACAGTGTACCTTGGAATGGCGCACAGGGAGTCTGCCATGCCGTGTCTTCAAAATGGTTTTCACCATTTTACCCATCCAGCAATGGCAGTTTGCATGCAGTTTTTGTGTGTCCCCCTTTGGGTGGCATAATATATGCTGCAGTCCATAGGGGCCCTCTATAGCACCCATGCCCTGGGTACCTGGGGTACTATTTACTAGGGACTTACAGTGCTGCTAAAGACCTTGCTAATTGTGTTACAATTGTCCATTTACCTTAATGTAAAGGAAAGAGAATTGGCACTGGGGGCCTGGTTAGCAGATCCCCAGTGCACTTTCAGTAAAAAAGCATCAGTACTAGGACAAAAGGTAGGGGTGACCATGTCAAAAAGGGCACGTTCCTACAGCCAGCAAGTGCCTCATTGAAAGGGAGAAGCGGCTCTGATAGGGTCATTCCCGGCTGAAGCACTTCCGTCAAAACATTAGTCTTTACAGCCAATGAGGGCAAACTAGGGTCCAGGACTCCGCAAACCTCCACATCACCACTGCGAAGGAAGCTCCCTCCTCCGTAGCCACAGTAGTGGGAGAAAGAATGCCAGTTTCTGGAGAAGTATCCAGTCCTCTGGCTTCACCAAGATCCTCACACCAGTCCATTTGTTCTTCATAAGGCTGGTGTTTCTCAGGTCCAGCGATGGCTCCCATTACTCCGTGAGTCCTAGCTCATAAGACTAGGGCTCAGGCTCTAGCCTTGAAGGCATGGGCCAATTGGCGCCGTCGTCAGACAAGGCTCCATGTCAAAGTCAGTGGGAAGGATAGGGATGGCGCCATTGGTGAGTGCGGCGGCCTCTGGATGAGCATCGGGGAAGGTCGAGGTGGCACAACTGGGAACAAATATGAAATGCATGGTCTCACAAAACTTTTCAAATGGGCGGGGGTCGCGCTGGCTCTCGGAAAATCAGGGAGGCGCAGAGCCGATAAAGGCGCTGGCTCAATTGTGGAGCCAGGCCTCGAGTGGCGAAGCTCCCTCATCACATTTTGGCTAATTCCTTAGACTGCTCGAGAGTAAATCTAATGTAGACTATCTTTACAATCTACAACAAATAGAATATTGGAAGCACATTTGGCCTGAATATTATTAATGGGAAAATGTGAAAGGTTAAGTGTGAACCTGTCCTCAATCATCAACATAATAAAGTGCTTACCATTCTCGGGAGCAATGTATACAACAGTGTTCAACTCAATAGTTAATATCTATATGCACACTATAGGGGTTTTTATAAGTTTGTTTGAGACAAGTTCATTTTGCCCAGGAAAATCAGTACATTTAAATCCAGTGCAATGCTATAACATCAAGGTTCACTAAACAGTTTTCCGCATGCTAAGAATATTTCCTTAATTAATCTTACATTCGCGTGCGCACACACACACACACACACACACACAAGATGCAGTGGTTGGGGTGTTGGACAATGCCTTTTTACAGATGGCATGCACTTGTTGCCTTTGCTGAAACCTCTTGTCTTTAGAATCCTCTGGAATCGCAGAATATCTGTTTACATGGCCTCACAGGGATTGGGAAGACAATAGAGTAGGTTTGTTTCCTGAGCTCTTAAGGCTGATGGTCCCAAAGATGATGTGCCATCTTAAAGTACAAATGGCATGGTAATTGCTTCCTCTTTGAATGAAGTATTATAATATTCAACAACAGCAGGCAAGGCCCACTGCAGGGAATCACTGTCACCAAAATCTGAAAGAAACAGGTTAGTATTAGATTCCTTACCTTAGAATATCCCCAGGCGTCAGTCTGGATCCGGAAACTTTTGCGTAGCAGTACCCCTGCGCGTCGGTAGGCGTCGTCTGCAGGCGTCCCCTGCGGCTGCGCGTCGTCGGCGTCGTGCGCCGTGATGACGTCGCTGGAGTATATAGACGCCGCCTCCGCGCGCTGACGTCAGTTCTTCTTTTTTCCGCGCCAGTTAGCGCAGATCCGAAGAGCAGTACTCCGGTCTTTTGACCAAGTTTTTTAATACATCTAACTCTATCTTCAGGTGCCGGTAGGATGCCCGGTTTTAAAAGTTGCGACGGGTGCGACCGCCTGATGTCGGTCACCGACCACCATCGACTCTGCCTCCGGTGTCTGGGCGCGGACCACGACGTGGAGTCCTGCGTCGACTGCCGGGCCTTGACAAGTAAAGCTAGGCGGGAGCGGTCCCGCAAGTTGCTCGAGCTCCGGGTGTCGGCCCCACGTCGAGAGCGGTCCGGGTCCGGTCGGAGGTCGAGGGAGCGGTCGAGAGAACGATCGCGGAGCCGCCATGAGCGCTCCGGGAGTCGCCACCATTCCTCCGGTTCCTCAGGTAAGCGACACAAGAAGTCGGGGCGTCGTCATCGTACCCCCGACTCCCCCCGACGCCCGCGTGATGCGGCCGGGGGTTCGGGTGGCCCCACCCCCGCGGCCCCGCGTGGGTCGCCGACGCCGTCTGCCCCATACCCGTCGATCCCTGGGGAAGGCGCGTCGCGCGAGGAGATTGAGGAGTTCCTCATGGCTATGAGGGCGATGTCTCCTCCGGCGGGGCCTACGGCGCCTGCGGGCCCGTCGGGGGGCCCGAGCGGTTCGGGTGCACCTGCCCCGACGCCGCCGGGTGCTCCGGCCCCGACGCCGCCGGCGGCTCCGGCCCCGGCGCCGCTGGGCCCTTCAGGGTCATCGCCGGCTGGTCATCCGGCCTCTCCGTGCCGATTCCATCGGGGCAACCCGTGGTGCCGCCTCCGCGCGGCGCCGTGACTCCGCCGTCGGTTCCGGCCGGCGTCGGGGCTCCGTCGCCGGCGCCACCCCCATTCCCTCTCTGACTCCTGACGCGGAGTCGGACCGGCATCGTCCGACGCCGAGTCCGGCGCCGTTGGGGCCCCTTGGCTCCGAGGAGCCAGTCTATATCGTTGACTCGAACTATGGCGATGAGGACGATTATGGAGAGGGTTGGGAGGGGTCTGAGGACCCTTTGTCACGAGCATGCCAGTACGACGTGGACTGGGTAGCTGACTTAGGTGATGCCAGTGGTCTGGACGAGTCGCCTAACCCTGGGTTTGTCTCGCCTCCCACTGTGGCGTCGGAGGCTGGGGCTGCCTATTCGGTGGTACTGATGAGGGCTGCCAAGGCCTTGAGCCTTGAGCTCCCCGTCGCTAAGGTGAAGCCTAACATCCTCACCGAGGTATTTAAACCGCAGTCATGCCCACAGGAGCCTCTGCTGCCGTTTAATGACGCCCTGACGGATGTCCTTTTGGGCACCTGGTCCAGGCCCGCTTCCGGTTCACCTGTTGACCGTAACGTTGCCAGGCGTCACCGTCCGTGTTCGGACGACCCTGCCTTCCTCTCCACCCATCCCTCCCCGGAGAGTCTGGTGATCCAAGCCTCCACTTCCCAGTCCGCATTCCCGACGGCCCCGCCCGATCGGGAATCTAAGCGATATGACCAATTTGGCAAGAAGGTCTTTTCGTCTTTGAGTGCAGGACTGCGGTCTTGCAATACCGCATGCCTCTTAGGCCGCTACACCCACTCTCTGTGGGATACGGTCGCGGAGTGTCTGCCGCAATGCCCGCAGGAGGTGCGGGACAAGCTCAACCAGGCCTTGATTGAAGGCCGGGACGCGGCGAGGTATTCCATACGGTGTGGTCTTGACACGACCGACTCGCTGGGACGGGCTATGTCCACGACGGTGGCGATTCGTCGCCATGCTTGGCTGAGATCCGCCAACTTCTCGCCGGATGTCCAGAATGCCCTCATGGACATGCCTTTCGATGGCAGTCGCCTGTTCGGTGACAAAGCGGACAACGCGCTTGAGCGCTTCAAGGACTCCAGGGTCACGGCCAAGTCCTTGGGTCTTTCGACCCAGCGCCAGCAGACGGGTTCGTTTCGCTCCTTTCGTGGCCACGGAAGGGGCGGTCCCACACGTGCTGCCAGCCACGCACCGCAGAACGCTCCTCAGCGCGGTGGCGGCCGTGGATTCCGCCGGGGTGGCGGTAGGGGACAGCGGCGAGGTCAGTCCACACCTCCCCCCGCAGCAGCCTCCAAATCTTCCTAGTCCGAGCTTTCGGGCCCATGTGACGCCAGTGGGTGGCAGGGTTCGCCGTTAACCACTCCCGCTGGCGCACGATTACGTCGGACAGGTGGGTGCTGCAGCTCGTCCGAAGGGGCTACTCCCTCCCCTTCGAGTCCACTCCTCCAGCCATGCCACCGCAGAACCACCGTGTGTCGGGGGACCACTTGACACTTCTGCAGGAGGAAGTTACGGCCCTCTTGGCCAAGGGGGACATCGAGCGTGTTCCTGGGCCAGAAGTAGGGTGTGGTTGCTACTCCCACTACTTTCTGGTACCCAAGAAGGACAAAGGGGGCTTACGTCCTATCTTGGACCTACGGAACGTCAACGGCTTCCTCCGGAAGGAGAAGTTCAAGATGTTGACTTTGGCTCAGGTCTTGGCTGCTCTAGACCCACAAGACTGGATGGTAGCGTTGGACTTGCAGGATGCGTATTTTCACATCCCCGTCCTGCCGGCCCACCGGCGTTACCTGCGGTTCACGGTAGGCCACGAGCACTTTCAGTTTATCGTGCTCCCATTCGGCCTTACCAGCGCCCCACGGGTGTTCACGAAAGTGATGGCGGTGGTCGCAGCTCATCTGCGCCGGTTAGGGGTTTCAGTCTTCCCCTACCTCGACGACTGGTTGTTGAAGGCGGGCTCGCCCCAGACAGGCGTCCACCACCTTCAGATGACGGCAGACCTCCTGCACGAGCTGGGGTTTTCCATCAATGTGCCGAAATCACACCTGTGTCCCTCTCAAAAGCTCCTTTTCATCGGAGCGGTTCTCGACTCGGCGCAGTTTCGGGTTTATCCTCCGGAACGGCGGATCCGGGATATTCAGGCTCTGATTCCCATCTTTCAGCCGTTGTCCCGGGTTTCGGTCAGGTTGACGCTGCGGCTTCTGGGGCTGATGGCCTCCTGCATCCTTCTGGTGCATCACGCCAGATGGCGGATGCGGGCTCTGCAGTGGGACCTGAAGTTTCAGTGGGCCCAGCATCAGGGCAACCTGTCCGACCATGTCCTGATCTCGGAGGGCACTGCGAGACAGTTGCAGTGGTGGCTTACGGACCGCGATTGGGTCAGGGGCAGATCCCTCTCCCTTCCCCAACCGGAGCGCGTAGTTGTGACGGACGCGTCCCTCCAGGGCTGGGGAGGCCACTTGGGAGAGGCGGAGATCAGAGGCATCTGGTCTCCGGCGGAGTCCCGGCTCCATATCAACATGTTGGAGCTGCGGGCGATTCGCCTAGCACTGAAGGCATTCCTCCCCTTTGTCAACGGGAGTGTAGTGCAGGTGTTCACGGACAACACCACCGCCATGTGGTACTGCAACAAACAGGGCGGTGTGGGGTCGTGGACCCTTTGCCAGGAGGCTCTGCGCCTCTGGCATTGGCTGGAACGTCAGGGCGTGACTCTGACGGTTCAACACCTGGCAGGTTCTCTGAACGCCAGGGCGGACGAACTCAGCCGTCGGTGCTCGGTGAATCACGAATGGCATCTGAACTCGGACGTGGCGAACGGCCTCTTTCAGCAATGGGGAGAGCCTTGGTTAGATCTATTCGCCACAGAAGAGAACGCGCAATGTCATCAGTTCTGCGCGTTGGAGTTTCCAAGACGGCACTCGCTCGGCGACGCCTTTCGGCGCGAGTGGAGTTGCGGTCTGTTGTACGCCTTTCCGCCTATACCACTTCTGCCCAGAGTGCAGAAGAAGATCAGGCGCGACCGGGCCCAAGTTATCCTTGTGGCTCCGGACTGGGCTCGAAGATACTGGTATCCCGAGCTACTCAGCATGTCAGTCGGTCCCTCGATCCGCCTGCCCCTTCAGGAGGACCTTCTGTCGCAGCAGCAGGGGACGGTCCTCCACCCGAACATGTCCAGCCTCCACCTCCATGCGTGGAGATTGAGCGGCGACAGTTGAGGCCATTCGACTTGCCTCCTGAAGTCTGTGATGTGATTCTGGCAGCCAGGCGTCCCTCCACAAAGTCGGTATACGCCTGCCGGTGGAACAGATTTGTGGCATGGTGCACAGCAAAGGCTGTGGATCCCCTTTCTGCCCCTCTTTCCGAGGTTCTCCTCTTCCTTCTTTCTCTTGCCCAGCAGGGCTCTGCTCTGGGCACTATCAAGGGCTACCTTTCTGCCCTTTCCGCCTTCTTAAGGCTACCTGATCAGCCATCTTTATTCAAGTCCCCTATTGTACTGAGATTCTTGAAAGGCATCACGCACATGTATCCACCTGTTCCGTTCGTGATGCCTCAGTGGGACTTGAAACTGGTTCTGACATTCTTGATGTGTGCTCCCTTTGAGCCGCTTCATTCCTGTCCTCTCCGTCTTCTCACTTTAAAGACGGCCTTCCTGGTTGCCATCACCTCTGCCAGGAGAGTGAGTGAGCTCCAGGCTCTTTCTGTTAAACCTCCTTTCTTGTCCGTCCATCCTGACAAGGTGGTTCTTAGGACTAGGCCTTCTTTCCTGCCCAAAGTAGTTTCTGCTTTTCACATCGGGCAGTCCATCACCTTACCCTCCTTCTTCCCGCCTCCGCAACCTTCAAAAGATGAAGAGCGGCTCCATCGTCTGGACCCAAAACGTGCGCTTTCATTTTATATGGATCGCACACGCCAGTTCCGGGTGGATGACCAACTGTTTGTTGGCTACGTGGGTGAGAAGAAGGGAAGGGCGGTACAGAAACGAACCATCTCTCGGTGGGTCGTCCTGTGCATCAAAGCATGCTACTCTTTGGCTCGGAAGGAGCCTCCTTTGGGCTGAGGGCCCATTCCACTCGGGCCATGGCGGCTACTACTGCCCTGGGCCGGGGAGTCCCTTTGCAGGACATTTGCCAGGCGGCTACGTGGGCCTCGCTGCACACCTTTGCGAGGCATTACTGCCTGGACAGTCAAGTCCGGAGGGACGGCTTCTTTGGCCGTTCGGTCCTCCAGGATTTTCTGGTGTAGGATTGTATTGGTTCGCAGACCCACCACCGGGGTTGGTGTTGCTGGGGTATCTATTCTAAGGTAAGGAATCTAATACTAACCTGTTTCTTTCAGATGAACAAGTTACTTACCTTCGGTAACGATATATCTGTAAGAAACAGTAGTTAGTATTAGATTCCTTACCGCCCCACCCGTCCTCCCCGTTCTGCGAACTGATACCTAGGGTTAAGGACATCCCTTTCAGGGCCCTAGTTTCAAATGGCACCAGTGTTAGTTCTCACACGGCTCTGCGTGTTCTGGCGCGGAAAAGCTGTGTGCAAAGAACCGACGTCAGCGCGCGGAGGCGGCGTCTATATACTCCAGCGACGTCATCACGGCGCACGACGCCGACGACGCGGAGCCGCAGGGGACGCCTGCAGACGACGCCTACCGACGCGCAGGGGTACTGCTACGCAAAAGTTTCCGGATCCAGACTGACGCCTGGGGATATTCTAAGGTAAGGAATCTAATACTAACTACTGTTTCTTACAGATATATCGTTACCGAAGGTAAGTAACTTGTTCGATTCTTTTAGAACGTATAATGTCAGGGTTTTGCCAGCTGATGACTTTTGCCCACCCGCAAAACTCAAAATCCCAGAGAGAGCACATTAGTCCATGTTGCAAGGAAGTCTAAAAGTGATGGTTCCTCGGCAAAACAAATTAAGTTGTGAAGGGTAGCTCCTTTTCTCTAGGATATGATTCCAGAGGTCTTAATTCAATAGACTAACAGATTAAATAAACATTGGAGAAATAATTCAGAAGTATGGATGGGTCTGCTTTCATCAATTTGGAAGAATCAAGCTGCACGTTTACAAGGTATCATAGCTAGGTCCACACATATCTGACCTCTGATTGCACAAAGCATCAGTAGTTGGCTCTAGTGAGCAGGTACTCTATACTGTGTGAAGCTGGATACAGCAGTGCCACATACTTTGTTAAACTGTAGCGTGAAAGACAGGAGTGACAAAAAATACAGTGAAGCCAGCACCAAAGTGTCAGTTAGGTGGATATTTACAAAGGAGTGGAAACTAATCATGATTATTTTGCTAACATAATACAACCAATTAACACAAAAGCACCATTTCGAAGAAATTGGAAACATTCATATCATATGAATAGAAAATTTGGGTGAAATTAAGCCACTTCATACAAAAGCTTCCGGTGTTAAATGATAAAGCCCCAATATATGAGCTACTTCCAATAGCATTTAAGCAACTCTTTCAACTAGGTTGCCTGTTGTCAAAGCCAGCTCATTAGGTGACTCTAATTTAAGTCATTTAGTCTGTATAAGCTTTAATATAGCAGTCATTAAATGGCTGTGCAGTTTATAGGATTATATTTTATGCTTTCGGTTTTTAAGCTGTTGCGGACGCAATATCCATTCCACATTAGAACAATTAAAATATAAAGTAAAAATATAAGTAACACTTAATTCTGGGATACTTAATAATGACAACAAAGTAACTAAGCCCAGCAAGCGCTCTGCTTCATGATCATGGCATCAGTTTTTGTAATTGGGGAGAATAATCTCTCAGTGTAATAGAACTGCATAGGGTCTGGTAACGACTACGAATAATAGCAGCAATTCATTTTTTTAAGGAATTCGCAGCAGTGCCAACCTACTGAAGTCTTCAAAGCGCCATTTCTGTTTTCCATTTCATCTGGACTTGTATAACTAGCCTTCTATTTAACTGAAATGTAAGGATCTGGTTCAATGGCATTTGACTTCCACAAATACCTCTCAGAACAGGAAGAAATGCTGGTGGAAACGTCGCCCAAGAGATGGCAATCGAGGGGACAGTAACAGGGTTGCTCCCCTGCAGGGGGGAATTCTGTCCCTCCAGGAGTGCCACAGTTGAACCAGGCATCTTTCTCTACAGAACAGGATGGCACTGAATGAAGATGGGTAAGGAATGAGGATGTATGCATGGTGTGCACTTTATTTTTCAATGCCAGTTCGAGCCGTGTGGTCCCAACCACCCCATTGGAGCAAGGCTGCATTCTGTAGGTGCTCACCCAGGCCACCCTTCCATGACCTGAGAACCCGCACTGCCCCATAAGTGTCCAGGAGCCAACCCTACTCTGAAGATCCAAGGCAGTTAACTCTAGACACTATGTGCCAAAGATGGCACTTGGCAGCCTCGATACCAGAGACCCCAGGGCCTGATCGGGATACTGCCACAGTGACCCAGGACATTTCCTGGAAGTATGTTGCCATAGCCCCGCACTTACAGAAGAGGGCTGCCAACTGCCTCCACCCGGGGAGGCCTGAGAGCGACTGGACTCTGTCAGAGTCCCAAAGAGGGCCTACACCAGTAACACCTGCTCCAGCCGCGGACTCTCCGAAGCTCCTCATGCGCATGCTGTGTGACAGACAGGAAGGCCTCAGCCACCACTGGAGAACCTGCTGTCACAGAAAGGTTCTAGACAGCCACCGACTGTGAAAAGCTAGTTTGCAGTGTGAACATTACCAGCGCCATTTTGTCCCTTCCTAGACCTGTACGAGCGCGTAAGCGGCAGCCATTTTAGACACTATGGCCTCTCCACGCATTTCCAGTCGCCTGCACGTCTCCCTGAACTCACTAACATCGCCCGCGCCCTGACAGCCCCCGAACTCGCTTGCCTGGGCCATAAACGCACCTTTAGCGCGAACCTGCCTTGGAGCTACATCCCGTGCCGAACCCACATACCCTTTCATCCCTTTCATGCGAACAAACCCTTTGATAACCCCTTCCTCCATGCCCGATTGTCCGAGCTGATCCCAGGCCATCACTTAACCTTGCGGATACAGTTTATTGCCCCCTACAGTAGAAACTCGCCTCTCTTCGATCTGACGTGTTCTGCACTGGAGCAAATTAAACCCTGTTTCCTGCTTTCCATTACCAGCGCCTGCCTCTTTATTTGATAATTATCGAATGGTTTAGAGGCGACTAACGCCAAGCAGTGTTCAAAAAGGTTATCCAGAGAAACTGCTCTTTTACAATTGGCGTCCCAAACGTGGGGCCCATCAGCGACACAGGGATCCGGCGGGAGAGGTACTGACGACAGAGTGAACAACTGCAACGATCGGGAAGAGATCACGCCTGATAGACCCTCGTCTGGCGGCCGATCATCTGAACTTCACCGGTTCCGAGCAGACCTCTCTCGAGTGATCTACGGTCCTGACTGGGAACCCTCAGGAGTGCCGCAGCAATAACATAGAATAGAGGACGATCGGGCGCTGGAAGTGGAACATGAGAAACTGTCCATACGGTCCGGGTAAGGTCGTGTAGCACGACTCTTCTTGTTTGATTGATTGTTTGGAAATACTAGTATTACTTATTGATTGAATCGCTTAACCTTGGTGGTTAAACGAGATTGGTTCTTTTTGAGACATTCTCTGCCTGCAAACGGTGAAGAATAGGAATATTCTCTCTCCCTTTGCAGATAGTGAAGGATAGGTAGCGCAGACTTTTTGTCCATATCTGTAAGGGCTGATAATACGCCGCGCCTATCTTCTCCCCACTGATTGTTTGGTTCTATTTGGTTCTCTTGAGATATTCCCTATTTGCAAATAACTTAGAATAGAAATATTCTGTCTAGTCTTTGCAGGTAGCGAAGGATAGGTAGTGTGGACCTTTGTCCACCATTGTTTGAAACCTTCTTTTTGACCGCTATACGTCATGCCTATCTTCTCCCCACTGATTGGTAGTTGGTTTAGCCCGGACCGTTTATTAGAGGTAGATCATCCAGCCCCACTGGAAGGCACCCCTAATAAGGACATGTTCACTAAATATGGGCTAGTCGCTGTAGCCTATAGTAAGCTATGGCATAAAAATACCAAGAAAGATCGAGAAAGTCAGTGGCCACTGATAGGATCTTTTGATATGAATAAAATAGAAGCACTAGAAATAGCCCCTCATAAACATAAAACCATGCCAACCATGCTTGATAGTCTCGGCATGTGGCGCAAAGAAGCAACACAACGTAAAAAGAGAGACGAAGCAAAGACAGATAAAGAGCTACGAAAAGCAGCTCACCTAGCTGGTAAAAAGCTAGAGGAAGAGATCAAAGAAAGAGAGAGCATAAAGAGAGAACAAGAGTCCGAAACATCGGGCCAATGCCCTGTTAGAACACCCTCCACGCTCTACCCCGAGCTACCCTCAAAGCAAAAAGCAAACTATGATTTACTTTTAGGTCCCCCAATCATCTATATGCCCCCTCCATATGCCCCCTCCCATCCTTTAGTACAGCACCAACAACCCCCGAACCTAAATGAAGGTAGTGCCAGGGCCTCGGTATCCACGGCCTCCGCACCGACCGAGCCTCTCGTACTAAATACTGCATCAACGGAAGCTTCAGACAAGCCTGAAGTCAAAGAAAAGGAACTTGCGAGAACGAACCGCTTGAACAAACATGAACGAGCGGGTATCGACAAAATAGTAAAAACGCTAGTAGAACGAAAAGAAACAGAGGAATACATTTCGGACGTGTGTAACTCATATGCCGATAGTTATAGACGACACTTTGTTGTACGCTTTTGCTACCACACCCTCACAGCCTATGAGGAGAGATACCAAGACAGAAGACCTGAACGCCTTGCAAACTTGTACAGGAAAGTAGACATAGGAGATTAGAGCGAGTGTGATGTGACGGAACTCTTCTCGCACACGCTTGAAGTTTTTCGCCACCTCACTGAGCAAGGACAGATAACCAAAAGCGCAACTCCTGTAACGACCGAACGCCCTATGGAGAAAATTGATACGATGATGCCTATGAAGGAGGCCGCTCCCTACTGGGTCCCCCCAAGAGGTCAGGGAACTAATGATGACATTAACCATCAGGACGTGAAGAGTAGTTTATAATTGGGTATACCAACCCTGGGACCGACAAGATATCCTGACCTTCCGAAAATCCTTTCCGGACTTGTGGAAGAACCCCACAGCCTTTTATACGGAACTAGGTACAGCCTTAGGATCAACGATCATGACCTTAGCGGACATCGACTTGTTTTTCGGGCTATGTCTACCAGCTGATGTGTGGAAGCAAATCCAGAAAGTTGACTACCTTGAGCTGTTCGGACATACCTGGGGACCACTCGACGGCATAGATAAACAACGAGATCCCGGACAAAAACCCCTAAAAGCTATTTTAGAACTCCCAGACAAAATTGTTCAGAAATTGAAGACACTAATCCCTGAGAAAAAGGTAGACTGGTCGATCGTAACAGCTTGCCGTCAGAAACCCCAAGAAGATGTCTCTGAATACTTTTCTCGATTCGCGACAGTGTTTTCTGACTATAGTGGTCAGGACATGACCACTGCAACCGGACATCACCTGTTTGCCCAAAATTATGTCAAAGGTCTGTTACAGGAAGTCTCACAGAAACTGCAGGCCAGCGAGAGTAGTTGGGCGGCCTCCAAACCCGTGGCTATCCTTCAGATGGCCCAGTACTACGAGCATCAAAAGAACGAAAATGATAGGGCATCGGAGAAAAAGAAGAAAGACCTCAAAGAAAGGGTTATGATCGCACAGTTGCAGGGAGTGACTATAGGAAAGGAACCCTACAAAGGAAACTACCAACCGAATGTCCCTAGAAACCCGCCTCCTAGAGATAATGCACCCACATCCTACACTGGACGTAGAGATTTGAGTGAGAACCAGTGTGCGTTCTGTAAAGGACTTGGACATTGGAAGTTCCAGTGCCCGGTTCTGCTAGAAATAATCAAGAATAAGGAGGCAAGGGACTCAGCGAACGGACCGAGAAATAGAGGACGCGGACAACACAAACGACACTAATGACGAAAGGCCCGGTAAAACGAACACATTTGACCGTCCCCGACAGAACCAGTGCCAACAGTCTGACTACGACAACACATATGACTTTGCATAGGGCTGCCAAAGGCAAGGGAGGGATCCAGTCGAGCTCTATGTTGACCAGCAGGGCCCTTATGTCAACGCTAAGGTCCTAGGCACGAAGTATCCATTTTTGGTAGACACAGGAGCAACACGTAGTGCTTTATCTAAACGACTGATTCCAAGGGCACCCTTGTCTGGCTCACACGTAACATCAATAGGTTTTGATGGAACGCCCTCCACTAATCCCTTATCCACACCGATCCCTTTCGACGTAGAAAACAACACTGACACATCATTTCTGCTCTCCTCCAACACCCCCATGCCATTATGGGTCTTGACCTGTTGAAGCATTTCCAAGCCACCATTAGATGCTCACTGGACGGAGTCCGAGTCATTTTATACGACAACCCCAATCTACTCAGATCTTGTCCCACACGACACATGTTCGTTATGACTGACACCGACATATCCCTGCTTGACACATTACCCTCGTACTTATGGGCAAAGACCGACTCAGATGTAGGACGGATGATGAACGATCCTGTGCATATAACAGTACGACAGGACGCAACACTCCCAAAACTCCCACAATATAGAATATCACCCGAAGCCGAGAAGGCATTGGTGGAGATTATTCAATCCTTAGTGGATGCAGGAGTGGTAGAGGAGGTAGTCAGCAACATTTGTAACAGCCCTATCTTACCAATTGTCAAGAAGCAAGGAGAGGGAGATGAGAAAGCGTACCGCTTCATCATCGACCTGCGAGAGGTTAATAAAATAGTTGTGCCACAATACCACATTACCACCATTCTGACCCTGATCCCGTCCACTGCCACCACATTCACTGTCATCGATCTCAAAAATGCCTTCTTTTCCATCCCCATCCACCGAGACAGCCGCTACCTCTTCGGATTCACCCTAAAATCCCGCTCGTACAGATTTTGTCGAGCACCCCAAGGCTACCCTGAGAGTCCCAGCATCTATAGCCAGGCCCTCAAGAGACAGCTAGATGCAGTCCAGTTACCGGATGGAGTGGTGTTGATACAATATTTAGATGACATCCTTCTAGCATCCGACACAATGCCACTTGCAGTCGCAGCCACCATCCAGCTCCTACATTTCCTTGCAGAGAATGGTCACAAGGTCTCCAGGAAGAAACTACAGTTTTGCAAACCCCAGGTGACATACCTAGGCCACCTCTTATCTAAAGAAGGGAGGAAACTTACGCCCGACAGAATTCTGAACATTTTGGAAACCCCTGTCCCTAAGACCCAGAAGCAAGTCCGCTCTCTGGTAGGCCTCACCTCATTCTGTCGACAATGGTTGCCCAACTTCAGCCTTATTGTTAAACCCTTACTTTCCCTTCTGGCCAAAGATGTCCCCTTCCCTCTCCCTTGGACCCCCGAATGCCAATCCTCCTTCAAAGAGTTACGAGATGCCCTTTGTTCGGCACCTGTTCTAGGAACCCCAGACTATTCCAAGTCCTTCTCCCTCTACACCCACGAAAGGGAGGGATGCGCTTTATCTGTCCTAACCCAATCCATTGGCTCCAAACAACGCCCTTGTGCCTACTTCTCTGCCACCCTTGACCCTGTAGCCAGAGCTTTGCCTGCCTTCGAGCTGTAGCTGCCGCTGCTGTCTCCATACGACAGAGTGAAGGAATTGTACTTTCTAATTCCCTCACAGTGCTAGTGCCCCATTCCGTTGACACCCCTCTGAACCAAACCAAAACTCAACATCTGACTAGTGCTCGACTGACTGGGTACGAACTGACTCTACTGGCACCCCACATAACTTTGAAAAGATGCACCACTCTCAACCCGGCTGCCTTGCTTTCCCTACCCGAAAACGACCCCAATGCCGCTCCCCTACATGACTGTGTGACCCTCACTGACGAACAGACTAGGAGCAGAGTAGACCGCCAAGACACTGCCTTCCCAGAACCTGATGGAGAACTTTGGGTAGATGGTTTGTGCATTAAACTCCCCGACGGCACCACCTCAGCTGCATATGCCGTCACCACAGCCCGAACTGTTGTTGAGACTGCTCGTATCACACAGCGATCCGCACAAGCAGCAGAACTGATTGCCCTCACACGAGCATGCATCCTAGCAGCAGGGACGACAGCCAACATATATACGGTCAGCCAGTATGCCTTCGGGGTGGTTCATCATTTTGGGCTCCTTTGGAAGGAGAGGGGATTCCTGACCTCGCATGGCACACCGATCCTACATGGAGATCTAGTCTCCACCCTGACCGAAGCAGGCCTCCTCCCCAAACAGCTAGCTGTAATCAAGTGCCGGGCACACAAGAAAGTGACGACATAATAGGACAGGGAAACGCACTGGCTGACATCACTGCCCAAACCACAGCTGAAAATAGGACAACAACCCGCATGTACGTGACCAGGTCACAAGCAGAAAAATGCAAAGACGCTAGGGAGACTATAAGGGACATTCAAATGACTAGCACCAAACATGAGCTGACTGAATGGGCACGGGTGGGACTAAAAGACGATGAAGGCTGCTGGCGGACGAAAGACGCAAATAAATGGTTGTTACCCAACTTCTATCTGATCCCCATACTGGCCATGGCACACTCCCCTGCACACATAGGGTCTGCTCCCATGACTGAACTCGTTTCTAGAGTTTGGCACAACGACAAAAGAGCAGACGCCGCGAAACATTTGGTTCAACAATGCCTGATATGCCTGCAACATAACCCGGGGAAAGGGACTGTAGTACCCCGGGGAGGGTTTGGGGTCCCTGACCATCCCTTCGAAGTCCTTCAAATGGACTACATTCAGCTAGAAAGGTGCCATGGCCTGAAATACGTACTCGTCATTGTGTGTGCGTTCAGCAAATGGGTGGAAGCTTATCCCACTCGAGACAATACCGCCATCTCTACTGCAAAGGTGTTATTGAAAGAATTCTTCCCACGCTATGGCCTTTGTCGAATTTTGTGGAGCTGCGCCGAAGCCAACATTCCACCAATGATGTCCCGGACATCCTAATGTCTAATTACCTGCATAAATTGACTAAAACGCTAACTGTTATCCACCAACAGGTTCAACAAGCCATACCAGACGCATCCAGGGGCCCCGGGCATGACATCCAGCCCGGCCAGTTCATTTTGATCCGAAACATTCAGAGAACGAAGAGTCTGGAACCCAGGTGGACGGGCCCCTAGCAAGTCTTGATCACCACCCGGACTG
The DNA here is from genome assembly GCF_964261635.1 of Lissotriton helveticus. Lineage (NCBI taxonomy): Eukaryota > Metazoa > Chordata > Amphibia > Caudata > Salamandridae > Lissotriton > Lissotriton helveticus. The sequence continues at coordinate 533,122,660 of NC_136069.1, forward strand.
CACTCCGAGTGGAAGGGAAGAAGAATTGGCTGCATGCACATCACTGCAAGAGAATATCACCGACCCTGGCAACAAACGAAGACGTGGACACCCAAGAAGAGCTCCTGAACAGAGACAGACCAGCCCTGAGTTGCTACCCTGACACAGAGACACTCAAAATGGCAGAATTTCCAGATCCCACTGTGCCATCCAGAAAAGGGTACAACTTGCGACGAAAGGAGAGCGTCTCGACCAAGCAGACCACTAGCTAAGCCAAAAATCTCAGAGCGGTAACTAACACTACAAAGGTTACCAGGAGAGAAGCTAGGCGAGGTATGTGGTCCTGCCAGTCATCGAGCCTCTTGAAGGTGATGGAAGCTCCCAGCATGAAGGTGATGGAAGCAACCGGACATCCGAAGATCCACCGTAACGACCCCAAGACTAAACGCTGCATAGCACAAAGACAATTGCCCTCTTCATTGCTTTTCTCTCCTGCCTCCTTCTCATGGCCACCTTCTGGGTCGTGGAAGAAAGTGTACCCGCCCATGAAACTGATACCCACTGTGCAACCCACCACCAAGAGAGAACACTATCTCATTTCATTTTCGCCCCAGCTCCGAGAAAGACGCAAGGAGTGCTGGAACAATTCATTTGTACAGTTGCTGCACCAGCACAACCTTGCTGCCAATGCCACTAACTGCTGGATCTGTGGGCTGCTACCACATGCAACTGAACATTCTATCCCCTTCATCCCTTCGCCTTTCTCCGTTCATGGGTCCTGCCTTGCCTGGCTGATACTCTTGCAAGAGAGTTACAAGGACAATGCAACCTCTGGCGAAACTATTTCACACTTCTACAATGGGCTCTGGCTGAATAAAACCGGAAAAACTTCTGCACCCTTTTGCCCTTTGACATCCAGCACCACCCTTCAAATGGACATCCCTGCAAAGAAACGAATCGAAATGCAGGTGTCCAACAATCCAGCCAGACCCCACCTTCTCCTACCTCCGGAAGCGAACTGCCGCCACACGGACTGTGGCCCTATCTGTGGTGAACGTCTCAGTCCTTGTCTGCATTGAAGGCCATGGGACGAAATCAGTGGGTCAGAGCTCCTGCCACATCACAAAGACTTTGGACACGACTGATCCACCCTCTTTTGTTGCTACATCTCTTTTGTCCTTCCTCCTACATATGTGGCACCAGCAAACCATCACCGGCAAAAGCGAGCAAAGGACATTGAGCAAGCGGGCTCCACTGCACCGCAGTTCCTCGATGCAGTAAAGGGACTCGTTCCACTTTGGGGTCCGATGGCAAACAGCCGTGCCATCCTACATCTGACCCAGGCAGTCGAAACAACTATGAACATCACAGCCGGCATCCTCACAAACAACACAGCTGAACTTCAGGCGGTCGGCCTGGTAGCTCTTCAGAACCGCCTTGTTCTAGACGTGGTCCTAGCGGATCGTGGAGGAGCATGCCGCATCATCGGATCTACCTGCTGCACTTTCCTACCTGACAACTCACCCTCAGTCTACGAGGCGATCGAACACCTCCACAGACTTTCCTCAGAGGTTCATCAAGAACAAGAAGGATGGTCGCTTGGGAACTGGTTTTGGAGTACTTTAAAAGATTGGGGTTGGAAGTTGCTATTGATCATACTAGTGCCGGTTTTGATCATACGTGGTTGCTGCCTGGGTATACAATGCCTACCACCTCTATGCTCTCTTTTCATAAACTGTGACTGCCCTAAGACTTTGGACTTTGAAAGTGAACGTATGAAAACTTTATATGAATTAGAGATACATAATATGATGGGGATCGATATAGAATGACAAACTGGCAAAATAATGTTCATAGGGCGGACTGTGAAAATCTAGTTTGCAGCGTGAACATTACCAGCGCCATTTTGTCCCTTCCTAGACCTGTACGAGCGCGTAAGCGGCAGCCATTTTAGACACTATGGCCTCTCCACGCATTTCCAGTCGCCTGCACGTCTCCCTGAACTCACTAACATCCCCCGCGCCCTGACAGCCCCTGAACTCGCTTGCCTGGGCCATAAACGCACCTTCAGCGCGACCCTGCCTTTGAGCCACACCCCGTGCCCAACCCACTAACCCTTTCATCCCTTTCATGCAAACAAACCCTTTGATAATCCCTTCCTCCCTGCCCGATTGTCCGAGCTGATCCCAGGCCATCACCTAACCCTGCGGATACAGTTTATTGCCCCCTACAGTAGAAACTCGCCTCTATTCAAAGGAGCTGAGATTAATCAATGTCTCCACCCCATAAGATCCGATCGATCACACATTTTTCTGTTCCCAGCGGAATGTCTAGCTGCGCGATAGCCATCACCTGCTGAGATTGGGGTGGGGACTTCTACTGTAGAGATGTGTGGGAACGGGCCTGAAGCGGGGATTCCAAGGATGTCTTTCCGAACATCAAAGTGTTGACAAGAATGTGTTGTATGCAATAAAGCAATAAACCTGTGTATAAGAGGCCAGGTCTCCGAGATGCGGTTAGAGCACCTCGAGACAGTACCCCGTTTGTCCGATCCGACGTGTTCTGCTCTGGAGCAAATTAAACCCTGTTTCCTGCTTTCCATTACTAGCGCCTGCCTCTTTATTTGATAATCATCGAATGGTTTAGAGGCGACTAACGCCAAGCAGTGTTCAAAAAGGTTTTCCAGAGAAACTGCTCTTTTACACGAACTGCACCACCACTGATTGGTGAAAGACTAAAACAAGCCTAGGGTAAGCAGAGAAAAGTGGAGAGAGAACTCTGAACCCCTATTAGAGACTACACAACATGAACTCTGAGAATCCGGAGATGAAGGGTTGGTAGAGGGCCTCAGGGAGGAGGGGAACTACCGCTCCAAAGAATAAGAGACTAACACCTGCAAGTCTAGTAAACCAGTACGATTGTAGCGTTTAGTACTTTTCTTTCTGCGTAATAAGTTTCTTATCTTTTATAAAAGGAAGCACTTTTCTGAAGAATTTTCTTATAGTGCTACTGGGGTTGGTACGGGGTGCTGAACCGGAGTAAATCCACACAAACCTCCCTGAGAAGCATGTAACATCTGTACCACTGAGAGTAAAGTGCTGGAGAGCAGGTTACTTACCATTGGTAATGCTCGTTCAGGTGGATCCAGGATTTAACCGCAGATTGTTCACCTTAGAATGTTCCCCAGGCTCCAGACTGTCTGCTGAGCTTATTGGCATTCAAGGACCCTGCCAGGTAGTTCGCGATCAGGAAGATGCCCGGATGCTCCAATAAATTCTAGAAGCACAGAGCTTTCTGAAACAGGGTCCAGAACCCCACTCGACTCTGCCTCTTGCAATACCACACAGTGGTGTTCTCTGTGAGAACCTGCACCAGCCCCCTTTTGATGAACTGTAGGAAGGCTTGAAGGTCAAGCGAGAGTCTCTAAACTCCAGCAAGTTGATATGGAGTTGGGCTTCCATTGGAGGACAGAGCCTTCTGATCATCTCCCAGAGATGAGCTCCAAACCCAGCAGCGACATGTCCGTAACAGACATCAGCTCGAAATGGGGATAGGAGATGGGGCATAAAGGTGGTCTAATTGTGGCAGACTGGCCACCCCTGAATATTGTGCTCAGTCTCCTTCGAAATCTGAATGACATCAAATAGTCTTCCTTGCTGCTGGGCCCACTGGAATTTACGAATCCCTTGCAAAGCCTGCATATCCCAACTGTCGTAGTTGACAATGAGGATGCAGGAGTCGAAGAGGACTAGAAGCTTTGGAACTGTCCTCACCGAGATCCGAGACAGAGGATGAAATATCAGGATCAGAGCCTGAATATAGTAGACTTTTTGCAAAAGAGGGAGGGCCTGAAATGTACCGGATCCGGGATCGCTCCAATGAAAATAAGCGCCTGTGAAGAAGTCAGGTGTGACTTCGGCTCATTGATTGTAAACACCAATGTTGTCACGAGGTCTGCCATTGTCTACAGGTGGTCTATAAAGGACTGTGGCAAGACCACCTTCAACAGCGAGAAGGCAAACTGATATCCCTGTCCTCAGCATCCGACAACATCACTTTCATGAACATCCGAGGGGCACTGATTTAGCCGAAAGGGAGCATGGCAAACTGAAAATGCTCCTAGCCTTGAACCGCCATTACCATTTGTGGGACTGCAAGTTGGCTGTATGGAAATACAAGCCCTGCATGTCCAAGGACATCATCCAGTCTCTCTGGCCCAGGGCAGGCACGATCGGACCTAGTGTGAGCATTTTTGATTTGCCCTCCTGCATGAAGGCATTGAGCGATCAAAGGTCTAAAATGGGCAGAAGGGCCCATCCTTCTTCAGCACAAGAACATAGAGAGAGTAGCAACTTTCTTATTTCCGAGCCCAGAGCTCTCTTGATAGATTCTTTGGGAAGGAAAACTTGCCTCATAGGTTCTTGGTGCCCAGAATCACACCAGAGGGAGCTGGAAGAATGCCAACTATCTGCCCATGGTCTCCTTAAACTTGGCAACATGCTGAGGCATCACCAATGGTTTGGAAAATTCATGGTGGACCTTGTTCAATCGTGGACTTAGCTCTGCCATGTGATATGTGGAGAGAGAGAGAGAGAGAGACACAGTGGTGCCCTCCCTTTCTCTATAGATAGAGTGATGAGACGTGTAGAGTCCGCTTCACTTTCTTGTGCTTACGTTTGAAATTAAATTTTGACTTACCGGGGGACTTCAATCACAAAGTTGACATCTCATGGGAGCGGCCTTGGTAGCAGGAACATGAATGGCAGTGAGTCTGCATCCTCAACTTGGAGTAGGACACATATGAGGCTCACAACTCCTTGTGTCATCAAGGTACAGCTCTGTCCCGGAGCACATTTGAGTGCATACCTATTGGGTGAAGGAATCGTGTCCCGAGCCTAAGCACTAGAGATGCATATTGCGAGGGTCAGTGACCACATCTGTTTTCTACACATGCTGCACAGATTGCAACCTGTAGTTTTAGAAGGAGCTACTGTACCCTAGCAAACAACATTTTGTTCAATTTTGTGTAGTCAGAAGGCAGACGAAATTTGGAATGGAGCTCTGGATCTGGTTCAGAATGCAAAGAAAGAAAGGCACTCACCTGAGTGCACTGGGGTGGTGCTCACATTCTATGCTGCTCCGTCCTTCTAGGGTGGTACGGAGTTAACAAGAAGTTGCATGGCTCTACCTACTAGGTAGAGAAAAAATGCCGGATTTAGTCTGGTGCCTATCGATTTTTCTATTGTGAGGACTCTACAGTTAGAAGTATACATTAGAAAGAGTTGTACTTGGCTCAGACTACGGAGTCATAATAAGTTAGGTAATGGGACAGCCCCAGAACCCATGGCTGTGGCACAGTAGCCCCTGCCTGACCAATGAACTCCTGAACAGGGCCCAACACCAACCCCTTCCCATTACTTTATCTTGCTTTAAAAACAGCTTTACTAAATGTCTGAACATCGACTAAGAGCTTTTGGCAGCTATGTGCTCACACATCACAAACTGAGTTTTTCTTTTTTTGTAGGTCATTAAATGACCTATATCAGGCAGACAAGCACCTCCTCTCATCAGTTCATGGTTTATTTCGGAAGATTAAAATCTTACAGAAACATAAGTTCATAACACAATAAAAATAGTCAAATAGAGTACATTTAACAATACCTTCAATTTTTTTTTTTTTTTTTTAGTAACTCACTTTCAAATTGATATGCTTAACACAGGAGGGACACAAACTATCCAATTTCTCTTAAAATGTTGTATTGGACAAGTCTTAATAAAATGTTCTAAATACTTTTATCAGCATTTTACATAATTGATCAGCAAAAAAAATATTTTCAGATTTCCCGTTCTCCTAATCTCCTAACTTGCCAATTGATCAACGCACAAGTTACTACTTGTGTAACGATATATCTGTAAGAGACATTAGTTAGTGATAGATTCCTTACCTTAGAATATCCCCAGGCGTCAGACTGGATCCGGAATTTTTTTGCGTAGCAGTACACTTGCGCGTCGGTAGGCGTCGTCTGCGGCTCCGCGTCCGTCGTCGGCGTCGTGGGCGCCGTGCTGACGTCGTCGGAGTACTTAGACGCCGACTCCGCGTGCTGACGTCAGTTCTTAGACACAGCTTTTCCGCGCCAGAACCGCAGAGCCATGTTAAAAACCAACACTGGTGCCATTGAAACTAGGGCCCTGAAAGGGGATGACCTTAACACTAGATATCGGTTCGCAGAATGGGGAGGATGGGTGGGTCGGTAAGGAATCTATCACTAACTAATGTCTCTTACAGATATATCGTTACACAAGTAGTAACTTGTGCATCTGAAAGAGACACGTTAGTGATAGATTCCTTACCTTAGAATAGATACCCCAGCAATACCAACCCCGGTGGTGGGTCTGCGAACCAATAATCACACCAGAAAGTCCTGGAGGACAGAACGGCCAAAGAAGCCATCCCTCCGGACTTGACTGTCCAGGCAATAGTGTCTTGCAAACGTGTGCAGCGAGGCCCACGTAGCTGCCTGGCAAATGTCCTGCAAGGGCACTCCCCGGCCCAGGGCAGTTGTAGTCGTCATGGCCAGAGTGGAATGAGCCCTTAATCCAACAGAGGGCTCCTTCTTAGCCAAGGAGTAACAGGCTTGGATACACAAGATGATCCACCGGGAGATGGTCCGCTTGTGCACTGCCTTTCCCTTCTTAGCGCCCACATAACCAACAAAGAGTTGGTCATCCACCCGGAACTGGCGTGTGCGATCCAGATAGAATGAGAGTGCACGTTTTGGGTCCAGACGGTGGAGCCGCTCTTCCTCTTTAGAGGGATGCGGTGGCGGAAAGAAGGTAGGCAAGGTGATAGACTGCCCGATGTGGAAGGCCGTGACAACCTTGGGCAGGAAAGATGGCCTAGTCCGCAACACAACCTTGTCCGGATGGACAGAAAGGAAAGGGGGTTTAGATGAAAGAGCCTGGAGCTCACTCACTCTCCTGGCAGAGGTGATGGCAACCAGGAAAGCAGTCTTCAGAGTAAGAATGCGGAGAGGGCAGTTGTGAAGTGGCTCAAAGGGAGCGCACATCAGGAACGGAGGAACAAGGTTCAACTCCTACTGAGGCATCGCAAACGGAACAGGAGGGAACGTGTGTGTGATGCCCTTCAGAAAGAGATTAACAATAGGGGACTTGAACAAAGAAGGTTGATCAGGCAGCCTTAGAAAGGCTGAAAGGGCAGAAAGGTAGCCCTTGATAGTGCCCAGAGCACAGCCGTGCTGGGCAAGAGAAAGAAGGAAGAGAAGAACCTCAGAAAGAGGGGCAGAAAGTGGATCCACAGCCTTTGTTGTGCACCATGCCACAAATTTATTCCACCTGCAGGCGTATACCGATTTTGTGGAGGGAAGCCTGGCTGCCAGAATGACATTACAGACTTCAGGAGGCAAGTCAAATGGCCTCAACTGTCGCCGCTCAATATCCAAGCATGGAGGTGGAGACTGGACAAGTTCGGGTGGAGGACTGTCCCCTGCTGCTGCGACAGAAGGTCCTCCTGAAGAGGCAGAGGAACCGGGGGATCGACTCACATACTGAGTAGCTCTGGATACCAGTACCTTCGTGCCCAGTCCGGAGCCAGAAGGATGACTTGGGCCCGGTCTCGCTTGATCTTCTTCAGCACTCTGGGCAGAAGTGGTATAGGCGGAAAGGCGTACAACAGACTGCAACTCCACTCGCGACGAAAAGCGTCTCCGAGCGAGTGCCGCCATGGAAATTCCAAGCGCAGAACTGATGACATTGCGCGTTCTCTTCTGTGGCGAATAGATCTAACCAAGGCTCTCCCCACTGCTGAAAGAGGCATTGCGCCACATCCGAGTTCAGACACCATTCGTGATCCATCAGGAACCGACGGCTGAGCTCGTCCGCCCTGGCGTTCAGAGAACCTGCCAGGTGTTGAACCACCAGGGTCACGCCCTGATGTTCCAGCCACTGCCAGAGGCGCAGAGCCTCCTGGCAAAGGGTCCTCGACCCCACCCCGCCCTGTTTGTTGCAGTACCACATGGCGGTGGTGTTGTCCGTGAACACTTGCACTACACTCCCCCGAACAGAGGGGAGGAATGCCTTCAGTGCTAGACGAATAGCCCACAGCTCCAAAAGGTTGATATGGAGCCGGGACTCCGCTGGAGACCAGATGCCTCTGATCTCCGCCTCTCCCACGTGGCCGCCCCAGCCCTGGAGGGACGCGTCCGTCACAACTACGTGCTCCGGTTGGGGAAGGGAGAGGGATCTCCGCTGACCCAATCGCGGTCCGTGAGCCACCACTGCAGCTGTCTCGCAGTGCCATCCGAGACCAGGAAATGGTCGGAGAGGTTTCCCTGTTGCTGGGCCCACTGAAACTTCAGGTCCCACTGCAGAGCCCGCATCCGCCACTGGGCGTGATGCACCAGAAGGATGCAGGAGGCCATCAGCCCCAGAAGCCGCAGCGTCAACCTGACCGAGATCAGGGATAAAGGCTGAAAGAGTGGAATCGGAGCCTGAATATCCCAAACCCGCTGTTCGGGTGGATAAACCCGAAACTGCGCCGAGTCGAGAAGCGCACCGATGTAGAGGAGCTTCTGAGAGGGACACAGGTATGACTTTGGCACATTGATGGAGAACCCCAGCTGGTGCAGGAGGTCTGCAGTTGTCTGGAGGTAAACAACAAAAGGAAGACTGACAATACTGATGCTTGATTCTCAAGCAAATTAATTACCCACTGTAAAGATCACAATTCAATACAAATGGATACTAATGAATAGCTATTTATTTTGAAAAAGATTTTTTGGGGTTATGCACATTTTTTAAATTAATGCAGTAGTTCAAAAGAAGCAATTATATAAGAACAATCGAGATGAGGACACACAAAGTGGGTTAAAAACCTCATACATACTATCACTCATAATTCTCCAAACATATCACAGTCAAACCTCTTACATTCCAACATTTAAACAATGTACTCCACTCAAACTGGAGGCTCAATAAACCAGTTAGTGAGGTACTGAGTCTGTGTGTACAATTTCAAGTGACTTTCCTAATATTCTAAACAATACACTACAAACAATGCTTTCTAAATCATATAATTGAAATCCCAATTATCAACATTAAGAGTGTAAAGATGCAGGTCAGGATGTCAAATCAAATTCAAATTTCAAAGCTTTATTCGGCATTTGTCATAAAAGCATCCTCCTAACCCTAATACAATAAATACTATGTCTAAAAATACTTCCTAAAACACATATTAAACAATGACAGTCGAATGCTATGTATATAAAAGATACAAATACATTTTTCCAGAATTCATAAAGATTATTTTTTTTAAAAAATGGCAATTCATATAACAAAATGGATGGATAGTAGCAACCATATTTCAATTTACTGTGTTTGACATTAAAGCACGAGTGCGGATTACCCAAGCCCAGGCAAGAAATTTTGCTACGGCAACTACAAATGGAGCTGAACAATCGGATTCTAGTATTCTAAGGGCTGTCGATTGGCTACGGGTACCAATATTTAAGCACACTGGTTTTAACCATTTGCGCCTAGGGCTAATATACAATGGGCAACAGAATAACAAATGGGAAATGTGCTCTGTTTGATCTTTACAAAAATAACAATGTTCATCCCACAGTGGAGACCAGCGTTTCTTAAACGCATTCACAGGTAATGTTCCTATACGGAAATGGAAGTACAGTTTCCTATCCTGTGGACGTTCAATTATATCCCAATATAGTTCGCATGACGGATACATTTTTATGTCCAAAAAACGAGATGATAATTTTGATTGGGATCCATCACAAAACATTGTTGTATACACCATTTCCCAATATAATTCTTTCAGTTTTGCTTTTGTAGGAAAGCTAGCCAAATCATTAGAGCCCCATAAATGTTCCAGTTTTAACTTTACAAGTAGTCCCCGTAGTTCTTTTAGCCATTCAATACAATGAAAACGATCGAACTCAACAACATCTGCCAAAGCTGAAGCATAATGATTTAGCTCTGGAGTCACCATCAGGCGTCTCCAATATAAGAGTGGCCGTAGCCTGGCAATATCCTCAATGTTTTTCCTGCCAAGGTCCAGTTTCAGTGCAGTTGTGGGTGTGCTTTGGGGGACCGTTACAAGCCCTCGCAAGAATCTGTTTTCTGCGCGTCCCAGCTCTCCCAAGTTTGAAAACCCCCATAATTCAGATCCATATAGACAAGCGCCTAATACTTTCATGTTATAGATTTCAAGTGCACAATTTACCGGCTTAGTTAGCGAGGCTCGGTGTTTTAAAGCAACTGCGCCTGCAAGCTGGCTGAACTTCAAAACTGTCGTGTTTATGTGCGATTTCCACTTCATATTTCCCTGTAGGATGATGCCTAGGTAAGAAAAAGCGTCCACTTTCTCTAGGGGAGTACCTTTATATTTTATTACACCTTTAAAAGTGGAATGTTGATTTAGGCACATGAATTTAGTTTTTGTGGTATTCAGTTCAAGGCCCCTATTATCGCAAAATTCTCCAAAGGCATCAACCACTTTTTGGAGACCGCTCGGCGTGCGTGAAAGTAAAAGCGTGTCGTCCGCAAACATAAGGACGGGGACGCGGGAGCCTGCTATAATTGGGGCGTCACTTGAAAGTTTCTTTAGATGGTCAACTATACCATTTATATAAATTGAAAATAGTGTTGGTGCTAGGACACATCCTTGCCTTACTCCTCGTTCTACTGGAAACGGGTCTGTGACTTCTCCCTGCTTGCCCCACCTAATTTTAGCAAAATTATTTTCATGGAGGCGGACTAAGAGGGTAAGAAGTTCCTGGCTTAATCCTACATCGGCCAGGGTCTGCCACAATTTTTCTCTAGGGACCAGATCAAACGCTGCTTTTAGGTCCACAAAAACGGCATACAATGACCCCTTTTTTAGTGTGACATTTCTCCAATAGATGGCTATGAAGTATAGGACTTGGTCAACACTACTAGTCAGGGGGCGAAACCCTGCCTGGTAGGGTGACAGTATGTTCCTTTCATCAATCCATTGCTGCAGTTTGTTCTGGACTAGGCGCCCCATCAGTTTTTGGGCTGTGTCAATTAAACTGATGGGTCTATAATTTTTAGCTAGCGTTTTGTCCCCTTTTTTAAATATGGGGACGATTTCTGCTCCCTTCCATGATGCAGGTACCTCTCCTCCCATCGCCACTGCATTGGCCAACATTTCAAAGTAGGTACACCAGGATTTCCGATCCGATAAGAATATATTAGCCGGGATTCCATCCATACCCGGGGCTTTTCCCCCCGCTATACATTCCAATGCTTTACTAACGTCCTTTTCGTGAAATATTTGGTGTTTGAAAAAGACAGATGGTGGGGGTTTAATGGAGATGTAGGCTAGATTTCGTGCATACTGTGGTTGGAAAAACTCAGTCCATTTGTTTTTAGCAACATGGTTTTGTGGCTGAGCAGCTATCCCTCCCCTTTCCCATTTTACCAAGGACCAGAATCGCTTAGAGTCCTTGGCAGCACAGGCCTCCTTCAAGTCTTGCCAGCATTCCTCATCCCAGCGTTTCCTAGCCTGTTTCTGAATCAGTCTATAATTGTCCCTAGCCCTCCTAACTGCTATGGCATTGCCTGTTCTCAATTCTATACTTAGGTTGAGCCGTGCCAGCATACAACTCTTGTCATACCATCCATGACTTGGTTGTTCCTTTTTAGTTTTATTAGAATCTACTATTCTGAATATTACAAAAGAGGTTTTTATGGGCCTCCATCATATAATCTTGGAAATTAGGCTTCCCACAATGGGACTTAATGCTGTTTACTTCATCTACTACTATTTTTTTGAGAATCTCAAATTTTGCTGCATCTTCTAATAGCATTCTCCATTTCAGATGTCGTTGGTTATTCGAGCAAACAACATCTTGCGTGACCATTTCATTTTTATTGGTAGGCTCTGTACTCTCATTATAGGGGTGAAGAGTCAGGCATAGAGGGTTGTGGTCACTTTCTAGTCTCTTTTCCACGACCATATCTACCATTTTATTCCAGGCCCTTACATCCAACAGTAAATAGTCAATTCTACTAGCTGCTCGACCATTATCAAACGTGTTATTCCCTTCTAGATCAGAGGGCGAGCGCACGTTTACTGCTCTTAAGCCTTTTGCTAAACAGAGGCTCTTTAGCTGGATTGCCACCGCGCTCCATTTTTTAATAACAGGCACCTCTAGCTGGGGTATACCCCACTTAACATCCTCCTCCTCAGACAAAATCCTATCCTCTTCACCTAGGGGTTCAAAGGTGGCGTTAAAATCCCCACCTACTATTACATGGGATTTTGCTGTTATCATTTCAATGTTCTGCTCTAGAATTGTTACAGCCTCTTAGGATTTACCACTACCAACTCCCCTGGCATAGACATTATACAAGACAAGTTCATGGCCATTTTCCCAACTGATATCAAGTGCTATGATATCATTAGAAGGTACAGATCTTTGTTTTATGGAACAGTTCAATGACTGACGTATCCAAATGAACAAGCCTCCTGAGGGGCGTCCCAAATGAGTTCTGGTTGCTGGCATATGGAAGTTTAGATACCCCTGTCGAAAAGTTGGGGTCAATGACCAGGTTTCTTGCAACATAATTATATCGTATTGGTCAATGAAATCCACCCACTCTGGTATAGTTATTTTATTTGCTAAGCCTGCTATGTTCCATGAGACAAGGGACAGTGATGGTGTCTCTTGGTATTGCAACGCCTGGCACTTCTCAGCATTATTTACAAATACTTTGCGTTCAGCAGTTATTATTTCTCCATCCGTCAATATTGCTTTGCTTTCTTCTACCTCTCTAACTCTGTTTAAACCCTCTAAATCTGCCTTTATCTCTCCATGAACAAAAATTTGGGGTTCCCTAGGGCCTATTTTCTGATTGCTCAGCTGTGTACATCTCATATTTTCTGCCTTTCCATTATTTAGGATTTTCTGCTTTTTGGGAGAGGCAGATTCACAACTTGCGAGTCAGTCGCATTCGTTTAAATCGGATAAAGCCGAGTAACGGTTTACCAAATTTAGTCCCCAATCACAGGTAGGGCCGCCCCTAGCCCTTCTATTTCCAACTACTGACCACTTGGTTCTCAATATGCTTGGCTTGGCTACAAGTCCTCTTCTAGTGTAGAAAAAATCCAACATAAGTGGAATTACTTCTGCCGTTCTACGTTGTGGAGGGAAAATATTGTGCAAAATGTCCGGTAATACCTCAGGGCCCTTAAGGTTTAATACCACACAGTCACCTGCAAATTTCTTCGGTTTAGTCCCTATCCACTTTACCCGTCTCGCTGATAGCAAGTCTTCTAAAAGCTTTTCTTTTCCCCAGGGAGATATGTGCATGTTATTACTCAACCACTGCGAAGCTTTATTTAATAGGGAATCTGGCGACTCACTCTGACCTGTTTTCAGTGGTGGGACATTAGCAAGTACTAATATCAATGGTGAAGCTTCTACAATGAGCTCCATGGGACTTGTTTCAGTATTAGAATCAGGGGATATAATATTCCCTTGAACTGTCGGAGGATCTGAGGCTATATAGTTACTAGGGTCATTACTAGATCTAGTACTAGTTGACTGAATAGGAGCTGGAATATCTTCTATTCCCCCAGAGATGTTTCCCCCTATTGTATTTCCCATCACTTGTTTTTCATCAATTTTACTTAATACCAAATTCGGTATCTCTCCCACGCTATCATTTGTTGTTTTTAGAAGGGTCTCCAGTTTGTTAACTTTATCAGTTAGATGGTCTATTTTGGATATGAGGGGTTTGATTAGCCGAGATATCTTAGATTCTAACATGCCCATAAACTTACTTGATAACATATCGTCCCATCCTGTGTTGCCATTCCCTTCCTCCCTTATCCCTTCTGAGACACTCTTGTGTTTATTTCTAGGGGGGTTTGTTGGTTTGTTCCTACTAGACCGGAGTCCTTCTCTTTTGGGGGGGGACTTTTGTGGACCCTCTTGTTGCTCTCGGTGCGGGTACAGGCATTGGGGGGGGAGATGCTCTCCTTATCTATCCCTGACTCATTACAGGACATGTTTAACTCATCCCCAATTAATAGGTCGACATTTGAGTCTAGTTGTGTAACAATAGATGTTGTAGAAACATTTAACACTAAACAATCATTAGTCTCGTCCGCATGCAGATCTATGACATTTATTTCGTCAGAGTCCAATTGGGTTGAACCAAGGTTTTCTAGTTGAGCACATGGTGGAGAGTCACTGAGCCCCAAGGAAGACCTCCGTACATTGTTGATTTTTGCCACCACTTGGACTAGATAATTGTCCATGGTGTTGGCAGGAGTGATGGGGGTCTTCTGTCTCGACATATAGGAGCCACTCAAGCCTAATACGATATGGCAAGATGTAAAATTGTTACCGATAGCAAGATTTTAGGTTTTAGGCACTTAAACAGTTAATAGCAGCTGGGCGAAAAAGCAAGTAACTCACAGCACTGAAGATGATAGATTCCTGGCCCAGTCCAGTCGTGGCCAGTCTTGGACTGTCTTAGACTGTCCGCCCTTTGTCCGGGCTTCGTCCGGCGTCCCGCACACGCGTCCCGCTATGCGTCAGTGGTACGTTTTTGTAGGAGGAGCAAGGGGCGGGAAGAGACTCCAGGTGCGCTACGATGATCCTGCGCGGAACCCTGGGTCTCGCAGTCCCAGCCCCTGTTGCAGCAGCCTTTCAATTGCCTTTTGACGAAGTACGCCTCTCCTCAGACTTATACAGGCAGACGGTGAGTTTTCTGGACAGAGTCACGGTTCACAGAGACACAAACGAGCGGCACCCGCGGAGCGGGGGCCGCAAGCAGTTTCTAGAGCAGGTCAGCCAATCAGGGAGGAGCAGGGGCGGGAAGAGACTCCAGGTGCGCTACGATGATCCTGCGCGGAACCCTGGGTCTCGCAGTCCCAGCCCCTGTTGCAGCAGCCTTTCAATTGCCTTTTGACGAAGTACGCCTCTCCTCAGACTTATACAGGCAGACGGTGAGTTTTCTGGACAGAGTCACGGTTCACTGAGACACAAACGAGCGGCACCCGCGGAGCGGGGGCCGCGAGCAGTTTCTAGAGCAGGTCAGCCAATCAGGGAGGAGCAGGGGCGGGAAGAGACTCCAGGTGCGCTACGATGATCCTGCGCGGAACCCTGGGTCTCGCAGTCCCAGCCCCTGTTGCAGCAGCCTTTCAATTGCCTTTTGACGAAGTACGCCTCTCCTCAGACTTATACAGGCAGACGGTGAGTTTTCTGGACAGAGTCACGGTTCACTGAGACACAAACGAGCGGCAGGTCAGGATGTAAAACCATTGGGCATCCAGACTCAAAAAGCAGACAGACAGGCCTACGCGTTTCGAATCCTGAAAGGTGGCAGGATTCTCATCAGGGCCAATAAGCTCTGTAAAAAGAAAGAAAAAGAGACAGTTGTCTAATCTCTACTGTTAACGGATCAAGAATCATAGGGAGCGCTACTACACAGAGGTACCCAACCAGCTTACCGATTATTCCTTTTTCCAACAGATGTCCTGTTTATAGTGATGGACTCCTGCAACAGAGGTAGGGGGAGAGATAAAAAGGAAAAAGAAAACTTAAAGAGGAGGGAGGGACATGGATTAATCAAGGAAGTGCTCGTTATATGCCCTAGAGTCATCAACGTGGACGCTAAAAGAAGAGAAGACGGTGGCTTACATCGAGTCGAGAGCACCGTGTTCTGCAAATGCTGGTGTATGTTCTTAGAGTAGACTCAATCTGACGTGTTTAATGACCTGCAAGGGTAAACATGGTCACCATAGGCAGGATGTTTTACCGTAACTAAAATGCCCAAAAATAAATAAAGGCGGGACCAGCAACGTGTTCTTACCGAGATGGTCGGGGATCGACCTTGTGTGGAAGGACTATGCTGAGCCGATTGTTCCGGCGGGGTTGGCGGACGGGGTCACTGGAACAAATCGCTGGACGGAGAAACAGACACGTATTAGCATAGTTGTTAGGGCCAAATTGAGAATTTAAGCGAGTGGCGGTGTCCAAAAAGTAAAGGACACGGCACTTACCGGTAACTGCACCAGAGGAGCAGCCGGTTTTTCGATTCAATCAAAGTTGGTCGTAATGCGCAGGCGTTGGCGCAGTCAATTCTGGGTAAAATAGTCTCAGTGGCATTGGAGGAGGCGCATGCACATACTGGTGCCCCTTTTATCCCCCTCACTTGTGGTGTTCCCCAGGGTTCAGCTCTTTCCCCTCTCCTCTTCAACTTATATATGCAACCGCTCTTGGCATCCCTTCGTCACTCCTCAGCTACTATATATAACTACGCAGACGACTTGCAACTGATCTTTCCTCTGGACACCTCACCCTCTTCCCGTCTTAATCTCCAAACCACAATGCTACTCATCTCTGATTGGATGGCTCATAGCCAACTCAAGCTGAATCCGTCTAAAACGGAACTTGTTCTGGTGGGCGGCCCTTCCAATCCCTGGGATGACAACTTCTGGCCTTCTTCCCTTGGCTCTCCCCCTCGCCCGGTCAGCACCGTGAAAAGTCTAGGAGTGATCATCTCTGAGGATCTATCTATGAAACCTCAGATCTCAGCAGTAACATCCTCCTGCTTTTTCCAGCTGCGCAGGATCCGTAAGATCTGTAGATTCCTTACCAGAGAGGCACTCATACTAGCTATATTGGCTTTGGTCATCTCCAGGGTTGACTTCGCTAACGTCCTGTATGTGGGGATCCCTGCCTACCAGCTTCAAAAACTTCAGCTGATTCAGAACCAGGCGGCCCGCCTGGTGTTTCACCAACCCAAACACCAGCATGTTTCCCCCCTCCTGAGGAGCCTCCACTGGCTCCCGGTGGCTAAACGGTGTTTCTTCAAACTCGGCTGCACCCTATTCAAGTCCCTTCACAAACTCGCTCCTGAGTTCATCTCCTCTAAACTCAAGTGCTACCTCCCATCTCGTAATCTTCGATCCTCTGCCGATAATCTTCTTTGCATTCCACTGATCCGCCGCAAAAAACACGGCGGCCTTCGCTTCTCTTTTTTAGGCCCCACTTTCTGGAATTCCCTCCCTTCTTCCTTTCGCCATTGTCCCACCTACGAACTGTTTCGTAAAACCCTGAAAACTCACCTCTTTAAGTTGGCTCTTGAGTAATGTCTTCCGCCCCGGCTCGCCAGGTCTGTTATGAGCGCCAAGAAACCGTCTCGGTGTACGTGCGCGGTATAAATTGTTTAACATAACTGGTGTATGGTGGTCATGGGTGATGTATTCTCCAAAACTGGAGCTATAACGGGACTTGTTTCTACATTAATGTCCGCACACGTACACGCTAATGTATGGTGGTCATGGGTAATGTAGTCTCCGAGTTTGGCACTATAACGGGACTGAGTACCACAAAGTATTTCAGGGTATATTTCTACGGCGATGGCCTAATTTCTCTAACACGCAGGGGTGGGACCGGGATTTAACAGGATCTAGTCACTAGGCTGGAATAGGGATTAATGTCACATGGACCTGAAGTGGTGTAACATGCTAGCAGGTCTGGGCACCTGGTCTAAAGGAGACTCTATAATTTATAGATCTCCGATAATTCGTTTAGGCCTGATACAGCCGTATCAAACTTAACGATCAGAAGTGCCTCCCTTTTTGATAGTTTGAGATCATGGTCGCCTCCACGCGGGTCTTTCAACTTTGGAGATAACTGTCCATTTTAGGTCACTAATCTGATGTTTTAATCTTGTCCAATGATTCAGTAGTGGTGCTGTTTCCACTTTATTCTAGATTTATGTTGGGAAATTCTTTGACGGATTTCTTGATTCGTCTTGCCGATGTAAAGAAGCCCACAAGGACACAATACTCCGTAGACAACATATTTGGATTTGCAGTTACTGAAGGCGTCATGTTTCCATGAGATTCCTTTGTGTTGGAACAATGACCCTTCAATGGTGTGTTCGCAACTTACACAGGTACCGCATTTGTGATGGCCCACAACAGGATTTAAGCCCATTAATTGTCTCAATGTTGGTTGGACTTCCCTCGGTGCTGCAGCTCTTACTACATGATTAGCAATATTACTCTCTTTTTTGAATGCAAAGAGGGGTTGTTCATGTAGGCTTTTCTCCAGATTTTTAATGAGGTGCCAATTTTTTCCAATGATTTTTTTGAGTTGGTTAGCGTTGGGGCAGAACGCAGTCACGCAGACTTGGCGTTTCATCTGAGGTTTGATTCTGCGTTCCAACAGACACTCCCTTGGAGTCCATCTCGCTCGTTTCTTAGCATTCCGCACCAATTTTCTGGTGTATCCACGGCCGCATAATTTAGTTATCAAGTTCTCGGCATGTAGATCATAATCATCATTAAATGAACAATTTCTGCGAATGCGCAAAAATTGGCCATATGGCAGGTTTTCTTTCATGCTTCGAGGATGGTTGCTTGAGAACATTAGTGCCTTGTTGCTGTCTGTTGCCTTCGTAAAAAGTGAGGTGGCCAATTTGCCTTCTGCTGGGAACACCTCTACGTCTAGGAAGGATATTTTGTTGGCCGAGTGGGCAATGCTTAACTGGATATCAACTGTCCTAGCATTTAGCCACTCATGGAAAAGTGTAAGTTTTTCTTCACCCCCTGTCCAGATCATAAAAACGTCATCAATGAAACGTAGCCATGTTCCAATGTATTCTTTGAATGGATTATTGTTGTGAACGAAAGTGTCTTCATACAAGGACATAAATAAAACTGCCAGCTCAGGGGCAAAAGGGCACCCCATAGCCACCCCTTTCGTTTGGAAAAATAATTCCTTGCCTAAACAAAAGTAATTCTTTCTGAGGGCAAAGGATGTCAAATCTACTAGAAACTGAGTTGGTACCTGGACTGGTCTCTCTCTTAAGTCCAAATAGTGGGAAAGCGCCACCACTGCTTCATTCTGGGGGATTGAAGTATAGAGGGAGGTCACATCCATTGTGACTAATAAATCCTTCCCTCTATTGAAATTGACCTTGTCAAGTTTGTTAATGAAATCAGTGGTGTCCTGTAAGTATGAGACCACCAGATTCATAAATTCCTTCAAGAAGCAATCAACATATTTAGCGATCGGCTCGAGGAGTGAATCACAACCTGCCACAATAGGTCTTACAGGGGGCATGGTTTGGTTTTTATGAATCTTGGGCAAGATATAGAACAATGGTATCTTGGGATGTCTGTATTGTAAAAATTCATATTCTTTGGGACCTAGGAAGCCTTTTTCAAACCCTTCCTGTATAATAGAAAAGAACTGATTCTGCAGTTCGATGGTGGGATCTTTCGCAATTTTGCGATAACACGCAGGGTCCTTTATTTTTTGGACACCGCCACTCGCTTAAATTCTCAATTCGGCCCTAACAACTATGCTAATACGTGTCTGTTTCTCCGTCCAGCGATTTGTTCCAGTGACCCCGTCCGCCAACCACGCCGGAACAATCGGCTCAGCATAGTCCTTCCTCGCAAGGTCGATCCCCGACCATCTCGGTAAGAACACGTTGATGGTCCCGCCTTTATTTATTTTTTGGCATTTTAGTTACGGTAAAACATCCTGCCTATGGTGACCATGTTTACCCTTGCAGGTCGTTAAACACGTCAGATTGAGTCTACTCTAAGAACACTCACCAGCATTTGCAGAACACGGTGCTCTCGACTCGAGGTAAGCCACCGTCTTCTCTTCTTTTAGCGTCCACGTTGATGACTCTAGGGCATATAACGAGCACTTCCTTGATCCATGTCCCTCCCTCCTTTTTAAGTTTTCTTTTTCCTTTTTCTCTCTCCCCCTACCTCTGTTGCAGGAGACCATCACTATAAACAGGACATCTGTTGGAAAAAGGAATAATCGGTAAGCTGGTTGGGTACCTCTGTGTAGTAGCGCTCCCTATGATTCTTGATCCGTTAACAGTAGAGATTAGACAACTGTCTCTTTTTCTTTCTTTTTACAGAGCTTATTGGCCCTGATGAGAATCCTGCCACCTTTCAGGATTCGAAACGCGTAGGCCTGTCGGTCTGCTTTTTGAGTCTGGATGCCCAATGGTTTTGCATCCTGACCTGCATCTTTACACTCTTAATGTTGATAATTGGGATTTCAATTATATGATTTAGAAAGCATTGTTTGTAGTGTATTGTTTAGAATATTAGGAAAGTCACTTGAAATTGTACAAGCAGACTCAGTACCTCACTAACTGGTTTATTGAGCCTCCAGTTTGAGTGGAGTACATTGTTTGAATGTTGGAATGTAAGAGGTTTGACTGTGATATGTTTGGAGAATTATGAGTGATAGTATGTATGAGGTTTTTAACCCACTTTGTGTGTCCTCATCTCGATTGTTCTTATATAATTGCTTCTTTTGAACTACTGCATTAATTAAAAAAATGTGCATAACCCCAAAAAATCTTTTTCAAAATAAATAGCTATTCATTAGTATCCATTTGTATTGAATTGTGATCTTTACAGTGGTAATTAATTTGCTTGAGAATCAAGCATCAGTATTGGCAGTCTTCCTTTTGTTGTTTAGTTATTGGCTCAGCCTTACTGATTAGAGCCGGCCCTAATTGTTAATAGTTGTCTGGAGGTGGCTGACGACTGTCTGGGGCGAGCCCGCCTTCAACAACCAGTCGTCGAGGTAGGGGAAGACTGAAACCCCTAACCTGCGCAGATGAGCTGCGACCACCGCCATCACCTTTGTGAACACCCGTGGGGCGCTGGTAAGGCCGAAGCGGAGCACGGTAAACTGAAAGTGCTCGTGGCCAACCGTGAACCGCAGGTAGCGCCGGTGGGCTGGCAGGACGGGGAAATAAGCGTCCTGCAAGTCCAACGCTACCATCCAGTCTCCTGGGTCCAGGGCAGCTAAGACCTGAGCCAGTGTCAGCATTTTGAACTTCTCCTTCCGGAGGAAGCCGTTGACGTTCCGCAGGTCCAAGATAGGGTGTAGGCCCCCTTTGCCCTTCTTGGGTACCAGAAAGTAGTGGGAGTAGCAACCACACCCTACTTCTGGCCCAGGAACGCGCTCGATGGCCCCCTTGGCCAAGAGGGCCGTAACTTCCTCCTGCAGAAGTCGCAATTGATCCCCGAATCATGGTGGTACTGCGGTGGCATGGCTGGAGGAGTCGCCTCGAAGGGGAGGGAGTAGCCCCTTCGGACGAGTTGCAGCACCCACCTGTCCGACGTGACAGTGCGCCAGTGGAGGAGGTGATGGCGAACCCTGCCCCCCACTGGCGACACATTGGCCTGAAAGCACGGACTAGGAGGGCTTTGAGGCGGATGCTGCGGGGGAAGATGTGGACTGACCTCGCCGTTGTCCCAGACCGCCACCACGGCGGTTTCCACGGCCGCCACCGCGTTGGGTATTACCCTGCGGTGCGTGGCTGGCAACACGTGTGGGAACACCCCTTCCGTGGCCACGAAAGGAGTGAAAGGCAGCCGATTGCTGGCGCGGGGCCAGGAGGCCCAAGGACTTGGACGTAACCCTGGAGTCCTTAAAGCGCTCAAGCGCATGGTCTGCCTTGTCGCCAAAAAGGCGACGGCCATCAAACGGCATGTCCATGAGTGTGTTCTGGACATCAGCCGAGAAGTTGGCGGACCTCAACCAGGCGTGGCGACGAATCGCCACCGTCGTTGCCATCACTCTGCCCAGTGAGTCGGTGGTATCCAGTCCACACCGGATAGAATAACGTGCCGCATCTCGGCCTTCCACAAGGGCTTGACCGAGTTTAGCCCATACCTCCAACGGGCATTCTGGCAGCTCGTCATGTCATTGCTTTATCCAAAGCTTCAGAAAGACCTAGCGGGTGAGCTGCAGATGCCAATAGTACAGGAATCAGTAGTAAGGCTTCATGTGACAGACCACACGCTGAATAAGCAGGAGACACAAAAGCCTCCAGAAGCCAGTGACTCCGGGAAGCAAGGGAAGAACAGTGAGTCGGAGATGATTGTACAGTATTCAAATGTGGAGTCCAGGGTGTCTATGTTGCTGAATTCTGGTAAAGAGCCTGAAAACCTCTAACTATATTGGTATAGTATGTGCTGAATAGATTATAGGAAGGGTTTAAGGATCCAGGCAATCTCAATGGTTGACAGCTACTGATTTTGTTTATTGCAATAGCCATTACAGGATAGCAGGCATTGAAGCCTTAGTACAGACAAAAAGGTACCGAAGGGGTCCAAGGAAGTTGAGGGCATCTCCCTTGACCCAATGATGGATGGGTAGTAAGTGGGTGCAGGAAAGGCACTTGGCCCAAAGTTTAAAAAAAATAAAATAAACAAACCATCTCTCTCACAGGATTCGAGTTGCGGATACAGATCAGTAAATCGCAGGCAGATCGAATAATTTTTTTAATTATTCAATTTTCTTTCTTGCAAACTCAACAAAAAGTTACACCACGAAAAAAAGAACTACAATTAGGCATGACAAAGACCATACACAGTGACCACCGGGACTGAAGGGCGTAACCAATGGGATTGGGTGGGTTGCTCTTGTTGTGTGGGGTTCAGGGCTTGGCTGAAGGCGATGGCCCTCTGTCATCTACCACTGCACATGTCCAAAAACAGTGCGCATAAGGCGTTAGATGCCCGCAAGGTTGGGCTCATGGTTTGGTCAAATCCCAAACTCTGCAAGTAGCCCCACCAATACAGATACAGGATGGGTCCACCAACTACCTGTTCTTTTATAAAGAAGACATTCAAGACTTTTGCCTGTAAAGGGTAGCATTGCAAGTGCCAGACCATGCCAATAATGCCGCTCAGCACTTGGCGTAGACAGACATTGCAGCAGAATGCTTGGCAGCAAGGATGACATTCACAACTACAGAAGGAATATCGAATGCAGTCATCTGCTGTCCCTCAATTTTCCAAACACGGAAGTGCAGATTTGGGTGCAGGACCTTGTCCTGCTGCTGTGACATATCAGTCTCCCAAAGCGGGAGCTTGATTGGAGGACAGATGCTTATGCTCAGAAGTTCTGAATACTGATCTCTGCTGGCTCAAACTGGAGCCACTCAGATGACTTTAGCCACATGGTTCCTGATCTCCTTCAAGTTCAAGCTGGATCTTTTGGTTACTGTTGACAATGTGCACTGTCAAAACGTATGCATACCGAAGTTTCCAAAAAGACTCTGAAACGTCTCTGTATGAATGGAGCACAGGATTCCTGTACGCCTTTCTGCCTATTCCTCTCCAGAGTCATCTGATCTCC
Source organism: Lissotriton helveticus (assembly GCF_964261635.1). Classification (NCBI taxonomy): domain Eukaryota; kingdom Metazoa; phylum Chordata; class Amphibia; order Caudata; family Salamandridae; genus Lissotriton; species Lissotriton helveticus. Next base: position 533,145,855 of record NC_136069.1, read on the forward strand.
ACTTTTAACAGATGGCCTGCCCATTCAAGCAAGAACATATCTGTCACCATCAGCTCTGGGTGGAGCAGAGAGAGGGGCCTGCTGTTGATCCAACTGCGGTTGAGCAGCCACCAGCGCAGATCTTTTGCAGTGTCTGCAAAACCTGGATGGAATCCAGCAGGCTCCCCTGGTGCTGGTCCCACTGAGGCTTACGATTCCAATGCAGAGTCCGCATATGCTACCTGGCATAGCCAACAAGAAAGATGCAGGAGGCCAAGAAACCTTAGGCCATTCTCACTGAGAACCAGGACCAAGGATCAAAAATCGGGATCATAGCTTGAATGTCCTGAACTAGTAGTGATTGAGGGAAGGCGCAAAACATCACTACATCCAGAATGGCTGTGATGAAAAGGAGCTTTTGCAAAGGATTCAAGCGTGACTTCGGCACGTTGATAGTGAATCCCAATAAAGTCAGAAGGGTTGCTATCATCTGGAAGTGATCTACAACGGACTATGATGAGACTGCCTTAAAAAGCCTGTTGTTGATGTAGGGGAGAAATGGAAACCCCAACCTTTGAAGGTGTGCAGGGACTACTGGCACCACTTTTGTGGACACCAGAGAGGCGCTGGTGAGGCCGAAGGGGAGCACAGTAATTTGAAATGCTTCTAGTGTGCCTTGAACTGCAAGCAGCCTCTGTTGGACTGCAGGATGGGTATTCTGAAAGTGCACAGCCACCATCCAGTCACCTTGATCAAGGGCACATAGAACCTGGCCAAAGTGAGCATGCAGAGTCTGTGTTTCTGCAAGAAGGCATTCCGAGGGCAGATATTTAAAATAGAACAGAGTCTTTCTTTGGCACAAGCAAATAACAGGATTAGCCGCCAGTTCCTATTTCTGGGAACAGAATCCTCCTTGTGGCTCCATTGATCAGAACAGTCTGCTTCTCCTGAAGCATGTGCTCCTCTGGAATCTGCTCTACTGTGGGTAGAAGGAGCAGTGGGTCCAAAAGGAACCGTATGCCCCCCCCACCTGTTTAACAATCTTAAGGACCCACCTGTTGGAAATTATATTGACAAAAAAGAGGGGTTTGACAGCGTGCACACCTTTATTTTCTTTTTGTCCTGAACTCTTATTCCATCTTGAATTTGTTGCGTGCAAGCCCGGGAAACGTGGTCTGCCCTAAACCACGTGGATAATTGAACCAGTCAAGATGGGGTGATGTGTCACCCCAACCGGATGCACAGCATGACTCGGATGCCAAAATAAACCATTTTCATCATTTTTATTCAAATTTCTTCCGATTTTATAGTTTTCATTCTTAGTTATTATTGTCACATGAGAGACAACTAATTTTCTTTTAAGCCTCATCAACTGCAGACATGCCAATCCTGGCCTTATGCTGTAGCGCGGTGCATAAGTGATCCTCATTCATTGATCCAAATAACTGAATGCATTTCGGGCTTATTTCCGGCCCTTCATCAGGGGTACTCTACAATTAGAAAACGTTGTCAAGATGTGCATGTGAAATAATACAACGCAATCATCTCTACATTGAGTTCTACTGTTTTTACCTTGAATAAATTAATGTTTTTCCCGCTAAAAAGTAACCCCAAAGCTACCCCTAAGCTGATGCCCCAAACCAACTCTCCACTTCCCCCATTTTAAACCCTTCATATATGTCCAGAATAAAATAACTAGCCTAGCTTGTAGCTGCAGTGTATGAGTACTGGAGTGGAGGACATTACCATCCTACTGTGAGAGCGGCCAAATGTTAAGTGCAAACAGATAGGTATAGAGCTTTTCCTCGCACAGCGTGGGGCAATCTGGATCAGCTATGAACAACCCAGCTGCACCTTCTGCAGTATTCTTGAAAGAAGCACAATTGCATGAATGTATAGAGTATGACTTGAGTTCAGTATAATCTGAAGTTATCCCAATTGCAGAATACATAGTGCATGCACTGAGATCAGTATAACCTGAAGGGATTCGGCACAGTATTATTTTGGGGTAGCGTATGGCTAAAAAAACTTCAGGTCTGGGGTCATAGCAAAGAGATCTATGAATAAAAATTTCAATCTGCAGAATATTACCGTCACCTCAGGTAGTAGTTCTCACTCGTAGTCCTCCAGAGAGGGATGACTGAGAGCATCCACACGCACAGATAACCTACCAGGTAATTTCCATTGTGCTGGGCCCTCAATAAGAGACAAATAGCTACCCAGCATAGGGTCCACAATAGTGGATAGTGGTGGTGTCCTACAACATTTGTACCTTGCTTCCAGAAATGAAAAGTAGGAAGGCCTGCAAGGTGAACCACCTGCCCTGCAAGCACATATATACGTAGTTGCTACTCTAACACAGATCAATGACTTGTGCTGTTATTTCCCCCAGATGACCACCTCCGTCCAGCAAGGAAGCACCATGTCCATAACAGCTTGAGTTTGTGGGTTGCTGAAGGAACGATCCCTCAGAAGGTTGGAAGGCCTACCGGTCAGTCTTAACAAAATTGGAGACTCTCCTCACAGGATGATGGTGATGTAACTGCAAATTCCTCACCATGTAAATTTCGCCAGGAGCCAGAATGGATTAATGTAGGAAGTCCACCTTTCTATATGGTGTACCACAATGGGGTGCACTGTGTAGAGAGGTCGGAGAGAGCCTTACTGGTTTAAAGAGCAAAAGTAAATACTATAGCTCTATTCTGTGGTAGTGTGGGCAAGCAGTTAGGTTTATCAGAGGACAGTTCTAATCATTTGTTGTACTCACAGAGGCAATACATAGAACACACTGAAGACTGAAACTGAGGCCAATTTATAAACACACGTTAAGTCTTTTTATATATATTTGAACCAAGAACTTCAGTTACAGGTAAGCATGTAATACGTTTCTGCAATAAGAAAGATAAGTACAGGTACTATACAGTTATGGATAATGCAATAAATCACAGTGCTGTAGGACTGAGCGATTCACCATCTAGAATTCGAATGTTAGGGAGCCAGGGTCCAAAGTTTGCCATCCGGAAGCAGGGTGCTCAGAGAGTAAATAGCTGGTGCACTATGATGAAGGGGGATACATAAAAACAGGCTGCACAGGGGGACTTGTAGGCAAGTCTGGGGATACTTAGAAGAGTGTAAAGATCACAAGGGTCTGGGGACCACGGAAGTACAAAGATTTTGAAGATTCCACGGCTTATGGGGCTGGGTACAGAGGAAACAGGTGATCCAAGTTCTGGTTCGCAAAGTGCACCTCGCGGTCAAGGGCAAACACTTCAGAGGGGCTGGTGCAGGATGACTGGGCCACTCATCGAGTGGATCTCAGGGCTGCTGATGTCCCTCAAGGGGTGCTTGGTCCCAAGGCGGTAAGACGGATTTTTAGAGTGCCCTGTTACCCAAAGGTGACCTGGTCCTGGCTCATATTTGTAAAAAGAGATCCAGGGAAAAAGGCTGAGTTTTAAATTACTAGGTTTTCAGTTGTTTTCTGAAAGTAAGCAGATTAGTTGCAGATCTAATACGGAATGGTAGTGCATTTCATGCTTTGGCTGAGCCCAGGATGACCGTTCCACCATCCCAGATTTCTTTCTTTTACATTTGGGAACCATACCCTTTTTAATGCCAAGCAGTGTAGTGTTCTATTTGGTTCGTACCATTTGAGCTTATGCCTAAGGTAGTGGGGCCTATATTATATAGTGCTTTAAAATTAATACATAAGGCCCTAAATTTGATATGCTGCCTTATTGGGAGCCAATGTAGTTTCCGTATTTCAGATGCAATAGACTTGAATTTAGGAATGCCTGAGAGAATTTTAGCCACAGCATTTGTTTTTAACTTAAGGTGTTGCAGTTGTAAATTCAAAAAAAAAGCATGTTGCACTAATATAGTTTAGATAACACTAGTGAGGTCACTAGTGTTTTTTGTGATTCATACAGAATAAACAGTAGTATTTTTTTTTCATTGTCCTCAAAGGAGGAAAGTATAAGAGGTGACTAAGCTTACCTGGTTTTTAAAAGAGAGTTTGTTATCCAGTAGGAAGGCTAGGTTTTGGCTTTTTCCATTCTTGGCGGTAAGGGGCCAAGTTCTTCCAGCCACCACGATGGTGACCAAAAGGTGACCAAAAGGTGACCAAAGTTTCCAAAAAGAATAACTTTAGTTTTACCATAATTTAACTTCAGGCAATTATTGTTCATTCAAGTGCTGATAGCATGCATACAGTTGCAGAATCTGCTATCTGTATCAGTGTCCTAATTGGAGAGTGACACAACAATTTGTGTGTCATCAGCTTAGGAAGTCATTGAGAAGCCAAACGATCTTATCACAGAAGCAAGGGAGGCCATGCACACATTAAAGTGTGTGGGGTTGACAAGGAGACCTATGGAACCCCGCAAGGAAGGGAACAATTTTCTGATACAAATGGGTCCAAGGCAACCATTTCTTTTCTGTCAGAAAGAAAGGATTTCAATGAGTCAGTGCAGTCCCTTGCACCTCTATTCTGACAAAACGGTCCATCAGTAGATCATGATGGACCGTATCACATGCTGCAGAAAGATCTAACAATACCAAAGCAGCATTTCCACCTGAATCAAGCACTTCTCTAATTTTTTCTGTGGAGTTAATCAAAGCCGACTCTGTGCTATGTCCACTGTGAAAACCATATTGTGTGGCATCTAAACGCTGATTGTTTTGAGTATGTTCATGGCCTTTTCTTCTAATTTTGCAGGAAATGAGAACCTCGATATAGGGCAGAAATTATTAGGGTAATTAGGATTAAGATTAATTTTGTTTTATTAGTGGAAATATTGAAGCCACCTTCCACTCTTTTGGGAAGTGAAATATTTTGAAAATCATACTGAAGAGATAGGTGACGTTTTCTGCTGTTCGTTCCGGAGCCATTTTAATCACAGCTGGAGGACATAAGCCCAAAGAAGAGGCAGGTTTTACTTCTTAAACTAAGCCAAGAACTGCCTCGGCCGACAGGGGAGAAAAATCTGTAAATGAGGTCTGTACTGAAAAGGTGGCCATCTCAGTTTACATTTTTTGGTGCGGACAATGTTCCACATCAATGATGTTGGATAATATCTCCGGGCTGCTGTTACCCTAGTTTTTACCAGACAGCCCGGTGAGTTGAGAGACTGTTCTAAATAGTTCATTTGACAGGTGTTTTGCATTTTCAATCTGTCTGGTGAAGTAGCTTGATTTTTCAATAAGAAGTGTTTTATACTCAGCTAGGCACTGTTGATATGTGGCTCTTTCAACGTCACTGTAATCTTTCTTCCAGAGGCTTTCTTGACGTTTACATGTTTGTTTATGCTCTTTAAGAGTGTCTTAATTCCAAGGCCCTGTGGGTTGCTGGCATTGGGTATATACACACACGTTTCTGGCACTAAATTCATAGTTAAAGACTGGAGCCATCTGGTATCCGGAGTTGGGGTCTGGCTTGGACTGTTGTAGTCGGTCTTGGGTTGCAGGGTGTCCGGTCCCCCGGGGTTGGTGCTGCTCGGCTTAGGAAGATCCTGGTGCCTCCACACTCGGCGAGGAGGTAGAGTTGATCCTTCAGAGCAGCAATACCTTCTCCTGGGCAGCTGCGGCAGGGCTGAAGAGTTACACGTCAAGAGTTCAGACTCAGCGGTGTTGGTGCCTGCAATGCAAGGAGTAGCTCCTCTATTCCAAGGGAGTTCTTAGGTAAATTGGCAAAGTGTTGGAGGGCCCCTTGGTTTGTAGACGTCTCTCAGAGGTAGGACGAGACAGGTTTCCACGATTGTCAAGTCTTTGGACTGTAGGCAGGATTTTCTATTCTTGTCATCAGCTGCTCTTCTTTGTCCGTGGTCTTCTTGTGTCGATCGAATCTGAAATTCAAGGCTCAGGGGTGCCATCTGAAATACTACATTTACGGGTATTAAAGGGAGTGCCCGGTAGTAGCCAATGGGCTACCTACCTTTAGTGAGGTCAGGACTGAGGGGGTTGCCATCTGCTGCTTGCAGGAGAGGGGTAGGTCGGAGTTCAAAGGCAGCATCGCAGTTGAAGCTTCCCACCCTGGGAAGCTGTTCCTGCCTGCAGGAGGAGTGAAGCACCTCTGCCCAGGTCAGGCATTATTTCTGGCTCCTGAGAGCGAAGGTTCTCGCCCTATGAGTCCAGAAACATGTCTAGTAGTGGCAGATGGGTGAAGACCAGTCAACAACACACTAGAAGTCGGTATGTTTTTAAAGGACCCTTCTCAAAGGGACCACTGTATGCAATTATTAATACATTGGATACTGGAATCAGCTCAGATTTATTAAGACAAGGTGTTTGGTACAAAACAACCCATAAGAAAATGAAGCCATCATGGTGCTGGGAAAGTCGTAATGAAGATTGTCCAGCCCATGTACTCTCTATGGCTTCCCTGTTCACTTAGAATATCCAAGAATAGACATAGATATTATAGGGGTATATCTGCTCATGCAGATATGCCCTCACATGGGATATAGTGCCACTGGGCTGAGGCCCGATAGGGGGGTGGCTTACCTATATCACGTGGGCATGGCACATAGGGATGTGTGCCATGTCGACTCTTCGGTTTTGTCTGCAGCAAGGCATGCAGTCTGCAATGGCAGAATGCATGGCCTTGGTTAGGCACAATTTGTGCTGCTATCCTTGGGGTTCCTCTTCAGTGCCAATGCCTAGGTAAGAGGTGTACCATTTACCAGGGCCTTACAAGGGATACTGTAGTGGTGCCAGTAGGGAAACAAAGTACAGTTTTAGGGAAGGACCTCTGGCATATGGGACCTATTTGGCAGGTATCCTGTGCACTTCCAATCAAAACCAAATCCTTTTCTAGGCAACAAGTGGTGGCTAACCATGTCCAAAAGAGGCTCTTTCCTACAATTCGGAAAACTCAAAGCACTGCTCCTGTATATTGGTAGGTAGCACCATGTGACTTTGTCAACGCTATTTTGGACTAACAGGAAAAAAAGAGCCAAACGTAAGCACCACCAGTGAGCGTTGACGTCAGTTTTTTTATGAACTATGTAGCACCCTCAGATGTAAAGCCCATCACAAATTGAACAAACCAGTGAGCAAATTCTTAGATGGGGAATTTTTAGTTGGTGGAGATCATACCGCAGAATGGAGTTGTGGGAGGGTGTTGAGGAATCTGCAGTTAGAAAATATACCAAAATACGGTCCCCGAAGGTAAGTCACTTGTTCTCTTGATGGATACTTCCAACGGCAAACTCCATGCCCTGTGAATAGACAGCAAAGAAGACACTCCCAAGGTGGTGGGTCAGTGGAATGGCTCAGACTAAAAGGCCTCCAGGATTCCCATTTTGGCGGACTGGATTGTCCAGGCACTAATGCTTTATAAATAGGGCTTCCGGTTTTATGATTTTTTGTGTGTGAACATTTTTGTCAGTATTTATCTATATATACATTTTTTAACATTCTATCTGTATTTATCCATAAATATTTTGTGAATAAATTAACCAGTAACTCTCATATATCCACTTTTATTTAATCAATAAATGTGCACTCAAACTTTGATACCCGTCTGATTTTAGAATATTTAGCAGCCAAATATAATAATATTATAAACCCACATGAACATATTTGTATAATAGCTCAAACATATGTTAAGATATGTAAATATTTAAGAAAATGTAATGTACTTTTGACTCCACATGCTCTCAATCTGCATAACTATTGACTGTGAATTTATGAACAGCAACAAAGAGTCACTAAGAAGATGCTACATTTTCTGTATTTTTTTCACTTTTAAAAACAAGTATAGACTGGAATCACATTGATTTCTGTCTGCATTTATCTGTAAAAATCAGTAAAAAAGGAAAACTGGGAGCCCTATTTATAAACATGTACCACGTAGCTGCCAGCCACATCTTCCTGATCAGTGAGGACATCAATTAAGTCATTTGAAAGGTCACCAGTGATGTCATAAATGAGGTCATAGAACATGTTTTGAGTAATGTAATATGTGAGGTTATAAGCAGCTGCTCTAACTATAACTGGTACATTTTTGTGTGTGACCACTACTACAATTAAAAGAGGTGGTACTCCTTTCATAAGTCTTGGTAGGCCCTAAGGACCCCATGCCCCAGGGTTTTTTTTTTAATTAAAGGAGAGGGGTGGTGCTTGCCCCCTGAACCTTGTATTAACCCAGCGCCTTTTTTTTTAATTAAAGGGGGGCATGTGGCCCCCTCCCCGGGCCAATATCGGCGTCGGGGACCCTCTCCTCCAGGGCCTGGCTAATACAGGGTAGGTTCCTTTGTGCCCACCCAGGGAACCCACCATCTCCTTGTTGGGAGCTGCGGGGGAGCCCCAAGTTCACCGGGATCCCAGCTGGCTTCAAGCATCCAGTGGCAGCCGGCAATTCTCCCTCCCGCAGGGACCAGCAAAAATGTTGCTCCCTATGGGAGGTAGCAATATTCAGATCTGTTTCCCTGCCCGAATAATAGGGACACAGATTTGTATTCCACTTCCAGCAGGCGGGGGCATTTTTAAAAGCTCCGGCCAGCTAGGCTTGGAATTAGTAATTGCTCTTGCTTAGAGGAAGCTTTAAAATTGCTCCTGCCAAGCGTGAGCAAACAGGTTTCCATGCCAGAGCAGGCAGGGAAATTGCTATGTCTCAGAGGAGCGCACAAAGGGAGTTAGGTCCTTATCAGGGCTGAGGGAGGGCTGGACCGTTTAAATATCTATACACACACAAAAATGCCCCCGTCCCAAATTACTTCCAATAAGATTTTAACAAAGACCAAATAAACAATTTCATTAAATCTGGTCTGGTATATTTATTTATACCTCTTAATCATGTACCTTTCAGGCAAAGAAGTTTTTCAATGATAGAGAAAGGAAAACACTCTCTAACAAATATTTACAATCCTATTCAAACAATTCACATAAGACATTACAAAAATCACATCAAAGAAATATATCACAAAACATCAATATATCACAAAAAACACCCAACAAACAATTCAAATTTTAGTTCATCAATTTTACAAACCACTAAATCATTTATATAGTCACAATTTCTTTCTTGTTCAAAACAAACAAATTAATTCATAACAAGAGCAAGGCTTTTGTCATTTAGTCCAAAGACACCAGATGTATAGATTGGCTCTTGGTAGATTTGCCAAATCTACCAATTTTTGTGTGTGTCTCAGAGGAGGGCACGCTGGGACATAGCAGGAGCTAGCCCGGGGGGATGGGGTCCCCAGGGCCAATAATGGTTCCAGGAGGGATGCCATGTGGCTCCAGGAGTGGGGCCATGTGTTCCCCCCCTTTCACCACTGACTGGAAGCTGGGCCCTGGGGTCCTTGGGCCGAAATTGGCCTGGGAAGGGTGGCCGCACACCCGACACTTTATATTTAGGCTAGGCCATGGAGATGGGGTCACAGTGGGCAAAATCTGCACAGGAGGAGGCCGCATGCCCACTCCCACTTAATCGGTAAGGCAGAGCCTTGCAGGATGGGGTATCTAGGGCCAAGATCTGCCTGGGGAGGGGGCCACGCACAACCCCTTCCCCCAATTAGGTTTATGAATACACCCTCTAGAACCTATAGTCCCGGGGGATGTATTCCTAAACACCGGGCCAGGTTTTTCCTTGTGGGACCCCCACTGCCAGGCCTAGGGGTCAGGGTATTCCTACCCTGCACCTTTCTGTTTTTTTGCGGGGGAGACTCAGGCTGTGTCCCGTGTCTCAAGATGGGTGCCACCACTTCTTGGTTGAAGTGGTGGCAGCCAATCAGATCTCATCATGAGTAAGTTTGTTTATTGTATAGTTAATAAAAACCCTAACAATTTACATAGAAAACATCCTTTGAACATTAATTTGAAACAATTACCGTTTTGCGTAAAAACTCATCATAAAACGTATAAGACAATTTATGAGTCAGTATATACACCTTTCACAAACTTATAAAAGAACCTATAATATGAATATGTAGAACTAAACATTATCTGCTTCAGTCTATTAGTTACTTCCTTTTTTTGCCAAAAAATACATCCGTCAGGCTCCTAGTCCCGAGTCTAAGAAATGTTATTGGCAATTGTTCAATAGGTGAAGTAATTAACTCAAGTAGTCAGTAATCAAGCATGTTGCTTCTCCTCATTTTGTCGCTTTTGTCCCATATTGAGATTATCTCATTAAAGTGCTGCTGCTTTCAATAGTTGATCATGAGCTTGTAAAAACTTTATCATTTTACAATTCATTTGGGAGTCAGTTGGATCCATTCCTCAAATGATGGCAGTTCTACACAAGCGTATTCCTCTATTCAAGAAAGCTCTCTTTAAAAAAGTGACACACTCTGATTGCAGCTTCTTGCAATGACATAAGACAAATTAAGTCTTCCTTTTGATAGCCGCAAAGACTGCATTCTTTTGACTCAATGTGCTTCCAGTGTGGCTCGTCAGCCAGGGTAGGGAATGGGCCAAAGCCAGTGCCAAAGCCCAATGCCATCAGTTGTCTTTTGATGTAGATAGAGAATGTAGAGTCTAGGTAGGCCTTCGGTTTAAGGGTTTTGTAGTTATTAATCACTGTCCACGAATGAGAACGATGAGAAAAGATGCCTTTATTTGTTATCAACAAATGAAATGTTGCTACTTTGTTTAGTGCCAGCTTAAATGCTGAGAAAGGCATATTTTTATTCCAAAGATGAGTAGAACATGTTGCCTTGAGTGCACTGGATGGCCTGCGATTTTTTTTGCATTTCCAATTCCAGCCACAATAAATAGTTGAGGCTATTTTCCTCTGTGTTTTGCTTAATTCGACACCACACCTGTATATATGTATAAAGTCTGCACATTTGGTGACTCTGTGCTCTGTTGGGGCTCACGGAAGGGACCACAAGCCCCAGGAAGCCGCGGGGGCCAGCCTCCGATCATCTGCCCCTCCCACTTGCAACCTGAAGTATTTTAACGAGCACCCGTTCCCGCCCCGCGGGCGCGCGCTGGGCTAAGCCCGGGCCAAGGGCGGGCCCGTCTGTGCCCGTCCGGGACCATTCGAGGCCGGGCTGGGCCACTCCCTTAACAGCCAGAGCTAAAACTACAACTGTATCCTGTAGTGGTGAGTGGTGCGTTTTTCTTCTGGTACTTCTTGGATGTCTGGGGGTTGTGTTATCATGGGTAAACGTAACCCTACCACTCCAGCACGCTAAACTACATTCATAGATACTATGTTGGAGCGGGCAATGAACTTGGTCAGCACCGAGATCGAGCTGACAGAGAAGACTGTCCTTGGGCCCCACAAAATCCCAATGTGTAGCACAAACTGATACTATTGATATAAGCGATCCACAGGCATTGACACATAGAGACACTAAACATCCTTCACAAACTTCCATTTGAGAGAATACGTTGGGCATGGAAGGACTTGGCTCTATAGGAACAACTGTAGACTTCGAATTTGGGTGTAGTCCAACTGATCCTTTAATTATAGCCAACCCGGACATAACCTCCAATTCATAAGTAAGTGGAGCAAGAAAGAAGAGGAAGGTGGTGAAATCAGCTTGCCCTAAACGGAAACAGCCCCCACGCTTGAATTCACAACGTACAACGTTAAACGTGTGGATTAAGGGTGCTAGGATTCCCGTAGACCCAATCCCCAGTAGTGACTTAATTGACTTAGTTGCTATGGATACCCAAAGTAATTCCACTCAGACGGTTTCCACGCAGACTGCTTTTTCTAACTTCACACTTGGGGATACTGCTATAGATATTATTGTTGACACATTGTATGAACGTGTTAAAGGGATTGTGGATAAAAGTTTTGGTAAGTTATGGAAGTGATTAGACCCCCTGGAATCCCTAACTATCAAGGTAACACCTCCCTGTAGGGAAGACAATCAGCCACCTCGACAGGTTAGCATCCAGGAAAATCCACCTCAGAATGTGCAACTGGTACGACAAGTGCCCCAAATTGTAAAGTCGTTGCCTGTCTCCCTTGATCCTAATAGTAAAACGAGAAATCCCCTAGCCCCTAAGTTATACACTCGATCTGTCAACATCCAAAATGTAAACCCTGATGATGTCCAAGTTAGTTCGACAGTTAGCACGAGTACTGCTGATACTGGTACCAGGGGGCATGCTGAACCAAACAAGGATGTTTTCAATTTACCCCCAGCATCTTGCCCATATGTGCTAACTCTTGCAGGGGTACCCCCACTAGAGAAAAATAAATCAGAGTCCTGGGAACAATTGCGGAATAAATGTGTGGACTGGATGGCTAAACACAAAGGGTTCAGGAGGTCTGATATACATGAAATCTTAATGGTACAAAGGGTAGGCTGGGTGGGACCTGCATTGAAAACTATTAGGGGTGACTACAATGTTATTAATTTTTCACGGCCTAGGACTGTTGGATCCATATTAGCAGTTAAAGAGACCAACTGTCTTTTCTCTACAAACATCTGTGCATTACCCCTTGGTTTCTTCTATAAACCACCACCTATACAGTGTCCATTCCTCAGCCCTCTTTATCAGTCGGTAAATAGATTTTCGGCTATTTCTGACACCCTCGATTGACCTTTACCCAAAACTCAATCTACTGGATTGGCCTACACGGTAACCATGGAGACTTCTAATACCAGCCCCGGGGTGGAAACGACCCCATTAATTGATTATTCTGACTCAATATTACGGGTGCTGAGCTGGAATGTGGCAGGTCTGGCCTCAAAAGTAAACATAGAAGAATGGGCAAATATGATAAATAAATTTGACATCCTTATGTTTCAAGAAACCTGGGCAACTAAAGAGCTATATTTTGAAGGGTACGAGTGTTTTAATATTATACCCCCTAATCCTAAACATGGCAGACCTTCAGGTGGTTTATCAATATGGGTCAGCATCGCTTCAGGTGGCAGAGTAAAATTAATTCCCACCGAGAATGTTAACTTTCAAGTTCTGATCTATACACAGGGGGCCTCTATTTGTTTCATTCATTTTTAGGTTTTGCCTAGCCAATGCGTACGAAGTACGCATGCGCTAGCAAAACCTCTTGAGATGTATATGTGATCGATGACCCGCCTCTGCCTCTCATTGGCTAGCTCCATAAATGGAGGCTAGCCATTGGGAGACAGAGGCTGACAATCGCGCTTTCTCGGGGAAAACGCGATTCGGGGGCGTTTCTCGGGCTTTTTTTAAGCCCCGCCCCTTTGTCCCGGGCCGCCCTGTGTTTGGCTGGCCGGCCCGGGACCTGACTTGTTGTATGAGTGCAGTCATTGCCGTACTGTCACCCTGTGCGCCAAGGATGCAGCTCGACGGCCAGTGACAGGCAGGGCTCTGTGGAGGAGCGCGAGCAGACCCCGGGGAGAGGCCGCCTGAGGGAACCCGCGGGGAGCCGCACAGCGCGGGCACCGGAGCAGAGACCGGAGACAGCTGTGTGCCGCCGAGCGGGCGCTGTGTTTCGGGGTGTGGGTGAGCTGGAGCGGATGTCTCGGGCTGAGGGGGTCACCTTTAGTGTCCCAACAGCCGCGGCCGTGCGTGCGTGGTTGTGTTTGCGGCAGCAAGGCCGCCTGTGTGCGGAGCGCGTGTAGTTGTTTGTGTACTACGCATACTATTACTAATGTGCATGGTCTGTCTGCATCCATCCTGCACGAGCGCCGCGTCAGCGGTGAGCCCGCTCTGTGCGCTCCACTCGTATCTTTATATGTGCATGCTGCCTTCTGCTGTGTGCATGCGTCTGCCGTATACGCCCGGTGCATGTGCCTGCTGTACTCGCAGACTGCATGCGTGCCTACTTGCGACTATGCCCGCTGTGCATGCAGGCGTGCGTCATGTGTGTGTTCTCTAAAGGAATGCATTTACTGTTGTTGGCGCAGTTTGTGTGCATTCACTCCTTCATGTGTTATGTAGGTATACCTTATGCACGCTGTGTGCGTGCGCCTTCTGCGATTGTCGTACGTGCAGCCTCCTGTGTGTGTGTGTGCACCGTCTGCTCTGTCTGCATACCACAAACCTGATGTTTTGGACTGAGTTATCCGCAGACACACTGCATGTGTGTCCCTAGTAGTATATAGGGTGATCTCAGTGTGTTGTTTGCACCCTCCGTGCGTGCTGTCTCTATAATTGGTGTGATCTCTCTCTATGCACGCTGTGCATGTTGCTACACAGTCCCCTGCTGCGCATGCACACGTGCTGTGTGTGCTGTGCTCCATGTGAGACCGCGGACACACTCCGTGAATGCTCGACACCCTGCCTGCTTATGTTCTACAAAATTTAGCCTTTCCGACGCTTCTTAGCGCCGAGTCCTCGCAATCTTGTTATTAAGCGAGGACGTTGCATTAGGGATGGAGAGGTTGAAATCCTTAAATGTACACTCATTTATTTGATCTTTAATGTTGAGCACATTTCCAAGTTAGTTATTTGGGCAAACCTTGGCAGCTGAATGTCGGTCCTATGTAAAGTATTTTTGTACAGAAGACCGTCTCTTCATTCGACGCCTGCCGTAGTTTCTGTACTGCGAGTCTCTGGTCAAACTCCACGTGTTAAGTGGTTTCAATAAAGCACGTTTTTAAAGTAATGTTTAATCCGCATCAGTACATTGCATTTAAGTATACGGGTAAAGGGAGGTGGGCCTATCAAGGTGTCGAACGAGCTGAGGCACAAAGCTGTAGGGAAAACTAGACTGACGGCAACAGGTATAAGTAATTTCTATAGCGCCATAATGCCGGAGTCAAACGTAGCGCTAAAATCCACATAAACATGACGGATCCTGGCACCCAATTACCCCTTAAAATAGTAGCATCTATATATCCTAATGTAATATTAAAAAGAGCAGTGTTGTGCCTTATTCTCCCGGATGTACTGTTAAATAGGCATATTCTGCACTATGTGTCCGGAAAGTCTGCTAAATATTACTGCATTCTTCCGATACCCTCTCAAATAGTGTAGATTCAAAATTAGCTGTCTGTCATGTTAAATACCACAGATACAATGAGTTATTTATCTGGCCTGTCTGTGAAATACATTCCCTAAAGCATTATTTAGCCGGAGACCTCTTGTAAGAGTGACCATGCTGTAGATACAATCCTTTATAAAGGCTCTTACCACGCTCTTTCCACAGATTTAGACAAGAACTGTTCAATATATCTGTCTGGCTTCATAAAAATGTATTACCAAATTAATTCTCAGTTGCAATTATCACGAAAAGATCAAGTTCAGAGACCAACATTATTTTGGTGCATGAGTTGATTATGACATTATACAGTGTGTTTATGATTGGCAATGAGGACAGATGGCTAACCATGCCAGCCACATAGAGACATCCTTCTTTCCTTTGACTTTGTTTTTCCAATTATTAATTACGTTTCCTTATGTAGCTACAGAACTCGGGTACTATACAGACCTCTGATGCGTCACTAACGCAGTGCTCTAACTGAGCCGGGGCCTGCGGGGGGCCCGACACGCCTTAGCGGGGAGCGCGACGGCCCTGCTCAGCTGGAACCCGCTGATGCACCGTGTCACCCTCGCACCATTTGTCAGCTATCGAGAGGGAGGGCTGTGCGGGACCACCGACCCAGCGCATCATCAGCCAGCAGCGACCAGGGCGAATTACCAAAGCCCCCACGGGAGCTGCGGCCGACACCAGACTCAATTCACAGCCCACAAATGGGACAGCATGCCAGACCTGCCCCCAACCCCCCAGAGTGTTGGGGTATTGTGCACAGCTTCACCAGTGCAAGAGCACACACTGTCACTGTACTAGGGGAGCACCAGGGAGGGAGCCAGACACGCAAGCCAGCAAACACTGCCACAACCAACAGCAGAGCAAGCATTTAATCCACCTGAAGCATGCACACGCTGATTAATGATTTATCCGCTTCAGTTTATCAGGACTAGTGCCAAAACACTGCCACGCGGAGACAAGAAGCGCTACGTGGCAGTAAAGAAACGTGAAATAAATGAAATAGCGCGATCCATTTCCAGGCGGTTTAATTTTGAGAATATGACCGATGTCAAAGGTAACATGGAATGTTTGCAGCGTTCACTTTTACAAGCCTGTGCGCAGTAAACTGCAGGGCTCTCAGTGTGACGCGGCTACATCTACTTCATTACTGGAAACAACTGAGGTTCTTAGGCATTTTATAATTCCGCAATAAGGGGTGGTCTGCTCTTATATACGTACATTGCCTCTTAAATGCGGTTAAGCATGTTTAATATCAAGGGGGGGGGCACACGCATCCATTTTTCCCCTTATGTGCTTGTGTGTGTTGAATTCTTGAACTCTCAAGGAGGCAGCTTATTGACACTCCACGTGCAGCCACGCGCCCGCCGTGCCCTGACACATGCTGGCGCGCGCAGCTCTGCCTCTTTTTACAGGTGCGT
Source organism: Lissotriton helveticus (assembly GCF_964261635.1). Lineage (NCBI taxonomy): Eukaryota > Metazoa > Chordata > Amphibia > Caudata > Salamandridae > Lissotriton > Lissotriton helveticus. The sequence continues at coordinate 533,162,142 of NC_136069.1, forward strand.
GCCCACGGCTGTTGATTACAAATGGAAACTACAATGGGACCGGAAATGACCCTTTCCCGACGTCCCACACGATATACGTAAGATATCTGTACATAACGTCCATTATTAACGGACGTTGCAGTGTTCGCTTTTAGAATGAATGACACGACCACAGCAGCATTGCAATATCGCATTAAAACCCCCAGGAAACGTAGTAGAACGTACAGTTTGCTCTGAACAGTCCGTCCACTACTGCATCAATCCACCCATCCATACACCCATTCATCTGTCCATGTCATCCATCCTCCATCCAATCCATCCACCGACTCATCATACCAACCCACTCACATTCATCCACTACCCTCCACCCGTCCATTCATCATCAGTCACCCTCCAATGCATTAGTCATTTTTACTGTTTGCGAGAGATTAAGCTACTGGCATTGTAAATGGCAATGCCATTTATTCATCTGTTTTCAAAACCAACACATAAATAAAAAAATTGTCATTTACAATGCCAATAGCTCTAACTTTTACAAAGGCGAAACCGTTGCATTGTAAATGCGTGTTATAATAATGATTTCACAACTACACCAAATGTTAATTTTGTTCACCTTTTTAACTTTATTCAGGATTTGGATAACTTACTGGGAAAGTACAAACTGGCAGGGATATGTCTGGGAGGTGATTTTAATGCTAAAATAGGAGAAGGAATTATTGGGAGTTCTTCCCAGCTAATTTCATCCAACCCATGCAAGAGAGGTTATGAGCTAATAGACCACCTATCAAGTAGCAGTCTTTTAAACGTGATGGACATTGCAGCTGTAAATACTAATGACAATCCACCACCCACCTATAGAGGTTTAGGACGAGCCTCAACTATAGATTATGTCTTCATATCTCCATCATTAGAAGACTACTTAGTTGAGGCAGAGGTCAGGGCATCCACTTTTGGAGACCATAGTCCCATTTTAGTCTCGTTAAGGGTAGCCCCGCAACCCAACACTAGAATGGAATTGGGAGCGGGAAACATAGAACTCTCAACTGATAGTTTAAGAGTTAAATGGAAGGGCATGGATTGCAGGGAGGTCTTCCAGAAGATGGTAAAAACATATCCATCCATCTGTGAGTGTTGTGAATGGGATGATTTCACATGCTATCAGTGATGTATTATGCAAGGTTATAACCAATACAGGAAAAAGGCAAGTGTTATAGTGTGTAGTGTGGCAGGTGAGCTGACAAGACTGTTTTCAGAGGTGCACAAATTATAGTAATTTGAAGGTGGTGCATTAATTATAAATTGATGCTATAATTATAACTTTAAAATGTATTATTGTCTGTGTATTTTAATTTGGGTTTGAAAAGAAAGAATACATGAGGTATTTATAACCATAAATTATCCTTAACGTTCAAGTTACTTACCTTCGGTAATGCCTTATCTGGTAGAGACATGATCTAGCCGCAGAATCCTTACCTTTGAACTTCCAGGCATCAGGCTAGATCCAGAAACAAAATTCTCAGCAGTACCCCTGCATGCTAGTAGCTGGCATCGGTCAACTCCGCCACTCCTGCGCCCTGACACTAAAAACAATTTACGATGGGCGAGTCGGTGAGGAATCTGTGGCTCGAACATGTGTGTTCCAGATCAGGCGTTACCAAAGACAAGTAACGTAACTTGTCCATCTGACAGACACATCTAGCCACAGATTCCTTACCATTGTACAGATACCCAAACAATACCTTTCCCGGAGGTGGGACTGCAGAAATGGTTTAGACCAGATAATCATGCAGAACAGAGCGGCCAAACATGCCCTTCATGCGAAACTGAGAATCAAAGCAATAGTGTCTGGCAAACCGTGTGCATTGACGCCTGCGTGGCCGCTTGATAGATATCAGCAATTGGAACCGCACGCTGGAGGGATGCGGGGATGCGGTGGCTGCCTTCACCCTGGTGGAATGGGCCCTAAGGCCTTCAGGAGGCTGCTTCTTCGCCAAGGCGTAACAGATTTTTACAAAGAGGATAATTCAAGAGATGGTCCTCCTTTGAATGGCATGCACCTTCTCTGCCCCCATGTACACTATAAAGAGTTGCTATCCACCTGGTACTCTTTAGTGGGATCAAGGTAGAAACATAACGCTCTTTTTGGGTCCAGACAGTAGAGATTCTCCTCATTTTTGGACGGGTGCGGAGGTGCATACAAAGTGGGCAGAATAACTGACTGTCCCAGATGGAAGGGAGCTACAACCTTGGGCAAGAAGGATGCCCTAGTTCTTAGTACCACTGTGTCAAGAAAGACCGTCAGGTTAGGAGGCTGTGAGGACATTGCCTGCAGTTCGCACACCCTCCTGGCAGACGTAATTGCCACAAAAAAGCTGTGTTAATAGAAAGCAACTGTAGAGGCCAGTTGTGCAGCAGATCAAACGCTGCGCACATCAAGAAAGTAAGGACCAAATTAAGGTCCCATTGTGACATAAAAAAAAGGGCTGGGGGAAACAAGTGGGTTAACCCCTTCAAAAATCTCTGCACCATAGGGGACTTAAAGACCTAAGCTGATCTGGCAGCCAAAGAAAGGCAGAGAGGACCGAAAGGTAAACCATCAAAGTGGCCAAAGCAGAACCTTGCTGGGCCAAGGAAAGTATAAACAGAGGAATATTTGACAGATAAGGGGGCCAACAGACCGTTTTGTACAATATTTACAAAATGCCTTCCATCGGCAGACGTATACAGAGTTCCTGGGGAGACGCCTGGCTCCTAGAATAACTTTGCAGACTTCGGGAGGAAAGTCAAAAGCTCTCAACTGTCACTGCTCAATCTACACGCAAGGAGGCGGAGAGTGGACAGGTTCAGGTGGAAGACTCTCCCCTGCTGCTGCAATAGAAGATCCTCCCAAAGGGGCAGCCTGATCAGAGGATCGATGCTCCTAGCCAGAAGCTCGGGATATCAAGGTCTCAGTGCCTAATCCGGAGCCATAAGAATGACTTGTGCCCTGTAGCTCTTGATCTTCTTAAGCACTCTAGGAAGGAGTGGTATGGGTGGAAAGGCGTACAGGAGGCCTGAGCTCCACTTGCAACGAAAATAGTAGCAGAGTGAGCTTTCTTGGAAACTTCTACGTGCAAGGGGGGGCGCTAGAGGGCGCCGGGCAAGATGGCCGCACGTATGTGAGGCTCCGCCAGATCGGGACGACATCCTTCCAATATCCTGCACATGCTGCCCTGATTGCTGACCCAGTGCTGCGGGTTTGAGCGAGTGACCTGTGGTGCACAACCTGGCGCCAGATTTAACGGAGTTTGCTGCTTCTGATACCGTGAACGGAGCGGAGGCCTGCTCGACGGGCTCTGACAACGTGGTGCCTGGGCGGAGCCGCAGAGCCTGAAGCCTGGCGGAGGAGCTGCGGAGCGGAGCGGCTGCAGGGGACAACTGAAGCGGCGGTCGGACCCGGAGGCCCCCACGACGTGCATTTGCCGACGTTGAACAGACAGTGAGCTGTGACTGAGTTGGGACCGGTCCCTGCCGGCGGCGAGTGGGGTTGTGGCGCGTGACGGCCCAGGGCTACGGAGGTGGTGCTGGGCCGTGCTAGGCCGCTCCGTGCGAGCCACGGCTGGTGGGGGCAGGGAACGCTCGGGCGGAATAGCGGGACGAGGGCTGTTGAGAAGTGGCCTGCCGCTGCTGGAGCCTAACTATTGCCTCTGATTGGGGACGATACCTGCGGGCCGCTCTGGTGGTGGCCTTCCCGCCGCCCACAGCCTACTGCGCGTGGGGACCGGGGCTTGCCGCCCGAATCTGTCTAAGTGGAGAACGAGTGCAGCCGCGGCGGCTGCAAGGCCCGGAACCTCTTCACATAGTCCCTTTAAGGCTCCGTGTGGCCCGAAACTGAATGGGCCTATACTCTGTTGGGAAGGAAGTGTCGCCATCAGCCGATAACAGATATTTTATACTTGTGCGCCAGACTGGAGCTGAGGGGCTACGGCCTCTGTTAACGCCGCTGCTTGTGGATTCTGCACTGCACTGCTGTATCTGCTCTGGGCATTGGGGCACTGAAACCTGGGACAAAAAAAGGCGAATTGCTACTCCAGTACTATGGGCAGAACTGAGCGCAACCAGCCCAAATTAACGTTCGACGCAAAAAAAAACACCATGTCAGCCTCACAGCCACCACCGGAGTCTGCAGGAGCGACCGGAGGGACGCCGAATTTAGAGGTCGTGCTCGAGGCTATGCAAAAAACCTTGCAATCTATAGAGGGTACCATGGAAGCGGTTAATCTAAGACTTGATCATATGGCCACGCAGTTTGACAGGCAGAACGAACGTATGGGTGAAGTTGAACAGCGGGTGTCTGCAACTGAAGACGGATTGACCACCGTGACTACGAAAGTCCTCAACATGGAGCGGGTCTTGGCGGTTATACAGGCAAAAAACGAGGAGTTAGAAGGGAGGTCGAGACGCAACAACATCCGCGTCACGGGGCTGCCCGAGACTACAAATGTAGGCCGCATGGAAGACTACATGGAACGCCTGATCATCGATATCTTCGGAGCCGACCAATTATCCAGGGTGTTCATTGTGGAACGAGCACATCGATCCTTAGCACAGCGGCCGACCGCCGGAGCTCCACCACGGCCCATAATTGCCCGCATACTAAATTACAAAGACAGAGATGTGATCCTACGCCTTGCACGGGAGAAGGGAGTCATAGAACACCAGGGCAACAAACTTCAATTTTACCCTGATTTTACGGTGGCGGTGCAGACGGCGAGGAAGGAGTTCACTGCGGTGAAGCAGCTTCTGAGGGCTGAGGATATTCCGTATGCTATGCTGTACCCAGCGCGTCTCTGCATTGGGGCCCAATCTGAAAATAGCATTTTCACCTCAGCTAAGGCAGCTATGGATTATGCCAAGAAGCAGAAAAAAAGAAAACGCAACACAAATGCAGCACGGGACAGAGCAGACGATCTACAGGACGAAGCTGCTTGAGAGCGTACTTTGGACGACATTAACATGTTTTTGACCGCCTCTGATGGAGAGCTGCTCCTCATTCACACTTGTCTTCATTTGCAGTCTACATTGAGATGAAATAGCCTTCTAGATCCTTAAATATTACGAACGCCATGCCCTCCCAGCGATATATGGGATGCATGGGAGTACCTGCTGAAGCGATTCTACTCCTTTCTCCCCATGACTGTGCTGCGTACTGGCTGGGAAAGATGAATGGATCCTATGCGAACTTTGCGGTATTGTGTTTGACCTGTTCTGAGGCTACAGACTGAGATCTTGATAGATGCAGAATATGTCTTCATGGAAATGAGGAGACGTGACTACTAGCGGGAGAATATAGTGGGGCGGGTGGAGGGATGCCATATTGTTTTGTTGATTGTGCATAAACTGATATGGTCTGAGAGATGCCGCAGCGCTGGGACGGCAGGGACGGAGGGCGAGATTGTTTCCCGATCCTCTCCTGCTTGACTAACTAGTGGGAGTGGGGCACCTCTGCGCCTCCACGTATGGGAATTCCCCACAAAATGTTTGATGCACTGTTCCTAGTTGGGAGGTTGGGGGGATGGGGACGGCTTTGGCAGGTTCTGGGAGCTGAAGTGGGTGGGGGGGGTTGGTTGTTTCCAAGGGGGTCAGATCTAGCTCAATATGTTATACCATGTGTGGGAGGAGATGGGAGGTGGGCGTGGGGAATCGGATCACCTGGAAGATCTTTTTTATTTGGTGTTGGATACTTGCAACGGTTTGTACTATGATTCTTTCGTCCAACAAGAGTGATCTGCTCTGGGGGGGCACACACTGTTTAGATAACTCAGGACTCTGGTTGGGTGGATGCAATGACTGAGGGTGGAAGTATTAACTGGATTACTTGGAATGTGCGGGGATTGAACCGACCCCAGAAAACTAGACAAATGCTAGCTTTCCTTAACAAACATGGTGCACAGGTAGTCTTTCTACAGGAGACGCATCTGCAGGGTAAGGCGGTAGAGGTTGTGGCTAGGCAATGGGCGAGCACCAAAGTTGCGTCTACATATTGTTCGTATGCCCGTGGAGTCATGATTTTAATTAAAAGAAATGTACAGTTTGTCACTATACATGAGGAGGTTGACAGAGAGGGTAGATTCATCATACTACATGGGAAGCTGAGTGGCACACTGGTAACAATGGTCAACGTTTATGGTCCGAATATTGATGACCCAGAGTTCTATATAGAGCTCTGGAATAAGGTATACGCCCTGCCACCCTCGGCGATTGTAGGTGGAGGAGACTGGAATGTAACTCTGGACGGATTCCTAGACCGGAAGGATGCGAGGCCGTATGTGCACAGAAAGGCGACTGATGCTGTACGTGATGGTATGAGTGGACTTGGCCTGGTGGATGTTTGGAGGTTAGGGAAACCTGAGACTCGTGAAGGTACCTGTTATACCTCTGCACATGATACGTGGTCGAGACTCGACTATTGGCTGGTGACGAGAGATGTCAGTGGGTGGGTTAAAGGGGTGAGACACTTGCCCAGGACTCTATCGGATCATGCACCAGTGCTGATGGAGATGGGGTTACCGACACACTTCCCGGCCCCCTTTTCGTGGCGTTTATCCCCTGGAATGCTGACCGATCTAGTGATGCGTGAGAGTCTGAGGACGTTTGTTGATGAGTTTTTTTCCACCAATGTTGGATCTGTTGAGAGTATGTGCACGGTATGGGAGGCATTTAAGGTGACAGTACGGTGAGAATGTGTGGGTCTACAGTCGGGAGTGATAAAATCGCTGCGTAACTATGTCTAAACTAGAGGGAGAGCTGCTGACACTGGAACGACTACAGGAAATACACCCGGAAGCGGCTAGATTAGCGGAGATCCGGACGAAAGTTACTGAATATAATGATCTGGCAGACCAGGAGGTTAAATTCTTATCCAAACGTGCTAAAGCGCGGTATTATAGCGAAGAGGGAAGAGCAGGACGAGGGCTAGCGGATAGAATCAGAGAACCCTGGGCTAGGCATTGTAGTGTGCAGGAAATAGTGGGACGATGGTGCCACTGACTAGCGCTACTGATATTCTGGATTGATTTGTGCAATATTATGCGAAGATGTATGGGTACAGGCAGACTGCAGAGGAAGACGAATTAGCGTGGTATTTAGATGATGTAGCATTGGTCTGGCTCTCGAAGGGACAGCAAGATTTCTTGTTACACCATATCACTGAAGGAGAGATACGAGATGCGATAGCGTCTCTACCAAATGGCAGGGCGGCTGGGACTGATGGTCTGCCATCCGAATTTTATAAAGAATATATAGATCTCTTGGTTCCCCGCTTGGCGATGGTGCTCGAGGAGGCGTTAGAACAGGGGCAACTACCGGCGACTATGAGGGAGGCACTGTTGGTTGCTCTGCCAAAGCCGGGCAAGCCACTAAATAGCTGTGAGTCGTACCGCCCTCTATCTCTAATGAATACCGATGTAAAGATCATTGCTAAAGTGCTATCAACGCGTTTACGTTTGCTACTACCGGACATGGTGTTACCAGACCAATCTGGGTTTGTGCCCCTCCGCTCTACCACACATAATCTGAGAGCTTTGTTTGCGGTCCTCCATCTCCTTAACCACTTGGATGCTAATGACAAGGGTAACTCGTCATGGAGTTTCCATTGATTTCAATGGAAATTACATTAAAAGCCATAAAACACCTTAGCATCCAAAATCGGACTTGGCAGCGGTGGCGGTTTTGCTCGACACTGCAAAGGCCTTCGATTCCGTGGCATGGCGCTACATGATAGCAGTACTGCATCGCATGGGTGTACCTTTCTTTTTCACCTCCTTGATTACGTTACTATACACCAACCCGATGGCCCGGGTGAGGGTGAATGGACATGTATCGGCGCCGTTTCCTATACAGCGGGGGACGAGACAGGGGTGCCCCCTATCACCCTTACTTTTTGCTATAGTATTGGAGCCTTTGGCATGTATCTTGCGGCAGAGATATGCGGAAACGGCGCTGCGCTTCCCTCTCAGGTCCCTGGCGGTGTCTATGTACGCCGACGATATGGTCCTGTATATAAGAGACCCAGTACAGAACTTAGACAAAGTACTTAGGGAGTTCATCAGGTTCGAGCGATTTTCTGGACTATCCTTAACTGGGTAAAGTCCATATTGTTGCCCCTCACGGATGCTACTCTGCCTTTCGCGTCTGAATTTCCATTGGAATGGGCACTGGAACCGGTGTGATATTTAGGAATATGGGTACACAGGGACAATGTGGAGATGATCCGTGCTAATTATGGGGTAGCTATTTCAAAGTTAGAGGACCAGGTTACCCGCTGGATCAGACTGCCGTTGTCATTTGCTGATAGGGTTTCCCTCATTAAGATGGTGATACTGCCCAAATTTTTGTATTATTTTGTTAATGTGCCGATCAAGCTTACGTCCCATTTTTTTGCGCAGCTACAATCCTCATTAATTACATTGGCCTGGGCTGGGAAGAAGCCGAGAGTGAAGTGGGATGTCCTAACGAAACCATACGAGATGGGAGGGTTTGCTGTGCCGGACATGAAACTATATTATCTTTGCACGCAGGCACACTTTGCCACTTACTGGCTGTCGGCTCCACCATATACGCCTCATGTGGCACTGGAGGCCAGTGTAGTTCTTCCATTGCCCCTCAGGGCGATGATAGGGAACTCCCACTCCATCTTCGACAAAGGGGAGGTGGACACGGTACATAGTACATATAGTGCCTGGCAGGAACTGGGACGTAGGTCACATAGACTGCCGCTGTATGCGCCAAAGATGCCGATGCTGCATCACGAAGAGATTTCTGTATCAAGGGAACTGGGAGCTTTGCAACTATTCCAAACTGCTGGTGTGGTGACTATGGGTGACCTGTTCCCCACTGCTACCTTCCTACCCCTGCAGACCCTGCTGGATCGAACGGATAACTGCACTATGGCCACATTCTTATATGTCAGACTTCGAGCTGCGGTGCGGGCCTTGTATCCCTCCTGCCCGAACGAACCACCGGTCTTGGGTGCCCTGCAGCTCTTATATACATCGACCAGTAGAGTCAAATTGATTTCACGGTTATACAAAGCTTCACAGGAGGATGAGGGAGGGTGAGCTGTGTCTGCCAAAGCTAGATGGGATGCGTGCTTGCATGATCCGCTGACTGAGGATGAATGGGCTGAATGTTGCTCCATGACTGGGGGATTTGCAGCTAATGGCAATTTTCGACTCATCCACTATAAATTCGTACACCAATGGTACTATACACCTGCCCAGTTGGCGAGATACGGTTTGCGCGACCAGTCCTGCTGTGTGCGATGCGGAATGGAGGGGGCTGACTTTCTTCATTTAGCATGGGGCTGTGCCAGAGTGCATGCGTTTTGGGTGGATGTAACTGCAGCGCTTTCCGAAATGACACTGACTGACATCCATACTGACCCCCGACTCTGCCTGTTGGGGATTGCTTCTGTTGTGCCTGCTGGGGTGCGACGCCTGGTGGTGATTGCCCTGCAAGTTGCCAAGAGAAGAGTTGCTATGTCGTGGGGAGGGAAGCGGGCGCCGGCAGTTAAACTATGGCTCAGCGATCTGGCATATTGTAGGGATCAATTGCTTTGTTATTATGAGGAACTGCCGGAAGCCTCTAGACCACGAGATATATGGGGTCCCTACACTGCCTATATGCTGTCGAAATTAACGGATGAGGAGGGGCCTTGAATGGCACCTCTGTGCAGATTACCTCGACTGAGCTGAATGTATGGGAGGGGAGCCTCCTGCCTGGGTGTCTACCTAAGGTGACATAAACAAGCCCACTACCTTACCTATCCATGTATGCTAGATGAATCTTCTGGTTGATTCCTCCAGGTGCCTAATTATGCTGGTCAGGTACAACCGGATTGCATTCCAGACAAGGGAAAGGTGCGATGCTCACGCCACGACTCTTATTACTCCTAAGCGATTTTGTGGTTCTTTGTTACTTGGATCTGACCCCGTGGATGTTGGGTGGGCGGGATATGGTTGGTGACTTACGTTTTGAAATGAGACTGCTTACAATGTGTATGGACATTTGCACAAGAATCAGTATTGTGATGTACCCTGCTTTTGCCTTGTATAACCTCGTGCAGTTGACTTGTATGCATGAAACGATTAGCGGCTGGCCCGGTTTGGGTTGTAGGGAATCGGCTGTGTTCTTCTGAAACTACTAATAAAGGTCTCAAGTTATAAAAAATTTTTTTTAAAAATTCGCTCTCTTGCAGTTGCTGTAGTTCGCATTTGTATAGCCTCCATTTGGTTGCAGAAGGAAACCCCGACCTTTGAAATGTGGAGAGCTAGATTTAATGTTATTTTTAACCTGAAACAGTCTTTATGCTCTTAAGAGGGTTCAAAAATGGAAATTAGGTTTTCAGATATGGGGGCCCATGATAGAACTTATGAAGGATTAGTATGAATGTATCTGTGTATCATCGTTGACTGTGTATGTGCTGTTTTACCCTGGTTTTACTTTCATAATAAATGTGTCTAATCCTTTTTAAGAAACAGGTATGAATCTCGATGTATATCTTATTTATGAAATGACTCTGTATTTACCCACATTATGGATTGCAAATAAAAAAAATTTGAAAACTTCTACGTGCAAAACTGCTGACATTGTGCGTTCTCTTCAGAGGCAAACAGATTTAACCAAGGCTCTCCCCACTGCTGAAAGAGGCCTAGTGCCACCTACTTATGGAGACGGCACTCTTGATCCACAAGGCACCTTCAGCTGAGTTTATCTGCTCTGTCATTCAGAGAACCTGCCAGATGTTGAACCACCAGGGAAATGCCCTACTCCAGCCAAGTCCAGAGATGCACGCTGAGGAATGTTACCCTGAGAGATTTGTATAAAGAACACAGAGAAATAACGTCCGATGACCAAGGGAGATATCGTTCCCCTTCTAAAAAAAACGGAGGACTAATATGCCTCTTGTGGGAAGATTGCTATAACTAGAGGTTCACCATATCCTACTATTGCTATTTGGAATACGATTTTAACTCAACGAACCCATTCTGCGGTCCATCATCTGTTATCAGAATTAGAGATGATACATAGATTGAAAGCTTCTCCTCCCCTGTTGGGTTGGATTCATTATAAAGTTTATCCTATCAGCATAACAAAAGGCATATATGAAATTGTGCTAAATTTAGGAGAGACAATAATAATAAATGTCCAGAAGAAGGTGGCTTAAAAAAAAGATAAAGCCCACCCAAATGCGTAGACTCCCCCCTCCTCTGCTTGGTTAAATTCGAGGAACATTTAAGCCTAATCATATTAGAATTGATAGACTTCAACACAACTGATTCAATCTAATTAAACCAACCATGACGATTTTAATTTTTTTTACTTGTCTCTCGTATAGATCAATATAAAGCATTTTTTTGTTTGTTATATGTATGAATTTAATATACATTTTTTAATTGGTTCAAACTATGGTTTTTAACTTTATTAATTGGTTTTTAATTTTTTTTTAGTGATATCCCAATTAGTTTTCTTGTGTATTTATAATTGCTTTATGTGTCCCAAATTCTAAGTGCATTGAGCACACTTGAATGTTTTAGGGTTTGTGTATGGTTGAAGGATTTGCAGTGTTGACCCAAGAGAAATTCTTCTTTTTACATTGTAGAGTATAGTGGCACAGAGTGGAGTTCAGTGGAGTAAAGCGTTGTACGGTTCAGTGTTGCTGAGTGCAGTGTTGTGCAGTAGAGTGGTGAAGAATCTCGTATAGTGTAGTGTTGTACAGTGGAGTATCATTATTTGTGAGAAAACAGTGCATGGTAGAGTGGCGATTTACAGTTAGTGTTGTCTGGTCTGAAAAGAGTGTGTAACTAGGTGCGCTACTTATAATTTGAAGGAGGTGGATAAATTGTAAATGAAAGTTATATTTCTAACTGTAGAACTGTTAAAATTTGAGTAGTTTTAACGTGTTTTTTATAGGGAAAAAAGTTTCCCAGCTACAAATAAGTATTAACCTTTCACTGTTTCTTTGAACTTGAATGTTTTTAATGCAAATGTGTTACAAATTGTAGAGTTCAGTGTCGCGAGCGAAGAGTAATGCGTTCACCATGCAACACCGCATTTGAAGCACGGGTACCGCAATCCAATAATACAGCTAGGCCTTCGTTATATTTAGGGCTTCCGAATTAATATTTTTATTTTTTAACATTTCCACCTGTATTTATCCATATCTATTTTTAAGCTATTTTATCGGTATTTATCCCTATTTTCATTGTGTTTCTGGAATAAATGAGGTTATAAAATTGTATATTTCTATATTAAGTTAACTGATAAACACATACTCATACTTTGATGACTCCTGTTTTAGCAAATTAAGCAGTCAAATATAACATAGCAATACAGCCATATGAAAATAGTAGCTATATACTACACAATTATATTGACTTATGCTATTGTATGAAATGTCATAATTTTTTTATTTTTTTTTACTCTCCACACTATCTACCCGCTCAGCTGTTTGGCTGACATTCATGGAAGACACCACACACAGTCACTTAAAAGTAGCCACATTTTCTGGATTTTTCTGCTTTTAAAAATAAATGCAGACAGAAAATATATTGTTTTGAGTCTGTATTTATCTGTAAAAATCAGTAAAAACAGAAAACCGGAAGTCAAAGTTATATTTCGGGCCATGGTACACTGCGATAACTGTGGTACATGATGATGAAATGCCAGTATATAACTAGGTAATGGTTGTTTTTATAGAATGAAAAGGAAGCCATATTGTTTTTACTTCACTTTGGCTGTGTTCCGAGTAAGGGCCTTGGATATAGGTAAGTAGTAGGATTACCAAGTTATTAACGTGGTAATAGGTAGGGTAAATTATTTATTTTTTCCATATATTTTGAAATAAGTTTATGGCCATGTACTATGGAAGTTTCACAAAATTTTGTGACATGCCATGAAAGTACAGTGGTGACAGATTTCACTACGTTAAAATGCCTTCTAACTTAAAAAATACTTACCCTACTTAACTGCAGTACACATAAAGCATCATCTGTGCACCATAATGTATAATCTTGCCAAATTGCATGTAAATCCATTCAGATGTTTTCACGCTATGTCAAATACAATAGTCTACTGAAAATGCATTGGAGAAAAAATGCGCTTTGGGACCTCCCTTTTTATCTCTGCACCCCCATACCAATTCACCACAAAAATCTACGTATCAAAATGTAGAAAACTCTACCACACTGTGCAAGACTGTACTTTATACCACTCCACTCTACAAAACTACACTGTATGTCATTCTACTGTAGTCTACAACACTTCAATACTGTACTGTACTTTATGGCACTCTGCAACATTCTATCCCACTATAGGTCTGGAATGTTTTGTGCTGATTTGTCAAAAGGAGCTAAACTCAAAGGCATTCCTATCTCTAGAATACTAACTATAACTAGAGTGGCAATCAGATTTAATGTGGTTTCTTTCTTGTATCTGAATTTATGTGTTATATACTTGTTTGCTGGTGTACATGATCATATGACCATACATGTCTTTTAGTTATCCATGTTGTAATTCTTGAACGAGACTTGTGCTGTCTAGTTTCTTTTTTGCACTTCCATGCTACTTTAAGTAGGATTGTGCTATAAACGAAGACCAAAGTGACAATCATTAATGTTGAATACAAAAATTGAGATTTATTTTCCTAGAAGCCAAATATCCTGTGTTCCAAATAGTTGTTTGTGATGGACATGTTACTTAACTTCGGTAATGCCTTATCTGGTAGACACATGATCTAGCCGCAGATTGCTTACCTTTGAAATTTTCAGGCGCCAGACTGGATCCGGACAATTTCTATTGAACAATACCCCTGAGTGCCGGTAGGCTGCGTCGGTCGGCTCCATGTGACATCTTCGTCTGCGCCGGAAATGACATTCGCATCACCTATATAGGCACCACCTCGGCGCGCCTTCAGTTACTTTTCACGACATTTCACGCAAGAATTGGGGAGGCATTCAGAGTACAGATATTGGTGTGTTTTTAAGAATCTAGGAACCTGAAAGGGAACAGACCTGACCCTAGAAACATGTCTGCAGTGCCGACGGGATGGGTGGGCCGGTGGAGGAAACTGTATTTTTGTTGCAGTACCCCACCCACACTTTTTGCCTAGTTTTTCATGCAACTTTGAATGAAGTGTACTGGGTCCCTGCTAACCAGGTTCCCAGTACCACTGCTTTTTCCCTATAAACTGTACAAATGCTTTCACAATTGGCACCACCATAGCGCACATATAAGTAACTAGTAAAAGGTACCCCTGGTACCAAGGCCCTTATGGCAAAAGACGGTCCCTAGGGGCTGCAGCACAAAGTGTGCAACCCTAAGGGACCTCTCACCAAGCACATCCACCCTGCCACTGAAGCCTGCAAGTATTGATGCAGAGAAAAGTGAAGAGTCGACATGGCACACATGACTGAGTGCCATGCCTGCACCACACTGAATGAGGCATAGGTAAGTCACCCCTATAGCAGGCCTTACAGCCCTAAGACAGGGTACACAATACCCCAAGTAGTATTTAGGTGCCCTCCCCTCCTTAGTTCTGAACTTCAGTTACTGATGACTTAGAAAGAGGAGGACACCAGCAGAAAAGACTGCAGAGAACTACTGACTAGGTCCCAGCCCTACCGGCCTGCCTGATGCCCTCGATGATCATGCGCTAAAAGACTATATGTCCTGCAGCCCAGAGTACTCCAAAACCTTGTGTGAACAGCCTGCCTACGACAAAGACCAAAATCTCTCAAGTACAGCGGACCTGTTCACCAGACACAAACTTCAAGTTAAGGCCTCTGTGAACTCCAGAACCTTGAAACCGTGCTCCCGGTTCCACCTCTGCACCTGGTGACTCAGACCCAAATCCAAGTGGCCCACAGGTTACAGGGAGATTCCCCAGCGCTCCAGAGCCCAAGTCCATCGTGGGTTGACCCTTTCTTGACTCCTCGACGTCACATGCAGCATCTGCACAGAGAGGTCCTCAACCATGACATGCTCCGGTGAGCCATTTTTTACATCAAAAGACACCCCTGTACCAGTCAGCCGTAGATCTTGGTGTAGCGGACCAAAGGTGTCCGTACATCCCCTAGCAGCGCAACTTAACTCTCCAGCAGTTGGTTTCCTTCGATCGGCCTCCTGGCCTGAAACTGCAGCCCTTTTCCGATTTTGCCTTTCTCCATTGCTTTACATTGGGCACTCAATCCTGTGTTCGCACCCTGCACCTACTATGTAGCTGGTGGTGTAGTGCTGCTTCGGACCTTGCCCAGTGCTTGCTTCAACACCCGGAGTCTGCTTGCTACCGTGCAGACTGTTACTGCTGCCCGTCACCCCTCTCACCCCCCCCCCCCCCCCGCCCCCCTCCAGGACGCTGCTAATGACCTGTAAGCAGCCTCTGACTGATTGCCCCATTTTTATTGAGTTGTATGGGGCTCCCAACACCATATTTGCATCCTGCCACCCCTGGGCCGCTGGTGTACTGTTGAGACAGAACTGAACCTGGCCCAATACAGACCTTATCACCTGAAGACCGGTATTGCAAGTCGATGTTACCTATCTGTATACTGAATGATTTCTTCCTCCTATAGGTTAACATTGAAAAGTCTGAAAATTGCGTCTGCTTTTGATATTGAAAAGTATTTCTATTGCAAAACATATTTGCCCAAGAATAAGTTCTGTGGTTCTACAGAATAAATATAACCAAGTATTATCTTTATAAATTGGTCTCTGATTTATTCATTGAGTGTGTGTATTTTATTGCTACTGTGTGTACAACAAAAGCTTAACACTGCCCTCTGATAAGCTAACTGCTCACAGACACAACTACAAAAGAGTATTATCTACTTTAGCCTCTGTGATCCTCTGGACTCTGCACACTATACCTCTTTTTAGTATAATATATATTGTCGGGTTTGTACAGTTTGAAAGGAATCTGCGGCTAGATTACGTCTCTACCAGATAAGGCATTACCAAAGGTAAATAAGTTGTCAACCTAATAAAGACATATAGCCGCATATTCCTGACCTTTGAATAGATACCCAAGCAATGCCATCCCCAGAGGCGGGAATGCAGACCAATTTAGACTAGGAATCCTGCAAGACTGAGCAGCCAAAATGGCAGTCCCTGTGGGCTTGAGTGTCCAGGCAGTAATGTCTGGTGAACATGTGAAGGGATGCCCACGTTGCAGCCTGACAGATGTCCAGGACTGGTACTTCAAATTGTGAAGCAGTGGTAGCAGCCTTAGCTCTAATGGAAGGAGCCCTAAGCCTTTAGGGCACTACTTGTTGGCCAGAGCACAGCAAATTTTGATACAGGAACAACTCATCGGGAGATAGTCCTCTTATGCACTGCACAACCTTTCTTTGCTCCAGCGTACCTCAAGCAGAGTTGATCGTACACCTGGAACTCTTTTTGTGGGATCAAGGTAGAACAAAAACTCTGTTTTTGGGTCCAGGTGGTGGAGTTACTCCTCTTCTTTAGAGTGATGTGGAAAAGCATAGAAAGTGGTCAAGGGTAACACATTGCCCGACATGAAATGGAACAAGAGCAACCCTTATATCCATGTCAAATGGGCATCAAGTGATCCTTGGAACAAGTGTTCACATGGAAATCATTTCAGAAAACAAGATATAGTTGCACAGAGCTTTCTGTGTAGAATCAATCTCTGTATCAACATTCTTAATTCAATCAGCAATGATATTTAATAAAGGATAGTAGAAAATATTGAAGAACAGCCAGTATTTATAAATCTGCGGTTGAGCAAACCAAGTCTTATTTGAAAAACATTGATGTATTTTCTATCATTGCTGATTGAATTAAGAATGTTGATTAAAAGATTGATTCTGCATAGAAAGGTCTGTGCAGCTATAATTTGTTTTCTTAAATGAGTTCCATGTGAACACTTGTTCCAAGGACCACATGAAATGGAGTTACCACTTCCAGAAGAAAAGCGATCCTAGTGCAAAGCACCAAATTTCTCAGGGATTATCACCAGAAATGGGGGTTTGACGATAGAGTCTGCAACTCCCTCACCCTCCTGGCAGCTTTAATTGCCACTAAGAAGGCCGTTTTGATGGTGAGCAGCCGGAAGGGGTGTAGTAAAGTAGAATTTACCTGAATGGTTACCCACACTTTTTGCTGGTGTCAGTATGTTTTTTTTGTACTAGTCTGTCTGGGGTCCTGCTGATCAAGTTCCCAGCCACTGTACTTCCTCACTAAATTTGACATGGCAAGTACTTTGGTACCGCCACAATTGGCTACTGGGGTACCCTTGTAAGGCCCTAGTATATGGTACTAAGGTAACCAGGCCATAGGTACACCAGGGGTCTCCCAAGTGCAAAAATAACAATTGATGGACAGAATGCAGAACAATGTCATACATTCATCCCAGTACAGAGATCTGGGCCTGAATCAATCTTTTTTGCTCACCATGCCATTCCAGTTTGGACCCAGCCATATGCAAATCAGTCTTGACCCCGCGCCCAATGGGAACAGTCCAGCCGAATTGCCAGGCCAGGTCCTCCCTGGACTGGAAATAAGCATCCTAGGACCGGTTTCAGGATTTGAGCCCTCATCAGCCAGGATAGCTTGACTCCAGTGGTATGGAGAGCACGGGACCCACGTCTGGGCATACCTGTCCCACTCGGGGTGACAAATGCAAAAAGAACAATTGATGGACAGAATGCAGAACAATGTCATACATTCACTCCAGTACAGAGATCTGGGCCTACATCCATCATTTGTTTGCATAGCACTTTTCACCCTAAGTGGAATTGGTATGCCCAGATATAGGTCCCTTGCTCACTGTGCCACTGGATTCAAGCTAGCCTGGCTGATGAAGGGTGATACCCAGAAACCGATCACAGGATGCTTGTTTTCGGTCCAGGGAGGACCTGGCTTGGCAGTTCGGTCTGGACTGTTCCCATGAGGCACAGGGTCAAGACTGATTTGCATATGGCTGGGTCTAAACTAGGATGGCATGGTGAGCAGACGAATGATGGATTTAACCCAGATCTCTTGACAGGGGGTGAATGTATGAATTATTCAGCATTCCGTCCATCATGCATTTGCGTAGCACGTCTCCCAAGGGCTGCAGCATGCATTATGCCACCCTTGAGAGAAACCACTCAAACTGTGCCCACAGGCCTGCCATTGCAGCCCCAGTAAGCTGGTGCTAGCACCACTAACGACTGATATAACATTTCGTACATCTGAGGTCACTACACTTAAAACCTATCAGGCAGGCCTTTCAATCCTTAAGGCAGGGTACTGGATTATATGTGTGATGGTGCCCCTGCATGAGCAGGACACTCTCTACAAACCCCGGAGTCGATTCTCCAGGCTTTGTAAGCGAGGTCAGCCATTTTGATACATATAGAGGTCATGTGTCATTACGTAATGGCTAACGATATAGAGGCTGTGCCGAACCTGGGCTTGTTTGGTATCAAACATGTTCAAATCATACCCAAACACCGATAGCAGTGCTGGAAGAAGGATTTCATGCACTGGGGGGCTCCTCCAGGAAGACTCCAGTACTCCTGGTAACAGCATTCAAGGGTCTGCCAGCAAACTATTATTGCTGCCGACCACAGACAAGCTTCTCCCCTCCTGCTGCTGAGGTCAAGCACAGGAAGGTAGAACAATAAGTTTCCTGTCACCGGGAGGTGTGACTACCTCCCAGATCGGACTTAGTGTATTGGGCTGGGTTGGGGGCGCTTTCCAGCACCACCAAACGGCTTTGAAAGGCACATTTGGTGCCCTCCTTGCATACTTCTAGTTCAAACCAGTTCTGGGAACCCTTGCCTCCCGTTCTGGCACGAAACTGGACAAAAGACATTGGAGTATATCCCCCTCTGTCCAGCACCTCCTCTGGGAGGGACCCCTGAGTGGTCCTAACCCCTTATTTACATAATAAAAGGGCTTACCTGTGGGTGAGTCCTCAGATTCATCTTGGGACAAGCCTCAAGCCTGAAACCACATCACTTTTCAGCCTTCTGGACACTTGGACTTCACCTGGAACCAAGACTGCATCAAGGAAGATTCTTGCTGTTCCTGGTATCGATGTTCTTAAAGACTTCTTCATGGTCTGTGTCTGGGCTTCTTCCAGGATCTTCAACAGACCTGGGGGCATTAAGGATACCCAAAGTAATCACTTGCCTGCATCTACAAGCACCGCAATGAAGCTGACCAGTCGGCTGCTCCAGTTGTCCCACGGACTTCGAAAGTCTCAGCAGTACAGTTGGTGGTTCTGCAATGCCCTCGAGGCCTGACCTGTACTCTATGCAATTTTGAGGCCATCATTGGGCTACAAGAAGCGCTAGCCCCCAGCATCTATTTTGGCCAAGATCAGCATCCTCACCGCATCCTATGCACTATGGGCCTTCATCTTTGGTGAGCTGCTCTAGGTCCTCTTGCGACTCCTGTGTCTTTGGCCTGTGGGTCCTATCAAGGGTCTTCTCCGGCTTCAGTGGGCTACCCTGCTTGCTCAGGGCCTGATCTGACTCTTCTGCACTTGGTGAGTCCCTTGTACCTTGCTGGTCCCAAAGTTTCTCCTTCATCTTTTTCCACGTCTGTTGCTGCTGCTAAGACTTGTTGGTGCTCCCACCAGACACTGACCCCCTGGTTCTCGACTTCTGATGTGGGACAGCTAGTGACCAGCTTTACCATAAAGCTATTTGTTCTGCACGTGCTGCATTTTACGCGGAGGAAATTAAAAATAGTCCTAACCCCACAAAATGTATTTTTAAAATTGTTAATGAACTTAAAAGTGATAGAACCACCCCTACCAGTATAACATCTGCACAGCAGTGCGAGGAACTTGCTATTTTCTTCGTAGAAAAAGTACAAAAAATCTATCAATCATTTCCGCAGCGTTCCAAAGATTCATCTATCCCTGTAAGGGAAAAGGTCGATGGCCCCACCTTGGCTGTAATCCAGGAGATTTCTAGCGAAGAGCTTATTAGGTTATGTGGCAAAATTAAATCTGGGTCCCCTTCGGACCCTATGAGACCGGCACAATTTACAGAGTCATTGACGCTCTTCCAGCAGCCGCTAGGGGATATACTCAACCTGTCCTTCTCCATGGCTAGTGTCCCGGAGACCTGGAAGCAGACTCGGGTCTCCCCTATCATTAAGAAACCCACGTTGGATCCTTTAAAACTGGAAAACTTTAGACCCATTTTCCTTCTCCCGTGGGTGGCTAAGATTGCTGAGGCCCATGTAAATAATGTCTGATCTAAATACATGTGCCTTCATAATATTCTGGATCCATCCCAAAATGGCTTTAGGCCAGGCCATAGCACCGAGTCTGCCCTACTAACCAAGTTTGAACATCTGCGGGCGATCTTAGATGCCGGTCAGAGTGCAGCGCTGATCCTGCTGGATCTCAGCGCTGCCTTTGATACGGTATCTCATGAAATTCTTCTACATCGCCGGGAGGCAGTAGGGATTATCGGATCCGCCTTAGAGTGGTTCAGATCATTCCTGAAGGACAGATCTTTCCGGGTATCGGCCCCGCCGTTTCTCTCCCAATCCCATTCCATAGGTCTAGGGGTCCCTCAGGGCTCTGCATTAAGCCCGTCTCTGTTCAATCTATACGTCCAGCCACTAGCGGCTGTGGCAAAGAAATGGGACCTAACAATGGTATCATATGCTGATGGTACCCAGCTTGTGATCACCTTAGCTGAAGGGCCATCTACATCGGCCACTAGGTTCAGAGACGGGATGGCAGCAGTAGCCCAATGGATGGCAGACAATTGTCTTCAGCTTAACGCAAACAAAACTGAGGTCCTACTGGTGGGGAAGAACACCGCCCTTTGGAATGAGCACTGGTGGCTGGCATCTCTGGGAACTATGCCAACGCCTAAGACATTGGTTAAGAACTTGGGAGTCTGGATGGACTCCTCGCTCAGTTTTTAGACCCATACTAAGCGAGTGGCTGCCACATGCGTGGGTCTGCTAAGGGGCCTCAATCCTCCCCTGAAGTTCTTTGAACCAGCAGTGCGACAGCTCATTGTCCAATCCACTATTTTATCGAGATTGGACTATGCTAGTGTGCTATTCTTGGGGGCCAATAAAGCCGAGATACAACGACTCCAACGACTCCCCCGCCGCTGTTCGATAAGGGCTCCGATCAGAGGGTTGCATTGGCTTCTGATTTATGCCACGATTCAGTTCAAAGCTCTGTGTCTGGCGTTTAAGATCCTTAAATCTGGGAGCCCAGAACTTCTATGCACCCTTCTGACCCCATATGTTCCTCACCGCAACCTGCGATCGTTGGGACAACATTTGGTGATTGTACCTCAGACTAAATTCTGCCGTATTGGTGGTCGGTCGTTTCGGTTCATGGCAGCCAAGCTATGGAACTCTTTGCCGTCCCATATCCGCGGAATGGAGGACGTGCTGGCTTTCAGGAAAGCAATTAAAACCCTCCTTTTTTCTTCAATATAGTGTTGTGGATTATGACTGGCTAGCTCTCGTTGGATTATGTACCACTTAGATTTGCCAGCGCTGGGACGCCGCTTTGCTGGGGCAGCTGCGCGCTTCAGAAAATACTTAACATAACATAACAGCTCCAAGTCTTCCTCAGCGTCGCCTGGTCCTCACAGCTACAGTGAGAAGGACACCGTCCTCAATCCTGCATCTTCTGTCATCGGTGGGCATTGCTCTTCCATGCCTCCTGGTCACCTATGAGTGGCATAGACTCTGACCCCTCTGCACAGTCTTCACCAGCGGCATCTTTACTGAAGTCCTCCATTATGATCTACGGCGGTTTCCGATGTCACTTCACACCTATGCACCCGGTTTCCCTAGTGTAGGTATCCTGGTTCCTGGGGTATCCACAGGTGGAGTGACTCTCCAACCTTCTGTCTTCCACAGTGTTTCTACAGGGTCCTTCTTCAAAACTGCTACCACAACTTTTCAGTTGACTGAGTACACAGCTGTGTTTCTACTCTGCACACAGCCTCCGTGGGGTTCCTGGGTACTTACAATGGATTGTTCCTTGTGTCCCCAGCTCTTCTTTGTCTCCTTGTCCAAGTCCTGACTTAGATCGCACTTTGCATTCCAATTTCTTAGTATATGGTTAGGTCTCCCCCTGGAGACCACTGTTATTGTGCTTACCTACCTGTGACAATTGAAGCAATCTTGTGTGTATTTGTGTTTAAATCTCCGGGTAGGTGATATATCAATGTGTTAGTGAGTGTTGTGTAATAAATATAGCTATATTTATATATACACTGTGTGGCTCTTTTTCATTTAACCTACAATATATGATTAGATCTGGTAAAACAAGCTGCTTAACACTACTTCCAAGACAAGCAGTAAGGCTACTCTCCACAGCTACTGCTTAGAGAGCCTTCTACGGTTGTCTAAGACCACTAAATTCACCATAGGGGTTGTCTGGGTTAGTGCAAGGTACTTCACTTAATAAGTGTGCACCATATACTAAGCCAGTCTCCTATGGTGGTGCTGTGTCAAGATATCTCTTTGGACTCTCACTATGACTGCATGCGGTTTGTGGGGTTGGTACAGGACACCACAACTGGTGACTCTGGCTCCTCCCTGAATCTAAGATTTCTCAGAGGGTAAGGCTCTCCACCAGTTAAGTTGCCTTTCTAGGAATGATCTAAGATGAGATCTATCTACGATAAAAAAGTGCTGTAGGAAGAAAATGGTCTGTCTGTTATTAAGGGCAGCTGCAAACTCTCTGGGATACTCCCCTGTGAGCATGATGATTGATGGTTCAAGCCGCAACTAGACACAGCACCTCCAGGCATTTGCCCCTTCAGCTAAGGCACTACACATGTTATGATTTGTGTGCAGAGAACCCAGTACATTAACCGATTGTGCTGCCATAATGATTTGTCTGCATTGTAAGAGTTGTATATAGGTGTCCTCAACACTGCACTGCATACTGTAGACCTATTTGTATCTAAGTGCGTATATATATATATATATAAAGCTGGGTGCATAGGTGCGAAATGACAGCAGAAACCGCTGCTGAATTTGATTGTGCCAGAGTCCAATGGAATCCAAGGGTGGATTCTTGATGCGATAAACCTGTAAGCATAGGATATAGTGTCTCTACCACTCGGAGGTGACTAGGAGGCACGTAAGAACAATGCCCACTGACGATGGATGGTTCAAGTGATTTGATGATGATATTGTCGCTGCAGCTGTGAGGAAAAGGCAGCGCTGAGGAAGACCAGGAACTGTGCACGATCTGCCCACGGCGGAAGATAGGGACCAGTGGGTCGGTGTCTGGCGAGAATAGCAACATGCCTTGGCAGCTGCAGCAGGTGTGGTAAGTGAAGAAAGCGCAACGTTGGAAATCAGCAAGGGACTCACTACAAGCAGGAGATTCAGAGCAGGACCCAAGCAAGCATGGGAGCCCACTGAAGCAAAAGAATAACCTCAAGAGGCCCCATAGGCCGAAGGCACAGGAGTCGCAAGAGGACCTCGAGCAGCTTACTAAGGAAAGCAGGCCCATGGTGCAGAGGATGTAGTGAAGATGCTGTATTTGGCAGGAAGAGATGTTGGAGGCTGAAGCATCTGTATCCTGAAGATCTCTGGAGTGCAGGACCAACAAGTCTTGGCAACAGCAGATCGATGCGGTACACAGGGGTATGGCCCCAGCAATTCCGACAAGGGATACTTGACTCAAAAATGCAGAGTGGACAGGTCAGGCCTCAAGGGATTGGCAAAACCACCACCTGTGTTGTTGAGCCTTTTGAAGTCCGGCAGAAGTTCGGAGCATCAGACCAATCAGCATTGTTGCGGTGCCTGCAGATGTAGGAGTTACTTCTTCACTCAAAGGGACATTACTGTCGTTGATACACACGTCTGGTGAAGATCCTGGAATAAGCACAGAGACAGACGAAAAAGAAGACTTGCAGAAGAGTGAGACCAGGAGCAGCAGGAGTCTTCCTAGATGCAGTATCGGTTCCAGGCGAAGTTCAAGTGTCCAGATGGTCAAAGAGTCAAAGGTTTCAGGTTGGATTATTGTCCCACAACAAATCTGAGGACTCACCCACAGATAAGCCCTTAAATACCCTAGAAAAGGGGTTAGGACGACTCAGGGACCTATCCCTGAGTAGGGGCTGGGCAGAGGGAAGGATACTCATATGTCCTTCATCCAGTTTAGCGTCAGAGCGGGAGCCAAGGGCTTCCTGAACTGGCTAATACTGGAGTATGCAAGGAGGGCACCAAATGTGCCTTCAGAGCAGTCTGGTGGCACTGGCAAGCGCCCCCACCGCAGCCCAATACACTAAGTCCTGTCTGGGAGGTGGTCACACCTCCCTGGACAGGAAACCTATTGTTCTAACTTACCCTGTTCGAGCTTGGCTCAACAGCAGGAGGGCAAAATTGTATCTATGGTCGGCAGAAGCACTAGCTTGTTGTCAGACCCTGAAAGGTTGGACCCGGGAGTACAAGGGGTTACCCTAAGGGAGCAACCCAGTACATGGGATCATATTTACAACACTGAAATTGGTGTTGGGGTATGATTCCAACATGTTTGATGCCAAATATGACCAGGTTTGGTGCAGCCATTATATAGTTAGACATCTCGTAATGACTGATGTCCAATATATGTATTAAAATGGCTGACCGCACTTACAAAGCCTAGAGAATTTACTCCGGGGCTTGCAGGGGTGTTCTGCTCATGCATAGGCACCCTCACACTTTTAACCAAGCACCGTGCCTTTCAGGACTGAAAGGCCTGCCAGAGGAGTGACATAGGTTTTAAGTGTAGTGACCTCAGATCTAAGGGAACATATATCTGTCTTGAGGGGTTTAGGCACCAACTCACACAAACAGCACTGGCAGACCCGTAGTCTGTTTGAGTGTTCTCTCATGGGTGGCAGGGTTTAAGCACCAACTCACACAGATAGCACTGGCAAACCCGTAGTCCGTTTGAGTGTTCTCTCATGGGTGGCAGAATACATGCTGCTGTCCTTGGGAGACCCCTGGTGTACCTATGCCCTGGGTACTCAGTACCATATACCAGGGACTTAAAAGGGTACACCAGTAGCCAATTGTGGAGGTCGAGAAGTACTTACCATAATCAATTTAGGGAGGAAGCACAGTGACTGTGGTCCTGATTAGCAGGATCCCAGCCAGACTAGTCAAAAGCACACTGACACCAGGCAAAAAGTGGAGGTAACCATGCTAGAAGCATCCTACCTTCCTGCAACCACTTACCAGACATTTGATCTAGTCACTATTAACCGCTTAGGAATTAAGAGAAACAGAGAGCGCGCACTCCAGACTGCATCCATGAAGCATGGAAAAACAGAACTGACTTGTGTACCAGTAGGTACCTAATAATCCAGATGATGTCATGTTCGGAGGCACAGTCATGGCACCAGCCTTGAGGCAACTGGTGGTGCTTGGGCGTTATTGCTGTGCAAAGAATTTTCTGTACCACCCTTAAACCATTAAGGAGTATTCATTAGGTGAGAAACCTGTGGAAAGATGCAATTAAAAATTCAGCACTTCCTTGATCAAGCAAAGGGCAAAACCCGAAAATGCACCCGAGTATTTACAGTGACATCACATCAACTCTAAATGATTGCTATATTAAGTGTTTCTAATGGGAAAGTAAGATTCCATACAAAATACAGTTTAGTCTACATTGTCCAGGATACTTTGTTGCCTAAATCAATGGCTTTCTTCTAAAGCCTGCTCATAAAACATACCATTATTCGTTGCAAAGTAAAAGTGAAGTAAAATTGCACATAAAGTGCTACATTTAAATCTTATAAAGAAAAAAAGATTTTCTTCTGTAATTAGACAACAGGAGTCCTTTATTGAATGAAGAAAATAATTTAAACTCTCATCTCATTCTGACGTGTGGCGTCCATTCTCGGATTGTTTAGTTGTATTCATAGCAACGTCAAATAAAATCCTGCTTTTAGCGGCAGAAAAATCAACATATGCAATTAAAGAGAAGTTTTCCGACAGTCAATTCTAAGAAAAGGCAGGAAAGCATTGTAATGAAAACAGCGGGTTTGAAGGTTTCCAGCAGGAAAATATTCAGTTAAAGAGTGCGTTGAAATGGAGAAATATACGAATCAAGAGAAATCTTTTTATTGTAACATGACAACACAGACCTACCATGAACATAGTCCTGAAGTTATTCAAGTCAGTGAAAAACTCCTCCACAGACACTTTCTTTGGATCTATCACAAAATATTCCATGAGCGCCAGATACAACTTTTCCATGTTGACGTGCATTCTGGAGAGTTTCTTGAAATTTTCTCTAACGCAGACAGCAAAGCTGTAAGCTAAAGTTAAGTTTCAAACGGTTTCAAACATTTCTTTTTTAGGGTTAAATCTTTTTCAAATAATGTGTCAAAATATTTTGTGCAGATAAACTATGTCAAGGCAACGTAACAATTCGGTACAATCTACAGCGCCAGATCACACTGTACAAACCACATACGGAACATTTATATTACATTTTCTTGATTAACAATATTCGATTGGTAACGCCATCACCCCAAAATAGGAGGGGTGGGTGGGGGGGAAGGGGGGTTGAAGAGAAGAAGAGTGACATAAGGAAAGAACACGTTACTTATTTTCGGTAACGCCTTCTCTGGTAGAAACAATATCTAGCCGCAGATTTCTTACCTTTGAATAACCCCATGTGTCATACTGGATCTGGAAGATTTTTCGTGAGCAGTACCCCTGCGCACAGGTAGGTGGCGTCAGTTGGCTCTACGTGGCATTGTCGGCACTGGGAGGGACATTCACATTCACATCACCGCTATTGGTGCCACCTTGGTGCACGGACGTCAATTACTTTTCAAGACTTTCAACGCCAGAAGCGTGGAGCCATGAATTCCACGGACACTGGTGTGACCAAACTAGGGCCCTGAAACGGATTAGCTCTGACCCCTGAAATCTGTTCGCAGAGCGGGGAGGATGGGCGGGTCACTAAGGAATCTGTGGCTAGATATTGTCTCTACCAGATTAGGTGCTCCCAAAGGTAAGTAACTTGACATCTAGCCACAGATTCCTTACCCTTGAACAGATGCCCAAGCAATACCACCCCCAGAGGCAGATCAGAGTACAAATTTAGACTAAGAAGTCCTGCAGGACCGAACATGCGAAATGCCCCTCCCTGCGGAACCGACTGTCCAGACAGTAATAATTATAAATGTGTGCAGGTATGCCCATGTTGCTGCATGACAGATGTCCAGTACTGGAACTCCACAGGCTAACGCAGTGGTCGCAGCCTTAGCTCTGGTGGAATGAGCTCTTAACCCTTCAGGAGGCTGCTTCTTGCCAGTGCATAGCAGATCTTGATGTAATGAACTACCCATAGCGAGATGGTCCGTTTCTGCACCACTTGACCTTTGTATGTACCAACATACCCCACCAGTCATCCACCAGGAACTTTTTTTGTGGTGAAGAAAGAACAGCAAAGCTCTTTTTTGGGTCCAGACGGTGAAATTGCTACTCTTTTTTAGAGGAATGTGGAGGAGCATTGAAGGTGGGAAGGTGACAGACTGGCCTTCAAGATATGATGTTACCACTTTCGTCAGTAAAAATGCCATAGTACAAAGCACCAGTTTGTCAGGAAAAACTGATAGGAAAGGAGGCTTGGATGAAAAAGCCTGCAGCTCACTCATCCTCCTAGCCGATAAAATGGCTACAAGAAAGGCTTTTTAGATAGTGAGCAGCCTGTGGGGACAATTGTGCAAAGGTTTGAAAGGAGCAGTCATAAGAAATGTGAGAACCAAACTAAGGTCCCAGTGAGGCATAATGAAAAGGTAAGATGGGAACATGTGTACAAGACCTTTGAGAAATCTATTTAACATCGGTGGTTTAAATAAGAAGGGTTGATCAGCCAGCGGCAAGAAGGCAGACAATGCAGAAAGATACCCTCTCATAGTGCCCAGGGCAGAGCCCTGCTGAGCAAGGATCAAAATAAAGAAGTAGCACAAGCATGACTTGAGCCCGGTCGTTCCTGATCTCCTGGTCACCCCCACGCTCCTGTGCCTGCTGCCGCTGCCGCAGCCCCAGCCTCCCGAGGGCCGCCGAGCCCACACCAGCTTTTCCCGCCGCCCCAGCCTCTCGAGGGCCGCCAAGCCGGCTCCAGCTTTTCCCGCCGCCCCAGCCCGTGGCCCCGCCCCCCCCCGACAGCCGATTGGCTCGCGCTCCCGCCTCCCCGCAGACCCTCCCGACCGGCTCCCTTCTTATGACGTCCCCAGAGCGACCGCGCAGCGGACGCGCGCAGCGGGAGCACAGATTGAGCGCCGAAGGTGCGCCAAAGGTAAGCCCGTCTACGCCCGTCCGCGCCTGGACCGCGCCCAGCGCCAGGACCCCTGGCCCCCGCAGACCCCAGCCCACCCGCCAGACGTACGACGCCGCCACCCTCAACGCCGGCCGAACCCCTGGATGCTACCGAGCCACCCCGAGACGCACCCACGGACCCTTCATCTGCCAGTCCTGCAAGTTCTCCTGCATCCGGACCTGCACTGCACCAGCGTCCACCAAGCAGAACACCAGCAGCAACCACCTGAAGTGCATCCTGATCAACACCCGCTCCGTCCACAGACACGCCGTTGAGCTCTGGAACCTGCTCGACACCACAGACCCAGACGTCGCCTTCCTCACGGAAACCTGGATGAACGCCTCCTCAGCGCCCGAAATCGCCATCGCCATCCCGGACGGCTACAAGATCATCCGGAGAGACCGCGTCAACCAGACAGGAGGAGGCATCGCCATCATTCACAGGAACACCATCCGCATCACGACCAACACCGACGACACCATCCCCCCCGCCGAACACCTGCACTTCCAGATCCACGTCAACCCCAAGACCACCCTCAGAGGCACCCTCATCTACAGACCCCCGGGACCACGCACACAATTCAGCGAGGACATCGCCGACTTCATCAGCCCGCTCGCCCTCCCCTCAGCCGACTACATCCTCCTCGGGGACCTCAACTTCCACCTGGAGAACAACGACGACCGCAACACCACCACCCTGCTGGAAAACCTCGCTAACCTGGGACTCAAGCAGCTGGTGACCACCCCCACCCACCTCGCCGGACACACACTCGACGCCGTCTTCTCATCCAGCAAAGACATCGCCTTCAGCCACGCCACAGGACTCCACTGGACGGACCACAGCTGCGTCCACTTCACCTTCAGAAGAACGACGATCCACCACCACCAGCAACAGGTTGCCCGAAGAAGCTGGAACAAGATCACAGCCGACCAGCTCGCCGCTTCCCTGAGTCAGCACCCTCCCGCCAGCTCAGCGAACCCCAGCCAGGCCGCCGACAACCTCACGAAGTGGATCAGCAACTGCGCGGACGAACTCGCCCCTCTGAGGACCCCGCCCAGCAGACCCGGCAGCAAGAAAGCCCCATGGTTCACCGACGAACTCAAGAGCTCCAAGAAGAACTGCCGAGCCCTCGAGAAAGTCTGGAGAAGGGAACCAACACCGGACAACATGACCACCCTCAAGCTTGCCACCCGGAAGCACCACCAACTGATCCGCGCCACCAAGAAAACTGCATTCAAGGACCGGCTGGACAACAACGCACACAACTGCAAGGAACTCTTCAACATCGTGAAAGAGCTCTCCAACCCCAACGCCGGAAACAACGACATCACCCCATCGCAAGACCTCTGCAACTCCCTCGCCTCCTACTTCCACAACAAGATCGCGGACATACACAACAGCTTCAGCATTCAACCATCGCACACAACGACCGCAGCAACGCCGCCCACCACCACCCTCCGCGCCTGGACTCCGATCAGCCCGATGACACCATCCGCATGATGAACTCCATCCACTCCGGATCTCCAACCGACCCCTGCCCTCACCACGTCTTCAACAAGGCCGACGCTGTCATCGCACCCCACCTGCGGGACATCATCAACACCTCCTTCGACACCGCCACCTTCCCGGAGAGCTGGAAGCACGCCGAACTCAGCGCTCTACTAAAGAAACCAACAGCGGACCCCACCGAACTCAAGAATTACCGCCCCATCTCGCTCCTCCCGTTTCCAGCCAAAGTCATCGAGAAGACCGTCAACAAACAGCTGGCCGCCTTCCTCGAGACGAATGGATCCCTCGACCCCTCACAGTCTGGCTTCCGAGCCAACCACAGCACCGAGACCGCCCTCATCGCTGCCACCGATGACATCCGAGCCCTGATGGACAACGGAGAAACAGCGGCCCTCATCCTCCTAGACCTCTCCGCAGCATTCGACACTGTCTGCCACCGCACCGTAGTGCAGCGCCTCAGCAACGTCGGAATTCAGGAGAAGGCACTGGAATGGATCGTCTCCTTCCTCGACGGAAGAACACAGAGTCCGTCTACCACCGTACAAGTCAGAGGCCACCGAAGTCATCTGCGGCGTCCCTCAAGGATCCTCGCTGAGCCCCACCCTCTTCAACGTCTACATGAGCCCCCTCGCGCCCATCGCACGCCAACACAACCTGAACATCATCTCCTACGCCGATGACACCCAGCTGATCCTCTCCCTGACCAACGACCCCGCCGCTGCCAGAGCCAACCTTCACGAAGGGATGAAAGATGTAGCCAAGTGGATGACGACCAGCCGCCTGAAACTGAACTCAGACAAGACGGAAGTCCTCATCCTGGGCTCCTCGCCCTCCGCCTGGGACGACTCCTGGTGGCCCCCCGCCCTGGGCACCGCACCCACACCGACAGACCACGCACGCAACCTGGGCTTCATCCTGGACTCCTCCCTCTCCATGACCAGACAAGTCAACGCCGTCTCCTCGTCATGCTTCAACATCCTGCGCATGCTACAGAAGATCTTCCGGTGGATCCCCATCGAGACCAGGAAGACGGTCACCCAGGCCCTCGTCACCAGCCGACTGGACTACGGCAACGCCCTCTACGCCGGAACCACCGCCAAGCTCCAGAAGAGACTCCAGCGGATCCAGAACGCCTCAGCCAGACTCATCCTCGACATCCCCCGACGCAGCCACATCTCCGGACATCTGAGAGACCTGCACTGGCTCCCCGTCAACAAGAGAATCACCTTCCGTCTCCTCACCCACGCACACAAAGCCCTACACGACCAAGGCCCGAGCTACCTCAACAACCGCATCAACTTCTACGCTCCCAAACGCCACCTCCGATCAGCCAGTCACGCCCTCGCCGCCGTCCCCCGCATCCGAAGAACGACAACAGGAGGAAGGTCCTTCTCCCACCTGGCCACCAAGACCTGGAACTCTCTCCCGACCGACCTGCGCCTGACCCAAGACCACCTCTCCTTCAGGAAGAAGCTCAAGACCTGGCTGTTCGAGCAGTAGCAGCACCCCCCCCCCCCCCCCAAGCGCCTTGAGACCCTCCGGGTAGGTAGTGCGCTCTATAAATGTCCTTGATTGATTGATTGATTGAGAACTCTGGGCAAGAGTGGTATGGGCACAAAGGTATAAATGAGGCCTGAGCTCCACTCAAGACGAAAAGCATCTCAGAGCGAAAGCCGCTTTGGAAACTCAAGTGTGTGAAACTGGTGACATTGTGCGTTCTCTGCAGAGGCGAACATATCTAACCAAGTGTAGGAAAGTAGGATCTGCTATTATGGTTACCCCCCACTTTTTGCCTAGTGTTATGCCATTTCTGACTAGGATCCTGCTAACCAGGACCCCAGCCTCAGTACTTCCTCCCCTAAATTGCACATGGTGAGTACTTAGGTACTCTCCAGATTGGCTACTGGTGTACCCTTCTAAGTCCCTAGTATACGGTACCAAGGTGCCCAGGGCCTAGGTACACCAGGGGTCTACCATGGGCTGATGCATGTATTATGCCATCAATGAGAGACCACTCAAATTGTTACAAACAGATACCATTGCAGCCTGTGTAAGCTGGTGCCAGCACCACTTACGACAGAAGTTTTCTTATAACTGAAGTCACTGCACTTAAAGCCTATAAGTCACCCCTCAGGCAGGCCTTTCACTCCTGAAGGCAGGGTGCTATAAGTGTGAGGGTGTTCCTGCATGAGTTGAGTACCCCTACAACCGTCAAGAGTCCATTATCCCAGTTTGTAAGTGCATCAGCCATTTAGAAATATAGAGTGGCCATGCGTCATTACGCGATGACCATCTCTGAACTGGCTGTAACAAACCCTGTCATGGTTGGGTTCAAACACGTTGGAATCATAACCCCATACCGTAAACAGTGTGGGAGTTTTGATTCCATGCACTGTAAAACTTCTCTGGGAGGGCCTCAGTGCTCCTGGTATCAGTCTTGCAGAACAGGACAGCAAGCTAAGGCTGCTTCCGACCAGAGAAATGTTTCTGCCCTCCTGCTGCTGAGCCAAGGGGAAGGCAGAACAATAGATATCCTGTTACAGGGAGGTGTGTCCACGTCCCAGAAAGGTTTAGTGTATTGGTTCAGAGTGGAGGCGCTAGTCAGCGCCAGTGACATTGCTTGAAGGGCGCCTCCTTGCTTACTCTATTTCAAACCAGTTCAGAGAGCCCTTGGCTCCTGCTCTGGGGAAAAACTGGACAAAGGACATGGGAGTATCCTTCTCACTGTCCAGCCCCTCCTCTGGGAGGGACTCCTGAATCGTCCCAACCCTTTCCGTCGTGTACTTAAGGGCTTACCTGGGGTGGGTTCCTAGATTCATCGTGGGACATGATTCAGATCCGAAACCACTTCATCTTCGACCATCTGGGCATTCTGGACTTTGTTGGACTTCACTTTGGACACCAAGACTGCAACTGGGAAGACCCCTGCTGCTCCTGGTTTCATCGTCCTGCAAGGCTGCTGCAAAGTCCATGACCATGCTCCATACAGGATTCTCCCAAGGCCTGTGGACATCCCAGACACCTAAAGGACTCTCCTTTGAAGTGAAGGAGTCGCTTCCCTGCATCTGCTGGCACTGCACCACAGATGACCCGTCTGCTAATCCTTGGCTCTCACGGACTCCGAAAGGCTCAGCAACACAGGCGGTGCTTCTGCAAGTTCCCCGAGGCTTGCCCTGTCTCCTCACTGAGTTTGAGGCCAGTATCCCTCGTCGAGACCTAACCCCTCTGCACCACGTCCACTTGCCGTTGACAAGGCTTGTTGGCTCTCTTCAACAGAGATCTTCAGGTTCCAAGAAGCTCCAGCCTCGAACATCTCCTGCAGCCAAGATAGTCGTTCTCATTGCATCCTTTGCACTATGGGCCTGCATCTTTGGTGAGCTGCTCGAGGTCCCCTTGCGACTCCTGTGCCTTGG
Source organism: Lissotriton helveticus (assembly GCF_964261635.1). Classification (NCBI taxonomy): domain Eukaryota; kingdom Metazoa; phylum Chordata; class Amphibia; order Caudata; family Salamandridae; genus Lissotriton; species Lissotriton helveticus. Next base: position 533,195,367 of record NC_136069.1, read on the forward strand.
GCCTGAGTGTCCTTCTTGACTCCAGTGGGCTGCCTTGATTGATCGGGCCTACTCCGACTCCCTTGCTCAAGGTGAGTCACTTGGACCTTGCTGGTCCGAAAACTGCACCATTTATGCCTACCACATTGTTTGCGGTTGCCAAGGCTTGTTGGCGCTCACTACGGACATCGATCCCTCAGCTCTCCACATCAGGTGTGGGCAGCTTGTAAACGGCTCCTGGTCTTCCTCAGCGTCACTTGATCCACACAGCTGCAGCTCTAAGGTCAACGCCAACTCTTCTGCATCTCCAGACATCAGTGGGCATTCTTCTTCCATGCCTCCTGGTCACTTCTGAGTGGCATAGACTCTAACCCCTCTGCTTGTAGGTACTTCTCATCTTGAATCCACCTTTGGGTTCTACCGGACACTTTCCCTTTCTTCGTCAGCGGCATCTTCCTGAAATCCTCCACAGGGTTTGACCGCGGTTTCCAACGTCACTTCGCACCTATGCACCTTGCTTCCCTGGTGTAGGTGTCCTGGTTTCTAGGGTATCCACGGGTGTGGTGACTCTCCAACCTTCGGTCTTCCACGGGGTTTCTTCAGGGTCCACTAGGAATTGTCCTTTAAAATTGCAACATGACTTACCCACTGGCTTCAATTATTTTATTTATTTATTTATTTGATTTATATAGCGCGTTATAACCCGGGGGTCTCTAAGCGCTTTGTCAGGATCCACACATACGAGTACAGAAGAGCAGCTGGTCATAAATTACAGACAACCCCACGCTTGCTGAAAAAGCACTGTTTTTAATTTCTTTCGGAAGGACATCAGATTGGTTTCCTTCCGCAGTTCCATTGGCAGTTTATTCCAAGAAGCAGGAAGAGTAGAGGAAACAGCGCGACCACCAACAATAGCCAGTCTGCAGCGTGGTTGAGTGAGGAGGGTAGCTTCTGCAGATCGTAACACCCTCCCTGGCCTGTAAGGAGTCAGACGAGATTTCAAATAGCTCGGCGCCCTACCATAAAGGGCTTTGTGCACAATGCACAACCCTTTAAACATCACCCTCTGCTTGACTGGCAGCCAGTGCAGTTCTTGCATGAGGGGGGATGCATGCGTGTTCCTCGGTTTTTTAAAAATAAGTCTTGCCGCGTCATTCATGACAACTTGCATCTTATTCAAAAGTTTTTGCGGCAGCCCTATGTACAGCGAGTTGCCGTAGTCTAGCCTGGCTAAAATTGTGGCAGAGACCGCATGCCTCAAAGTGGAAAAGGACAACAACGAGGAAACTTTCCTCAGTTGTCGAAGAAGGCCGACACAAGTACCCACCACAGCCACAACTTGTTTCTGCATGGACAGCTTCCCATCCACATGAATGCCCAGGCTCTTAACAACGGCCACCGGTTCCGGGGGTGACCCTAGTTCCCTTGGCCAAAATTGATCGTTCCATGGGTTGCCAGCGATGGTGATTGGCAACACCTCGGTCTTATCAGGGTTGATCTTTAAAGAGTTCAAGGACATCCAATTGGCTGTGTGCTTCAAGATGTTTTGCAATCTTGTGAAAGCATCCCGACCATCGTCCAGTTGGATGATGATCTGGGTGTCATCCGCGTAATTGTACACCTGGCAGTCCATTTGATTTAGCAGCCGAATCAAAGGCTGTAGATAGATATTAAATAAAAGGGGTGACAGAGCAGACCCTTGCGGCACTCCACAGGTGATCGATGTTGTGGTGGAAAGCAGGTCACCAAGCTGCACTCTCTGTGTCCTCCCTTGAAGGAAAGAGGAGAGCCAGACATGTGCTGTGCCCTGAATACCGAAGTCCCTCAACCGCGACAATAGTTGTATGTGACAAACGGTGCCAAATGCCGCGGAGAGGTCCAACAGCACCAGGGCACCTGGAGTTTTCTTATCTGCTCTGTTCCGCAATTCGTCCAAAATAGACAACATAACGAGCTCCGTGCTGTGATTCGCACGGAACCCAGCCTGATTCGGCTCAAGCAGGGCGTTTCTTTCCAAGTGCTCTGACAAAATGGTGAGTACATGTTGCTCCACCACCTTCGCTAGGAACGGTAGCTGAGAAATTGGCCTGAAATTCTTCAGACATTTCACGTCCGCCCCCGTTTTTTTTAACAGGGGGATCAACCGAGCCTCCTTAAAGGAGGACGGGACTTGTCCTGTCTGTAGGGATAAATTCAAAAGGCTCAACACGTCCTCTTCTATACCAGGTAGTGCCAATTTGAACACTTCTGGTGGGCACGGATCTGCCTGAGAGCCCGATTTGACCCTCCCCATAAGCGATGTCAGCCTCTCCTTCGTAATCAAGGGTAGGGCCGTTAATGGGTTAGTCACTGGCGTCCTAGCAGGCATAGCCTGTGACGGGCAGTCAATTCTGGGGGTCACAACAATTTCAGAGATAAGATCCTTAATCTTGTTAGTAAAGAAGTCTTGAAATTTTTGACAGTCCTCCTGCATGAACTCCGTAGTCTGCTCCTTGTTTTTTCTGAGTTCAGTGAGGACTCTGAAGATTTTTTTCTGGGGGTTCGTGGCCGTTACAATCCTCTCCTCGAAAAACTCGGCTTTCCTAGCTAGAATCGCCTTCTTGTAGCTGGTAAGTGCCTGTGTATACCGACTCCGGGAGTTGGAATTGTAATCCTTCCGCCAAGCTCTTTCCAGTTTCCGCAGCTCCCGTTTCTTCTCCCTAAGTGATTCATTATACCATGGGGCCCCGGAACCTCTGTCCACGAAGTTCATCCTACGGATTGGTGCCACACAATCCGTGGCCTTACTAAGTTTATCCAATAGTTCCTTGCAAAGGACGTCTGGATTCTCTTTCCGGTTGTCAGATAGTGGATAAGACCGGAGATAGTCCACCATTTTATCTCCATCAATATTTCTCCACTTTCTAACCGCCTTCCACCCCACCCTGGACTTCCTTTTTTGTTCATCCAGCAGAATTGCGCCCCTCACCAAATGGTGATCAGACCACGCGCAAGGCTGGGCAACTACCGAACCTTGAGCTGGAACTGTCATCTTAGAGAGCTTTCTAAGGCTGTCTAAGACCACTAAAATCACAATAAGGGTTGTCTGGATTAGTGCAGGGTGCTACACTTTACTTAAGTGAGCATCATATACTAAAGCCAGTCTCCTACACCGAGGCTCTCCCCACTTTTGAAAGAGATCTTGTGTCATCTCCGGGGGGATATGCCATTCGTGATCAGTTAAGAATCAATGGCCAAGTTCACCCGCTTTGGCATTGAGGGAACCTGCCAGGTTTTGTATCATCATGCGAACAAATTTAACCAAAGCTCTTCCCACTGCTGAAAGAAACCATGCGCCATCTCCAGGTGGAGATGCCATTCGAGATCCGATAGGCATCCATGGCTGAGTTTGTCCACCATGGTGTGCAGGGAACCTGCCAGGAGTTAAACCATCAGGGATACGCCCTGCAGTTCCAGCCATGTCCATAGACGCAGAGCTTCTTCACAGAGGATCCATGACCCCACCGCACCCTGTTTGCTGTAGTACCACATTGCGGGGGAGCTGTCCATGAACACCTGGCTTTCAATGCCAATTAGATCGCACAGAGCTCCAGCATGTTGATGTGGGGTCTGGATTCCACCGGAGACCAGAGTCCTCTGATCTTCACCTCTACCAGGTGGTCAGCCCATCCTACAGCGGTCACTACTGTGCTATCTGGTTGGGGAAGGGAGAGGGGTCTGCTTGTGACCCAATCGTGGTTCGTTAGCCACCACTGCAGGTTCTTTGCAGTTCCCTCTGAGATCTGGAAGATGTCGTTGAGATTCCATTGATGCTGCTCCCACCGGAACGTCAGGTCCCACTGCAGACCCTCATATTCCATCTCGCACGTGTCGCTAGCAGGATGCAGGTGGCCATGTGGCCCAGCAGCCTCAGAGTCAGTCTCACCGAAATTAAGGATAGAGACTAAAACATCAGTATCATAGCCTGAATATCCTTGATTTGTCGCTCTGGAGGATAAGCCTAAACCTGCACATTGTCCCGAACAGCCCAGATGAAAGGGAGTGTCTAAGAGGGAGTCAGGTGTGACTTCAGCATGTTGATAGTGAACCCCAGTGAATGCAGGATGCCTGCTGTTGCCTGGAGTTAAGAAACAACAGTCTGGGGCAAGGCCAACTTCAGCAGCTAGTCATCGAGATAGGGAAAGACTGGCATCCCTGTTCTGCGCAGATGAGCATCGACCACCACCACCACCTTGGTGAACACCGAAGGAGTGGTGGGAGGGCCAAAAGTGAGCACGGTGAACTGAAAATGCTTGTGACCAACTGTAAACCCCAAATAACGCCATGGGGCAAGCAGGACAATAATGTGAAAATAGGCATCCTACAAGTCCAACGCTACCATCCAGTCTCCTGAGTTCAGGGCAGACAGGACCTGAGCCAATGTAAGCATCTTGAATTTCTCCTTTTTGATAAAGTAGATGAGGGCTTGAAGATCTAGGATAGAATTAAGGCCCTTGTCCTTTTTTAGGGACCAGAAAGTAGTGGCAATGCCAACCAGAGCCACTGGAACCCTCTTCTCTATGGCTCCCTTGGCCAAGACAGCCATGACTTCCCCCTAGAGCAGGGACAGATAATCCTCCATGTGTCAGTCTTTAGATGTAGGCATGAAGGGGGTTATTTTTGAAGGACATGGAGTAGCCCCTTTGCACAATCTGCAGAACCAACCTGTCCGATGTTAAGGACTGCCAGTGGTGGAGGTGAAGGCATATCCTGCAGCCAACTGGATGCCCATGATCTAAAAGGGCGGGATTAGGAAGGTTTGAAGTCTGCAGCAGCAGGGGTGGGGTGGTAGCTGGATCAGACCACTAGCTATATGACCGCCAAGGCAAAATGCTGGCACAAACCGTGCCCTAATCCATGTAGAGGTTTGGTAGCTTGTGGAACATGGTGGCTGGGATATGGTTGGCATAGATAAAAACTCAGTATGTGTGTACAAATGGAGTGAATGGGAGACTGGGGATGATGTCGGGCAGCCGAGAGGCCCAAAGACCTGGTTGTAGCTTGCAAGTCCTTAAAGCGCTCCAGTGCTGAATATGCATGGTCTCCGTAGAGACTGGTGCCTGTCCATGAGGGAAGCATGGACATCCCCTGAAAAGCCAGATGTTCCCACCCAGGCGTGGCATTTGAGGGCCACCACAGATGAAACCACTTTGCCCAGCGAGTCAGTCGTGTCCAAGCCACAGCGCATAGTGAACTTTGCTGCGTCTCCCCTGTCTAACTGCTTGGGAGAGAATGGCCTCCGGGAGCTGTGGCAGCACTTGCACAACCGTTTCCAACAACGTGTGAAAATAACAGCCCAAAAAGCATGCAGTGTTCACCAGTCGCGGCCAGCATTATTCGCGGGTGGGGGGTCGCGCAGGGAGGGAGTCGTGCGGGGGGGGGGGTTAATTTTACACAAATGTTTTTAAAAATGTAACTTACCTTCGTGGGCCGCCTGCTTCCCTCTCCTAAGCCAATCACAACACTGCAATGGCAGCATTGTGATTGGCTGGTACACCGACCGCACAGGTGTCTATGGGGCAGCCGTTTTCTCCATGCAGGCGGTATGCAGCCTACATGGAGAAAACGGAAAGTGTGCATGACTGGTTTGGTTGGCCCTGGGTCCGACCAAACAGTCAGCGCCCACAACAGTGGGCAAGCCACTCCTCCCCTGCCTGGTGCAAGACCGCCCACCCGCCACCCCCAACCAAACCCTTCTGCTTTCTCGCAGTGCGAGAAGCAGAAACATAAAATGGTATTCATAATGCCATTTTATGTTTCTGCTTCTTGCACTGTGAGAAAGCAGTGGGGTGACGCTTCTCCGCCCACGTGGAGGAGCCGCCCCAGTGGTCACTGACCACAATGCGAGGCTGGCAGAAAAAAAAGAATTCTTTCCTAAGCTGGACAGCCTCTTGGATTCCCTGTCTGGGGGACTGCTATGGGAGGTGTAGACTTGGACCACCAAGCTCACCTGGGTAGGATGTTGTGTGAGGAAATTTAGGTCCTCCGGAGTGGGCAATCATTTTATTCAAAGGAGCCACTGTAATGGACTAGGCCCCAAGAAGGACGTAGGTGAGAGCTTCGTTGAACAGGAGTAGGGGTTCAGAAGAGGAGACTCCGGGTTGCAATACCTCTGTCAAGATGTTAGTCTTGACTGTCACGGAGGGAAACTGTAGGTCGAAGACCTCATCTGCCATCTGCACCCCAATTGCATATGTAGCTCCCTCCTCCGAGCCATGGTGGGGGACGGGACACGGGGGAGAGCCTGCTAGTATATGGAGACTTGTCCAGTTTACTGGCTTCATCCACTCCCTATAAAGTTCATACTGTTTTTTTAAAGGGTTCAGTAGCCCAGCTCTTTCCTCCCCAAGGGCTAACCCTGCAGAATAGGGTTCAGGCGCCGACCTACAACGCAGGGGTTCTGACTGTGCCAGAATCTGTGTTGGTCAAATCAGCTGCAGCTCGTTGTGGATTAAAATGGGTCTGGAGCCGGCAGCATTGAGAGCATCGTAGCTGGGGCAGCTGAAGGTTGCAATGGCATGAGCGGCGCCAGTCCGGATCCATGAGGGCTCATTGAAGCCGGGGCCAGAGCCACAAGTTAGGAACTGGATGGGGCCCCCCTTTGATGCCACAAGGCCCAAAGGCGCACCAGAGAGGTCAGGCTGCTAAAAAATCAGGTGCACGGCCTAATAAAATTCCTTAATTTGAGTGGGGGTTGCTCTGACTCCCGGAAAATTGGGGAGCTGTGGAGTCGGCCTCGAACGTCGATGTATCGGCCTCGAACGTCGATGTACCGGCCTCGAACGTCGATGTACCTTCCTCGCGTCAGCTGACAGACGAGGAGAAGTCGAGGCACACTAACTTCTTGTGCCCCTTACCCAGGCTGCTTAGACTATCTGGAGTGGAACAAAGAGGACTTTGGACTCCTTTAACAGTCCAGAGACCTTCATCTCGAGCAGGACCGCAACTTTTGTGGAGTCCCATGCTGGGCTGCTAGCAGCTTCAGTACCGCTCCCTCAAAGCCTTCAAAGCCATGGCCCAGCAGTTGGAGCACCACTCAGAGTTGCGGTTGTGCTCCAAACACCACAAACACACGAGGTGCAGGTCCCTCACCGACATGGCGCGGTGACAGCCGACGCAGGGTTTAAAACCTGTCTTCTTCGATTACATCCTTGACAAACCAGAAGGATATCTCAAAAAAGAATGACAAAGCATTGTAAAAATCCTGTCAAAAACTGATAGAGGCGTAGTTCTTCTCTCGGATCAGAGCTGAGTGGCATGGAAAGAAAAGAAGTGACATCAGCGAGCAGAGGTGGAACCTATAGAGGTGACGCTTATGTCACTTCTGGCGTGTAAGACGCCATGATGGGCGTACTGACGCCACCTACTGCCGTGCAGGGTACTGGTCCTGAAATAACTTCCGGATCCAGTCAGATGCCTCGGGAAATTCTTAGGTAAGAAGAACAAGTTACTTACCTTCGGTAACGCTTTTTCTGGTGGATACAGTATCTGCCTGTGGATTCCTCACCTTGTGAATATCCGCCTGCGTCAGCAACGTTCGTAAAAATTCTTTTGCAGCATGCCGGCGTGGACGACGTCATAGGGGCACGGCATCACGCGCGACTCCGACTGACGTCACTGACTCCTTATTAGGCCTACGTCGGCGTGATGACATCAGTTCCGCCCTTTTTTCCGTGCCTTCGAGGCACCCGGACAGACCAATGACAATAGATATATACATATACAATGTACATAGTACAAAATATTCAAGATAACACACACAGTGTGAAGATAAATCATGAGAACACAATATATAAAAACAAATGTATATATATATATATATATATATATTCCGCTCCAAAGTCCACCATAAGGCAATATATGCACACTTCGTGACGGGTGCAGCTCAGTATGGAGGTGGTTCCATACAAAAAATATACGCTCCTGTTCCTCAAAGAAAAACACTGCACACACGTGGCCCCTTCAAAGACGTTTTAATCGCAAGGACGCGTTTCGGCGTTCTGCCTTCCTCTGCTTGCTTTCAAAACAGCACAGCCTGTCGTGATGACCTTTAACAGGTAGATGTCTTTCAATTGGATACAGCTGCCTGTATCCCACGGCACTGGGTTCCATTTTGCACAAGAATGACATACTTAAAGCACTACGAAGGTATTATGTATGCTGATGCCCAATGGAGCACCTTAGAATTTGGGACAAAATGATTTAAGGTAAATCTCTAGTAGCCCAACTAACGGTGCATTACCTTCCTGGTCGAGTCTGTTTGAGAGGGTATTATGGGGTTACTTAAAAAACAAAATAGGGTCAGACTTGAGAGAAAGTAAAGAGACGTGGATACGTTCTGGGTAACACTTAACGCTGATCAGCTTCTTTCAATTGGAATATATTTCAGAAAGTGGTTTCAATTTCCTTCAATATATGCATTCGTCAATGTTGATGTGAGAAGGATGGGCAGCAAAAGTGGTGAGGAGGTTGAATGTACTTCTTAATGATGGATACTTTTATTATCTTTACAACACAAATTTTTGACACTACGTTTCTTCCATTAATTAGGCACTCCTGTGTGATCTTTGTTGACTTCTTTACTCAGTTCTCTTACAGCGCATCGACTTAGCTAAAAGAGGGGTCACACGGAGGCCTCAAAGTTAAAATTAAGCAGCGATAAGTAAAAGTACTTTCTCCAGTACTAGAAAAGAACAGAAACTGTCACCACTCAGTGGATGGTAAATGGAGGAGAAAGGGGGTTGAATAATGCACTCTTCGTGAAAAAAGAGAAAAGAAAAAAAGCTGCACTTGCAAACCTGTTTGCCCCTCGAAGTTTCCTCTTCCCAGGACTGCTAATGTGATTCCTGGCGGTATCACACTTTAAGATGAGGACTTATTGGCAGTCATCAAGAGTTTCCTCCCACTGCAAAACCCATGAGCACTACATCCCAATATTATCCGCCTTACTGTTGAAATTCATTATTTCCTTCCATCTTTTTCTTTTTGTCACCCAACTTCCCCAGGCATCTTTAAATGTACTGAAAAGTGCATTATTACACAATAACATTCAAACATATTACAGAATACCTTCCCAAAATGATTTTAGACAAAAAATATAATTTGATTTTAAAAACATTTCAAAAATATTGTAGGCGTTCTTTTTCGCACTGCTATACATAATGCAGTTCACTTAATTTACTGATTCCAAAGTAGCAGAAGGAAATGCACCTACTTGTGTGACAACATGCAATACATTTTAATTTCAAAATGAAACCTTTTCTAGAATAAACTGAAAAGGCTTTTAGCATGCAGTGTGTAATCCATTAACAGAGTGACATACAGATAAATACAATTCGTGTTTTACTAAAACAAACAGCTTAGAAATACATAAGAGCGATATGGATTCAACATAAAAACAAAATGGCCTCCAACTTGATGAGAGGGTTTTTGTTTTTTTTAATCGAAGCTCGTGAAATCATCTGCAGTAATCTGTCAAGTAAGCCGGGCAGCATTCTGCTACGTATGGACGCTAATTTTGCATTCATAAATAAATGATCGCGTGGATTGCATATCCAGTGCTACCCAACTAATCTATCCAATTTTAAACTTAGGGTTTTATTAGATCGATGCATATGACAATTTCATTCTGCATTAATCGCGCTGCCTATTAATTATTAAATGGATAATATTTAAAACGAGAAGCAGGTTTAAGGCAGTGTAATTTTCTCTTAACGTGTAATTACTGTATGGCTAGAAGAACAAAAAATGTTATGTAGCAATTACATCATTTTTCTTGGTAACAACCTCTTCCCCGTATTACAACTTCAGTAAATGTTTTATAAGTTCAAGCCTTGTTAGTAGCAAACGGTTTCCTTAAAATGTTTACTAAAATGCAGTAATTGTAAAATTAATGTTGCTACCTTCATCTACCCTTAAAGCACATACAACTCTAAGTACAGATAAAAGCTGCTGAATAAACAAAAGGTTCATCAGAATTTAACTGCACATTTAGGGTGTCACTACATTATTATGATTAGCTTGAAAACTTCACCACAGGGTTAGTTTGTGTTTCTTCTCTTACATAAGACAGTAATTACCAAATTTGGAACGTATTAATGTTTGGGCACTTACATTTTTCACTGTAAGAAACAAATTACTTACCTGTACACTGTGGTTCTACAGTATTGATATCTTTCCTAGATTCACATGCTTGAATCTTCCCCGTCGTCATGGTAGGAGCCCCACAGTATTGAAAACAAGCAGTGCCATTTAAGTACAGTCAAAGACATACAGAAAGCAAGTGACATTGGTCAGCGGGGGGCGTGGCTTAGCAGCATGCCAAGCTAGACGCAGGGCTTGAGAGCTCCCGGCCGTCTAAACCTAAATCCGCCGTAAATTACATGCCACAAACTCGAAAATTGCTGTGGTGAGCTCCGGAAGGGACGCTGCAGCTTCGACTCTGCTGCGAGAGTCGGCGAACGGGCGGAGAGCCTGCATTCTTGTAAATTCCTGGTCGGTAGAAGGTAGAGGAGGCGAACCAAGATGGCGGCCCGGGCTCGGCGCTAGCCTCGACCGGACACCGGGAGCGGAACGCGGCTGTCGGGAGGTGATTGCGACAAGACGCGGAACAGGAGAGGAGTGTGCCGCGGCCGGATTACCCACACGCATTGATCCGGAGAGCAGCTGTCGGCGGAGACGGGGGCGGCGAGGTGCCCGGAAGGATCCACCGGGGGTCTCCAACGCACAGCATAGCGGACTCCAGCGGGAGCCCGAGACCCTCGCGGCGGCGACCCACGGCCACCCCCAGGTAGGAAGAGAGGGTCACCCCCCCCGCACCCCCCTCCCCACACCGCGCTTGCATCCTCCTTCCCCAATATGGCGGCCTGACTGGCGGTTGGGGGTCCGGGATTGCCGGGGGCAGAGGGACCTACCTGGGACTGGAGCACGGGATCCGGGGAAGCATCCCGAACGCCGGCGGAAGATCTGACACCGCGGGGAGCGGCCTCACGCAAACCGGCACATACGGGGATTACCTTTACCAAGATGGCGCCCAGCTGACGTGGCCCTGCACCTACCTACTGCCAGTCCGAGAGACGACTTCAGCGGGAACACGGAGGAGAGGCGGAGGGAAACAGACGGAGGTGAGGGCGACATCTGGGGACCATCGGTGCCGGCCAAAGAGAAGCAACACCAGCACACACAGGAGATCGCCGGAGTGCCGGCTCTGGGCTGTGCTGTGGGGGCTACCGGACCAGAGGCCCACTGAGCCCCCTCCTGACCAGGGTGATACCAGATTGCTGGAGGGGAAGCCTCCACGTCGCCCCATCCGCGGGGGACTCCTCACTCTTGGCCACCGGCCAACCCACTAATATCCGCGTGTGCATTGAAACAGCGCGAAACCCTGCGCTAGGACGCCCGGCTACCGCCTAAATATTGTGTGGACCTACGGATTCTGCCTGTGGGGGCTCCTACGCCAAACCTGCCTCATCCTGCCATCCTGCCTCCTCCTTTAACGGTAGACCCTCGCTTCACACCGTGACACAGCAGAGGCAAGTATCTGTCAGCCCACAGAGTGGAGGACATTTACCAGACAGGAAACAGACACGCATGTCGATATTCCGGGCAGCGGAGTGGGACTTGGACACTGATATCAGTAATCACTAGATACAAGCGGAATATATCCATCTGTCAGTGAGGGGAGGAAGGGAGGTAGCCCTCATCGACACCGGAGGCGTACACCATATCGGTGGGTGACCATGGGAAGAACAATCCGGCTCCCAAATCCCTGAAACAAGGCCCAATGGACAACTTCGCGACCTCCCGCCCAGGGAAGGAACACCCCAGCGCACCACCAGAGGGCTTACCAGACACGGATAGGCTTCTGGCAGCCATTCAAGCCTCAATATCCGACATCCAAGAATCGAGAGCGGCACTGGAAGTTAAAATAGGCGAGGTGGGGTCGGAGGTCACCCTCCTCCGACAGGACTTCAGGAACCTCTCGGCACGGGTCACGGAAAATGAGACACGCCTTGGAGAAGCAGAGAGTTCCATTACCACGCTCCGCAAAGACATGGCAGAACTTCAAGCATCTCATAGACAACTCCTCTGGAAGGTGGACGATGCAGAAAATAGGGCACGCCGCAATAACCTCCGCTTCGTGGGTTTTAGAGAAGAAATTGAGGGGAAAGATATGGCGGCCTTCCTCCACACATGGTTGACCTCGACCTTCCATACGGCACGCTTCTCGACGTGCTTCATAATCGAAAGAGCCCATAGGGCCCTGCTGGCGAAGCCACCGGAGGGTGCACGACCCAGGCCAGTAATAGCACGTTTCCTGAACTTTGCAGATCGCGATCTAATTCTCCGTGAGGCCAGAAAACTGGGGGAGATCCGGCTGGAGAACACCAACGTCATGATTTTCCCGGATTATAGCCAGGAAGTCCAGAAACAGCGACGCCCTTTTGACCAGGTGAAAGCAAAACTGAGAACACTGAATATCACCTACATGCTGCTGTTCCCAGCGAAACTTAAGGTTATCTACAAGGACAGGTCACTCTTCTTTACGCACCCGGAAGACGCTTGGCAGTGGCTGGAAGAGAGGCCTGTCCTTAACAGCAGAGAGACGGCAGGACGCGAGGAATTAGACAGGTCATTGAGAGAGAAAGTCAGCTGTGGGCTCCCGAAGCCACAACGGCGGATATCGAGGAGACTCCATTCCAGCGCGACTGGGACTCCTTATCAGGCACGCTTACCCGCGGGGGCCAGGAGAGGCCGATCAGAATCGCCAGGAGGGTCCTCCACGGCGGGCGTGAGACGACAAATCCCACGCCATTCGGCCCTCTGGGAAGGAGAAGATGACGATCGAACAGGCGATGGGAACTCGGTACAGGGGGAAGTAGACCCTGGTGAGGAGAGAGACTCGATGCATCCGCTGGAGAAGGAAATCCACCACCTGGAACTAGACTCATCCGGCAAACAGAGCGGGACCGACACCGCCATGCAAGACTCACACTCCTGAACAATGCAGAGTGGCTAACTGAAGAAGACGGCCGGGAGACACGAGGAGACGCAAGTTCCCAGTCCTCCCTTGTGTTGGTTGTCATTCCCCAGTTCAGTGTTTATGCTTTCCTTCATAGACTTGGTTGAGACACTGGGCTAGATAGACACTGAACCAGGCGCTCTCACTGCCTTTCGAGTTGGAGGGAAAGGCAAGGTTTTAGTTGAGTTAAGGGGTGGGAAGGGGTGGGCGACAGACCGTCTCCCGCTGAAAGCTCGGTCCTCTATGGGGGTGAGTCTGGACGGGGAGGGTGGTGGGGAGGGGGGGGGGTCCAGGGGGGACCAGAGTTCTCTTGAGTTGGGGAGGGGGGGATGTTGTGAAACAGCGACTGCATGCTAATACGCTCCTTACACCACACCACTACGAGTGTCATCCGGGGAACTACGGAAGAAACGCACAATGGCAGACCCACTAGATCACAACCACACCGGTGACCCTGGCGTCACTATACTCTCATGGAATGTGAATGGCCTTGGGTCAAAGATTAAAAGGGGTCTGGTGAATACATATCTTAGGAGGCTAGCGCCTGACATAATATTACTTCAGGAGACGCATCTCAGAGGCACTCAATGCGCTTTTATAGCGAGAGGTAGACACGTGGTGCTGGCGCACGCAGGTTACACGGCAGACTCCAGGGGGGAGGCAGTCCTAGTTAAAAAATCCACACCGTTTGAAGTAGCCCGCACATGGTTGGACCCGCAGGGGACATATGCAGGAGTGCAGGGAACATGGAAGAGGCGCAGATACACAATTGTTTCGGTTTACGCCCCGCCAAAACTGCAGGCACGCACCCTCACTGCGGTCACGGCTATCCTTCTGGACACTGCAGACACGATTCAGATAGTGGGGGGGGACTTTAACGATGTAATGTGTACCACTAGAGATAGATCGGGATCCCCACATACGGCAGGACAGGGTACAGCACTGGCTAGACAGATGAACACTTTGGGCCTCACTGATGTGTGGAGATGGCTCCACCCGACACAGAAGGCCTACTCCTTTTATTCCGGGGCTCACAAGGTATTTTCCAGGCTAGATTACCTATTTACCTCCAGGCAAGACATCACGGTCACTGACATAGCGGAATATAAAGCATGGGGAATTTCGGACCACTCCCCCCTATATGTACACCTGGGAAGAGAGAGAAGGGTAAAGACTAGGGAATGGCGCCTCGCAACATGGGATCTGCAAACACCAGATATACTAAAGGGAATCAGAGCAGACATAAAGGTCTATATGGCTGAGAATGAGGGCTCAGTAGAATCGGGGATCACGCTCTGGGAAGCATTGAAACCGGTCCTTAGAGATCGTGTAAATTGCAGATTGGGAACTGCTAGGAGGGAATTACACCAGGCGGTTATGACAGAGGAGGCCACGATTTTAGACCTCGAGTCAGAATACCACCAGGGAAAGGAAGAAAAGACGCTTAGGAAGCTACTAGACACGCAGAGACACTATAGAGAACTGGTCACGGAGGAGGCACGAACACAAGCCCTGGCGACCATTCACCGCCTCTACGACGTGGGTGACAAATCGGGAAAAGTCCTGGCATGGCTGAGCAAGAGAGAAAGGGCTGCGCGATGGGTGGACAGGATTGACGGGGCAGGGCACAGGACGGCCTACACAGACGAGGATATAGCTGAGGCCTTTGCAACATATTACGAGGACTTCTATAGAGCTAGAGACTTGGGGAACGAGACGGATGCTAACCACTATCTAAGTGACATGGAGATTCCGCAACTGTCTCAAGAAGACGCTACGGCACTGGAGGCGGAGATCACGCTCGAAGAAATAGGAGAAGCAATAACGTCCCTGAAGCCGGGGAAGACGCCGGGACCCAACGGCTTCCCGGCGGAATTCTTCAAACGTACAGCGGACCTGCTGCAGCGACATATTAGTCAGTTATTTGCCGAGGCACGCCAAACGGCGAGTTTGCCGCCGGACTTGGCCATGGCCACAATTGTCCCTATCCATAAGGAAGGGAAACCTAGAGACAGGTGCGCCTCCTACCGCCCGATCTCTCTCCTTAATATGGAGACGAAGATTCTGGCTACGATACTGGCTAGACGCTTACGGGGGGTCATTTCTGATTTAGTACATGCAGATCAGTCCGGGTTTCTGCCGGACAGGGCGACCAAACTAAATCTCCGCCGCACCCATAACTGGCTACAGGAAGTCCGGGAGAGGAGCGAGCCACACTGGTTCCTCTCGTTGGACGCCGAGAAGGCCTTTGATGCGGTTCACTGGCCCTTCTTGTTTGAGACGTTGCAGAGGTTCGGCATTGGAACTAAGTTTCTGCAGTGGCTTCGACTCCTATACTCGGGCCCAAAGGCACGAGTGCGAGTAAATGGACGACTGTCGCGCGAATTCAGTATTTACAGGGGAACACGTCAAGGGTGCCCACTGTCCCCCCTGTTGTTCACCTTGACGATAGAAATACTAGCGATCCGGATCCGACAGAATCAAGGGATCAGGGGGTTTGCCTGGGGGACTCCGGAGTCAACCCAGGAAAAAATCTCACTGTATGCGGACGACGTTCTGCTGTTCGTGACGGACCCGGAGATCACGATCCCGGTCCTGTTCAAGGAGTTGGATGACTTCGGGGCGCGAGCTGGTCATACCATAAATTGGCACAAATCGATCCTGTATGACCCACACGGCCGAGAGCGGAGGGAGTGCCTGCCGGAGCTTCTCGTACACACCACTGAGGGATTCCAATATCTGGGGGTCTTCATAACACTAGACGAAACACTCTCCTTCACTAAAAATGTGGCACGCGTCGTGGCGAGTGCTAAACTAGACATGGACCGGTGGAAGCAGCTTCCGCTCACTATACTGGGACGAGCAGCACTATATAAGATGGTCCTGCTGCCAAAGTTCCTCTATGCACTCCAGAATGAATACTATCCCCTCCCGCCCGCAACCTTGTCAGCTATGCACGGGGAACTGCGAACATTCCTATGGTTGGGGAAACACCCAAGAGTGGCTTTAACCACACTGCAACGCCACCAGTACAGCGGTGGGATCTCCCTTCCCAACCTCGAGGCATACTATTGGGCAGAACATCTTGCCCCGATAAATGAATGGTTACACACAGCAATGGACCACCCCACGTACGCACTAGAACGCTCAAAATGGTCTCACACGAACCTTCCGTACTACCTATACGGTGGACCAGCTGGGAGGCATTTTTTACCGGCTACCAGAATCACGCTGGCGGCGTGGAACAGGGCAATTAAACGCATGGGATGGGACAAACGTCCCACCCGGCAAACCCCGCTATGCCACTGTAGGTGGCTGGGTGAGCTACACAAACTGACGGGCTTTAGACAATGGGACACCATCGGCATCTCGTCTATTGGGGACGTAATTGCCGGGGGAGAACTGAAAACATTCCGCGCCCTGCAGGAGGAATTTAACTTGCATGACACTCAGCGCTATAGGTATTCCCAGCTCAGGCACGCCTGGAGGGCGCAGAACATGGATCTGACAGACATCCCAGAATACGCCCCTTTAGAGGGCAGGCTGCTACAGGAGCATATTGGGAGGGGGGCGGTGTCCCTAACCTACAGGACACTGACCAACAATACATTAGGCACACTACAGGCCCTGCGGAATAGATGGGAGGCAGATGTAGGGGACATGGAAGACCTGGATTGGGAGCTGGTCCTCATGCACCCTCGCGAGGTGGCGATTAAGTCCAGACTCCGTCTCATTCAGCTGAAAGTGCTCCATAGAGTATACTACGATAGGGTACGACTGTTCAAAATGGGGAAGATCTTTGATATGTCATGCCTTAGGTGCCACCAGTCGGAGGGAACTTTCTACCACACACTTTGGGGCTGTGCAGTCATACAGAGGTACTGGGAGGATATATTTGCAGAACTGGAAGAGGTATTGGAAACCACTTTACCACGTGACCCCAAATTAGCACTGTTGGGGTTGACGATCGAAGTCGACTTGGCTCGCCCTCTGATCATATTTCTACTGCTGGCCCTGGTGGTGGCCAAGAGGGACATCGCTAAGTGCTGGGGTGCAGCCGAGCCACCAGAACTAGAGGAGTGGAGGAGAGGGCTCGACCTCTACATGGCGGCGGAGAGAGTGACATACAAGGCTAGAGGGTGTCCAAAGAAGTTCAGGAGGGTATGGACAAAGTGGAGGCTCTACCACGGACTAGAGTGAACTCACAAGAGTTCTAAAGGAGAGCACTGCTACACCTGGTGATAGATACCTGCACGAATTTGAAGGGGGAAGAGTCTGGGCCTGCTACACTATAACTAGGGGGTGCCCTGTGTTGGTTCGAGGAGACGCACTTCATTGAGAAGGGATGGAGGAATTATGGGGTGGGGGTGGGCGAGCAGGAGCTGTAGTTAAGGGGTTGTGTTTCTCACTGAGTTACAGTTATAACATGCCTTGGTTTGATTTGCATTAATCCGAGGGGTAGAGGGGGAGGGGGGGTACTCTTACATAGGCGAATGAAAAGTTGCGGTCTGTACGGATACTGGCTGAATGTTGAAGCCAGCCCGTGTCACTATCTTTTCTTAGATGATGTGCTTAGTACAACAATAAAAATGTATTGAAAAAAAAAAAAAGAAAGCAAGTGACATTGTTAACCAATAGATCCAAACTTCAAACAACCAGAGTGAAGACCCTGAACCACCCTTCCCCCGTAGAGCCACCATATCTCAGATTTCGAGCATGAGTGTAATAAAATATATATAAATTCATGAGGTATATAAGTGGTGTGCCCAAATGGGGAGGTGGGTGGGTTGCATGTGAATCTAAGTTCTCAATACTGGAGAACTAGATCGTACAGCTAAGCAATTTGTTTTTTCTCCAGTATTGCATTGTCCATACATTCACATTCTTAAATCGGAGTAGCTAGCAGCAAGTCAAGGAGAAATGAATGGGGGGGGGGGGGGGAAGAGTTCTTCAAAGAGGCATAAATGAAGTAAGACATGAACCACTGCAAAATAAACCAATGAGATAGAACCAAAGTAGATACAAGCAACAAATAATACATCATTATAAGAGACATGTCACAATGAAATAAACAGAAAGAATGATCTGTATTTTAATGAAAAGTTGACGTAAAACTGCCTGCCTAACGGCAGCATCTGCCTTCCATGCTGAATCCAAACAATAGTGTTTGGTGAAGGTATGGGCATTCAACCACGTTGCTGTCCTGCAGATGCCTGGAAGTGGTACTCCAGCAACCAAGGTTGTAGATGTAGCCATCTTTCTTGTTGAGTGTGCAACGACTTTGAAGGACAGCGGCCTTCCTGCTTTGTTGTGACAAAAGGCAATTGCTGTCGATACTGCTTCTTAAAGAGTGCATAGCCCTTCCTAGGAGATGCGACAGAGAGGAGAAGCAGATCTGATTTTCTGAACGCTTTTATTCTGTGAATAAAGTATTTAAAGCTAAATTTGACTTCCAGATAATGGAAAGCTCTCGCCGTGGTGGAAGAAGAGTTCTTTAAGTATGTTGACAAACTATAGGTTCATTCAAGTGGAAAGAAGTTGGAACCTTCGGGATGAACTTAGGGTTGATTTTCAACCTGTAGGAAAGTAGGATCTGCTTTGATGGTCACCCCCAATTTTTGCTGGTGTCATTATTTTTTTCTGACTAGTCTGACTGGGATCCTGCTAATAAGGACCCCAGACTCTCTGCTTCTTCGCTAAACTGGACATGGGGAGTACTCAGACACACTCCAGAATGGCTACTGGTGTACCCTGATAAGTCCCTGGTACATGGTACCGAGGGCCTAGGTACACCAGGGGTATCCCATGGACAGAAGCATGTATTATGCCACCCATGAGAGACCACTTAAATAGTGAATACAGGCCTGACATTGCCGCCTGTGTAAGCTGGTGCTAGCACCACTTACGACAGATATAAGTTTCCTTATATCTGAGGTCTCTGCATTTAAAACCAATAGGCCTTTGAATCCTGAAGGCAGGGTACTCAGTTCTAAGTGTGAGGGTGCCCCTGCATAAGCAGGACACCCCTACAACCTTTGGAGTCCATTCTCCTGGGTTGAAAGTGCATCAGCCATTAAGATACACAGTGGCCAAGCATCATTACGCGATGTCTCTAAACTGGCTGTAACAAACTCTGTCGTGTTTGGTATCATACACGCTGGAATCATACCCTACATTGTAAACGGTGTGGGAGGTATGATTCCATCCACTGTAATCCTCTCTTGGTAGGTCCTAAGTGCTCCCAGTACCAGTCTTCTAAAACCGGAGAGCAAACGATGGCTGTTGCTGACCAAAGGCACGTTTCTGCCCTCCTGCTGCTGAGCCAAGCTTGAGAAGAGGAAAGCAGACTTAGTGTATTGGGACAGGGAGGAGGCACTTGCCAGCGCCACTCAGACTGCTTGAATGGCACTTTGGTGCCCTCCTTGCCTACTCCAGCCCAAACCAGTTCAAGGAGCTGAATCGTTCCAACCCTTACCTTGGGGTACTAAAGGGCTTACCTGTGGGTGGGTCCCTAGATTCGTCCTGGGACAAGATTCAGATCACATACCACTACAACTTCGACCGTCTGGGCACTCTGGACCTCGCTGGACTTCGTGTTGGGAACCAAGACTACAACTGGGAAGACTCCTGCTACTGGTCTCGTCGTCCTGCAAGTCTGCTGCAACGTCTGTGCCTGTGCTCCATACATGTTCATCACAGGGCCTGTGGACACCCAAGGCACCCAAAGGAATCTCCCTTGGAGTAAAGGAGTCACTCCCCTGCATCTGCAGGCACCGAAACACAGCTGATAGGTCAGCTGATCCTGTGCTCCCATGGACTCTGGAAGGCGTAGCAACACAGGTGGTGGTTCTGCAACTCCCCCGAGGCCTGCACTGTTTTCAAACTGAGTTTTACGCCAGTTTCCCTTGTTGGAACGGCTGAAAGAGAACCCCTGTGCACCGTGTCGACTTGTCATTGCCAAGGCTTGTTGACTACTTCCTCCAGAGATCTTCAGGCTCCAATAAACTCCTACCTCAAGCATCTCCTACAGCCAAGATCTTTGCCTGCATCACATCCTCTGCACCGTGGGCCTTCATCTTTTGGTGAGCTGCTCGAGGTCCTCTTGCGACGTGTGCCTTCGGCCTGTGGGTCCTCTCGAGAGTCCTGTTTGGCTCCGGTGGGCTCCCGTGCTTGCTCAGGGCCTTCTCTGTCTTACCTGCTCATGGTGAGTCATTTGGACCTTGCTAGTCCTGACGCTGCACCTTTTTCTTCACCAATGTTGGTTGCCATTGCCAAGGTTTGTTGGTGCCCCGGCTCTTGACATCCGCCATGGGACAGCTCGTGCACTGCTCCTGGTCCTCCTCTGCGTCGCCTAGTCCGTAAAGCTGCAACTTCAAGGGGACCTGCAACTCTCTTGCATCTCCAACATCGGTGGGCATTCATCTTCTGTGAGTCCTGGTCACTCCTGAGGGGCATAGACTCTACCCCCTCTGCTTGCAGGTACCTCTCACCTTGAATCTACCTTTGGGTTTCACCAGACACTTTCACCTTCTTCGTCAGCTGCATCTTTTCCTAAGTCCTCCTTTGTAGTCTACGGCATTTTCCAACGACAATTCCCACCTATGCACCCGGCTTCCTGTGTGTAGGTATCCTGGTTCCTGGGGAACCCACGGGTGGGATGACTCTCCAACCTTCCATCTTCCACGGGGTTTCTTAGGGGTCCACTGGGAAGGGTCCTTAATTAAAATTGCAACCCGACTTAACTATTGAGAAACATTGAGCATGCTGTTGCGTTCCCACTCTGCACACGACCTCCATGGGGTTTCTAAATACTACCTTGGGTGGTACCTTGGGTCCTCTGCTCTTCTACGTCTTCTGGGTCCATTCTCGACTTAGGTCGTGGTTTGTTCTGCTATTTTAGTGTATGAGAAGGTCTTCTCCTGGAGGCCACTGGGTATTCTGTGTGTTTACATATTCTAGTGACAAAGTATTATGTGTATTGTGTTGTATCTCCAGGTAAGAAAAAATACATTGTTAGTGAGTGTTAATATTGAAAACATTTGTATAACTACGCTGTGTGGTTCTTTTTCACTTAACTCATACCATAAGATTAAGTACTGGTACAAAAGCTGCTTTACACTCCCTCTGGACTAAGCCTGAAGGCTGCTCTCTGCAGCTACCCCTTAGAGAGCTTTCAAAGGTTGTTCAAGACCAATAAAATCGTCATAAGAGTTGTCTGGATTATTGCAGGGTGCTACACTTACATAAGTAATCACCATATACTAAGCCAGCCTCTCATACAACAATACCTTATCCTCAATGAATTGTAGAAAAGGCTCGGTGACCATAAAGGTTTCAATTCTGCTGACCCTTCTGGCTGATGTGAGGTCCAATAGAAGGGCCGTCCTCCATAAGACCTATTTCATACAGTATTTAGGCCTAAGAGCTCCGGATTGAATCCGGAGCAGGGGCCCCTCCGTGTACCTTGCAGGGGTCCCCCTCAACTTTTGTTACATCCCTGGGCAAAAAAGGCAGTTTAATGAGTTGAGAAAGAACCATATTCAGCAGCAAGGTTATTGCAGGAGGTTTTATTGGTGATAAAGTTCTAAAAAGGCCAGTCATTAATTTATTTACCAGTCTAGTGGACCATCGAGAGGTGTCACCAGTCATTTTCCGGAATCTGGAAATCGCTGCTAAATGCACTTTTATTGAAGAGTGCGCCATGTCTGAATTTGCCAAGTGAAGGAGATATGGCAACAGTTGCTCTAGAGAAGAGCAAAAAGGGTGTCAATAATTGTTAATGCACCAGCAACAGAATCTCTTCCATTTAGCAATATATGATTTATTTGTGGAAAAAGCTTGTGACTGTTCCAGGAAGGATTTGCATTTTGTCCGACTAGTTAGAGATCCAAACTCATGGTTATGAGGTGCCATATAGATAAAGTGACAAACTTTATTAAGAGGGTGCAATATCTGGCTGTTCATGGAAATCAGGTTCTCCATCGGTTGGAACTGGATGTGCGGACACAGCCATTAGGACAAGTTCCGTGTACCAAAACTGTCTCGGCCATGCGGGGGGCTATGAGAATGAGATGAGATGGCTCCCTCTTCATCTTCTGTATCACCCTGGGAATGAGAGGAAAGGGAGGAAACACATTCCTGTCAATTGTATCTGAAGAGTATTCCTACCCCAAACCCCCCCACCAGACCCTTTCTGAGGGAACCTGCTTGGAAACATTGATTTTTTTTGTTGAGTAGAGTTTCAAAAAGCTTAAGCTTTAGGGTACCACATTTTTTGAAGATTTGAGACAACTGTTTCTGACTTATATCCCATTTGTGGCATTGACTATTGACCTGCTGAAAGAGTCTGCCCATATGTTGGCGATGCCTGGGACATGTAGCGAGATGCTGTGTTTCAGTAACTACCTGAATATTTGCTGGGCTTGAGATGAGATATTTTATGATCTTGTTGCCTCTTGCTTGATGAGATAAAACATAGTGGTGGTATTGTTCGTTCTCACCAGAATACAGAAATTTCACATTCTGGGCAGAAACGATTGGAGTCCTAGGAATCCAGCCTTCAGTTCTAGAAGATTGATGTGCATTATTGCTTCTTGAAAATACAATTTTCGGAGAATTTTTGGCTCCCGGAGATGCGCTCCACAAACATCCAAGGAAGCAACCGTTGGCATGAAGCTTGTTCTTGCTGCCTCGAAAGAGAGCCATGGAGAGATATTGCACTTCTTTCCCCACAATGACAAAGCTTACTTCATTGTAGGGGTGATGTTGATGATATTTTATAACAAACCCTGAATCTGAATCCACTGAGCATCCAGCTGCTCCTGTAGTGGCCTCATGTGCAGGCGACCGTTTGGAATTATTGGGATGCACAAGGATAGCATCCCCAGTATTATTTTGAACATCCTCACTGAAGAGGACTTTCTTTTTAGAGGGCAAATAGACATTTCTTTTATCCTCTGAATCCTTCCTGTGGTTGAGTAAGCCTCTGGTACCAAGGTGTCTAGAACTGTCCCAAGGAATACAAACAATTGGGTTGATTGAGGGATGATTTTTTGTACTCAATTTGATCCCCAGAGAATTGAATAGCTGCCGACAAGCCAAGGTAGATGATTTTGCAGAGCGGAACGTGGATCCCTTGACCAACCAGGTGTCTAGGTAGGGTAATACCTGGTGACCATTTCTCCTTAAGAAAGCAGCTACTGGCGCCAAGCACTTCGTAAAGACCCTGGGAGCCGACCGAAGGCCAAATCGAACGAACTGGTAGAGGCATCATGCAACATCGGACCTCAGGAAAGGTCGATGTTTACTGTGAATGGGAAAGAGAAATATGCCTCGAAGAGATTGGGAGGCACAATGAAATCCTCTCTTTTGATATTAACAGAATTTCCTCCAGAGACAGGATTCTGAAGCCTTGCCTCATTACATACTTGTTCAGCTGTCCAAGATCAATGACCAGTCTCCATTTTCTGGACTTTTTCTTGATGAGGAAGAAGTTTGAATAGAAACCTTCACCCCACTGGCAGAAAGGAACTTCCTCTACAGCTCCCTTTAAGAGAAGCAAAGAAATCTCCGGCTTTAGGAGAGTGAGGTGTTGATGCGCTATCTTGGGAGGTATATGACGGGGAGGGCTTTTGAATAAACTCCAGGGTGTGACCTTGATGTATGATGTTAAACTCCCCTTTGTCTCTGGTGATGCTCTCCCAGCAGCTGTATAAGGTAGAGAGGTGGTTCAAAGGTTGACTTTGGTGGTGCGAGGTGACTAATGCTAGAGAAACGTAACTTCTTATTGTGTTTTGGGTTTCCCCCCAGTCAGAGGTCGTCTACATGCCAGCTGTCTCAAGTATGATGTGGAGGAGGGTCTGTATTGCTGTTGTTGCCCAGTGTACCGGGGTCGAAATCCTTGTTGTGCATACAGTTCATATCTGTAAGAATGGTATGAGGGGCTCTGTACGAATTACCCCATGACTTTTACTCCACGTAAGGATTGAAAGCGCCTCTGCGGCAGCGTTCCTAGAGTGCGCTGTGTCCATGTCAGTATTAATGGCTTGAAGGGTGTCATCCACATGTTTAACAAATAAGTTCTCCACATCAAAGGGCACATGTAAATCTTGTCTAGAAACTCAGGGCAGAATGAGGTGGCCTTTAACGATCCCTGTCGGCGCAAAAATGCCATGCCCGCTATCTGTCTAAAAGCGGTGGAGGATATTCCCATGGCCGTGTCAATCTTGAAAGACGTCTTGGCACCCTCTTGCAAGATTTCTCTTCCCTCCTCCTTTTTGTCCTCCGGAAGTTGTTCTATGAGAGATGCTAGATCGGAGCACATTTGGCGGTCAAATTGACCCAGAATTGCCAATGCATTTGATGCCCTGATGGAGGTGGTTGGCATTGCTGCAAAACGATTGTCAATGTTGTCCAACCTTTTGCCTTCATTATCTGGTGGTGCTGAACAAGGGGCAGAAGGATTTTTGGATCATCGCTGTGCCACCTGCATCCCCACCGAATCCTGTCACGATTCGGCCGATGAAGAGTCTGAAGCCTTGCATTTTTTTTGTCTTTTTGAGGAACCACAGCGGTGACTAAACCTGGGTTCTTCATCAATTTTAGGCCTACTTCCCAAATATAATTGACTATGGGGATAGATCTTACTGATTTTCTCTCCAAGTCCTTAAAATCATACAGAAAACATTCCTTTTATTTTACTGTGAGAGGCAGATCAAACCTCTTGGAAGCCCGTTCCAATAGCTCATCAAACCTCCCCCATGTCCTCAGGAGGAGAACTTGCTGATGATAGAGTGATGGTAAGAATGGGGCAACTAGGTCATCCCACTTCTGACCCAATGTATTTAGGTCCTGAAGATATTCACCTTCCTAATGCAGATCATCTGAATCACTCTCAATATAATCATCCCTGGTGGTGATGGTAGAAAGTACTGAGCTGGCCTCATGCTTGCGAACAGCTGTAGGACTCTTAGGCAAAGGTTCAGTGACAGGTGCCTCATCCACAGTGAGGGGTAGTGGGGCATGTGTTTCTGAAAGAGCTTGTAGTAATGGTTCAGCATGTGCATGAAATCGGTGACCAAAGAGATGGGCACTGCAATGGTATCTTCCCTTGAGCCTTGTGGTTCTTCATAGGGCTCTTATAAGGATAATGCTCTTGAAAAGAGTTATATCAATGGAACATAGGCTGCTTTCTAGGCGTGAATGAATAATTCCCTTCCAGGAAAGTAGAAGTGTTCTTGTTGGGATTGTCTTTATCATCTGTCTGCTGGTATTTTAACCTTAATTGAGAATGGCTATATGCTGGACCGAAAGGCCCCTCATATCCTGATTCCTTCATTTAAAGGAAATAGGCTGGTGGCAATGGAGAGACTCCGCCCAGAAGTTCTATGTGAGAGTCACCCCCACGTTAATGGCAATTAAGGGATGAGCGCTAGGGATTAGGATTCAATAAGGGTCCATATATTTTATGGCTTCCACTTTATATGCCCCAAATGAAAATCATGAACACTTCCTCATCAATATACTAAGACTAGTCTTAACCTCCCCCGATCAGGCCATATTAATAGGTGGCAACTTCAACTTGGTCATGGACTCAGACCTAGACCAATCGAGTCCGCGCACGACGCAGGCAAGGGCACTTTAGCCCTCCGGGCGGCAATGGCTGACAGGCAGCTCGCTTAGCGACATCTGGAGACTCCTACACCCCGCAACTAGAGACTATACTTTCTATTCAGCAGCTCACAAATACTATGCTCGCATTGACCACTTTCTTACAACCGCTGCCCTGACGGCCTGTGTTTGAGAAGTTGCTATCGAATGTCGCTCCCTGTCTGATCACGCCCCGATCACGCTAAAGCTGAACCTCGGTGGCTTCTCTTGCAGCCCCTCTCGTTGGCATCTGCGGGATGCCATTCTGCACTCCGAACATATGGTAAAATCGATTTGCTTGACCATTACAAACTATCTGAGCATTAATGATCTCAAGGGACTCTCCTTGCCTTGGTATGGGAGGCACTGAAACCAGTCACCCGTGGCAAATTAATAGCTATCTCTGCAGGAGAGAATAAGCTATGCGCCGAGAAGCAACAACAGATAGAGACGTCCGTAGCAGAGCTGGAGTCAATTCATAAGCGCACAGGTTCCCCTCAGGTATGGAGAGAGCTGGAAAAGCAGCGCCTGATCCTACGGCGACTTGAACTCAATGGGTAGAATACACCTTGTTGCGTCTCGGACATAAATCCTTTATCAGTGCTGATCGCTCAAGCCATATGTTAGCTCACAAACTACGCAATAAGGTAATAGCTGGGTCAGTCGCAATGATTCAGACTCCCACTGGGACGGAGGTGTGCTCAAACCCCGAGATGGCAGGTCTTCCAGGCTTTCTACAGCAGGTTCTACACGGGAGAGGACTCTCCCTCCGGAGGCATTGACTCTTATCTACAGGACAGAGCTAGCAGAGATCTAACCTGAGGTAGCCTATCAGCTGGATGACCCCATCCAAATCGATGAGGTGTTTCCAGCGACTGCGCGCCTTAAACTCTCTAAAACATCGGGCCCTGATGGCTTTGCCCCATTGTTATATAAGAAGATCTGTCAGAACCTAGCCCCCTTGCTGGCTCGGCTATTTAACTCCCTCCTTGATGCAGGGCACCTACCGGATTCGATGTGCGAGTCATCCATCTCTGTAATTCTAAAGCCTCACAGGGATCCCAAGGAATTTGGATTATACCGCCCCGTCTCTTTGCTCAACACGGACGTGGAAATATTCGCGAGCATTCTGGATACGAGCTTCAATCCCCCCATGTCAGGTCTGGTGGACCCATACCAAGTTGGGTTTATTCCATCGAGACAATGTGACGATAATCCAAAGCACCTCATTCTCCTCAGGACTTATCTGCCACTACCGGAAAGAGGCCCTTATACTGTCAGTCGACACGGAAAAAGCATTGACAGGGACCACTGACTGTTCTCATTCAGCACGCTCCGCCGGTTCAGATTTGGGGACAGGTTTATAGCCAAGAATCTTTGCATTTTCAATGCCACCAGAGCATCAATCAGGGTCAATGGGTTTTCTTCCAAGCCCCTTCCTATATGTCGGGGTCCACAACAGGGATGTCCACTTTCCCCACTAGTCTTTGCGCCCTATATGGAGCCGATGGCGCAAAGAATACGAGACAACCCACAGGTCAGGGGGATTCGTCTCGGGCTGAAACACACACGATCAGCATGTATGCAGATGATGTTGTCCTGTCCATGATCAACCCAAAGTGCTCACTCTCCGCATTAGTTGAGGAATTCTGAGGTTTTAGTGTTGTCTCTGGGTTCAAGGCCAACCCCTTGAAGTCTCAGATCGTGAACCTCTGTCACCCCATCCCAAACCGCAGCACTCTATTCACAATTCCCCTTCGTGTGGGCCGTGGACGTGATTTCCATACTTGAGTATCCTTTTGGCCCCCACGCCAGAAAGGAACTTGATGACCAATTATGGCTCCCTTTTAGAACAGACTACCAAGACACTTACTACCTGGTGCCGCGTGGGTCTCCTGTGGGCCGGGGGGCGGTGTTGCCCGGCTCCGCCCTGACTTCGTCCACAGACATGACATATATGCCCCTTCCCAGCTGACGTCAGTTTTCGTCAGAGAAACTTTCCGGCGTCAGAATGCCGAGCGATCACCCAGAAAACTGTGAGAATATGGGAACAGTGTGCAAAAACGTTGAAGAAAAATTAAGAAATCGACAGGTGAGACAGAGCAGTGCTCTGAAAAGCCACTCTGCAAGAGCGAAGCCTCAATCAACGTTAAAGGGAGACAAGGATGTGGAAAAACAGCCTGACAGAGAATAGAAAGTCCACATCGTGAAAATAAAACCGTGAAGGAGAACAGGTCCGGAACACTAGATTAAGAAGAGTTCACCACAAGACATCACCAAAAAGAGACATTGCAATCCCAATTAAAGATCCAAAATGTACATAGCCAATAGACCTGAAGGAAAAGGCCGCAGAGGTGGCAAAGACCATAAGGTAATATAGAAGGGGAAAGCAGGATGGTGGGAAAAACGTGAATAGATTTCACACCCTACAATCCAGGCCGAGGGCTGGAAGCAACACATGATCAATCAATCAATCAATCAATCAAAGCATTTGTATAGCGCACTACTCACCCGGAGGGTCTCAAGGCGCTTAGGGGGGGGGGGGTCCGCTACTGCTCGAGCAGCCAGGTCTTGAGCTGCTTCCTGAAGGCGAGGTGGTCCTGGTCAGGCGGAGGTGGGTCGGGATGGAGTTCCAAGTCTTGGCGGCGAGGTAGGAGAAGGATCTTCCCCCTGTGGTGGCTCTTCGGATGCGGGGGATGGCGGCGAGGGCGTGGCCGGTCGATCAAAGCTGGCGTTTGGGAGCGTAGAAGTTGAGGCGGCTGTTGAGGTATCCTGGGCCTTGGTTGTGCAGGGCTTTGTGTGCGTGGGTGAGGAGACGGAAGGTGATTCTCTTGTTGACCGGGAGCCAGTGCAGGTCTCTCAGGTGTCCGGAGATGTGGTTGCGACGGGGGATGTCCAGGATGAGTCGTGCTGAGGCGTTCTGGATACGCTGGAGTCTCTTCTGGAGTTTGGCGGTGGTTCCGGCGTAGAGGGAGTTGCCGTAGTCCAGTCGGCTGGTGACGAGGGCCTGGGTGACCGTCTTCCTGGTCTCGGTGGGGATCCACCTGAAGATCTTGCGTAGCATGCGTAGGATGTTGAAGCACGACGAGGAGACGGCGTTGACTTGTCTGGTCATGGAGAGGGAGGGGTCCAGGATGAAACCCAGGTTGCGTGCGTGGTCTGTTGATTTGGGTGCGCTGCCTAGGGCGGGGGGCCACCAGGAGTCGTCCCAGGCGGATGGTGAGGATCCCAGGATGAGGACTTCCGTCTTGTCCGAGTTCAGTTTCAGGCGGCTGTTCTTCATCCATTTGGCTACCTCTTTCATCCCTTCGTGTAGGTTGGTTCTGGCGGTGGTGGGGTCGTTGGTGAGGGAGAGGATCAGCTGGGTGTCGTCGGCGTAGATGATGTTGAGGTTGTGCTGGCGTGCGATGGCTGCGAGGGGACTCATGTAAACGTTGAAGAGGGTTGGGCTGAGCGAGGAGCCTTGAGGAACGCCGCAGATGACTTCGGTGGCTTCTGATCTGAACGGGGGAAGGCGGACTCTCTGTGTCCTTCCGGCGAGGAAGGAGGCGATCCACTCCAGTGCCTTCTCCTGGATTCCGACGTTGCTGAGGCGCTGTACTAGGGTACGGTGGCCGGCAGGTTCCGAAGGCCGCGGAGAGGTCTAGGAGGATGAGGGCCGCTGTTTCTCCGTTGTCGAGCAGGGCTCGGATGTCATCGGTTGCTGCGATCAGGTCGGTCTCGGTGCTATGGTTGGCCCGGAAGCCAGATTGCGAGAGGTCGAGGGATCCGTTAGTCTCGAGGAAGGCGGCCAGCTGCTTGTTGACGGTCTTCTCGATGACTTTTGCGGGGAACGGGAGCAGCGAGATGGGTCGGTAGTTCTTGAGGTCGGTGGGGACGGCTGAAAGCTTCTTTAGAAGGGCGCTGAGTTCGGCGTGCTTCCAGCTCTCCGGGAAGGTAGCGGTGTTGAAGGAGGTGTTGATGATGTCCCGCAGGTGGGGTGCGATGGCGGCGTCGGCCTTGTTGAAGACGTGGTGAGGGCAAGGATCGGTCGGAGATCCAGAGTGGATGGAGTTCATCGTCCGGATGGTGTCTTCGGTGCTGATCGGGGTCCAGGCGCGGAGGGTGGTGGTGGGGGGCGGCGTTTCCGTCGTGGCGTGCGTCGGTTGAGTGCTGAAGCTGTTGTGTATGTCCGCGATCTTGTTGTGGAAGTAGGAGGCGAGGGAGTTGCAGAGGTCTTGCGAAGGGGTGATGTCGTTGTTTCCGGCGTTGGGGTTGGAGAGCTCTTTAATGATGTTGAAGAGTTCCTTGCTGTTGTGTGCGTTGTTGTCCAGTCGTTCCTTGAATTCAGTTTTCTTGGTGGTGCGGATCCGTTGGTGGTGTTTTCGGGTGGCGATCTTGAGGGCAGTCATGTTGTCCGGTGTTGGGTCTCTGCGCCAGGCATTCTCCAGGGCTCTGCAGTCCTTCTTGGATCTCTTGAGTTCGTCGGTGAACCATGGGGCTTTCTTGCTGCCGGGTCTGCTAGGCGGGGTCCTCAGAGGGGCGAGGTCGTCTGCGCAGTCGCTGATCCACTTGGTGAGGTTGGTGGCCGCTTGGCTGGGGTTCGTTGTGCTGGTGGGTGGGTTCTTGCTCAGAGAAGACGTGAGCTGGTCGGCTGTGATCTTGTTCCAGCTTCTGCGTGGGACCTGTTGCTGTTGGTGGTGGATCGTGGTCCTTTTGAAGCTGAAGTGGACGCAGCTGTGGTCCGTCCAGTGTAGTCCGGTGGCGTGGCTGAAGGCGATGTCCTTGCTGGATGAGAAGACGGGGTTGAGTGTGTGTCCGGCATAGTGGGTGGGGGTGGTCACCAGTTGCTTGAGTCCGAGGTTAGCGAGGTTGTCCAGCAGGGTGGTGGTGTTGCGGTCGTTGTTGTTTTCCAGGTGGAAGTTGAGGTCCCCGAGGAGGATGTAGTCAGCGGAGGGGAGGGCGTGCGGGCTGACGAAGTCGGCGATGTCCTCGCTGAATTGTGTGCGTGGTCCCGGGGGTCTGTAGATGAGGGTGCCTCTGAGGGTGGTCTTGGGGTTGATGTGGATCTGGAAGTGCAGGTGCTTGGCGGGTGCGAGGGTGTCGTCGGTGTTGGTCGTGATGCGGATGGAGTTCCTGTGGATGATGGCGATGCCTCCCCCTGTCTGGTTGACGCGGTCCCTTCGGATGATCTTGTAGCCATCCGGGATGGCGATGGCGATGTCGGGCGCTGAGGAGGCTTTCATCCAGGTTTCCGTGATGAAGGCGACGTCTGGGGCTGTGTTGTCGAGCAGGTTCCAGAGCTCGACGGCGTGTCTGTGGACGGAGCGGGTGTTGAGCAGGATGCACTTCAGGTAGCTGCTGCTGTTGCTCGTCGAGGTCTTGGGCACTGCTGGAGGGGTGCAGGATCGGATGCAGGTGAACTTGCAGGAGTTGCAGCAGAAGGGTCCGTGGGTGTGTCTCGGGGTGGCTCGGTAGCAGCCCGGGAATCGGCCGGCGTTGAGTGCGTTGAGTTCGGTGGAGTCGTAGGTCCGGCGGGTGGGCTGGCGGCTGCGGGGGCCAGGGGGTCTGGCGCTGGGCGCGGTCCAGGCGCGGACGGGCGCAGACGGGCTTACCTTTGGCGCGCCTTCGGGGCACAATCGGCACGCCCGCTGCGCGTGCACGCTGCGCGTACGCCCGGTCGCCATATATGGCGAAGTGGGAGGGAGGGAGGAGCTGGGAGGTGGGAGTGGGGAGGGTACAGAAAGAAAAGGGGGCGTGGCAACGAGTACGGCGGCGGGAAGCGGGGAGCGTGGCGGGGGGCACAAGGGCGCAGGGAAAACAACAGCAGGGGAAAAAGGTACACAATACAAATTACAAGCACGAAAATTCACTGAGGGCACTGGAGATAAGAAACAAAAGACAACAGAATTACGTGATAACAGTCAGGCAGAGAATGCGATCCCGCTAGGGCAGCGGGGGGCGGGGTCGTGGCGGCAGGCTCAGCGAGGCTGATTGCAGCAGCGGGAGGAGGGCACACGCAGCAGCTGGTGGCGTGCGGTGCGGGGGTGTCCTGGGAGCGCCTAATTTTTAGCGAATGGGCGGAAAGTAGCAGAGAAACAGAAGAAAGCAGTCTGTGTTGGAGTAAGAGAGTATATCACCCTGCCAAAGGGCAAGCCACCCTAAGGGGCGAGTATAGAAAGCTTCAACCTGAAAAGGTCCTCGCAGAACAGGGAGGACGGGCAGGCGTTAAGGAATATGCGGCTAGACTATGTCTCTACCAGCCGTCAAGAACAGCATGAAGAAAAAAACCTTTGTGTATACCGGTTTAAGAGAAGGGAAACACAGAGCCAGAATACTCGAGGCGAAGTGAGAGTACATAACTTCCAAAAAAGGGGGTGAACCAACCTAAGGTTTAAAGGATCCAGAGGATCCGAGATGATGACAGAAGGCAAAAGCCATTACCTGTCGACGAAGCAAAACAGTGGTAAAAAGCACTGTGGAACCTGTACCCGTAAAGGCACGTGGGGGGGGGGGGGCAACAGTGGCAATAGGCTGAACAGTAACCAACCACTAAAACCAATCTGTGCGTTAGGTTGGGCACCCGAAAATAAGGCAGAGAATAGGGCAACAAGATTTATTGCAGCCCTGACAAAATACAGGAGACCACCAAATACGTGTGGCGGTCAAAAAGATCCACTCCATTGAAAGAAAGATCTCGGAGGGCATCCCGAATCTGATCTGGGAAGGGACTGTTGCGCAGCCAAGCATGGCGGCGTAAAGCCACAGCGCGAGTAAGGACCCTTCCATAGAGTCAGTTACATCCTGGGATGACCTAAGGAAGAATTGTGCCATGCTTCAGCCATGCAGCAGTAGACAAAGCAATTCCGTCCGTGTACCTTCTGGAATAGAAGGGAGAAGATGAGAAACTGAGTCCCAAAGAGCGGAGGATGTTCGTGTAAACACACAGGAGGTATTTAGAGCACGGACACCTGCACTGGCAGAGGCAAAAAGCCGGCGACCACAATCATCCAGCCACCTAGACTCCCTGGTGGGAGGTAACAGAGGCAAAGAGGGTGAAGACTGTAAATTAAAAGCTGCCTGAACAACTAGTCCCTGAGCTGTTTGGTGATGAGACAGACAAAGAGGATCACCCGGAGCAGGGTGGTGCCTACGAGCAATAGCCCGATCAACAGGGTCAACTGAAGAGGGCCTTGACCATGTGCCATGCAGAATGTCAAGTAGGGAGTCCCCGAAGGGCAGCAAAGGTTCTACTTCGATAGGCTCCAAATGGAACAGATCCAACCAAGGATCAGAAAGTAGAGGCACCATAGGAGTCTAAAAGCCAAGCACAGCAGCCGCCCCATAAAAAGCGTGCGCGAAGGCAGCACTGAACTCAGTTGTCATCAGTGAAGGTGGTAACAAACTGTCAGTAGGAGACGGTTGAAAGCTAATCCTGCCACTGGACATGAGTAGTGGGGGAGCCGGAGACTGACCCGAAGGCCAGGCGGCACAGCGTACTTGCACCCTAGCTCCTTGATCAGGAGAGTCCAGGGAAATATCAGTTTCCAAATGAGGAGGAGTAAATGGTAGCACCGGCATCGACGGACGCCGCGGTGGAGACCCATTGCTGCCCGAGGAGTTAGGGGCAGCAACCACCAAGGGAAGCGGCCTTGACGTCGGCGTTGAAAGACGCCATATCTGAGTCGCTTGGACGCCGATGACCTCCACAGAGGACTCGACTTGGACGCCGACTGATGCCACGCCCACTGCAACATGCCTGCAGGGAGCACGAGGTGCCAGAACCAGTGTCAAGCCTGGTGTAGTACCCGGCGTCGACCTGGGCGTTGCCGGCGCCGCCTCCGATGTTGTTGCAGGAAGCTGCACAGGGCTATGCGCTGACTGACAGGGTGGGCTGTGCTCTGGGCCCTGGCACAGTGGTGTTGCGTCGGCTCTGGAATCAGAGTCGGCGCACACTGTCGTGCAGGGGAAACGTCCGCAGACGAAGACCCGGCAGGAGTGCCTGTTACCTCTGTGGGACCCGAAGGCGCAGCAGGGAGAGGGGGCGACTCAAAACAAGCCAGGAGTGCCTTTGAGTTAACCTCCATTTGGGCATGCATTGCCCTAACACCCGGAAAGGGTGGGTACAGAGAATGAGGCTGCCGTGCGCCCTCTCCCGGCAGAGTGCGAGAGTAATGGGCGGCAGAGGCTCAGAGAGTGGATGAAGATATCTGTAAGTGAAGCCTGTGCTTGCGCTTACCTGTTGTTGTGCGGTGGTCGCGAAGCGACCTCAAGAATGAGCCCGATCCCGATAAGAAGAGTGGCAATTGGAGGGAACCGGACCGGACATCCGTGCGGCCAGGACTTCATGCGACACTCCATCAAGGACTTTGGTTTCATCCTCTGATAGGCCTCACAGTCCTTGGAGTCGTGGTGCAAGCCGAGGCACCACATACAGATGAGGTGCGGGTCAGTGCCAGACATCTGACACGCACAGGCTTCACAAGCCTTAAAGCTGGAAGGCATTGCACACTGTTCCCATGACACCGAGGGTGTCGAGAAAGCCCAAAAACCAGGCCAAGTAACTGCTGGTTTTCCAGGATCCGCGCTTGGACGAAGAAAAGAAAAAAACTGACGTCAACACGCCGAGAGGGGCATATATGGCTCCGCTGATGTCATGTCTGTGGACGACATCAGGGTGGAGCCGGGCGGAACGGCCCCTCGGCGCGCAGAGGTGCTGCTGCGGAAACATTTCCGGATCGAGTCTGACGCCTGTGGTATTCAAAGTTAAGGAATCTGCAGCTAGACATCTCTATCAGATCTCAAGATACTTCCAGGCATCACAGCTACACTTTATATTAGAAGGAACCGCCCGCTTTCAGAGAAGCCTTGGTCCTTTATGGATCAGACAATAGCAGGTGCAGACATATGGAGGGGGGTTTGGCTCCCTCGGCACACACAGCGCTTGGAGACTTTACTCCTCTCCTGTAAGGGCCACGACTTTAAATGCAGTAGCACTACGATATAATTTCACAACGTTCCCTTCCCCAATGACACAGATAGTAGATAACCCAGAATTCCCCCGGGTGAAAATCCAAGATATGTCAGTGTTGGCATTAGCAGGGCTGCAAGCGAACAGGCTCAATGCACAAGTTACTTACCTTCGGTAACAATATATCTGTAAGAAACAGTAGTTCGTGTTAGATTCTTTACCTTAGAATATCCCCAGGCGTCAGACTGGATCCGGAAAGTTTTGCGTAGCAGTACCCCTGCGCGTCGGTAGGTGTCGTCTGCGGCTCCGCGTCCTTCGTTGGCGTCGTGATCGCCGGGATGACGTCGGAGTACTTAGACGCCACACTCATGCGCTGACATCAGTTCTTGTACATAGCTTTCCGTGCTAGGAACGCAGAGCCATGACAGAGACCGACACTGGTGCCATGAAACTAGGGCCGTGAAAGGGATTACCTTAACCCTAGATATGGGTTCGCAGAATGGGGAGGATGGGTGGGGCGGTAGGGAATCTAACACTAACTACTTTTTCTTACAGATATATCGTTACCGAAGTTAAGTAACTTGTGCATCTGAAAGAGACAGGTTAGTGTTAGATTCCTTACCTTAGAATAGATACCGCAGCAATACCAACCCCGGTGGTTGGTCTGCGAACCAAGATCACACCAGAAAGTCCTGGAGTACAGAACGGCCGAAAAAGCCATCTCTCCGGATTTGGCTGTCCAGGCAGTAGTATCTAGCAAACTTGTGCAATGAAGCCCACGTAGCTGCCTGACAGATGTCCTGCAAGGGGACTCCCCGACCCAGGGCAGAAGTAGCCGCCGTGGCCAGAGTGGAATGGGCCGTCAGACCAACAGGGGGCTCCTTTCTAGCAAAGGAGTAACAGACCTTGATGCACAACACGACCCACCGAGAGATGGTCCGTTTGTGCACCGCCCGTCCCTTCTTTGCGCCCACGTAACCAACAAAGAGCTGGTCGTCCACACGGAACTGGCGTGTGCGATCAAGGTAGAAGGAGAGCGCACGTTTTGGGTCCAGACGGTGGAGCCTCTCTTCCTCCTTCGAAGGATGCGGAGGCGCAAAGAAGGTGGGCAAGGTGATGGACTGCCCGATGTGAAAGGCCGTAACCACCTTGGGCAGGAAAGAAGGACTCGTTCTTAAAACAACTTTGTCCAGATGGACAGAAAGGAAAGGAGGCTTAGAAGACAGAGCCTGGAGCTCACTCACTCTCCTGGCAGAGGTGATGGCAACCAGGAATGCAGTCTTAAGAGTCAGAAGACGAAGAGGGCAATTGTGAAGTGGCTCGAAAGGAGCGCACATCAGATAGGTTAGAACAAGGTACAAGTCCCACTGAGGCATCACGAAAGGAACAGGAGGAAACATGTGCGTGATGCCATTCAAGAATCTATTTACAACCGCGGACTTGAAATGAGAAGGCTGATCAGGAAGCCTCAAGAAGGCAGAAATGGCAGAGAGGTAGCCCTTGAGAGTGCCCAGAGCAGAGCCCTGCTGGGCAAGAGAAAGAAGGAAGAGGAGAACCTCTGAAAGGGGAGCAGAGAGAGGATCCACAGCCTTTGCTGTGCATCATGCCACAAATGTGTTCCACCTGCAGGTGTATACTGATTTTGTGGCGGGACGCCAGGCTGCCAGAATCACATCACAGACTTCAGGAGGCAAGTCAAATGGCCTCAACTGCCGCAGCTCAATCTCCACGCATAGAGGTGGACGCTGGACAGGTTCGGGTGGAGGACCGTCCCCTGCTGCTGCGACAGAAGGTCTTCCTGAAGAAGCAGACAAATCGGGGGATCGACTGACATGCTGAGTAGCTCGGGATACCAAAACCTTCGTGCCCAGTCCGGAGCCACAAGGTTGACTAGGGCCCGGTCGCGCCTGATCTTCTTCAGCACTCTGGGCAGAAGTGGTATAGGCGGAAAGGCGTACAACAGACCGCAGCTCTACTCGCGACAAAAAGCATCTCCGAGCGAATGCCGCCTTGGAAATTCCAATGCGCAGAACTGATGACATTGCGCTTCTCTTCGGTGGCAAATAGCTCTAACCAAGGCTCTCTCCACTGCTGAAAGAGGCCTTGCACCACGTCCGAGTTCAGGCGCCATTCGTGATCCATCACGCACCGGCGGCTGAGTTTGTCCGCCCTGGCGTTCAGGGAACCTGCCAGGTGTTGAACCACCAGGGTCACGCCCTGATGTTCCAGCCAGAGGCGCAGAGCCTCCTGGCATAGGGTCCACGACCCCACCCCGCCTTGTTTGTTACAGTACCACATGGCAGTGGTGTTGTCCGTGAACACCTGCACCACACTTCCCCGGACAGAGGGAAGGAATGCCTTCAGTGCAAGCCGGATCGCCCGCAGCTCCAGAAGGTTGATGTGGAGCCGGGACTACGCTGGAGACCAGAGGCCTCTGATCTACCTCTCCCCCATGTGGCCCCCCATCCCAGGAGGGACGCATCCGTCACCACTACGTGCTCCGGTTGGGGTAGGGAGAGAGATCTGCCGCTGACCCAATCGCGGTTCGTGAGCCAACACTGCAACTGTGTTGCCTTGCCCTCCAAGATCCGGAAGAGGTTGGACAGATTGCCCCGATGCTGTGCCCACTGAAACTTCAGGTCCCACTGCAGAGCCCGCATCCGTCACCTGGCGTGATGCACCAGAAGGATGCAGGAGGCCATCAGCCCCAGGAGCCGCAGCTTTAATCAGACCGAGACTCGGGACAAAGGCTAATAAAATCGGAATCAGAGCCTGAATATCCCGTACCCGCTGTTCGGGGGGATAAACCTGAAACTGCGCTGAGTCCAGAACCGTCAGATGAACAGGAACTTTTGAGAGGGGCACAGGTGTGACTTCTGCACGTTGATGGAGAACCCCAGCGAGTGCAGGAGGTCGGCCGTAGTCTGGAGGTGGGAGACGACTGTCTGGGGCGAGCCTACCTTCAACAACCAATCGTCGAGATAGGGGAAGACTGAAACCCCTAATCTGCGCAGATGAGCTGCGACCACCGCCATCACTTTCGTGAACACCCGTGGGGCGCTGGTAA
Source organism: Lissotriton helveticus (assembly GCF_964261635.1). NCBI lineage: Eukaryota > Metazoa > Chordata > Amphibia > Caudata > Salamandridae > Lissotriton > Lissotriton helveticus. The sequence continues at coordinate 533,233,071 of NC_136069.1, forward strand.
GGCTGAAGGGGAGCACAGTAAACTGAAAGTGCTCATGGCCTACCGTGAACCGCCAACGCTACCATTCAGTCTTCTGGGTCCAGGGCAGCTAGGACTTGAGCCAAAGTCAACATCTTGAACTTCTCCTTCCGGAGGAAGACGTTGATGCTCCGTAGGTCCAAGATAGGGCGTGGGCCTCCTTTGCCCTTCATGGGTACCAGAAAGTAGTGGGAATAGCAACCACGTCTCACTTCTGGCCCAGGAACTCGCTCGACGGCCCCCTTGGCCAAGAGGGCCGTAACTTCCCCCTGGAGAAGCTGCAAGTGATCCCCCGACATGCGGTGGTACTGCAGTGGCATGGCTGGAGGGGTCGCCTCGAAGGGGAGGGAGTAGCTCCTTCGGACGATTTGCAGCACCCACCTGTCCGATGTGATGGAGCGCCAGTGAAGGAGGTGATGGCGAACCCTGCCCCCCACTGGTGTCGAATGGGCCTGAAAATTCGGACTAGGAGGATTTTGAGGCAGACGCTGCGGGGGCGGGTGTGGACTGACCTTGCCGGTGTCTCCCGGCACCGCCACGGAGGTTACCACGTCCGCGACTGCGTTGAGGTAGGTTCTGCGGCCTGTGGCTAGCTGGACGTGAGGGGGCGCCCATTCCTTGGCCACAAAAGGGACGAAAGGCGGAAGTTTGCTGGCATTGGCCGAGGACCAAGGACTTTGCCATAGCCCTGGAGTCCTTGTAACGCTCCGGCGCACTGTCCGCCTTGTCGCCAAAGAGGTGAGGGCCATCAAAGGGCATGTCCATAAGGGAGGCTTGGACATCGCCCGAAAAGTTGGCGGACCTCAGCCAGGCGTGGCGGCGAACCGCCACCGTCGTTGCAATCGCCCTGCCTAGCGAGTCTGTGGTATCCAGTCCACACCGAATGGAATAGCGTGCTGCATTCCTTCCTTCTGCAAGGGCTTGGGTAAGCTTTGCCTGGACCTCCGCCGGGCACTGCGGCAGCACTTCCGCAACCGTATCTCACAGATAGTGGGAGTAGCGGCCCAAAAGGTAGGCGGTGTTGACAGACCGCAACCCCGAACTCAGTGAGAAGAACAGTTTCTTGTTGTACTGATAGTACCTTTTGGATTCCCGATCCGGAGGGGCGGTCGGGAATGTGGTCTGGGAGGTTGAGGCCTGGATCACCAGGCTCTCAGGGGTGGGGTGAACCGACAGGAAACTGGGGTCGCCCTGAGCCGGGCGGTGGCGTCAGGCCATGTTCCGATCTACAGGGAGGCCTGTAGAGGGCTTGGAAAAGGTGCCCAACAAAACTTCAGTGAGGGCTTCATTGAAAGTCAGGAGAGGCTCCGAGGAGGTTGCCTGTGGTTTGAGCACATCAGTGAGGAGGTTAGTCCTCACGGCCGCGACTGGGAGCTCAAGAGCCAAGGCCTTGGCTGCCCTAGTCAACACCACACTGTAAGCAGCCCCCTCCTCCGTAGACACGGTAGGAGGGGAGACAAATCCAGTGTCTGGCGAAGTGTCCAGACCACTGGCCTCCCCCAGTTTGTCTGCCCAGTCCTGGCTCAACTGGCACTGCAGTGCCAGAGGGTCCTCAGACCCCTCCCAATCCCCCTCGTCATCCATCTCCTGAAAGTCAGGAATAAATGATGGAGCCGGGTCGTTGGTGAAGGGCACCAATCGGCATCGAAGATGGCGCCGGGAGGCGCCGGCCCGACTCCGGACCGGGGTGGGATTCGGGGACGACGCCGGCGACACCCCTGGTGACGGCGCCGGCAGAAGGGTTGTAAGGTCGACCGGCGTCGTCACGGATCCAGGCCCGGATCTTGAGGAATCCTGCGGCGTCGGGACCAGAGTCGTCGACGGCGCCGGGGCCGACGCACCCGACGGCGCCGGGGCCTAAGCCGCCTGCCCGCTTGGGCTCCCAGATGTTTATGTTTATGTTTAAAGATTTTTAAAGCGCATGGCTGCCCGTGAGCGTCCCAGTGCTAATGATAGGAACAAGCGAGAGCAGATGCGAGAAAGTTACGGGTACAGCCAGGTCTTTAGAAAATTACGGAAAGGAAGGAGATTGGGTTGTGCACGCATGTCCAGTGGAAGTGAGTTCTACAATTTGGAAGCGTTATACGAGAAGCGACGGCTTCCGGATCGGGCCCTCTTGATCCTGAACGTCAAGGTCAGATGGAGGTTCGTAGATCGGAGGGTTCTGTTGGTAGTATAGGGGACGATGAGATCTTTGAGGATAGGTGGGGCCTTACCATACAGTATTTTGTGGGTTAGACAGAGGGCCTTGAAATGCACTCTTTCAAGTACTGGCAGCCAATGAAGTGCTCTAAGGGCCGGTTTGGCCGAACAACAATTGTTGGTGTCTGTGAGGATTCGGGCAGCCGTATTTTGCACTACCTGGAGTTTGGCTGTCACTTTCTTAGGTGCTCCGAGGTAGAGGGCATTTCCGTAGTCCAATCTGGACAATATTAGGCCCTGGACTAGGAGCTTCCTAGACTGAAAGGGAAGCAGCGGTAAGATTTTACGGGCGGTGCAGAGGAGACCATAGCAGGCTCCGGCCGTTTTCCTTGCTTGGGTGTTCTGAGTGAGCTCCTGGTCCAACCACATCCCAAGGCTTTTGATTTCAGATTTAGGAGTTGGGGACGGACCCATACAGGGAGGCCACAGGGTCTCTGGACGGAAATGGGACTGGTTGCCCATCACCAGTATCTCCTTCTTACCACTGTTCAGTTTTAGGTGGGACCTGTCCATCCAGCGGGCTATATCTCCAAGGCAGGAATGCAGATCGATGGTAGGATTGTCCTGGTGGCTTAGTGATACTACAAGCTGGGTGTCATCAGCATATGTCAGTAGTTTAATTCCATAGGGGGAGGCAATTTTTTCGAGAGGAGACATGTACACGTTAAAGAGCGTAGGGCTCAGGGAAGAGCCCTGCGGGACTCCGCAGTGTATTGGGGTCACTTTAGAGATGTAGGTACTCTCCGCCACCTGGAAAGAGCGGCTGTGAAGGAAGGATCTTAGCCAGGACAGTGCAAGTCCTGAAATACCCATATCCCTGAGCCGTTGGACCAACTTACGGTGGTTAACAGTGTCGAAGACCGCACTAAGATCCAGGAGGATCACTGCCACTGATCCTCCTGCATCGATGATCTTGCTGGCCTCTTCAACTACCGCCACCATCGCAGTCTCCGTGCCCTGGCCCGGACGAAAACCTGTCTGTGTGGGTTTGAGCAGTTCACTGGATTCGAGATAGACAACTGGCCATTGATGAATTTTTCTGCCACCTTGCTGATGCTTGGCAGAAGAGAGATCGGCCTAAAGTTGGTCAAATTTAGGGGGTCGAGGTTAGGTTTTTTCAATAGGGCCTTAACTACAGCTTTCTTCCAACTGGGGGGAACCATTCCCTGCGATAGAGAGGAGTTGATCACATTCACCATCTGGGCAGAAATGGTGGGTGTAACAAGTTTTAGGATCCTGACAGGGGCTGGGTCAAGCGGGGAGCCACTCTTAATTGACTGTAGAATGGGAGACAGGGTGTCCTCGCTAATAGGGATAAACGTGTCCAGTCCTATATTGAGGTTCTGCGACTGTATCGGAAGCAGGTCGGGTTGGTCAGCGGGATTGTGAGGGAGGAGTTGTTTCAGTATATTTTGGAACTTTTGATCAAAAAATGTTGCTAGCTCGTTACAGTGGTTGTCCGAGAGATCGCCAGGGCGTGTGGGCTCCGGGGTTTTTAGAAGTTTTTTCACGATCTGAAAAGTTTCTCTTGACGAGCTAGAGGCAGTTCTGATTCTTTCTTCGAAGAAGACTACTTGCGCTGCTTTAAGGGCTTTTTTGTAGTTGAGAATTGTGAGTTTATAATCCTTCTTGCTATTAAGATCATAGTCCTTCCTCCACAATCTTTCAGACTTTTTACAAAGTTTTTTTAGGAGGCGAACCTCCTGAGCAGGAGGGCAAGGCGTTTTTTTCCCGTGGTTTAAGGTAAGGTTTTTTGGACGGTGTTCAAAGAATTTTCGATCCACGAGGAAAACTTAACATCCGCGAGTGCGGGGTCTGCCTCAGATTGGAGAGGAGAGCTCCAGAGCGTGCTTCCATTTGACAATGTCTAATTTAGAACTGACTAGAATTTTCTGGAACAAAAACATACAGTAGCCCAATTGAAATATCTAATATTGGAGCAAGTGACACTCACACACGACAACAAAAACACTATTGAAAAGAGAGAACTTTTGGATCCGCTTCTTGGAGACGATGCAGCCACACGGATTAAATGACAGGATGGAATTCATGTGCTACCTATAGACTGAGCATCATCTGCTATTTTTATGTTACTATCTTGATATATGCATCATGTATAGATTTTTAGTGACCATCATGAAGGTTTGATTGCATTTCTACATGTTTGTGAGTTCATTATATGTGGGATTACATTTGGGTCCTGTGCGTTTTTGTTTTGTTTAGTATTATGGTTTAACATATAGTTTCAGTTTCACCCACTGTGTGTTTGCTTAGCCACTTCTGCACTCTTTGACTCTTTCAACATGGCGCTGGTCTTTTCACCATTCCTTAGTCCTTTGTCTATGACTAATTTACACGCGGCACGTTTATTAATCTCACTGATACACTGATGGCAACAGGTTTCTAGCTGGTCGCTGAACGAGGGAGTCCACGAATTCAAATAATTGTAAGTACCTCTACCGAGGACTACCGTAACAGTGTAGCGTTCATGCACGTTTACCGTGTGTGTTTCATATGCGGTTTCACGTTTCCACAGGTTTTGACAATCTTGTTGGTACATGGACGTGATCATCCTCATGAGTAGTGCGAGCAGAAGCGCATTGTTTATCATTTGTTGGGAACATGGAACTACGTTCCGCACATTACTGAGCACATGGGTTTAGGTGATCGCTGTTTTGTTATCATTGCGATATTGCGTATTATCCGTTTTTGGGAATTTTCCCGCGCTACTAACTCACTCACACTCCCTTAGTTTGTGAACCGATATCACCTCCTAAACTTTTTCACTTGGTTACTTTTTGAGCATGATGGCACATTTTCACTAAACACCAGTTGATGTAACTGCATAGCATGGCGTCTTTAGGAACCATATAGTGACAGTATGATGTTTATGAACTACTCAGTGATAGTATGATGTTTTCTTTTATGTTGTAGAGCATTCCCCTGAAGAAGGGCTAGTCATCAGCCCGAAATGCATTGGGACTGTTAATGTTGGATGATATTTTACTTGGATTATGTTTACAAAACCTATTTTCAAGCATTGATGAACTACTCATGAAGCTAATGAGTGTGGATTAAAACATGAGGAACCTTTCAAATTTGTGAATTTAACTTTTTGATGAACTATGCTTAAACTTTAAGACTTTTGCAGTCATTTGAGTGCTGTGCACCGGGGAGTCTTCTTCCAAGCAGAGGAAGCGGTGTAATGTTTAATTTAGACCAAGGGCGTGAGGGTCTACCGGGAGCTTACCTAGGGCGCGGAGTGGTCGGGATCCACCAGTTGAACGGAATAAGCAGGTGGTCAGTCCACGGTATCGGGATTGGTGCCATCACTTTAAGGTTCAGGATATTCGAAAAAAATGGGATCCAACAGATGCCCCAGTGCGTGCGTGGGTTGGTAGTTCCCCAGATAAAGCTGGTGAGTTGCTAGGTCTAATAGCAATTCCAAAGCTAAGCTGTACTGTCTCTACTATTGTCAAAATGAATATTTAGGTCTCCTAGAATCATAAAACTAGGAACGGTACTGGCCAGGGCCATAGAAGTTTCCAGGAGAGAGCTGCAGAACTGTCCCATAGTGCCTAGGGGACGGTAAATAAGAACTCCCGAAAGGGATTTACGTGGGGACACTTGGATGGTGAAGTAAACATTTTCACAGTCAGAAAGGGGGCTGCCGTGGAGCCGGCAAGAGAGGTAGTCTCTATGGATTATGGCTAACCCTCCTCCCCTTCCCTTCCCTCGATCCAAATGTTGTATGAGGAAGCCCTGAGGCAGCACCTGAACAATGTCCGGATCAGAGTCTAATGAGAGCCATGTCTTATTTAAAAACAGAATCTCTAATTGTTGCTCCTCTAAGAGCATATGTATTTCCAGCGCGTATTTAGGCAGGGATCGAGAGTTTAACATGGCCATATTAATGACAGTCTGGGCAGGATGGCTGGTTATCGGGGAGAGTAATTTATAAGTGCAGTGGAGACAATGGTTACGAGAGCCATCGGCTAAAATGGAGTGGGCCCAGAGGAGTACGGGGGGCTGGTTGAGTTGGCGTAAGTGTTCGCTGGAGTATGTTACAGTCTTGTGGAGGTGTGGGACCAGGGAACTAGGCCCTGGGTCCGGCATGGCGCAGACGGCCTTACCTGTGGCGCAACTCCGGCGCGCCATCATCGCGCCCGTCCGCTGCGCGAACGAGGTATAGAGGGCATTTTGCTAGTGTGAGGGCCAAATCGCCCGCAACACTAGAGCGCCGACCGTTCCTCCCCCAAGATGGCGCCTGTGCAGGAAATGCTCGGTTGCCTGATCCCGGAGCCCATAATCGGCCACCTGAGAGCGCGTGGACCCTCGGGAGGAGCGCGTGGAGGGTAGCAGTAAGTACGGTGGAATTTTAAAACATGTGTCAAAAATCACACAGTGTTACACAAATAAATTTTAAAAGCAACTAAGTGTCACAAATAACAAATTTCAAGGGTTTAAAATATTCAGCCCTGTCTCCCGGCTTCCGGTTTCTCGCGGGGACCAAAGGCACCTCGACGAGACCCAACGGAGGGACGCGCGACCTCATGGACGTGAGGAAGTCGCTGATCTCCTCCGGTGTCGCGTGCAGGGACCAGCGGGTATGGAGTATGTCGCCCGAACCCCCCGCCGCGGCGCGCGAGCGTCGGGGGGGGGGGGGTGGAGTCAGAAGAGCGATGTCGCTTCTTCGACTTCTTGTGCCTCGACTTACCTGAGGACTTGGAGCCCAATAAGTGGTGTCGACTCGCCGAGCTGTGATGACTGTGGCCCCGTGATCGGTCCCTCGACCTCCTCCTGGACCGGGACCTCGAGCGGCGCGGGGCCGACTACCTGATCTCGTCAAGGCCCGGCAGTCGGGGCACGACTTGTCATCGTGGTCGGCCCGAGGCAGTAAAGGCACAGATGGTGGGGGTCGGTAACCGACATCATGCGGTTACAGTCGTCGCAGGATTTGAATCCGGGCATCCCTATGGGGACTGAAGTCGAGAATCGACTCGAGGAGATCCAAAAGGAGATCCAAAAGAGATTGAAAAAGTTAGTCAAAAATTGACTAGGAGTACTGCTCTTCCCGGATCTGCGTTTGCTGGCGTGGAAAAAAGAAGAACTGACGTCAGCGCGCGAGGGCAGCGTCTAAGTACTCCGACGTCATCCCGGCAACCACAACGGCGACAACGGACGCGGAGCCGCAGACGACTTCTACCGACGCGCAGGGGTACTTCTACGCAAAACTTTCCATATCCAGTCTGACACCTGGGGATATTCTAAGGTTAGGAATCTAACACTAACCTGTTTCTTTCAGATGTTCAATCCCAATGGAATCATTCCCTTTGACCAGCTCCGGTGGTATTACTCACTCCTAGCATTTGACCTATTCCCACAGAGTCAGTTGATGCACAGGGTGTTCAGACATGAGCATCCCACCCACTGACCCGTTTTGAAAACTGGCTCATAACCAAAGATGGCAACTTACGTATTATCTCTGAACTTTATGCCCTCCTTTCAGCAACCCCCAAACCCATCAAGTCCAAAGGGCAATTGAGATGGGAGAAGGAACTGGGACGCACTTTATTCAATAATGAATGGCAGGACATACATTATAGAGTACACCACACAGCACACCACATGCCAGGCACAGAGGCAGCTTGCAAAGTAGCCTCATATTGGTACCCAACACTGGCGCGCTTACACACCTGAAACAGAGATCGTTCGGCGCTCTTCTGGCGGGGATGCAGACACACTGGCTCCCTTCTACACCTCCTTTGGAATTGCCTCAAGCTGGTGCGATATTGGGACTTGATCTTCAATGATATTGATAAAGCCTTCAACACAGCCATCCCATGCTTTCCAGCCTACACACTTCTAGGCCTCCCCAATCCCCTGACTTTTCACTCACGGGCTGATAAATTGCTTTAGCACCAAACACGCAAGGCTGGTTCTGTTAGCCAACTGGGGTGTGGAGACAGTCCCTCAGCACACTTCGTGACTTAAGAAATTGTAGGTAGTAATAGCTATGGAACGCATCTCAACCATGGTTGATAACAGAGCCGAAACCTATCCAGAGCTATGGGCCTGGTTTATCACGATCCTAGCAAAGGAATACAGAGAAGGGACTTACCCCAAATATCTACAGATCTTGTGCATAACGTCAAACAAACATGACGAGCCCGCATTTTCCAATAGATGTATGACTGCCACTCCTGTGCATGGACAAGGCCCCTTCCTGTCTCGGGGGTCCCAAGATTAATTATACTGTAGTGGGGGGGAGATTGGGGTGGGGGTAGTGTCGTAAATTGACAGAAATGGGTTAGCATTTAGCTGAAGCCATCCTGTATTTAGAAGTTATCTTATCCGCTTTGTGAAAGCCATTTTGTATTTCTGGCAGCCATTTTATTTGCCATGTGCTCTGTCCTCCCTCAGTGTTAACTGCTCTTGTAATCTGCCTAGAGACAAACTATACTTCGCATCTTCCACTTTCGCACATGCCCATAAGGGCCTAGCTAGTAGAATGCACCTGCTTCTCTAGTATAAATGTCAGGCTATTTTTGCTGCTGTATGGAGAAGTAACTCTCCTCCCACTTTGTTGAGCAAGCAGATCTTGTATACCCATATTAGTCATTTTGCATGCTTACATGAGCCAGGACTGCCCCTTGGTCTTATGCGGAGTATGTAACCCTAAGCATATATAAAGCCTCTGTTTTCTGCACTCCTCAGACTGCCTCATTCAGTTGCTAAGGCTTCTGTGTGACGTAGTCTCACTCATTTGAGGTTAATAAAGATGCTCTTTTATATTTATTTCAGCTTCTGTGCCAATTTCTTCTTTGTTGGTTTAAAACTACCAAGTATCAGTGGGACCCCTAAGAAGGTTAATTGATTTCTTCAGTAGAGGGGTGTGTTAGGGTCTGATGCTCCTTCTCGTTGTTCTCTTCTTCTGTCAGTTAGGTGTTGGCCTCTCTCATTGCTTATCATAGGTATCAAACTCCTCATTAGGAACACGCTGCCGGCCCCAGGAATGTAGGCACTAAGCTGTGTACTTCCAAGTGCATACCATTCACTGCCGGCCAGTGGTTGTAGGTGTAAGCTGTGTCATTACTCGAATGTTCCTATTAAAATAATTGTTCCATAAAAAGTTGGAGTGCCAGAGGATGGCTCTTAGGTAAAGATGCTGTTTTGTCAGAGTCACAATGAACAGGGGCAGAACGTGTTGGAACTGTTCCGGGAGCGTCCTCTGCCAAAAGGGATTCGGTTTGAAGTCCAGCAGGACAATAGGATCCAAGTCTTCTTTCGGCCTTGTTGGGGCAGAAGTCAACATGATAGGGACCGGATTGTGGAGTTGGCTCTGAAGTCAGAGCTAAACACAAACTTGGTTCAGGAGAACCAGATGGCGCCAAGGAAGGAACCACCACTGGTATCATGACTGGAAACCATGCAGATATATGGGACCAGAAGCCACGTCAGAGAGAGCTTGTAGGGTACAATAGATTGCAGTATGTCTTTCATGAATGCCTCAATCTATTGCAACATCTCAGACAGCCTCAGAAAATCAGGATGCACTGAGATAAACTGTAGAATTGGCTCATTGGTGGGGGACCAGGAGGTAGACCAAAGAGTAACTTGATGTTTTTGCGACTTCTCAGAAAGAGAATGGCGAGGATGAAGAAAAGGATTGCATTGTGACAAAGACCTATCGCACAAGCAGCCTCGAGAGCAGGAATGTGTGGAGGGCAGAATGGGTCCACTATTTTGACTTTGAGCGGGGCTCATGTGATTTCAAGTGGAGTTTGGTGGTGTACAGCTTGGTTTCACAATCCCGTATCACCTTTGGATTGCACACTTCTCATATCACTGAGTTTTGACCCAAACACCAGAGAAACACTTTGTGAGGGTCTGTTATGACTTCCGGGGACAGAGTCAGCACAAGTCGGTGAAGGACGCACCACGCGGCTCTGCGCTTAATGAAGCGATACATCCCCCGTTGAAGACGGAGTCTCCTACAATATAGATTGTGGAGAGGGGATTCTTTACCATTGAGGACCAGAAAAGGTACACTCAAAGTTGACTGCACGAATTGTGTAAGTGAGAAAATCTATATGTACGTAAGTCCTGACGAAAGCTCTATAGACCCTACGGGGCCAAAAGGAGCTGAAACATGTCGACAAGCCCATTGGAATACCAGAGAGATCCAGTAACTCGATCTCGTTGTAGTATCAAATTTATTTTTATGATAAGTGAACTTCACCTCACAATAAAAAACACGAGGGTGACGTTCTCTTTTTTTAAAACTTTTTTCATGAACTCTTGAAACGTTTTTGTTCACCATTTTGGTGTGGGTAACCCACAATCTCTGGACACTGCAATCAAATACCAGAGGTGCCTCAGGTTGAGGCTGGCACCAAGCACGTTTTTGGAACGCCCAATGATAACTGCCACAACATCAATGTGGGGCGGATGAAACGCATATACCGCTTGTTCCGATTAACATTGAGTTTTTGAGGACGTTCCAATTTTCAACCACTGGTTTAGAATTGTTACAAGTGTCCTTTTTTCTTTTGATTAATTTAATACTTATTTTGGGAAATAAATTGGACACAATCATTTCCTCTTCCCTCCAGTTGATTAATTATGATCTGTTACAGACATCGGTTTGGTAAAGTCCCTAACATGGTTTAAATCCTATTGTTTTAATTGGGAAGGGACAATGGAAAATAATTTTGAGAAAAAAGATTGTCAACTGATGAGAAGAAAGTTAGGAGACAGCTTAGTATCCACATACAAAGGAACTTAAAAGAAAGGAACTGATGTTAGTGTGTTTAGGTGATACTCTTATGTGACTCCAGTTGTCACTTCTAGAATGGAATCGACACAGGGCCACAGGCTGCCTACTGGCACACAGGGATATGCTGAAATATCTTCGAGCTCCAGTCTGGCAGCTTGGGATATTCTAACGGCGATGAATCTGTGGTTGGAAGTAGCCATCAGAAAATCCTTTTCTGGATCCTCTTCTGAAATTTGGAACACCTATCTGATCCAATTACGAATGGCTCCTGACATACTCAGCTTCTGAAAAAGACTCAAGACTTCCTAATTACAAGATACTTAAATTAAGGTCCCCATGGACTGAGTTACTCATCTATAAGGAACAATCACATCAAAGACTTTCACCAATACATTACTTAGTCCAGGCCCACATGCAATTCTTGTTCAGCTACTTATATACTTTAAAGTGACCTTTCTTCCTCTGACCTCTCCCTCCTTACCTACCTCCCTACCTTCCTTTTATGCTTGGTATACTTTTTTGTAAGCATGTCTTTGCTTGTGCATTTATTGTTCTATGTAAGGCACTTTGATACCAACTGGTGAAGCTTCGCTACAGAAAAACAATGTAAATAAAATAAATGATTAAGCATGACACTTAATGTGGATAAGGGTCACTATCTTTATTTAGAGAAACCTCTAAGTGGTTCCATCCTGTGAAGTTGGGACTTCAGACTGTCACAAAGCTTACCACAGCAGACCCCTTTTGTCATTGTCTTCAAGTACCCCGTTACATGTTGTGTGATTAAGCATTCCCTTATCATGTATGCCTGCCAGCATGCTAAGGCTGTAATCAAGATTTTTCTCCCACCATGCCTCTTCCTTTCATCTTTATAGAATGGTTTCTCCAAATTTGTGAACCTGTCATCAAGTGTGAAAGTTCTCTCATAATCCATTTGCTATCATTCATATAACTCTGGCAGTTTTTTAAGTGGACTGCTCATCATAATCTCTACACCAGTCTTTAGCGCTGTGTTAATCTTTTACATGAGTAACCAAACCTGTATCAATTATCTCCGTTTCTTCAGTCTGCAAGCTGGTATAGATGGAATGCATATGATTATAAGGTTGGATCCAGCAAGGATACACCTAAACTCTAGTGCCTTCAAACAATAATGGTCAACTTCTATTCACACTTCCGCTTTCTAAGCTTTACTATGGTATATGCTTCACTAGGTAGCTGGACACTAACCTTGTCAATGTTAATGTATTGATCAAAAACTCCACTTCTGGTTGAATAGAAAAACCAGGACGCAGACATGTGTAACCACTAACAAGGCTAGTGGTCCCATTAGACTAAAAATCTGCACATTAAAATCGCTATCTCTACAAAAAAATAAGAGCATCAGAATTGCAACAAGACAAAAATTCAAAGGTATGTCACATGTCAGAAGGAATCAAGTGTCAGTAGTTCAAGATCTTGTGAAATACCATAGGTAGTAAGACTCTTCATGATTTGGGGGTCTGAGATCCATGTGGGCTTATTGATAAATAAGTGCTGCCTACCAGCGATCATGGAGCAAAGGTTTTAAAAAGGGAACAAATGGACGACATTGATCTTTAATGCCCCACCCAATTGTTGGACAGCTTCATCAGGGAAAGAAGCCTTCAAGGCTTGCAGGCAGAGGAAGAAGATTCAACTTCAAAACGACTGCAGCAGCACCGCTTCAAGAGTAAGACTTGTCCATCATTAAATAAATACAGACCTTGTTTTCAACATAGCCACGAAGAAAGCCAAACGGCCCCTGTTAAAGTCTTTACCAATATCATCTACACTCATACACTCAAGGACTAGCAGTCACACTCTACAGGAAGCACTCTCATACCCCTCACACACTAGATACCAATAGCACCCCACCCTCATAATAGCGGCAGTCACACTCTGACAGAAGCACTCACAACCCACACAGACTATTAGTCGAAGATTAATTCCAGAAATCACACTTCCTATAGAGTAGCAGCACGGCGCTACTAACAGCACTTTCATACACTAGCAATCTCATGCTACTGCCAGTATTTTCACACGCTAGCAGTAATATACTACAGATAGCCTTCTCACAGCTCTAACAGTAGTAGTGTTCACCACCAACAGCTTTTCCACCTTGCCCAGATAGCAATGTCACTTCTTGGCCATTTGGAATTCAAGTAAATTCTCCATGAGGAAAGAGTTGAAACATTTATATGAATCTCCAGAGACAGCGGTCGGCCAACCAGGTTCCATTTTTTGCAACAAGAAGGCATCCTCATGAATACACAATGCGTGAAATGTAAGATCTACATCAACATCAGGAAAAAAGGTTCAATCTTATAGAGACTTCTAGCTGCAGATTCTTTACCATAGAATTATCTCCAAGCTTTAGACTGAATCTGGATATTTTTTCATGACCAGTACCCTTGCATACCAGTAAGTGGTGTCTATCACCCCTCAAAGATTAGAAGATACATACTTGATAGCACTCACACCCCTCACCACCAAAAGATCGTACAGCCCTTCAGTCTAGCAGTCACAAATTGTTAGTAGTTACCCACTCAGACTAGCAGTCGTGTATTACTGGCAACACTCTTAATTCCCACTGACTAAAAGTCACAAACTATGAGAAACAGTGGGAGAAGGAGGATGAATGAGACTAGGTCCTCCTCCTAGGGGTCAGTACAAATAACAGTGTGGATCCCAGTCGTGGGACCCTAGGACCCAGCTCAGCTCAGGTGTATGATTGCTTTAAATCACTATGCCTTAGAGAAAGAAAAATTTCTTTCTAGTGTCCCCTCACTCACCGGGGTTTCCCCACGGTGACAAGCCCGAAACTATGGGTCTTCCCGGTGGTTTGGTTAGGCTCTTGTGTATTTTGGGAATCGTATAAAAGTACGGGGTAACTGGTCTGGTGTTTACCAGAAACTCCGTTTCTTTCTTGCTTACCCAGTCGTTTGCCTGGGATTCTTCAATGAGGTATGCTATGGATATCCTCAGACGTTCAGTGGGGTCATCCTTAATGATAGTGTAATTTCTGGGATCCCTCAGAAGGCGGAGACACTCCTCTCTGTAATCAGTAGTGTTCTGTAACACAATGGCGCCACCGTTTTTACAGCAGTGTATCCCATAAGTGAAATTGACCCCCCAGCGAGACCATGAAGTGTCATTTTTCGCTTCAATAAGTAACTATTGGAGATCTTTATCTTTTCTGTGTACCTATTATATGTTGGGTATGTCTAATGTTTGGTCACAAAAAAGTCCTGTCTTGTTTATTTGTGTGAATTCACGAACAAATTTCACGACGTTTTGGACTAATGTTTTGGTAAGCCTGCACGCGCCAGTATGGCGCAAATCATCCTTCTAAACACAGAATGTGAGTGGCATGCAAATGTACTATGTGTACCTTCCCACAGGGAAGGTTTGTTATTAACATTATGCTTTATTTTACAGCACCTACTAGTTGAGAGGAACGTATGTATTTTAATATAAATGCATGCATAAAACCACTTTATTATTGTTATAAATTCACTGTCCCCACGATTGGGATTTAGGAGTGGCATATGCAGGGCTGGTCCCTGCATGGTCCCGAAGAAATGCTAGGGGTAGCATGAAACATGTCGACCATATTGATCACTGAGTCAACCACATTATAGGTTGCCCTACAGTGACATTAACCCCACTTTTAATATACCTGCATAGGAACTCAATAAAACAGTTAGGCCCACTAAGTATGGTATTTGTAATACTCACACACCCACTCCACTTATTCTTTTTGCACCACACATAGTCATTCACACTAAAAGTGCTCCTGCGTAGTTCGTGAGTCGCAGCACGCCCCTTTTCGTAGAGAACTGGGATGGCCCCAATGATGAAGCATGTCACCGTGGGGAAACCCCGGTGAGTGAGGGGACACTAGAAAGAAATTTTCTTTCTCTAAGGCATAGTGATGTAAAGCAATCATACACCTGAGCTGAGCTAGGTCCTAGGGTCCCACGACTGGGATCCACACTGTTATTTTTAAAAGTCACAAACTACATGAAGCACCCTTGCATCCCTCACAAACTAAGAGCAAAGCCAATCGGTCTGGCTGGTATCTGAGAGTCTCTTCACTGATTGGTGAGTGTTTGTGTTTGGTAGTGGTGATGGGCAAGAGAATGAATGCAAGAATTAGTTAATGGATACATAAATAGATGCTGAGAGGATGAGTGCCTCAAGGAATACACTGATGAGTGATGGCATGTACATCAACATTCATGCACTTTTAGTTGCCAGCCACACTTACAGGCATGGCCACAGGAATTATGTTATTGTGCGACAGATGAGTTTTTTCACGTACCTGCACTTTTCTCACACATATGGAAGCGCTGCGCTTGCTACAGAAGGGGGGACCCAGGGAGAGCCAGGCGCGAGCCGGTCTCTTCCTGGGTAGGTTCGCGCGAGGATCAGGAGATCAGGTGGGGGTCTGATTAGCGAGGTGATATAAGGGAGGCAGGCTGGCGGTTGGGAACTGCGTGGCGGGAGGCTGGAAGGGAGGTTTGTTTTGCGGCGCGTTTTCGTGTACCTTGTGCTTCTGGTCACATGGACGAGGCGGCGGAGGTCAGGAGGGCCGTGCAGATACTCTGCGAGGCCGGGCGCGAAGACCTGCTGCGGCCGGGTGTCCCGGCGGAGGCGTGGGTAGGAATGGCCCGCCCCCCTCGCAAGTCTTCGGGGGGCGTTTCCAGGGCTGTGGAGGCGTGCTTATCCCCGGGCCCGGAAGAGGAGGAAGACGGCGAGGCGGCCATGCCGGGGGACGGGTCCAGGCTTGCTGAGCGCGCCGCAGCTGTGGAGCCCCCGCCGGGTGACCCGGGCGCCCTCCAGCAGGTAAGCGTTTTACCATTCTTTAACGCTGGTTCCCGCGGGGCGCCCGGGGGGAGGCGGGGGCGTTCCGCGGGCCGGCAGGCCCCGCGTTCAGGCGGCCTGGCCTCGGGTAAGTCGGGGAAGCCACAGGTGGGCCCTAAACCCAAGCGGGGGCGGAGCCTGGACCCCCTCGAGCACTCGCTGACCCCCCCCCCCGTTGTGATGTCAGTGGATTCTTTCGCTACAGCGCCCCCTTTGTCGGAAGGAGTTTCCACATATTTATGGCTGAATGGCCAATGTTTCATGCTCTCCCCTGCCACGCCGGGGCCTGGTACCGCTCCCTCCCCCGCGTTTGGACCCCCTCCTTTGGTTGGCCCTGCCGCTGGTACACACACTGCAGCGCCGCCGCCCCCCCCCCCCCCCCGTGACCCCCCCCCCCCCCCTGCAGCGGTTTCAGTGGGCACTGCACCCAGTTTGCTGCCCTCCATGGTCTCTCAGTCTGTGGCCCCAGGTGTACTTGGCCTCCGCCCTGACACCCCCCCGCCCTTGGACCCCGGTGAGAGGGGATTGTTACACCAGGGGGCGCCCCCGCATCCCGGGCAGGCCCTGTTCCCGGTCCCTAGGGGTCGGCCAGTCGGTTCCCAGGGTGGTCCTACGTCTGGGTCAGTTGGTGCCCTTGGTCTGGCGTCGGGGGGTCGTTCCCTGGGGGGTGCTTGCGGTTCAGCTTTCAAGGGGCATGCGGTTGCGAACACTTCGTCCGGCTCGAGCGGCCGCAGTTTTCGATCTGCGCCTCCGGCTGGGCGGCTGTTGGCTGGTTCTACGGGCCCGGGAACTGTCCTCACGGCTGTTTCCAGTGGTGGGCCTTCGGGGGAGTTATCTGGAGCGGATGGCTCTTCTACAGCTTTCGGTACACATAGCTTTCAGCACGTTGATTGGCAGTTTTATGATGGGGGTATTGGTGATGGGGCTATGCCCAGTGGCAGCGCGCAAGTCGCATTTTCTGATGAAGTTTTCGGTGGGAATTTTCATGATGATGATTTGGAAGAGGGGGAATTGAGGGACCAAGGTATTGGGCTTTTGGCAACACGGGCCCGAGGGGGCGGGTTGGGGCCCCCTCCTGTTTCTCGTTTTTTGCAGGCGTCTAGTGCGGACCGTGCAGCAGTACGAGGGGCAGTGAGGTCTGGTCCGGCTCAAGGAGATCGCGTGACTGTTCAGTCACAGTCGGAGCAGTTGACAAGAGGTAAGGATGGGTGGTGGTCTGTGTGGCAGCCTAGGGAGAGTCTCCCTGTTAAGAGTACAAGATCTATTGGTACGGGGGATGGGGTTGTGGTTGAGCGAGTCGCTCTGGCACCAAGGCTTGAGCGGCCTGTCATTTCAAATGTTTCTACTGGGCAAGTTGCACAAGAGTTTTCTACAGCGGGGGATGGTGGAGTGGCTGCCAAAAGGGTTACGGAGGATAGTATCCTACCGAAAAAGTTGCCTTATTCTGGGGTGGGGATGCCTTTGGGGTCACATTTGTCCGAAAAAACAAAGAATCTGATATGGTCTGGGGCATTTGTGGATGTTTTTCGACTTCTCCATAGGGATGTCCAGGCAAAAGAGGGGTCGAAAGAGGAGGAATTGGAATTGGCTCGGAGGCCTCGTGTTCCGAAGTCCATAGAGAATTGGACTTCGGCCTTTCTCATTTATGCCAGTGTTTATTGTCAACGTCATCCTGAGAAGGCAATAGACATGTTTAAGTATGCAGATGTCATCCGCAAGGCTCACAGTTATTTTGGCGGCTTTGCATGGTTGTCCTATGATGACGAATTCAGGGCGCGCATGAGCGCTTTCCCTGAGCGTTCGTGGGGTGAGGTTGATTCCGAGTTATGGTTGCAATGGATGGCATCGGCAAACCCACCTGCTACGACCCACACGGCTAGCGGGCAGCCAGTGTATTATCGGCCCTTTTCGGCTCGCCCCGCTCAGTCTGGGGCGGGGGTTTGGGGCAGAGGTCAATCAGCCGCCTCTGGCACCTGCTGGCATTTTAACAGGGGTTCCTGTAACAGACCAGCTTGCAGGTACAAACATGAGTGTTCGCAGTGTGGAGGGAAGCATGCCCTCACTCAGTGTTTTCCCGGACAGCGATTGGGTGATCAGGGACGGGGTTCTGGGGGAAGGGGACAGCCGCAGCAGTTTGTTCACAAGGGCTCCTACTCCTATTAGGCAGGAGGTTCTCGATCTCTGGCTGGTGGATTATCCAGATTTTGAGGCCGCTAAGATTTTGTCTTGGGGTTTCAAACTCGGTTTTCGAATTGGTTATCAGGGTCCCAGGGTTGGCAGGTGGTCAGACAATTTGAAGTCCGTGAAGGAGAGTCCCCATGTTGTGCGAAAAAAGCTGGATACTGAGCTTGCGGCGGGTAGGATTGCTGGTCCTTTTGTGAATTGTCCTCTGCCTGACTTGATTGTCTCACCCCTGGGCGTGGTGCCCAAGAAGGCGGCAGGGGAGTTTCGTCTTATCCATCACCTGTCCTGGCCCGAGGGTACCTCCATTAATGACTTCATTGATCCAGCTGACTCTACTGTCACTTATGCTTCGGTGGACGATGCTTTGCGGCTCGTGCGCACGGCTGGTGTTGGGGCTTTGCTGGCTAAGAGCGACATTCAGTCGGCTTTCCGGCTATTGCCCATCCATCCTTGGGATTTCAGTCTGTTGGGTATGCATTTTGAGGGTAGTTTCTACGTGGATCGGGTGTTGCCCATGGGCTGTTCAGTGTCATGCTCCCTTTTTGAAACCTTCAGTACCTTTTTGCAGTGGCGCTTCACTTTTGTTAGCGGCCACGTATTGGTCTGTCATTACCTTGATGATTTTCTTTTCATTGGCGAGGGTCGCTCTGGGCAATGTCAGTCGGCCTTGAACGTCTTTCAGGCTCTGGCGGAGGAATTGGGTGTTCCCTTGGCGCCGGACAAGACAGAAGGTCCCTGTACGTCCCTGACTTTCTTGGGGATTGAAATTGATACTCTGTCTATGGTGGCGAGATTGCCTGAGGCTAAAGTGAAGGAAATGTCTGCTTTCATACATCTGGTGTTGGGGGAGCGGAAAGTCGTTTTGAGAACTGTTCAGAAGCTGTTGGGGTACCTCAATTTTGCTTGCCGGGTTGTTCGGGCGGGCAGGACGTTCTGCAGACGTCTGGGTCTGTCCATGTCCGGCGCAAGCCTTCCCCATCATCGGGTGCGCATTACCACCGCTGTGCGTGCCGATTTGACTGTCTGGCTTCAGTTTCTGCAGGAGTTCAATGGCGTGTCCTTGTTTTTTGCGGACGAGGACATGGTGTGGCAAGTTCAGTTGTTCACTGATGCGTCAGGGGCCCACGGCTTCGGAGTCTTTTGGGACGGTAGATGGTGCGCGGCCGGCTGGCCGGCGCACTGGAAGGACCAGGGTCGCAGCATAGCGTTTCTGGAGCTTTTCCCGCTGCTGGTTGCTTTGTATCTATGGGGGGATGAGTTTCAGAATCGCCCAGTCTTGTTTCATGTGGACAATTTGGCAGTAGTACACCTTGTCAATCGCCAAAAGGCTCGCGATTTGCGGGTTTTGCGGCTCCTGCGCGCTTTCATGCTGCGGTGTCTGCAATTAAATATTGTTTTTAAAGCACGGCATGTTCCTGGTACTTCTAATTGCATCGCTGACTCTTTGTCTCGCTTTCAGTGGTCCGAGTTCCGCAAGTTAGCTCCTGGGGCGGACCTGGAACCAACAGCGATCCCACAGTACGTATGGGACCTGGGGGATTGAGGGTTCGCCAATTGGTGGAAAATTCTGTGGCTGACTCCACCAGGCGAGGTTATGTGAAGGCCTGGAATGAGTTTCTGCAGTTCGGTAAGGATTGGTTGGGGCCGCCCAGGGTGGGTTGGTCTGATGAGCAATGCATCTTGCAGTTTGTTTTACATTTGGCGGACAAAGGACTATCGCCCACTACCATTTCTGGCAAGTTAGCAGGGGTTTCTTTTTATGGGCAGCTTTGGTGGGGGAGGGATCCTGTTGGGGGGGTGTTGGTTCGTAAAGTGTTAAAAGGTTTGGCTAGGCTTCGGGCTGGTGGGCAGCAGCTCCGGCAACCAGTGACTTTTGAGTTGCTCCAGCTGCTGTTGCCGGAATTGGAGGTGTGTTGCCATGATGCTTTTGAGTGTGCCAAATTTCGTTTGTGTTTTGTTTGGATGTTCTTTGGGGCATTTCGGGCATCGGAGTTGCTGGGGTTACGGGGCAAGGTAGGTATGACCAGCAGTGAGGTGGTGTTGGAGAGTGAAAGAGTGCGGCTGTGGCTGCGGGCATCCAAAACCGACCAGCTGGGGAGGGGTAAGTGGGTGTTCCTTGGCAGGAGTGGTGTCTCTGCATGTTGCCCGGTTGGGGAATGGGAACTGTTTGTGTCCTCTCCTCATTTTTTACAAGGGGCCATATTTTGTCATGCGGATGGTAGTCCCATAGTTGCATCCCAATTGTTGGCTGTGTTACGCAAGGTGTTGTTGCGCTTGGGGAAGGATCCTGTTCAATTTGGTACCCATTCATTCAGAATTGGTGCGGCGACGGAGGCCGCTCGATTGGGGTGGGACTGGTCCCAGATTCGTCGCATTGGTCGTTGGCGTTCCAAGTGCTGTGAAAAATATGTGAGAAAATAGGGCAATTTTTGCTTGTCTAACATTTCTTTTTCTCCTAGGTCCTTGGCCATCAGTCGCCGGTTGCAAACGGAGGGTGTGGATACTGGGGCACTCTTTTGTTAAACGTGCAGCTTTAGCCGCTGCCACTCAGCTCTGTGGGAGATCACTTGGTCTAAACAGCATGACGCACGATGTCTCCAGGCATGGAACAGGGGGCATGCGCTGGGGTGGGCTTTTTCCCGCCTTGGCTGCTTTGGTTTCACAGTGTTTGGGGGGCCCTCCGGATCTCCTGGTGCTACATTTAGGCGAGAATGACTTGGTTTCTCTCTCTGGGTTGACTTTGTTGAAACTCATGAAGCAAGACCTGGAAATCATCAAGACCACATGGGTGAGCACCATGCTGGTATGGACTGAGTTTGTGCCTCGTTTGCAATGGCGTGGGGCGAGGAACCATTCCGCCCTGGAAAAGGCTCGGCGGAAAGTGAACAGGACAATGCGAGTTTTTTGTCACCATTTGGGTATCTACTGTTTGGACCACTATCATTTACAAGTTTCTGAACGTCATTTATTTTGTGAGGACGGTGTGCATCTATCTGCTTTGGGCATTTCTTTTTACCTTCTGGAACTCAGGGAATTGATTAGTAAAGTTCTTCAGGTACAATTGTGGTGTGCTCCTTCATTTCCTTTGGGTGGGGCAGGAAAACGCTAAAGGTTTTCCTGGGTGGCGGGTTTTTGGTAGTGGGGGTGGGCAGCCTGGAGCGGGTTGGCCATCCTGGAGGGTAGCGTTGGGTAGGCTAGGGGTAGTAGGCAGGAGTTTTTGTTCGGGGTTTTTGGGATTTAGGTTTCGTAGGCTCACTGTAGAGTTGAATTATGTAAATAAATAATTAATGAATGTGTTCATGAAATTTATGATGCACCTGTCCTAAAATAAAGTGGCCTTTCTTGCTCTTAAAAGAGGTGTGGACAATGATTCCTTGCGCGAGGGGGGACCCAGGGAGAGCCAGGCGCGAGCCGGTCTCTTCCTGGGTAGGTTCGCGCGAGGATCAGGAGATCAGGTGGGGGTCTGATTAGCCAGGTGATATAAGGGAGGCAGGCTGGCGGTTGGGAACTGCGTGGCGGGAGGCTGGAAGGGAGGTTTGTTTTGCCCCACCCACCCTCCCTCTTTTTTCTTTTCGTTTTTTTTTTGGGTGGGTTTTTTCTTTTGCGGTGCTCTAGGTGCTGCGCGTTTCTGTGGGTTTGCCGCTGTTAGGATGGGTGCCTTTGTTCTTTTTAGAGGCGGGTTTTTGGTAGTGGGGGTGGGCAGCCTGGAGCGGGTTGGCCATCCTGGAGGGTAGCGTTGGGTAGGCTAGGGGTAGTAGGCAGGAGTTTTTGTTCGGGGTTTTTGGGATTTAGGTTTCGTAGGCTCACTGTAGAGTTGAATTATGTAAATAAATAATTAATGAATGTGTTCATGAAATTTATGATGCACCTGTCCTAAAATAAAGTGGCCTTTCTTGCTCTTAAAAGAGGTGTGGACAATGATTCCTTGCGCGATATATCATCTTCTGCATACTCTGCAGTTTTTAACAAATAAATAATATTGTTTCTAGCTCAAAACGATCAAAGGGTATTAATACACTGTGTTATGCGTTGCAGCGCAGTGGAAGGCTATTCGCAAAGGTTGACTGATCATCTTTTGGTGTTTTTTTGCTGTATTTGGGTGTCAAAATTGTACTAAAAGGTATGACCTTTGCTCAGATAGAGTAACGTGTAAAATAACAAAATAATGAAGTAATAACATCCCAAAATGTGCTGCATTGTAACTCATAATTTGCCTGTTTTGCTGCATTATTTAGTCAATCCTCCTGCATAATTTGGTCTTCCGTTGCCTTATATTTCCGGTGTCTCTTCCTGTAACCATGCTAATGCTTAGTAGCATTTGGGTACCCCTTTAAGGAATACATTGGGGGTGAACAGAATGATTGCGGTCCCTCCAAGACTCCAAACTCTCCAAAAACGTATTGACCGATGCGCTTCAGGCAGAGGCTTAAACCGCTCCTAATCAATGTGTATGGGGTGTCATGATACTAACTGTATGCACATCTACAAAGTTGCAGGATTAGATACAGGGAAATCACGCGGGTGAGGTCGCATTTTGTCTATACATTTTGAAGCTTCAGATCCGCAATAAAGCTCAAAAAACAAAACTGACTTTTGGTAACAGTTTTTTTTGTTTTGTTTTTTAAAATTCAGAAGGAAAAAGGGTTAAAAGAATTTAAAAAAATATGCTGGGTTAAGTGGTAATGAAAAACGTATTTTGCCTTCAAAGGGCAAACAAAGACTCCATCCCAATCTGGGCACTGTTACTGCACACTGCATCGAGAAGCTCTAAAACGCGTTCTTTAATTAGGCCACTGTTTCTGCATTGAGAGCTATAAGAAGGACCCAAGGCACTTTACCTTGTAAATAAATCCGCAAATTGAACCTTTGCGGTACCTGAGAGGTTAAAGCTTTCAAGCCGCGAACGCGGGCGGCTGAGTGCAGGTTATGCAAATAGATTTAAAATGTTAAACACATCTTAAGCTTGACTGGCTGATGCTCCATAAGCTACGCAGCTGTCAGAAGGATATGGACATCTTTGTCACAAACTTGTCATGCGCGTCCTCGTGAGGGGGGTAGGTCTCTAAATCCTTCTCCAGCTGCTGAAGTTGTCTTTCCATCTGCTTTAAGTTCTTCTCCAGGTTCTCTGCTGAGACTGAAAGAAACAAAACAACGGAATTAAAGATGATTCACTTGCACGAAAAAAGCTTCACAGTCCGATAAGCGGGGGGTTGGTGGAGCAAATGTGAAATCGCGTAATTGAACTCAAACTAACTGGGTAACTTATCGGGATTTATAGAAAAATAACTAGTAGGAGCTGCTGGTCGTGGGTGTTTGTTAACAATTCTAGGAGCTGGTAGGTCTAAATGCAATACAGCCTACGTGATTAGCGAGAATACAATATTAACTATTTCCCTTCCGTCAACCAGTCTAATTCGCATGTTTAGTTTGGGAGTAAAAAGCTTGGTATTTGTCTTATACTCCGCATTCATATTTCCGAAGCTTTCCGGACGCCCCTCACCTTCAACCTCCTCAACGGCCTCTTCTCCCCTTTTACACGAAGATGAATTAATGAGATATGGATTTTTGCAAAGTCGCTGAACTAATAATATTTCTCATGTTTTTTCATCACCAATTTTGAACTTCTAGTACTAGAGAGGCTAGGCTATTTTATTAAAAAGTCCAGCATTACCATAAATATTCACCTCGATGGTGGCTCTCGGCATCCCTTAGGGTACATGTACTCAAAGTCTACAAAGAGGTGGCACATTTTGTAAGCAACAGGGTGTCAGACCGGTCTACAGCTATTTCGTAGCTGGTACTGCTAACCCGAATGACATTCCCTAACGCACAATATACTTACCTTCGGTAACGATATATCTGTAAGAAACAGTAGTTAGTGTTAGATTCCTTACCTTAGAATATCCCCAGGCGTCAGGCTGGATCTGTAAAGTTTTTGTCAGCAGTACCCTTGCACGTCGGTAGGCGTCGTCTGCGGCTCCGTGTCTGTCGTCGGCGTTATGATCACCAGGATGACGTTGTCGGAGTCCTTAGACGCCGCCCTCGCGCGCTGACGTCAGTTCTGTACATAGCTTTCCGCACCAGGAACGCAGAGCCATGATAGAAACCGACACTGGTGCCAAGAAACTGGGGCCCCCAAGGGAGATACCTTAACCCTAGATATCGGTTCGCAGAATGGGGAGGATGGGTGGGGCGGTAAGGAATCTGCCACTAACTACTGGCGAAAGTAAGTAACTTGTGCATCTGAAAGAAACAGGTTAGTGTTAGATTCCTTACCTTAGAATAGATACCCCAGCAATACCAACCCCGGTGGTGGGTCTGCGAACCAAGATCACACCAGAAAGTCCTGGAGAAAGGAACGGCCGAAAAAGCCATCTCTCCGGACTTGGCTGTCCAGGCAGTAGTGCCTAGGAAACGTGTGCAGCGAGGCCCACGTAGCTGCCTGACAGATGTCCTGCAAGGGTACTCCCCGACCCAGGGCAGTAGTAGCCGCCGTGGCCAGAGTGGAATGGGCACGCAGCCCCATAGGAGGCTCCTTTTTCGCCAAGGAAGAACAGACCTTGATGCACAAAACGACCCACCGAGAGATGGTCTGCTTGTGCACCGCCTGTCCCTTCTTAGCGCCCACGTAACCAACAAAGAGCTGGTCGTCCACCTGGAACTGGCGTGTGCCGTCTAGATAGAAGGAGAGCGCATGTTTTGGGTCCAGATGGTGGAGCCTCTCTTCCTCTTTCGAGGTGCGGAGGCGGAAAAAAGGTGGGCAAGGTGATGGACTGCCCGATATTAAAGGCTGTAACCACCTTGGGCAGGAAAGAAGGACGCATCCTCAGAAACCTTGTCCGGATGGACAGAGGAAAGGAGGTTTAGAAGATCGAGTCTGGAGCTCACTCACTCGCCTAGCAAAGGTGATGGCAACCAGAAATGCAGTTTTAAGAGTCAGAAGAAGTAGAGGACAGTTATGAAGTGGCTCAAAGGGAGCGCACATCAGATAAGTTAGTACAAGGTTCAAGTTCCACTGAGGCATCACGAAAGGAACAGGAGGAAACAGGTGTGTGATGCCTTTCAAGAATCTATTTACAACACAGGACTTGAACAGAGAAGGCTGATCAGGAAGCCTCAAGAAGGCAGATATGGCCGAGAGGTAGCCCTTGATAGTGCCCAGAGCAGAGACCTGCTGGGCAAGAGAAAGAAGAAAGAGGAGAACCTCTGAAAGGGGGGAAGAGAGTGGATCCACAGCCTTTGCTGTGCACCATGCCACAAATTTGTTCCACCTGCAGGTGTATACCGATTTTGTAGAGGGACCCCTGACTGCCAGAATCAGATCACAGACTTCAGGAGGCACGTCAAATGGCCTCAACTGTTGCCGCTCAATCTCCACGCATGTAGGTGGAGACTGGACAGGTTTGGGTGGAGGACCGTCCCATGCTGCTGCGACAGAAGGTCCTCCTGAAGAGGCAGACGAATCGGGGGATCGACTGATATGCTGAGTAGCTCGGGACACCAGTATCATCGTGCCCAGTCCGGAGCCACAAGGATGACTTGGGCCCGGTTTCGCCTGATCTTCTTCAGCACTCTGGGCAGAAGAGGTATAGGCGGAAAGGCGTACAACAGAACGCAGCTCTACTCGTGGCGAAAAGCGTCTCCGAGCGAGTGCCGCCTTGGAAATTCCAACGCGCCGAACTGATGAAATTGCGCACTCTCTTCGGTGGCGAATAGATCTAACCAAGGTTCTCCCCACTGCCGAAAGACACCTTGCGCCACTTCTGAGTTCAGACGCCATTCGTGATCCATCATGCACGGCGGCTGAGTTCGTCTGGCCTGGCGTTCAAGGAACCTGTGAGGTGTTGAACCACCAGGGTGATGCCCTGGTGTTCCAGCCATGTCCTGAGGCGCAGAGCCTCCTGACAAAGGGTCCACGAACCCACCCCGCCTTGTTTGTTGCAGTACCACATGGCGGTGGTGTTGTCCTTGAACACCTGCACTACACTTCCCCGGACAGAGGGAAGGAATGCCTTCAGTGCAAGGCGGATCGCCCACAGCTCCAGAAGGTTGATATGGAGCCGGGACTCCACCGGAGACCAGAGGCCTCTAATCTCCGCCTCCCCATGTGACCCTCCATCCCAGGAGGGATGCATCCGTCATTACTACGTGCTCCGGTTGGGGTAGGAAGAGGGATTTGCCGCTGACCCAATCGCGGTCGTGAGACACCACTGCAACTGACTCGCAGTGCCCTCCGAGATCTGGACATGGTCGCACAGGTTGCCCTGATTCTGTCCCCACTGAAACTTCAGGTCCCACTGCAGAGCCTGCATCTGCCACCTGGAGTGATGCACCAGAAGGATGCAGGAGGCCATCAGCCTCAGGAGCCGCAGCGTCAACCTGACCGAAACTCGGAATAAAGGCTGAAAGATCGGAATCAGAGCCTGAATATCCCAAACCCGCTGTTCGGGGGGATAAACCCCAAACTGCGCAGAGTCCAGAACCACTCCGATGAAAAGGAGCTCCTGAGAGGGGCACAGGTGCGACTTCGGCACGTTGATGAAGAACCCCAACGAGTGCAGGAGGTCGACCGTAGTCTGGAGGTGGGAAACGATTGTGTGAGGCGAGCCTGCCTTCAACAACCAGTCGTTGAGATAAGGGAAGACTGGCACCCCTGATCGGCGCAGATGAACTGCGACCACCGCCATCACTTTCGTGAACACCTGAGGGACGCTGGTAAGGCCGAAGGGGAGCATGGTAAACTGAAAGTGCTCGTGGCCTACCGTGAACCGCAGGTAGCGTCGGTGCTCCGGCAGGACGGGGATGTGGAAATATGCGTCCTGCAAGTCCAACGCTACCATCCAGTCTCCAGGCTCTAGGGCAGCTAGGACCTGAGCTAAAGTCAGCATCTTGAACTTCTACTTCTGGAAGAAGCCGTTGACGCTCTGGAGGTCCAAGATAGGGCGTAGGCGTCCTTTGCCCTTTTTGGGTACCAGAAAGTAGTGGGAGTAGCAACCACGTCCTCCTTCTGGCCCAGGAACGCGCTCTATGGCCCCCTTGGCCAAGAGGGCCATAACTTCCTCCTGCAGAAGTCGCAAGTGATCCCCCGATACACGGTGGTTCTGCGGTGGCATGGCTGGAGGAGTCGCCTCGAAGGGGAGGGAATAGCCCCTTCGGACGATTTGCAGCACCCACCTGTCCTTAGTGACAGTGCGCCAGTGGAGGTGGTGATGGCGAACCCTGCCCCCCACTGGCGTCACATGGGCCTGAAAGCACGGACTAGGAGGGTTTTGAGGCGGATGCTGCGGGGGAAGGTGTGGACTGACCTCGTTGCTGCCCCCGACCGCCCGGACGGCGGTTCCCACGGCCGCCACCGCGTTGGGTATTGCCCTGCGGAGCGTGGCTGGCGGCGCGTGTGGGCGCACCCCTTCCGTGGCCACGAAAGGAGTGAAAGGCAGCCGATTGCTGGCGCTGGCCCGAGAGGCCCAAGGACTTGGCCGTAGCCCTGGAGTCCTTAAAGCGCTCAAGCGCATGGTCTGCCTTGTCGCC
Source organism: Lissotriton helveticus (assembly GCF_964261635.1). Taxonomy (NCBI): domain Eukaryota; kingdom Metazoa; phylum Chordata; class Amphibia; order Caudata; family Salamandridae; genus Lissotriton; species Lissotriton helveticus. Next base: position 533,260,669 of record NC_136069.1, read on the forward strand.
AAAGAGGTGACGGCCATCGAACGGCATGTCCATGAGTGTGCTCTGGACATCAGCCGAGAAGTTGGCGGACCTCAGCCAGGCGTGGCGTCTGACCGCCACCGTCGTTGCCATCGCTCTACCCAGCGAGTCGGTGGTATCCAGCCGACACCTGATGGAATACTTGGCTGCATCCCGGCCCTCCACAAGGGCCTGGCCGAGTTTGGCCCGTACCTCCAACGGACACTCTGGCAGCACTTCCGCGACTTTATCCCACACAGAGTGGGTGTAACGTCCCAAGAGGCAGGAGGTGTTGGAAGACCGCAGGCCTAGACTAAGGGATGAGAAGATCTTCTTCCCATACTGGTCATACCTCTTGGATTCCCTGTCTGGCGGGGCCGACGGGAATGCTGTCTGGGAATTGGAGGCCTGGATGACCAGGCTCTCGGGGGTAGGGTGGGAGGACAGGAAACATGGGTCGCCCGGGGCTGGGCGGTGGCATCTGGCCACGTTCCTATCTACGGGCGAACCCGTAGCGGGCTTGGACCAAGTGCCCAGAAGAACGTCGGTCAAGGCCTCATTAAAGGGTGTGATGTATTCCTATAGGTTCTGTATCGATCCCCCTATTCCTGACCCTGTTCTGGTTAATAATTAACTAGCAGCCATCCCACGGTGCAAAAACCGTTATCTGATTAAGCCACACCACGGCACAGGAACGCGTTATCTGATTAGGTCATAACGCTTGCCATCTAATTAGGCAAGCACTATTCCTCCAGCCCCTGATAAGGCATACGGAGTTCTCAAAACAAATCAAACCTATGACAACCTGGGAAAATCCCTGCGGCCATTGTTTTGATTTCACCGAGAACTTCAGTAAAGAATGTGCTAACGACCAGTCCGTATGACATCCTTATTGACGTATCTATGTCCATCCTTACGTCAATCTCGGCACCTTACAGGTATAAATATTACCGACATTGCCTTAAGCAAACACACGCGGTGGTGACCAGATCGGAGCAGCGAGACTTGCCGAAGAGGCCAGCACAGAGCGGACCCCACTGGCGCTGCCCCGCCTTCCTGACGCGCTGAGAACGAGACGCTGCTTTCTCCTGCCGAGAAATCCAGCTCCGGCGCTTCCAAGCAGCCCTTCGCAAGACCAAAGACGAGAGATACCAGCCCTCAACCATTCTAGATCTCAGGTACAGAACTGAATAACCCCTTGCAGAGAATTCTTGAGTCAGTCACTTGGCAAAACAAACTTAACTTAAACTGCTACTTATCTACTCCCGCCCACGCATTAGGCTTAGGTCAGGTACACCGGGGTAGGCGTAGTTAGAAGCACCAGTTGAGTACGATTAGTCAAATGTAAATATGTATGTATCTATTTTATCCATTTTAAATATCATATGGCTTAGAAACCATATCAATGCTTTTACAGTATTATTTTATAATTCTGCTTTTATTGTATGCACTTTACTTAACCATAAGTATTGCAATATTATCGATTCATTTCTCTTGTACGAGAAAAGAGACTGATCAATAAATAACATCTTTTATTGAACACGCCCGTCTCTTCCTTTTCTCTACACTCTGGTGAAACTAAGAATGCACTGAACTGACTGAGTAAAATAAGTTGTCTTTTGTTTTCACACGACTCTAGAGATACACTCTTGATTAGGGGAGAGCAAAGTTGTCATGTTCTATGGTTGTCAGAAACTAAATCCCTTCTTGTCTATCCAGGGAGGTTCAACTCCTCCTTGCCTATTCGAGAAAGTTTCTAGTGAACTCTGAGCTAGCTGGCACACACATAAACTTTAAGTCTAATATCGTCAGTAGAAGACCTAGTTAACCTCCGTCCTAGGTCTATACTATTGAAGGTATTATTCCAATGCGCAGAGCCTATTGGGATAATAGGAACTACACTACATGGCGCCCACACGTTTGGATAGGCGATAAAACTAACGTAAGACATTAGAGTAACTCAGTCGTGCTTTTTCACTCAGACCCCTTTTTTCCCATAATACTCCAAAGACGTCTGGAGTGGGTGAAGGGTCATATCCGCCAAACCTCGCAGGAGGAGACTCCTATGTATGGTTCTTGGTTTAGTCAACGTTGAAGGATACACTGTTCCAAAATATTGTGCATCTAATCTTTGTTTCCATAAGAAACCTGATCTGCAAACAACGGAATAACCTTCTGGACAGTACAATGTCAGACAGTGAAGGAGAAAGAGAGGCAGCTAGAATAGCAGCTGAACTCGTAGCAGCTGATAATACTATGCAAGAAGCAGACCCGGATATAATACTCATCCCGGTCAACAAAAGGAAATCTGTAACTTTAAAACTTATAGAAAATGGACTGACATCTAGAGGTGGCACAGTCATATTCGTAATAGAGGCACACGAATATCGGCAGACAGAGGTATTCTATTCATGGATAAACTTTCCAGCAGCTAATGCTGTAACAAAGGTCTTCCACTATTACAAAACAGAGGAACCTCCTGATGAGTACATTCGTTTCGAGGAGGTGGAAGTACCACTCAAATTCCAAGAGCACCTGCTCTTGTTAAATGGCGCCCTAAAACATAATAATCACATCACCAGGCTCGGTCCACTAGGTAGACCAGGAGCAACGTGGCCGGTCCTAGCCGGATACACACCACATCCAGACATCGAAGGGATGTCTGCAGCAGCTCTTTTAGTACAATTAAAACAATTAATAAAAGTACATAGACAATTAGTCCAATATGTAATGCGGACTTCAACAATCCAACCAGCAATCAAAATTCCACAGCTGACCCCTCATCAGGGGAACACAAATAAAATTACACCACAGAACATACAGTCCTGTCTAGGTAAAGTACCCGCAAAACGGGAACAAATACCTTTCTGGCTAGCACAAAAAATCACTCAAATAGAGGCGGTGTTTCCGGACACCACCCCGGTAGAAAAACACAGGATTCTGACTATCTGTCTTCCAATGGGAATCGCACCACACGTGGAGGACTGTGACACTTGGGGTACAGTCTTTGCTTCCATCTACACAAAAACACATGGTGTACCATCCATGTCAGTAATACCAGATGTGCTAAAACAAATTCAAGATGAATATGGTCCAGAACCCGCTTTAACTCTTGGTATGAAATTACTGAAAGACTTCAAGCAGGTCTCGGCTATATTATTAGCCAACATAAAGGGAGAAGCAGCGAAGGTGGCGATCCGCCAAAGGTTAAAAGAAACAGATATAGCAGACCAACCAGCTGAAATTGCCAGAATTATAGAAAAATCCTATGAAGAACTAGGTAGAGATAGTTTGGGTGGAATACCGGTGAAACCCCAACTAATTGAAAGTCCAGAAAAAATATTTATAAAAAATACTCTATTAACTACACAAAAAAAGAGCTGGGAAGGAAATAAACAATCCAATCCTAAAGAAAAAAGATTCCAGACCAGAGGAAGGTCTCCTCGGCGGAGAGAAAGATCTCCTGACCAAGGACGCAAGTCTCCCCAAAGGGAGCGCTCTGTGAAAAAATACAACCTTAGAAATAGGGATAATATAAAGAAACCTGATAGATATCAAGATAATGATACACGTCCCTCTCAATCTTTTCAGACTTCCTCGCAGAAATCGGAAAGAAGAGGACGATCAGAACACAGGGAAGGGCACGTCAAGTCCAAAGACAAGGAAACTGCTCATCCAAATAAAAAATTACAATTTCCAAAAAAGAAGGTAGCCAGTATTAAAGTAATCAATAATGCCGAGAATACTGAGGACACAACTGAAAAACGGAGAATGGGCTCAGACAATGCTAGACAGCGCAGCAGAAGTGAGCATAGCTCGCAAAGTCCTTATGAATCATCTGGAGACAGTGGACACGAATGAATACATTCAGGTGGAAACTGCCGACACCAGAGTTAGCAAACCTCACAAAATATATGAAATAACATTACGTATAGAGGGGGATAAGACTAGAAAAATAAGGGGTTTATTTTGGGATAATCTTTCCAAGGGCTATGACATCCTTCTAGCTGAACGAGACTGGCCACCCGAGTTTGTCAGGGAGTGCCCACATGGCGAAGAAATAATTATGCCTGCCTTCTCAAATCATATTCCTATTCATAAAAAATATACACCTGCAAGAAAGTGGGCAGTAGCTCAAGCTCCTGCTTTATATAAAAATCATGTAGGATGGGATGAGGACTCTCCTCCTCACAAAATCCAGTTAAAATCACAACCTACTGCACAGAGGCAGTACCCAATTAAGCAAGAAGCTAAAAAACAGGTAAAAGAGATCCTAGATCAACTTGAATACCAGGGGGTGATTGAAACTTGCACCTCACAAATGAACAACCCTTTGTTTCCTGTCGCCAAACCAGACAATTCATATTGTCTTGTTTTGGATTACAGACACCTTAACTCATGTTGCAAAACTTTTGCAGTGCAAAACTCGCATAGTGCTGCACTAATGAATAACATAGTGCGCAAAAAATACAAAACAACATTAGACATCTCTAATGGATTCTTTTGTCAAAATATAGCACCCGAGAGCAGATATTTGACTGCGTTCTCGGTAAATGGCTCGCAAAAAAGTTTCTGCCGTTTACCCCAGGGGCACAAGAACAGCCCAGGATTATTCTCAGCGAGAGTAACAGAGTTACTACAAACATATGATGACGAGGCATTATCCTATGTCGACGACATTTACCTAACAGATGATGACTTGGATACTCACTTGAAGAGAGTGAACACCATAATACTTGGGTTCGCAGCAGAAGGTTACAAATTCAACTTTAAAAAGTCAAGAATTGCCCATCTGACAGTCCTGTTTTTAGGATATGAATTATCAAGTGAAGGCAAAAGCCTGGCTGACAATTTCCTAGAGAAATGTGCTGTACTCCAAGCTCCTAGAACATTAAAAAACTTACAATCAATTCTAGGCTTCCTAAATTTCGGAAGAACATACATTGCAAATTACGCAGAAAGGGTCAAACCCCTTTATGATCTAATAAAACCAGATTTTAAAAGAATCAATTGGACTCAAAAACACACAGAAATTTTGAGATCTTTACAAACAGACATGTTAATTAAAACAAAATTAGAAACACGTGACAACACACGCAATCTTAAGATTCGAGTCATCCCAGGAAGATGCGGATTCACATACCTGACCTCTAATGAGGGAGAAAAGGTACCTATTGCATATAAATCACACTTGTACACAGAAGCTGAAAAGAAGTTCAGTATTAAAGAAAACATTGTTCATGCAGTTCAAACGGCTATAACAAGAGAAAAAGACAAAGCTGACGGTAGACGTATCACAGTCAGAACAGCAGAGTCAGCCTTTGAGGCATTAACAACCCCATGTAATTTACCAACAACAGCGTTGAATCCAGAATGGATACAATGGGTGAATTCAATTACAACGGACAGAGAAAAATACTACTTTGATCCAGAATTAAAAGAATTAAAATATCTAGAATATGAAATGACATACCCTCTGCCAATCGACATTCGGCCCTTACGACAGTACGCCTGTGTAATCTATACAGACGGCCATGCTCAACCACCAGGGTGGGGAGAACAAGCGTATAACCCCACATGTGAAATCACAAAAGAAGTGTGGCACGGAGGGAAACTGAGACCTCTGCTAATAAAAACACACTCAGTAGAAACTAATTCTGAAGAACAAACTGAAATAATAGCATTGAAAATGGCGCTAGATAATGCAGATGGCGAATTCCCGACACTTATAGTGTCCGATTCATATTACTGCGTCAAATCATATAACAACGATTTGCAGAAATGGATTCAAAACGGTTACAAAGATGACACAGGTGCAACAATAAAGCAACAAGTGCTTTGGAAACAAATAGTTCTTTTGCAGAAAGAACTACCAAAAACTCACGTGATACACTCACTGAGTCATCAGTGTGATGGCGTTCACGTTGCAGGGAATTCATTGGCTGAGACAGACACAATGGTAGCAACTGAATCGGCTTCCGTAGTTAGAAAAAAGCGTGCAGTAAAATATATTGACGGTGAAACAGTGCTGGCGGTGAAAACGTCATCAAAAGGCGACTGCTCAGCGCTACCGATCAACTATCCACTCAATTATACATACATAATCGATGCAAACTCCGTTCCTTTTGCTCGAATCCCTGGAGTGGGGGATAGAGTAATTCCAAACACGGACAGGAGAGGCTTGTTAATAGCAGACGCACATATGGGTGAGGGTCTCAGACACCTCAAACTAAAAGATTCCCTGGAAGAATTACAATCAGTGTATTGGTGGCCAGGCATGAGCCTGCATCATTACATCTTTGTAAAGAACTGCCCAGACTGCAATAGAGATCGCAGTGGCGAGCGAAACGGTATACTACCATGGCGTTTCACTCCAGAATGGATCAACAATAAAAAATAATGCGTCCAATTAACATATAAAGACTAGTTTCCACTTGTAATGTAGACCCCAGCACTCGGCTGACGTCTGGACTGTTATGAAAAGATTTGCGAGTCTATAATGGCATATACGCTAGAAGCATGCTACGTTTGGCTAATGTTTTGTCGTCTTGCCCTAAAGCGTGTGGAAAAACATGGGCAAATGAGCATAGCGGGACTCTTCTCACTTCCTACCTGAGGGAACGGGATGGTGTAAAGAAAAAACCAAAGGCATAGAGCAATCTATAACAGCGAAGGTATTAGGTTCGGGAGCTGGGTGGGTCAAACATCTAATAAGTGTCCAACGTAGTCTAAACAACCTGCCAAGAAATTCTCTGAGGGGATTCAGTCCGTACGAATTATTGTTTGGGACTAGAATGATGGTCTTAGATCTTGACAGTCAGACTTCAGTGGTTAAAGAAAAAAGCTTTGATATCAAAGATCGTTTGGCTATTTTGCAGGACTTAAACGAAACAAGGAAAGACCTGAGCAACATAAAATTGAAACAACAGCCAACAACCACTGAAGAGAAACCACCTGTCCCAGCAAGACCTGTCTGGATTCCAAAAGTCGGGGATCTAGTCAGAGAAAAGATCGCGGTAAAGAAGGAATTTGGGCCTTCTTACAGAAAAGCAGTTCCTGTCTTGTCTATCAACGGGACAAGATCAGTAGTACTACCGCCTCTTGCTGGTAAAAAGGAGAACAGAGTTGTATCAATCGACCTGATAAAACCACAATCATGTGGCCGATAGCAAACAGTAGGCCAAGTGGACTCCCGATAAGTAGTAGAACACCAAGGTTTGCTACAAACACAGAGGTTCAATCTAAGAGGCTACTCACATTTGAAATGCCTACAGAACAACAACAAGGACTATGCAACAATGCTATGGAACTTAAACCTCTAAAAACCCAAATAAAAACATTTAGCAGAAACACACCAATCTACAATGAAGTAACAAATGACTATGCTGCTGCAACAAAACACACTAATAAAGCAAACAGTAATCCTGAAGCAATTGGAACAATAGACAGAACGGCATCCGGCTACTTCATCAACTTCAATGATTCATCTGAAGATCTGAGTGAATCAAAGGAACAGACATCAACAAAAACCTTTAAAGATAAAGCTAAGGAACTTTTTCAACGTCTGAAAGAAACCTATCTGATTTCTCCATGGATTGAATTCTGGGTGGCCTTAGGTGCACTTATCCTCATACTTTGGCTCATCATGGTACTATGCTTGGGACATTTCATTGAAGGAAAATATGCTAAAATGGACACAGCAAGCCAGAAAATCAACTTGGTCCTCAAACCACACACATCTTCACACGTCGAGAAAAGAGAACTTTCTTCAGTCAACTTCACAGCCAATCCTATACCCGGTGGGGTAGCATGGGACAATACTGATTATGAAATCTATGGTCCGGTTGAAATCCTGAAGTATCCACATCAAATTAAGATCTCATTGAGTGACTTTGTAAAACCAAGCTCATTTGCTGATTGGGACTTTGAAAGTATTAATGATATGATGTCTGACCTAGTGATGTCTGCTAAATTTACAAAACATGATTATTTGCAGGGTTTGTCTAATTATGATAAGATGTTCTGCTATAATCACTTTGGTAACCATTATCTGCATAAATCTGCACAACCTAGAAATGTTTTAAATTATAATCAATGGGAACATTGTGCAACCCCTCCAAAAGGTAGCTCAAGAACTTTTTATGACAAATATTCATATTTTTCAGGGTTCAACACAAGTAATGCAGAAACATTTTATTTCAAATTGTCAAACAAGACAGGTACAAAGACCATGCTTACAAACACTAAATTGATATATTCAGACTCATTTTTTGAACAAATGAATACATTTGGTTTTGATTACTGGGACAAAAATGTTGAAGTAAAAAGTGTTTGGGGTACAAAAGAATGGCAAGTACAAGGTATAGAATCATTGTTTAGAGCCTGTATGATCCCAGAACAAATTATATTTTTGAATGACACTATTCAACAAACTACCTGTCTTGGCCTAGCCAAAATCAAAGACTTAAACAAACCGTCTATTCCAAAGCCAACCATGAACAGTAATAGCTCTATAGATGAGGAGATAGACGTAAACCATATATTAAACCAAAACAGAACACATCCTGATTGGAAACAGTGGTTGATCTGGCCAACAGATACTAATAACTGTCAAGACAGATTCCTGAACAAAATCCAGGGGTTCACAATGACCAGGCCAGACCCTAGATATTCCCAAAGACAACACCCAGGGATAATTACCACGTACAGTGTGGGCAAGCTCTGCCTTCAATGGCTACAAACATCCACACTGGTAGAAATTAAGCAACACCTAACTTTACTTACTGATGGTGCTGACTTGCGTGATTTCATTATGGGACCGCGCAAACAGCGTCAAAAACGCTTCATAGCAGCCTCTGTGTATGCAGCTTATAACGAAGCCTGGAAAATAACTCAAATTGAGACATCAGAGAGAATACGGGAAATTGACCGTATTAATTTGGAAAAATCACTTTCTGTAGTGGACAATGGGTTAATGACTCTGTCCTCCAGAATATACTCTTTGGACAGCATTGTGTCTTCAGCAATCGACATAATATCGCAGGACTTACTGTTGTTACAACACGGTCAGTCCCAATTGCGTTCTATTGTACAGCTTGGCTGGACGCTACAAAATCTGCATTCAGGCTATGTGCCTTGGCGTTTAATCAACACAATGTCACTATTCAATATCTTTAACCTTACTGATAAACAAATCAGTATGGCACAGAAGGGTGCTGATTATACAATCCTGAGCATTGAGAAACTCGAGAGATTACCATTGACAATGTCAGAACGACCTGTCAGTGAGTGGATAATACATGGGATAATTAATATTCCAATATCTACTTTCAGGTTTCAATACTGCCAAAAATATATACAGGCTGGCATGTATGAAAAATTGGGAAAAGGGTACATTAAGTCAACATGGAACTTGCCCTATTCACATGCATGTGTCAGTAATAAAGGCCAGAAAGTGTTCCTTAGTGGCAATAATTGTGCGATGTCACTGAGCGGTACACTTCTGTGTAATGGTATTAGTTTACACGGAGCCTGTGAAGGGTCCTCAAATAACCTTTCATGTCACCAGCTAGGCACACCTGCAACACAAATAGAACCATTCTTTAGGAGACTATCGAACGGGAGTTACATTATAATTGTAGACCGCAGATGTTGTAGTTTGCTGCCCGGAATACCTCATCTCATAACTACGACTGCGAAGGTCATGTGCTGTGAACGGGTATTGTTCCCCAGCGCAATGCCAGACAGGGAGGCAAGGTTATGGCCGAATTAGAAAATTGCTTCTATTCGAATTGATACTTTAAGCAGAATGAAAACAGTGCTCCTTCAGACGCCGACCAGGCTCACGTCATCAAAAGAAACGTATGATCTCCAAGTTGCAAGGACAACGGCAGAGATTCATTCATTGTTATCAACTAATTCCCCCATACATTTCGCAGAAATCCGGAACGAAATCTTAAATATTTCTGATACCAGTGGAGTCTCAAATGTATTTAAGACAGTGTTTTCGGGGGCTTTAACTCCATTTAAAGCCATTCTGGGTATTTTTCCAGACTTCGTCCATTCCATCTTTGGCGGACTTCCTCTCCTTTTGGGACTAGTGGCAGGAATCCTATTTTTGATCCTGTTATTTCGCTATGGCAAACCGTGTCACAGACAAAACACCTGCGACAAGGGAAGAAACAATCCTAGCCATTGGATACCGGGACCGGATATCTAAAATCCTTGGACTATCCCGGCTTAGAGACCTAAACATGACTTGGTTTCTTTCATTTAGACCAATGTGGCAACGATGTGTTTTACCTGTATTAAGGTGCTTGCTATGCGGAGAAGAATGCGTGTTGGACACCTGTCTAACGCTACAATCGGATGCGCCAATGGATGCAGAATCTTTGTTGGGTCCGGTAACGGCTCATGCATTGTGCTGTCCCCAGCGGCTACCAATCCTGATGACGGCATTCGTGGAGACTTCACCACTACGATTGAGGGGTAGTGAAGTTCAAGATGAAAGCAGCATCGATCAGGTACGACCTTCTGTCAGCTATGCTGATCAAAACATCAATGAAGGCAATCATGCTCATGAATGCATGGTAACATCTTTTTCCGAGTTAGTGGAACTTTCACAGGAAGCTGTTGACAGCTTTTTCGACAGTCTAAATAATATGATGTTCTCACCAGAGCAGAAATAATGACTTTTGAGCAAGCTAGCACACGGCGTTCCCATCACCCTGAATTTGGCCTTCAACGTTAATGATAAAGTAACATGAACAATTTTTTTCTCCAGTTTACGGACAGCAGATTTTTTTTCACAATCCCCAAAATATTTTATAGTTTTTCGGGACACTTATCTTCTGCTTAAAGTAGAATCTATTCTTAGAGAACTAAGTTTCTATTTTAGGAACTTTAGAGACATTAGCTGCCCTCTGGCATGTTCATGGATATTTTATTTTGTGATGAAATGGTCTCGCATTTTTTCTTCTGTATTAAGAGCCATTTCATGTGTTATTTTTCAATATTTTATTAATAATGATGTATGAATATGCGTGATTAATTTAGCATTTTTCTACTGCTGGAGTGCATATAGTGCTTATGATTATTTTTTTCTCGTGTATTACATAATTTCAAAATGCATATGGATGTATTTTGGGGTGGTACGGTATACACATACACTACTGTATATTTACTATGCCTAGATTTGTAAATATGGACATAGTCTGCGTGGAGTGGGTGTGATGTATTCCTATAGGTTCTGTATCGATCCCCCTATTCCTGACCCTGTTCTGGTTAATAATTAACTAGCAGCCATCCCACGGTGCAAAAACCGTTATCTGATTAAGCCACACCACGGCACAGGAACGCGTTATCTGATTAGGTCATAACGCTTGCCATCTAATTAGGCAAGCACTATTCCTCCAGCCCCTGATAAGGCATACGGAGTTCTCAAAACAAATCAAACCTATGACAACCTGGGAAAATCCCTGCGGCCACTGTTTTGATTTCACCGACAACTTCAGTAAAGAATGTGCTAACGACCAGTCCGTATGACATCCTTATTGACGTATCTATGTCCATCCTTACGTCAATCTCGGCACCTTACATGTATAAATATTACCGACATTGCCTTAAGCAAACACACGCGGTGGTGACCAGATAGGAGCAGCGAGACTTGCCGAAGAGGCCAGCACAGAGCGGACCCCACTGGCGCTGCCCCGCCTTCCTGACGCGCTGAGAACGAGACGCTGCTTTCTCCTGCCGAGAAATCCAGCTCCGGCGCTTCCAAGCAGCCCTCGCAGGCAGCTGGAATATCAAGACCAAAGACGAGAGATACCAGCCCTCAACCATTCTAGATCTCAGGTACAGAACTGAATAACCCCTTGCAGAGAATTCTTGAGTCAGTCACTTGGCAAAACAAACTTAACTTAAACTGCTACTTATCTACTCCCGCCCACGCATTAGGCTTAGGTCAGGTACACCGGGGTAGGCGTAGTTAGAAGCACCAGTTGAGTACGATTAGTCAAATGTATATATGTATGTATCTATTTTATCCATTTTAAATATCATATGGCTTAGAAACCATATCAATGCTTTTACAGTATTATTTTATAATTCTGCTTTTATTGTATGCACTTTACTTAACCATAAGTATTGCAATAATATCGATTCATTTCTCTTGTACGAGAAAAGAGACTGATCAATAAATAACATCTTTTATTGAACACGCCCGTCTCTTCCTTTTCTCTACACTCTGGTGAAACTAAGAATGCACTGAACTGACTGAGTAAAATAAGTTGTCTTTTGTTTTCACACGACTCTAGAGATACACTCTTGATTAGGGGGGAGCAAAGTTGTCATGTTCTATGGTTGTCAGAAACTAAATCCCTTCTTGTCTATCCAGGGAGGTTCAACTCCTCCTTGCCTATTCAAGAAAGTTTCTAGTGAACTCTGAGCTAGCTGGCAAACCCAAAACTTTAAGTCTAATATCGACAATAGAAGACCTAGTTAACCTCCGTCCTAGGTCTATACTATTGAAGGTATTATTCCAATGCGCAGAGCCTATTGGGATAATAGGAACTACACTACAAGGGCAGCAGAGGCTCGGCCGAGCTTGACTGCGGTTTAAGGACCTCAGTGAGGAGGTTAGTCCTCACGGCCGCGACGGGGAGCTCAAGGCCCAAGGCCTTGGCAGCCCTCATCAGCACCACACTATAGGTTGCCCCCGCCTCCGAAGCCACGGTAGGAGGGGAGACAAAACCAGTGTCTGGAGAGGTGTCCAGGCCACTGGCCTCCCCAAGGTCTCCTGTCCAGTCCTCATGAGACTGACACTCCCTGGTCAGAGGGTCCTCAGACCCCTCCCAGTCCTCTTTATCACCCATCTCCTGAAACTCAGGGTTCTCAACTAATGGGGCCTGTTCATAAAAGTGAAAATCACCCAACGGCGTCTGGAGCGGCGCCCATCGGGGCCGTCCCGACGGCTGAACAGGAACGAAGGTGGAACCGGGGACGGCGCCGCCCGAGGACGGCGCCGGAGGCGACACCTGCGGGTCCGACGCCGGGGAGGTTGTAAGATCCACCGGCGACGAACCAGACCCCGAAGGAGGTCCAGCGGCGTCCTGCGGCGCCGGGCCCGAAGGCGCCGGCGGCGTCGGGATAGAGGGGACCTGCGGCGCCGGGCCCGAAGGCGTCGGGGCCGAAGCACCCGACGGCGTCGGGGCCGGAGCCGCCGACCCGCTAGGTGCCCCAGACGGGTCCGGTGGGCCCGAAGGCGCCGCGGAGCCCGCCGGAGGAGAGAGTTTCCTCATGGCCATGAGGGAGCGCTCGATCTCCTCCTGCGACGCGTTTAGCCCAGGGACCGGAGGGTGTGGAGCTGCACGCGGCGCCCGCGACTCCGACGGAGCCGCGTGGGTGGTGTCACCGAACCCCCGGCCGCATCGTGCGAGCGTCGGGGGGAGTCCGAAGAGCGATGACGCCGCTTGGACTTCTTGTGCCTCTTACCTGACGACGACTTCGACCCGGAGGAGTGCGGCCTACCCTCGGAACTGTGGTGGCTCCGAGCCCGCGACCTGTCCCTCGACCTCCCATGGGATCGGGACCTCTCACGGCGCGGGACCGACTGCCGGAGTTCGAGTCGCCTGCGGGACCGCTCCCGCCTGGCTTTCGAAGAGAGGGCCCGGCAGTCGGAGCAGGCCTTGTCGTCGTGGTCGACGCCCTGACAAGATAAACAGACGCGGTGAGGATCCGTGACCGACATCAGGCGGTCGCAATCGTCACAGTGCTTGAAGCCGGGCATCCCTACGGCACCGTTCGGAGTCGAGAGACTCGATATACAATCAAAAAGTGATCAAAAAAGTTAATCAAAAATTGACTAGGGTTACTGCTTTTTCCAGATCTGCGCTTGCTGGCGCGGAAAAAAGAAGAACTGACGTCAGCACGCGGAGGCGGCGTCTAAGTACTCCGACGACGTCATCACGGCGCCCACGACGGACGCAGAGCCGCAGACGACGCCTACCGACGCGCAAGGGTACTGCTACGCAAAAGTTTCCGGATCCAGTCTGACGCCTGGGGATATTATAAGGTAAGGAATCTAATACTAACGTGTCTATTTCAGATAGTTGTGTGACAAAATAGCTGTCTTAACTTACTTCAGTAGTTACAAACCGACAGCTTAAGGGGTTAAAGCACCAAATGCAGATATATGTGTATAGCAAGCAAATGTGATATTTAATTATTTGTAAGAAAGCCAAGGTGGTTTTTTTGTGTGCAGTTTTATATAGCACAATCTTGACCCGAAGGTATTGGACAGCTTTGCATGAGCACTAGTTACATTACATAAGGACACATTCATTTTTTTGTGATTTGCCCAGATTCAAAGGATATTGAGTCGATACTGAGGGTCGAACCTGGTTCCCAAGCTCCAAAGTCAGCAGCTCTGACCATTATGCCACATCCAATCAATGCACTCAGTGCAGAGATCCCCGTGATTTGGAGTTTACAGGGTTTATTCATCATGATTCAACACAAGCTTTTTGCTAAAGTATGTTGCAAGTAACCTGGAAATCACATGTTGGTACCTACTAAGATTTCTCTACTGGCTAATGTGTTTGTTGTAAGATGAAATTGTCCTGTAACCTGCAGGCCAGGTATTCCTCATAAGAGAGGTCCGTAAGTGAAATGTCGGTCACTGACATATGTTTAAAACCAGGAAGGCTTCCGCTTGAACTTTGCACTCAATGGATCATTCGAAATGAGTACCGATGGGCAGTAACTAACAGACATAACCAAATATCAAACAATTTAGTTTGGACGGTGTGCTATAACTGGTGATTAGGATCATTATAAGCACATCGACATACATAAATACAATACATTACATATAATGTGTGCTGAATATATATATATTATTGTGCTCGGTTTACTTAAAGATGGAGTACAACGTATACTGCAACCTCCATTATTAGGTAGAGCCTAGGCAGCTCATGCGCTGCTCTGCTAGGCATGCTGTATTGAGGTATGGCATAGAAGCTCTGCCCATTTCCTGCCCATCTTTTCAATTGGCTCCCATGACTGTCCTTGCAAAATCATTGGTTTTCATTCTTGAATAGGTTTAGTAGTCCCTCCTTGTCTGGATTTGTGACCTCCCATGACAACTGTACTTTTTACGTGTGTTGTTACACGGCCGTCTTTATAAGTCAGTGAGCACTATTTACTTTAATGAATAATGCGGGACAATGGCGGCCGCTTATTGTATTTGCAGCGCGCCCACACAGCACTCGTGGGACAATGGCAGCCGCTTTTTGTATATGGAGCACGCTTTCACTTGAATAGTGGCTGCCCCCACACAGCACTTGCGGGAAAATAGCAGCCGCTTCTTGTATTTGCAGTGCGCCATCCGCGCTTTCACTTAAACAAGCCTTTGCAATGCAATGGGGCTCACATTTGCGAGCTTTTGAGCTATTTGCATTGTAAATGAGAATGCCTTTTACTTATGTGTATAAAAACCTGCAATAATAAATGGCACGGTCATTTGTAATAGCAATAGGTCAATGTTTTGAAAATGCAAGACCTATTGCATTGCAAATGCTTGTCTACAAGTATTGTTAGATTTGTCTTCACTTCCTTAGCATTTCTATGGAGAAGGTTATTTAAGTAAACAATTTCTTTTCTGGGTCTTTGTCTGGGCTACCCATAGCATTTTTAGGTTTTGGTTGAGACAGTGCATGTGCTGTCACTTTTGAGGCATTCTGTTAACTTGCAGTAGATTTTAGAGCCTGCCCATTGCTTATCATTGGTTGGCTTCATTGTCACTCATTTGCTTGCTTCTCTTAGCTCAATATTTGCCTACTTCAATTCTCCGTCTGTTTAATCCTCCCCTGAAGCATAACCAAAGTACTTGTGCCCTTCGCCTGCTTGTCTTGTGGGAGATGCTTTTATATTTGTTGAAATACTACCGGCATGTGTAATTTTCACAATGTTATTTTAATGTGTTCACTTCACATTTGTTTCCTTCCTTTTCCTTGCCATTTCTTGCCCTTCCACTATCCGTGTTGTTGCTTGCCCTTCTGATGACCATGTTGTTCCCCATACTATACCATAAAAAAGCACTACAATGCAACCAGCACTGGCTGTATCACGGCAATTCTTTTTAACCTTGCAGCTATGCACCCATCTCCCTTGTCGATGCCTGCCCCCATCAACCCCTCTACAAAAAAATAAATGAAAAAAGCGGCATGATACTCCTGGCTGTGTCATAGTGCTTTCCCCTCCACACCCTTTGTAATACTTGTCCTCCCTTTCTCCACTATTCCTCCCACCACACCTTCCTGCCAGCAATAAAAAAATGCACCATGACATGGTCATAGCGTTTCTTTAAACTTTCAGTAATGTAGCTCAGCTATTTCATTGCAATAAAACACAAATATTGAACATTAACAAAGCCAATAGCTTTCTCATAGGCATGGTCTATTTGCTTTGTCAATGCTTGTTGTTTCCGCTGACCTGCAGCTCGACCTGGAGATGAGGTGCGTTCATGTGCATTGGGCTCCCTTGTATGTTATAGCAAGGGTGCTTTGTGACATAACGCAAGAAAGGAAATTGCCTCCCCACACCGCTCCCTGGATTTCTAGTAAAGCCAGACATCAATTGGGGTGAAGTTGGCTCCTCAAACCTTTGGGCTCCGGTGCTGCGACCCCTGCTACACTATTGATAGCTACGCCCCTACTTCAACAGCTACTTCTTGGCCACAAACAGCATGGACACAATTTGTTCCCTTACTTTTGGATCAGTACCCCCTGGCAGGAAAGTGGGACATGGGCATGGTGGGAGGGGCAGCCTCCCAAACCCCAGCCCATTTTGGACAACAGCTCAACATGTACTGAATGATGGTGTCACTGCTACTCTCTTACAGCAGCCGGGTGTCCAGCTGATTTGAATATTTCCAGTTGTCTGGGAACACAAAGTACCGAGTGAGGAGTCAGGGTGGTACCAGAACATGCTGACAGCGAAGCCCGGGAAAACGCAGACAGTATTCACCTAATGATCAGGGTACAACAGTCTCCCACTGACCCGAGGCACATTATTTACGTGGCTTTGTTTTGAAGGCCACTTTCTCCTCCGCAGAAACCCAGCTCAGTGATATATTTCAGCCCTCTTGTGCATGCGAGCACTGTGAGCAGCACTACCAACTCAAATGTTTCCAATATTGCACTTTCTCAATTTTTTTTATTTTTGTATATTTAGTGATCGTATTGCATCTTCAACTGTATCTAAGAGCTTCATTAATGGCGGCGGAGGTCTACAGCAGAGAGAAGGTGTCTGATCTGTGCAAGAAGGTGTCTGATCTGAACAGCTGGCAGAAAGGTTAGGTTTCCAGACCGGTCCTGCAGAGGTTTAACTTAGTGAGACCGGAAGGGCTGTGAACAAACTCTACAACAACCATCCTTGTAACCCAAACTAAAAAGGCTGTGCAATGAAGATGCATTGGTAATAGCGAGGAAAAGGAGATGGTTAAAGGCATGGTCGACGAGTAGACTAGGAAAGGTTAGGTATAGGCAGCTGGTAGGGAGATGCTCAAAAGATCCTTAATGCCCCAACATCTGTCCAAGGGTTGAGATCTGTGTGTGGGGTATAAAAATAGTTCGAGAAATGTCGTCGATCAACACAATAGTGAGAAGAACATACGACACACCGACAGGTTCCAGGCAGCAATCTCAATGAGATAGCTAATGAGGTTGAATGTTTATTGAAGTGATCTATGAGTGAATGCAGTCTAATAAAAAATTAGCAATGTGATTGCAGTTATCTGTTTTATATTATTTATGAACACTGTTGTTAAATACCAATCTCGTTCTATACCCTGTATTTGACTAATATGCTAGGGGAGGTCTTTTTTGTTCAATGGCTTATTCTTTAGCTTGAAAAACAGAATTGACAGTCACTATTGTACATATATCGCTATTCAAGAGGGAGCATGCAAAGGACGCGGGGGATGCTTAACTGCAGCTTGCCCGTTTCTAACAGTCTACGATGAAGGTAGGCTTGTGTTTTTTTATGTTTTTATATTCACTGAGCGTGACCTTCATATTTAGTCTCTATTCATATTTATTTATTTATTTATAAAGTAAGATTCTGACTCTCTTCACAGCAACACTATAATTGAAGAATTTCTTGTGAATTTTGGCGCTGAAGGACGACATGTTGGTTCAAAATGTACTGGAGAACGTTTAAAACTGATTCGTGAACGTATGAACATTGACATTAATTGAAAAATTATGAAAGAAAAGATAAAAGAATGTATAACAGAACGACTGTTCTAAGAAATGTTATTCAACACATACGGTTTTATGAATTGGAATGGACTGAAATATAGAATGGTGGCAATAATATTTGCTAAAACAATATAACAGAAGTTTGCTTAAAAGATAGGAAGCTTTGCACCCAGGACTCTAAAAAAAAACCAACAAAAAAAAACAAGGTCGCTTGAGCAGTGCACACAAAAAACAGCCCGAGACTGATCCACTGCTCCTGAGCTCAGCAGAAGGCGAACCCAGAGCCAGGGAAGCATCATCTGGGAGCAGAGAGGGATTGGGGTGGGTGTAGTGCCTAAAGCGGTACTGCACATTAAGACACTATCTTGTGTAATCATTAAGTGTGAAGGGTTTAGTGCCAGTTTGTGATTAAAGTACTTTCTTTCTTGTGACGGCAATTACAAGGCTGAATATTAAGAGTGCTGAGATTGAGCACCCTCACACACTAGCTCCCTGAGAAAATGTCCCTACCTGTAGTATGTCATGACCATGCCCCTCCTTCCTTGAGTGTTGGGTGTGTTAGAGGCAGTTAGGGGTCCCTCTGAAAGTATGGAACCAAAAGGCTTCATGGTGATTCATCAGAACAGGGATAACCAGTCAGTCCTGTCTCCCCTATTCGGTACATCCCCATGATCTGCTCTCACAGCTATACACCATCCACAAAGTACAGTGTACCTGCGCTTAAAATCAGATCCTTGAAAAACCTAAGTGCAACTTTAAATATGAGTGGCCAGGCACGCGCCAACTGCAATATCTAAATATAAAGGGCACATTGTGAGCAAGGTATTGCATCACCATTGTACTGCATTGAGCTCTATACACTCAAGTACAGAGGTAAGGACCAAGAAAAGCACATGGACAAAAAAAATGTTTAGTAAAGCTTATTGAAAAGCTAAGAACATACATCGTGCCTCAAACTAACAGTTATCACGGGGAGCAAACGACAAGAGGAGGCACTGTACAGCACCACGGAGTGTCAAGTAGGAACAGATTAAGCTATATCTATTACACAACTAGACAGGAGAGTGAAAAAGTTACAGGATATTCACTATTGTATACAAAAAGAGGGAGAGGAGATCTTCATAAATCACGAGGGCTAAATTACCACTTGGGAAAAGTGGAAGGTCCAGACCGCAGTGTTCGCCCTCAGATTTGTGTTTACCAAAGAGAGGACTGGGCTGTTCCTGGGGTGCAAGTGCAGGTCAGGGGATGTGGATATGTAAGGGTGGTTAAATGGTAACCATCCAGCTGGTAGCCATTTTGTTGGATATATTGGCCTCACACACCCTTGCAGGTGTCATGCTTCATCATGGGCATTGCTCCTCGTTGGGTGGGCTGTGCAATACCCAAAGCGAGAAACATGTCGACCACTACCTTCACCTTCTAGTATAGTCTTGAGTACGGAATACATCACTTTCCAGAACTCCCAGACTAACTATTGGTTTTAGTTAGCGCAGGGGACCACCGGAATAAAGTTCCTTCTGGTACTCCTGCGTTATTTTATATTCACTTCCCGTCTACTCCCGTTCTGGCCCCTCACCCACACTTCACCCACGGGCAGTTGGATAAAAAGATCTCCGCCAAAGAGCCCCTCTTTGAGGTGTAGCCCGTTGAGTATTGCACCGCCCACCCAGGAGGTAAACAGGATATTCACTATACCATTCTAGCCCCCTGAACTGTGTATACACTGCGTAAGACAATGTCTCCAGACTCTTGTGATAATAAATATGCCCAAGGTGGTTCTCATAAGTCCCTTGGGTGCAGACCTTTAGCATATATATTAACTTGGTCCCTATAATACATCATATCTTGAATACAATTATGTGGTGAAGGTGCTCTTTTGCTCATCCATACCATAACAACCCACATTTTGGTTAACAAAAGGGTTGTCGATACAAAGGGCCTAACTGGTGGGTTATATCAATAGTGGCACCATACAGGGCAAGAGCAAGCGTACGTTGCATAGGTTTACCATTAATTTCACCAATATAAACACCACATTTCAATTATTAGAACATTGGAATGTTGAGCGCTCCATTAAAGACAATGGAGTACTCCAGGCTTCTAATGGTTGGTAGAAGCCCGGTGCTGTGAACAAAGACTTCACGGAGCTTGAGGGGATTTCAACACCGCTCTGGCTTTGTTTGTGAGGCCTTTGTTTTACAAATTAGAATATACTGCCCTCAAAGTGCCTTAGACCACTCCGTAGCAGGATTTAACGCCCATTAAAGATCAACTCCTTGTTGAAGGAACACTGACATGGGCCCTTAATGGCCCCAAGTGCCAGCTGCGGAAAGACTGTACGGCTATATCATATATACTATGGGACACATCCAAGCCATATAAAAGAAACAGCATTAATCACTTTGCACTTTTTACATTCAGTTCTACCAGAGAGGTGAATTTGGCCACACTCTACTGACTGTAATAATAATGGGGCACAGACTTAGTGTGTATTAATTTATGCCTATAGTCAAATAGTACATTTTTGATTTGGAAGCAGGTATTGTTTCATACCTTATCTGTAATCTGATAGCCTAGATCAGGCCCCAGTTCTGCTTAACCTCCAGTGGGGAATGTGTCTTAAAAGCCATTGTCTTCGAATACAAGGAAGAGATAGACTTGCCAGAGCCCGAACTCTGAATACTTTTACCAAGAAGTACAAATTCCGCAGGGGAACTGGGAAAAGTTAGGGAAAGCAGGTTTACCTGCAGACCACAATCTGTGATAATACAAAATATTTAGAGATGCGTTCTGTTAATTGTGCTGTACTTTCTAATTTTAAACAATATTATATTTATTGGTGGTTATTATTTTGGGAATGTAGTTTGGTATTTTAATTATAAAAATAGTTGTATTAATTTAGAATATGTACTGAAGATTGCAACATATGTAATTTGCTGATTCTTAAAATAAAAAATATTTGTTTATTTCAATATTTAAAATGTTTGTTATTTAATAAACTTGTTAAAAGATTTTTTTTTGAAGTCAATTATTGTGTGTATAATGTTGTATAGTGTGTAGTGGGAATAGTACATGTTATCCCTCCGTAATTCAACACTTTCAACCTGTTGCATTGACTGGAGTGAGAATAGTAAATTAAACCCCTACATAATCCAACGCTTTCCCAACTGTTGAATTTATTGTAGTGGGAATAGTAATTTGTAATTTTCCAGAATTTAATGATTTTTGTACTGTTATAAATTTAAATGGCTATAGTATATGTATTATTGGTGGAATTGAATAGATTTGTTTTATTACATTTATATTGTTTTTGTGGAATTAAAATGATAATATTTATAAATAGTAATGTTTTAAATATGTAATATATTTTTAGTAAATGTTATATTGTTTAGTTTTCATTTGTAATTAAATTGGCATTTAAAAAAAATAAGTTATTGGGTAAATATATATTTTTTGTTATTCCCTCCCCCCCCCCCAAATAGTACATCAGCATGCTTTAAAATTATTAGTATAATATGTAAAAATTAGATTTATGCAATTAAATATATTTATTAATGTGCTAATTTTAAAACAAAATTATTACAATAGTTATATGTATTTTTAAATTAATGAAATACATTTAATTTATATGGTAATAAAGTTACTTTTTAATGTAATATTTATTATTTATGTTTATATATAAAACAATATTTTTGACAACGATATTAGTGACGTTGCTATTTTTTTCAATAATTACGTCATTTACACCATAAGTTTTGGAAATCGATATTTTTGGGTTCGATATTTCTGTCTCGATATTTTTGTAGGTAGATATTAGTAGTGTTGATAATATGTCACTAAACCAATATGTGAATCAGATGGCGTTTTGCAAAATAGGTTATTTCTTGCACAGAGACTTGCATTTGGCAGCCAAAAAGGGGAGCAACTTAAGAATAAATGTTTTATTTATGTGTGTTCCAACATTTTGCCTTAAAAAGAATATCACCCCACTTGTGTGACTGGACTATCGGCAGTGGCAGGAACAGATAAGAATTCAAACTGTGTCAATCTAGTGCCAATGTCATCTTTAAATGGTTACAGCTGTGGTCCGTTTCTATATTTTGCATTTGGCCACTTCACATATGGAGGTGGGGGGGCACCCTTTTGTTTTTATTGGGAGAAATGTGGGTGTGCATGGTTTTTAAGACTGGAAGTATCGGAGATTCTTGTCAAATAAAAACGAATACATTGTATGTATTGTTTGTGACTCATACTTTGCAAGGCTTTCTGGGTAAAAATGCGCTGGTATAAAAAAAAAGCCACACCACCCTGGATTCCCCTGGGCCACTAGATTTCAGAAATAGCCTAAGTAGTAGAGTACCCTAGGTGCTGGGTGAACCCCATTCTAAATATTGCAGCCATCACCTGTGAAAAGAGAGGGAATTAGGTGTTTTAGGCCTATTTTGGCATATGCAAGACATTCAAGGTAAAAAAAATGTAATGGTATTCAAACAAGCCACACCACCTTGAATTCCCCAGGGTCTCTAGGTTTCAGAAATACTGAGGGGCAGTAGGGTTTCCTTGGCGCTGGCTGACCTAGAGCCTGAATACTACAGCAAGATTGGGATTTATTTGAGCATAGTTTTGAAGGGGCACATTCTGTATTCGGCTTCACTTTAGAGGCAGAAATAGTCTGGTGCCCATGGTGGGTAACTAAGTCATTATAATCCAATGTGTGCACCCATTACTTTTCCTCATGTTTTTCCCCCTGGTTGTCTGGTGGCCTTTCTGCAACCCTAGGAGGTCGGATTGGGGAGTTTACCACTTATGTGAAGGGGGAAAAGTCAGAAACACAATAGACTACCAGGAAACGAGTAAGACACACAATGGGTGTGGGGCTTGTCCCTCTTGAGTGTGGACTGAAGGCCCTCTCTGAAGGCTGCAGACCGTCTTTATGTCCATTTAGGGGCAAGATTGGAGGATTCACCTTATATCTTCCTGCTCCAGGGGGCAGAAAGTAGACGAGACTCTAGGGACTGGTGTCCAAAAAAAAGAATGGTACGGGGTGTAGGCCTGTCCTGGTATGGAGTCCTACCCCCAGCTAGTCTTTCTACCACATGGGAGAGGCATAATGTGATATTTTATCCACGCGCTTCTGGTCCACATGCCAAAACTACACCCAAAGGAATTCAAATTTCCTCTCACTTGCCCTAGGAATGGCTGTAGAATTTGAGCTGTGGGCCCTGGGGTACCATAGAGACCGGCTGAGCCACAAGGAGTGGAAGTGGCCCCATGCCAGAATGGATTCACTACCTCCATTCTATAAAAAAAAAACTCTAACACAACTCCTTGTTTGTGCCATGGTGCACCATTAATTTGGTTCACTCGGCTAAGGCAAGGATGGTGTGTCCGGTTAAAAAAAGTAAACACTGCTCTCAGCACAGATTCAAACTCTAGAGTTTGAAACTGCATTGCAGTTTTTACTGGCGATAGACTCACCTCTCTTTGAGCAGGCTGTTGGGGAATTCCCTGGGACCGCCAGGGGTCTCTCCCATGGGTGGCACTCCTTTGTGGCCTACGCAAAACAATGCTTGTAATATACGAGTAACATTACACACATAATTAACATGGAAAGTGTATCCATTTTACATGCATAATAGTCTATGTTCAATATGAAAACTCTTCAGTACAACGCCATAATGGCATGTGGTTTGCTCCCAAATTCTACATTTAAATTAGTCCTGATTGCTTATGACTGTGTACGAAATAAATATGTTAAGAAACACTTGTAGTAAAAGCATACAGGGTACAACAGGATCACACGCATTACTTTATCACTAGAGATGCACACTCTAAACATGGCCACCATAAACCTTTCCAGCACACATGCTTCGTTCCTACATGAATCCAGCCTCACCATCACAAGAATGTTCCAAATGTCCAAGCAAATTTCTTTTCCTGAGAACATGACAAATACCACTAGCACTGCCGTTTTTTATATTTTCCAATTCCGACAAAGAATGTCTACCTATCTAAAATTGGGGCACTTTATCTCTGCACAACTGGTCACCAAACAAGATTATACAAATTGAGATACTTGCCTCAATATTATGCTTTAAATATGGCCCGATGGGCATTTTTGTCACATACTCTAGACCTAAAGGCGCAAATGAATCAAGTAAGTCCCACTATCTAAACCTGCTACACACTTCCTTGTATATATATGGGAGCCAGTTGCAGAAATACACATTCCTCGCCAAGGACCACAAGTGACATCTTTACCCACCATGTCAGCATAGACAGCACTGGACTCCGACGTAATGGTCAAGTGTGCTCCTGTGTGGAAGAACAGTTTTCCCCTTCTTAACTGAAATTGTGATTAACTTAACTGATACCTTGTTAAACTAAATTGCCTTACTTGTTACCTCCAAGGTAATGGGATCGATATTTCAGAACCCTATAAATTACTTCCTATAAACTTTGTCTTTCTTACACGTAACTAGCCCTCTAACATTTTATTATTTTACTCTATCTCCAGGCAAGAAGGCTGACATGACCATATCAAGACTAATTTGCCTTGCAGTACCCGGTTAACCCAATCTTTTGGGCCTTTAACCTACTCTTTTCCATTGGTATCTCAAAAAGAAGACCCTACCACACCTTAGACTTATTCCCTTAAATGATAGTGCCTTAGCCACACAAGTGTGCTGTGCCTCACAAGTGGTACATTAAAAATGTTAACCTGCACAGTATTTTTGATTACATTGTGTTGGCATATTACTAGGCTATTCATTTCAATTGTATTTTATTAAACCAATTCATCAACACCCTTATAAAAGTCCCGGTACATTATTACCATAGGGGATAATACACTTGTTGGCATAAAATTGTAAATTCCATTAGGAAGAAAAAAACTGAAAAAACACGGATGTCGTTCTCTAAATAATGCCATTCTGCAAATAGTGTGAACGAAACCAAGCAGAAAAACAGATGAAGAAATATTAGCGAAATATTAGATGTACGTTCTTTTTAAGAAAATTTGATCTTTTGAAAGGTGCATTTTTGCTCAACACTTCTCTCCATCTTGCCCACGAATGGCTACCATTGAACACAGACCTATAATCAGCGGTGGTACCTCAGTAATGGCGGAGAAGCGTTACACCACTGGCTCAACCAGCATCAGGTGAAAAATATGATGATATTCTTTTATTTTTCAGCTGCTGGCTGAGCCAGCGTGTGTGGGAATGGGCGGTGCTGGACCATGGGAGGGAGGCAGAGTGATGTGCACTGCTAACTGTGCATCTCTGTCTGACGTGCTACCTTAGGCCGGCCAAACAGACATGCGCAGTTAGGTTTCTCCCACCCAGCTGATTGCACAGCTGTGTTGGAGAAACAGCACAGACTCCCTGTGTCTGAGCGAGTGTTGAACAAGCCCGCTCCGAAAAATCCCCGTGCTCCTCTCATGCAGCACGAGAGCAGCACCAGGATTGCACAGGTGGTCACTGATGCTGTCCCAGGGGCTGCTGGGACCAGGAAGCAGAGGAGCTCCGAGGCACGAGGCAGAAGAAGCAGCATCATGTACGTTTTATTTGTATCTTTTATTATTCCTGTAGGAGAGTAGGGTCTGCTTCCTATGGTTACCCCCACTTTTTGCTGTGGTTCACTGGTTTTTCGACTTTAGTATGGCTGTGGCCCTGCTAATCAGGACCACAGCCTAGCTGTTCTCTCTCTAAATTGATACCATGTACTTTAGGTACATACCAGATTGGTTACTGGGTCACCCTTATGAGTCCTTGTATATGGTACCTTAGGTACCCAGGGCATAGGTACCCCAGAGGCCTACCAGGGGCTGAAGCATGTATTATGCCACCCCTGGTTAGCCTTCCAACCTGACACCACAGGTCTGCACATGCAGCCTAGGTAAGGTGGTGTAAGCACCCCTTATTCAGATATAGTGTACCTATATCTACCTTTACATATAGACACATAGTAACCTATATGGCAGGCCATGACAATCCTGAAGGTAGAGTGCTTGGTTTTGTGTGAGAGGGTGCCCTACCATGAGCTGATCCCCTCTGCAGCTTTCTGAAATATCTCCTTATAGCTGTTCTATGATATAGCCATACCATATACTCTTAAGTGCATTATAATCCTCGAGATTTGGTTTAGCTTGATCAGAACGTGTCGTGTTTGGTGTCAACCACTTTGGAATACTACCCCCCCACCAGTTCTGGTGGTGGGGGTAGGATTTCACCCTTCTAGAGGGAGAAGACATGTACACACTGGTATACCCGGTCAAAGCTAAACAGAGTCCTGGCATCACAAAATGGATGCTGCTGCCACAGACACAAGTCTGCCCTCCTGCTGCTGGACAAAACTCTGGCAGGGGAGGCCTGGACAATAGGTTTCCTGTTCAGGGAGGTGCTGGCACCTCCCCAGACAGGCATTAGTGTATTGGGGTAGGGTGGGTTGCATTCAGTGAATGCTTTTCAGACACTGCCTGGGGCACACAAGGTGCTCCATGCATTTCCCAGTTCAAACCGGTTGCTGGGGCACTCAGCCCTAGCTCTGGCGCGAAACTGGACAAAGGGGAAGGGGTGTAACCACCCCCTCCCCAGGTCCACCCATAGGTGGGACCCTAATGTTAGTCCAACCCCTAAACTTACTATAAGAATAGGAACCCAGTCTCTAGGACTTTAGATTACCCTGGACAAAACTCTGCAACATATATCTTGGACCTTCGACATTCCATATCGACTGGAAGACAGAAGTAATCTCCCTTGTGGTCAAGGAGTGACCACCCTGTTCAAACAGGCAACAAAAGCATCTTTGCCAGTCTGCATTTTCGAGGCTCCCGCCGGATCCCAAAGAATCTGCGACGCAGGACACAGACTTCCAAACATCTCCGAAGCTGACCCGAGATCCCAGCAAAGCTGAGACCCGTAGCCGACACGAGAGACGTGGGAATGGAACTCCTGGACATCCTGCATTTTTGCACCTGCACCTACTTCCAGAGGAAGCCCGAAGTTGTGCATTGGGGTATTTGAAGCCCCTGCCCGAGCACCTTTTGCACCGAAGTACAGAGGCCAGCACTCCACAAGTGACGCGTGAGTCCCCTTTCTTCACCTCAGCTCGAGGCTCCTTCGCGCTTCCTAGTCTGTTGGCTAGTGAGCCTCCACAAAGACCAATCCTTTATTTCTTGAGCTTTCCTGGTTGCTCCAGGCGTGCTATGACTCCCCTCCAAAGGAAGAGTCCCCCAGACCTTGCTGGTCTGAACTGAAGCCAATCTTGTCATCTTGCGTGGGTCGCTGTTGCCAAGGCTTGTTGAGTCCAATCCGGATTCAGACACTGCAGCACTTGACATCCTTCGTGGGACAGCTCGAATCCAGCTCCTGGTAGTCGATGCCTCCTGGTCCTCGTGGCTGAAGAGTCAAGCTTCACCTCTTTCACCTGAAAACACCCGACATTGGTTGGCATCCTCCCATCGCCATCATGGTCACAGGCTAGTGACCCAGACTCTGTCCCCTCTGCTTTCAGGTTCTTCACATCTCCGATCTACCCGGACACTTTTCCTCTGGTCGTCTGCAGCATTTCTTCGCAGCTCTCCATTGGAAACGACGATGAAACCAGACAGCAAAAGTCACCTATGCACCCGGCTTCCCTGGGTGAGGTAACATGAGTACTCTGGTGCTCCTGTGGGTCTTGACTCTCGAAGTGTCCTAGTCTAAAAGGGTTCCATCGTAGTACACCTCTAAGTGCCCTTAATCTTTAAAATTGTAACTTGTTCATTCTCCATAGAAAGTCAATGGTGATTCCTGGTAGCCTCTGTGGTTCTACCGGCCCTAGGCCTGATTTCTAACCCTCACGTGGTTCTTATACCACTATTTTAGTATATGGTTTGTGAGGCCCCTAGGGCATAACGTATACTGCGCAACTTATTGTATGCTAATTAAGTTCCTTGTATTGTACTTTTACCTCTGACCTCATAAAGAGTCCAGAGGGGTTGTGTTTAGATTAAATATATATATATATATATATATATATATATATATATATATATATATATATTGATATATACCTTGTGTGGTGTGCTTTCATTTGATCATTCAAGAGATTATAACTGGTAAAACAACTTGCTTAACTCGCCTCTAAGTCTTAGCCTGAAGGCTGCTCTCCATAGCTACTACTAGGATAGCTTTCTATAAAGGTTGACTTTAAACCTACGATCAATACGACTGGTGCAAGGTGCCCACTAGAATAGTGGACATCATATACCAGGCCAACTTCTCACAATTCCATCCCCTGTGCTCCCTCCCACCCGCCTCACCATTGTTTATATGCGTCGAATGCCACTGCCTATAACATGCAAGTCCCAGGGCAACAGCAACAGTTCCTGGGTGAGGGGTCGTGCTTCAAGCAAGCCTGAACTATAGCGGTCAGATGTGGAGGGCAGGCTAGTCACCACATTTCTAGAAACCAAGGAAGCTGTACATTGCTCCAATCAGATCTAGACTGGTAACACAACCCATTACAAATTTGTATTAGAGAACAGTCATGAAGGTAATGAGCAGAGATTCACCAGCCCAACCCTAGACCTGGAAGTGAAGGGGGTGGTCTTGAGTAAAATCTGGCAGCCACATTTGAGTACTCAATAAAACCAATTCCAAAATATGCAATTTTGACATGTAAAGCATAAGGGGAGCCTGTCCCTATGAAGACACATATCAATAGGAGGTGTTCTGCGTTCTCAGAGCCGTTTTGGGGAATAGAGTTGGTGGAGCCATGGGATAGCAAGAAGGAAAGCAAGCAGTTTAAACATGGAATACATTTTGTAGAGGGTCAGGGTGGCTTGGTGCTATTCTTAGGGCGAGGACTGACCCCGCAGTTCAAAAACAGGCGGTGATTAGGATTTGGCGTTAGAAAGCGGTATATTTCAAGAGTTATCTGCAAGATGGCGTGAACTGATGCAGGAGAAAAAGAGACGTTTACACCAATTTCTTTATTAGATGTAATCCTAAAAGACGACTTCTGCGACACTCCAGTCTGTGCAATTCAGTAGGCTGGATTTCCAGAGCAGCACGAGCCCACAGGGTTTACCGAGTCTTTAAGTAAACTACGTGTAATTAAACATCAATCATCGGGTAAATATGATCTATTCTGAGGTGGTGCACTCGACGCTCTGACAGCCTCGAGACGAAAGAGCCTGTTTAGACTTTGCTTAGGCAGAATGACATTCAGAACAGAAGATAAATACACAGATATCCCTATGATACTCGCAGGAAATTTAAGCAAATAAAAATCATACAGAGGAGACTTCGGAAAAAGGATGATGGATGGGCAATGTTTCGACGCGGGCATGAAATGAAGAAATATCGCATAATATGGTATTACGAATATTTTGAAGCGGCTTCAACGAGCTGATTAAGTGTTTTGCAGAACAAAATCGCAGCACAGAATTGTAAGGCAGGAGCTGTGCCCGTGGAATGTTTAAATAGGCAGATGCCCTTTTGACCCTCCACTTACAGACATCAATAAAACATCGCCAATGAACTGTGCACATACAAGCGGCTTCTATCTCTCCCTGCAAAGGCTCCCAAGACTTGACTGGTGGAAGTCTGCCGCTCTCTTTATAATGCAGTCAAAGTCACATTCAATTTTATAGCCTTCCCTTAGGGGACTTGGGAGGAAATTAAATTACACACTCTTCAAACCTCTTATTCAAATAGGCACTTAAAAAAGATTGGCCTTTCCTAAAAATAATTTACATTTACTTTCTCTGCGAGATAGGCACAGAAAGTTTTATAGCGTGGTCAAGGGTCGAGCCTCCACTTCTTAAGGAACAGGACTAAATAAGGGAAAATGGCGGCCAACATTAGCGGCTTATCAAACGGTAAACTGCCGAATAGCTAAGGATGTTATGTTGATTTGTTCTGCCTCGTATAAAATGTCTTCACTAATTTTCAAGTTATAGGTTCTTTTATTTTGCCTTAGGCACACAGGTAGCCAATTATAACAACATAATTTACAGTTCTGCTTTTCCCCAAACATTTATAACTACAGAATAATAGATGGCCCGAGACAAAATGGAATCAAAAACAGTATACTGTGGAAAACAAGCAGCGTTATACATCATCATATTTCGTTCCTTAGTAATAAAGGAAAGCAATAACAATAAACAATGGGCATGGCACACATCTATAGATCTTGCCCACATCCTTATGTACCTGGAGGCTATGTGTAGTTCCCAGAACAAGCATCGAAGAGGTCCAGATTCTGGGAAGTGCATATTAGAAGGTGGCCTACTGCTCACTTCTTATCGAGCTTGCCTGGACTGCTCTGTAGATTTTGAGGAATATATTTGTACTTTACTTGAAGCGAAGGTTCTCCCAACTTGATAGTTGTCTACAGTTACAAAATGAATTGGATATTCAAGGCCAGAAGATTGATGATCAGCATGTGTGGCCTTTATTATGAACCGGAAAATCTCGTCATTAATATCAGGGTCAACTACACACCTCTTAAAGTCAATAGGGGAGGGAATCACTCAAGTTATGTCTACTCAGGTGAAAGAGTTTGAGCTCTATATGCTCGTTTCAGGGTTGAATGTCAATGACAAGAAAAATCCTTAATCTTTCTCTTGGAAACTGATGTTTCTTGAAACTGGTCATGCACTTTGCAAATCTGAGGAGCGAAGGAGAGTGTTGAGCCTGCGTCTGGCTGACAAGGTAGAAGTGAAAGTTTTGATGAGCTGTTGGAAAGAGCATTGTGGTTAAACATGCATATAGTGGGTGGGTGTTGGTGGTCTTTCTACACTACCTAGGGCCACCAGTGTGTCTTTAGGTACTCACAGGGTACAGTGTACACCCTTCGATACAGCAATGGGGAACTAAGAGTCTGCCATTTTAACAGACCGAACTTTAGAAGGCATTGATGAACAAGACTTTGCTGTACAATGTTCGTCTTCAAGAGATGATTTGGCTTTATGTAGCTGAAACGGGCAACTGTGGTCTCCATAAAAGGGCCCGTAATTGAAAAGCCACTAAAAAGATCCTTCTCCTACCTCGCAGCCAAGTGCAATAAACTCCCCCTTCACCTCCGACGGAGCCGAACACTGCATCAATTGAGGAAGGACCTCAAGACCTGGCTCTTCGAATGACCCGAACGGAGCTGTCCACACCCACCCACACGAGACCCTCACAGGTGAGTAGTGCACTTTACAAATCCCTGATTGATTGATACTTGTGAATCAGATGATCTGTAATAAGGTACTAAAAAGGTGGGCGGTATAATTTTAAAGGAATGTGCCTAAAGCAAGAACTTATTCTTCAAACCCACAGCTATATGTGCAGCAGTACTTTATTTATTTTTTTAAAAAAGTGCCAGGGCCCTAATCAGGAGGCCACTTCTGCCTGCACTGCCATCGCTGCCATCTACAGTAACAACACAACTACTAACCATCACACTCCTACAGTTGTGCCAATTCTGACTAGTCCATGCCCCCAAAGCTATAAGAATGGCTTTGGCAGCAGGTATTAATATTTTTAACGCATATTGAACTAATAAACAACTCTTTTTGGGCTCAACTCTAAGTTAGACAAAGAGTGCCACCATGTGGCAGACTCTCATAAGTGCCGGTGTCAAGCACATGAAACCACCTTTTCAAATTAAGCACTGAATTGTGCAGTGTAGGTAATTAGGATGAAAAGAAAACGTTTTCATAGAGAAAAAAGTGCTGGATCTCAAATTTGGAAACAAAAGGAAGCACATGCACTTGATATCCAAGAAGCCAAGTGCAGCAACTGCTGTCTCACTGAAGAGAAACAACAGACTGATTTGTAAGTCGTGTATACTTATGCTGAGGGTTGCGGTCTGGGTAAAGGTGGGTTTGAACATGTACACCGTCTTTAATACTGATGTGCAAACACTCAGGCCATTTTCTTGGAGTTCAGTGATCTCAATACTCCACTTCCCTCTCAAGTCTTTACGAAGTACAGAGATGAGTGGGGGAAGAAATAATGGGCATAAAGGACACAAGATTGTGAGCGATGGTAGATTACCTTTCATAATCATCTGACATGCCTTTAATCTGATTTTTGTATGTTATTCTGTTTTACTCAATCTTGATTTGAATGATGCAGTCAACAATCTTAAAAGGAGTACACATTAGGAAGGTAAGGACCAAGTTAAGGTCCCACTGAGGCATCACAAAGGGAGCTGGAAGAAATAAGTGTTGCAAACCTTTAATGAACCTATTTACAATAAGGACTTGAAGAGGGAAGGCTTACTTGGAAGCCTCAAAGAATAGGGAAATAGCAGACAAAAAGCCCTTCGATGTGCCCAATGCATAGCCCTGCTGGGCCAGAGTAGGGATAAACAGAAAAACTTGGTAAAGGGGTGCAGATAAGGGGTCGTGTTTAGTTGTACACCATGCCACAAACTTGTTCCAATGGCCGGCGTAAACCCTTTTGGCGGAGGGGCTCGCCAGACTACCAAGATAGCATTGCAGATTTCAGCCAGAAGGTTTAAAGCCGTCAACTGTCGTCGCTCAGTCTCTACTCATGAAGGCAGAGTGTTGATAGGTTTGAATGGCGAACCCTTCCCTGTTGCTGCAACAGAAGAGACTCACGAAAGCGAAGCCTGCTCGGAGGACCGATGGCCATGCTCAACAGCTCGGGATACCAAACTCTCCGATCCAGGGATGACTTGGACCTGGTCATTCCAGATCTTCTTGAGAACTCGGGGCAGTAATGGAATGGACAGAAAGGCGTACAGGAGGCCGGGGCTCCACTCTAGATGAAGTGTCTCTGAGCGAGTGTAGCTTTTGAAACTCCAGCGTTAAGAAGTTCTGACATTGCGGCGAACAGATCCGAGGACCTTGCCATAGATCTGCTGTCCTTGAAGCACTCAAGCTCCGAGTCCGCCTTGTCTCCGAAGAGACAGAAACCATCAAAGGGCATGCCCATCAGTGATTCCTGGACATCCCCCAAAGAGTCAGTGGTACTCAACCAGGCGTGGCACCTAAGGGGCACCAACCATGAAACCACTCTGCCTAATGTGTCTGTTGTATCCAGATCACAGCGAACTGCAAACTTAGCTGCATCTTTCCCGTCAGCAATAACTTGGGAGAGTATGGCCTGGGTCTCCTCCGAGACCATAGGCAGTACCTACACAACTGAGTCCCAGAATGAGCGGAAGTATCAGTTTAAAAAGGAATGCAGTGTTCACGGATCACAGTGCTAGACTGGCGGAAGAAAACGTAGTCTTGCCTAAGGTATTCAGCCACTTGGATTTGATGTTCGATGAAGTGAGAGAGAATGAGCCAGGATTTACTTTGGAAGTGGAGGCTAGGACCACCAAGCTCTCCGGGGTAGTGTGTTAGAAGTGAGGAAGTTGGGGTCGCCTGGTGGGGGCAATGGGCAATTGTCCTGTTCACAGAAGACCCACTGCAGAGCTAAAACCAGGCCCTGAACACTACATCGGTGAGGGCTTCATTGAATGGGAGAAGTTCTTCTAAAGAGGTGACTCCCACCTGAAGCACCTCTGTCAAGACGTTACTCTAGACCAGTGGTTCCCAAACTTTTTTGACCTGTGGCTCCCTTGACCTAATTGGCAGTTGGCCGTGGCTCCCCACCATTTTTTTTACCGATGGGTGGGATGTAAGCCCGACCTCGGGAGTACTTCCTGTTGTCTTCCTTAAAGTAATTGGGACTCAATGAAGGTATTATAATCATATTTGTAACAAAATAAGAAGAGAGCAGTTGTTTAATAAAAACTTGTCAAGGGCCAAGTACAGAACCCTTACATTAGTACAAAAACTAAATAACATCCTTAATAAAGAGCCTTCAGGCAGTGTGCATGGCAGCTGTCATAAAGCAACAATGGGAGCGCAGCAGAACAGCTTTGAGCCACAGATAGACTGGAGTCATGAACAGAGAGCATGTTCATCAAAGTATTGCTGCACGGAGGCGCCCCAGGACATGGTGGCCCCTGGATCAGCCACACTCCGTTTACCAGTCACTAGTTTCACCAGGGAGTGACAAACTCGCCCTGCTTGGGGCCTTTTTCTCAGAGAAAATCCATTTTGTCTGCATGTGTTCGGGAACCACCACCTCCTCCCAGGCCTTCAAAACTGACCTCAAAGTTCTCCTCCTTCAAAGACACTTCCAAATTTAACTCACGCCCTCTCTATTATCTGAAGGAAGACCTTCCAGTACAGAAAATTCTATTCTCCATGACTATGGAAGTGCCTTCCCTGTGTATTCTTGTGGTTTGAGTGTCTGCCACGTATTGCAGTATTATCCTTCTACCTGTGTTTGGTACACGTTTGTAACATGCACACGTCACTTTTCTCTTTTAACACTGTTTGCTACCTTACATTTTGTTTGCTTTAGATACTTGCACAAGTGCCACCAATGCCTACATAAAGTTTGTTCTTGTGCTTGAGTGTCTGCCATTTATTGCAGTATTATACCTCTACTTGTAGTTTTTACGTTTTTGTAACTTGCACATATGTCACTTTTTCCCCCTGTAATGTACCTTTTGCTATCTCTTGTATTTTGTTTGCTCACATTACTGCCTCGTGTAACTTAACGTTTGCTTTTGTAATTTGTTCACTTGTAATTTTCTCCTCATGTATCAGTTCTGTTCCTATTGTGAAGCGCTCTGACACTTTCGGGTAACGTCTGCGCTATATAAAAACAATCAATCAATAAATAAATAAAAAACTGCTACCCTCAGTCTGAGAGGTGATAAACGGCCCCTGCCTGCACATCTCCAAAGCTTCAGTTTGTAGAATTACACCCAGCACCCTGCAGAGATGGGCAAGCAGAAGCCTCGGTAGGGAAAAAGTATGAGGCACAGGTCTGTCCTGCAGTGCTTAGTTCTCCAGGTCAGGGCGGGAGCAGTGAAATAATTCAGAGAGTGAAGGAAGAAGTAAATAGCTGAGGTCACGGGGTCAAATTACGAGCAGAACAGAACAGGAACAGTGAGAGGTTAGAGGAGCTGAGCGGCAGGAGGAATCGGGCTGCAATGCATATCACCCACATCCTGAGTGCCGCGGCGCGGCGTCCCTGGTTGCTCATCACGGCGCACCGGGGTGCCGCGGCGCACACTTTGGGAACCGCAGCTCTAGACAGTAACAGAGGGCAACTGAAAGCCCAGGACCTCAGCTGCACTCTTAACGACCATAGCAAATGAGGCTCCCTCCTCTGTAGCCACAGTAGGATGAGAGACCTGGCCAGTATCTGGGGAGGTGTCTAGTCTACAGGCATCCACCAAATCCTCACACCAGAGTCCTCAGTGGGTTCTAGGGGCTGGTATTCATAAGGGTCTAGTGCCCCGCCCAATCTTCCCCAAGTTCTAGCCCCATTTCGGCATTGGGGCACGTGCTGTGGAAGATCGAGGTTGCTCGACTGGAGCTGGTCTGGGGCTGTCTTTGGAACCAAGGGGCACGACTGGCGCCGGGGCCGAATCCATCGGTAGAAAACCAGCAGGGGCCTCTTCCAAACCCATGGGACCTGAGGGCACTTCAGCAGGGGAGGGACGCCCAAATACAAGGTGCATGGCCTCATAAAACTCATGGAGTTCGGCGAGGGTCGCGCATACTCCGAGAAAGTCAGGGAGGCGCGGAGACGGTACAGGCACAGGCTAAACCAGAGTCAAGATTTGAACGTCAATGTTCCCCCATCTTGTTGTATGACTTCAACGGACAGGGCGAAGTTGAAGCCATCTTCTAATTCTTGTTATGCTTTCTCTTGTGGGACTTACCCAAATGGGATGACTGCAATCAAGATTGAAGGCTCTGCAACTTATTTCGGGACCTTCCTTCTGACCGGGATCGAGACTGTTGCAGTATCGGACATCAAGCAGTAAAGCAGCTTTGGGGTACATGGTGCGACAACGGACGTAGGTCTTGGTGTGTTGGATGCGCTCAAGACACCAGAGGCAGACGAAGTGTGGGTCCGTCACCAACATTTGCCAGTGACAAGCACCACAGACTCACACTTTGCCTTCTTCTTAGATATCCCTGCCACACCAGAAGACAATGTCCCCAAAAATTCTTCAAAAAAGAGGTCATTCAAAAAGGGACTAGGGGTAGCTTTCACCAGACCTGTGCTAACTGGCGCGGAAAGAAAATAACTGATGCCAGCATGCTGGGGTGGTACCTACATAGGCACCACACACGTCACTTCCGGAGCTGATGAGGCCTATGACGCCACACAGAGCTGAACAACGTGACCTACTGGCGCTCAGGGTTACTGCTCAGGAAAAAGTTCTAGATCCAGTCTGAAGCCTGGAATAATTCGAAGGTAAGGAATCTGCAGCTAGAAGTGTATTAGATGCATTGGTTCACAAGGAACAAAATGGATTCATTCCTGAAAGGAGTATCCAGCACTGCTTGAGCAAATTACAGGAGGCTCTCACCATGGCTAAGGATCTGCAGAGCTGGGAAGTTACATTACCAAGAGTATGAACAGGATTTTTACACTGTCCAGTGGGCCCTTCCTGATCAGGATTGTTGGATTTGGCCCTTTTTGCAGGGTCATCCCTAAACTTTTTGCCTTTCTCCTAGCCTTTTTTCTGACATGGTGTTGGTGGTTCTAGGACTCTGGGCACTGTAGCACTGCTGTCCAGTGTAATGTGTGTGCTCTCTGTGTTAAACATGGTAAGATTGGTCTACACCTGTTTGGCCTATTTCATTTACCTCTCAGTCCCTTGTTAAGTGGTAACTCATATACCCAGGGCTGATAAGTTAAATGCTACTGGTGGGCTTGCAGCGCTGATTGCGCCACCCACCAAAGTAGTCTTTCAAACCTGTCTCAGGCCACTGCCATTGCAGGGCCTGTGAGCGCAGTGTTACTGCCACTGTGACGTGGCACGTAAAGTGCGTGCCATGTCTGTGACACTCCTTTACTGCATGTCAGTCACCCCTAAGGTAGGCCCTAGCTAGGCCCATGGGCAGGGTGCATTGTAGATAAAAGGTAGGACATGTACCTTAAGTGTGTGATATGTCCTGGTAGTGACAAACTGCCATTTTGGTTTCTCACTACTGCGAGGCTGCCCTCCAATAGGAATGCATTGGGGATTCCCTGATAAGTGGTTCTGTGGTAATTCCGGATATGAGAGGAGCAGTGTGGTCAAGTTTAGTATGTTTGGAATAGTGTTAATAAATGCTACGCAACGGTGTGCGCAGATTTATTATAACTATTTTAGAAATGCCACTTTTAGAAGTTAAAGAAAAAACTACAATGGGTGTGGCTCTAATCAGTAAGGCTGAGCCCTTAAACAACAAAAACTTTTAGAAGTTGGCATTTCTGTGTGCAATGTGTCTGCCTGCCTGATGTGAATTGCATGTCTGGCTTTTGAGTGGCAGGGGCTGGTGAAGTGTGTGTGGCTCCAGGAGGGGCAGGATGAGTCAGCACTAGGTTGAATGGGACATCTGCATTTGGATTAGTGGGAGGAGAAGTTCCTTAATAGGTATGTGCCTAGCCTGTACAATGCTGGCTCCGCCCCCTTGTGGTGTGTCTGATGACGAGCCCCCACCTGACAAAGGGGAAGAGGAGCCTTGTAAACAAAGTGCTCCAATTCCTCCCTGGACCAGTTTAGGCTGGTTCCCCCAAGCCCTGTGCCAGGGCAGACAAAGCAAATATGCTCTATAAATATAGGGGCTATGACGCCATGAGTGTTGTGCTGTTCCTGTACTTACTGGGGCTTGCTGCTTTTGGGGGGCCGGGAGGAACCGCCTCAAGGGCTTGCCTCCCTGCTGGAGGGCCCTGTGTGCTGGCTTCCCAGGGCCCAGCTGTGCCCCTTGGACCTTTCATAAATCCAGCGCCTCGTGGGCGCTCTAACTCTATTGGCCAGGACGAGAGGAGCTGGCGTCTGCGGAGCGAGGCTGCGAGGAAATCCCGGCATGTGGGATTCACCTCTGCACTGCTTATTGAGCGGGAGCCCACCCCGCATTGTGGTGTTCCGTTGCGGGAGCCTACCCCGCTGTTTATGCCTTCTTTTTAGCGGGAGTCCACCCTGCTGTTTATGCCGATTTCAAAGCGGGAGCCTACCCCCCTGTATTTGCGCTCCTTGGGAAACAGGAGCCCACCAGCATTTACCAGCCACAGAGAGAGCAAACACCGACCCGGAAGTCAGGCACCACTGCCTGGTTGTGGGCGGGAGCGGACGGCCAATGGCAGTGCAGCCGAAGAGGTAGCCGGTGTCCAATGGAGCGGGCTCTTGTGAGCTGGGGAGAGCCCCGTGCTGACAGATAAGAAGAGCAGAGTATGGGGGCCCCATGTGCCAGTGGAGGCCCGCACCGTGCCGAGGACTGGCGTGCCAGAGGAAGTGGTGGAGGGGACGTCACCACAGAGACTGAGCTACGTGTCCAGTACCGCCGTGCCCTGCCAGGAGTCCTCCAGAGAGCCCGGTGAGTGGGGCTCTCACTGCGCATGGCTGATGCTCCCCGAGGCACATTGCCGGTGCCTGGAGCATTGTTGGTGCACTGCGAGAGCACCAGGAGGATTCCCCGAAGGGGCTCCCAAGGCACAAAGGTGCCAGAGCCAATTTCCCTAGCTGCCCGCCGTTGCGGGCAGCTGCACCACGAGGGCACTTTTGTGTCCCGGAGTGGGGCTCAGGCGGCACAGTGGTGCCAGGCCTTTTCCACAGCTGCACCACAGTTGCGGGCAGCTGCAACGTTGGGCTCATTTGTTGTGAAGAGTCCCAGTGGGGGAACAAGGGCACAGGAGTGCCAGTGTCATTATTATTTTGGGAAAAATTATGGGGATTGATTTGTTTGAGGACCCTAGAGGCTAGAATCTAATATATACTGTTTATAATGAAATACCTCTAATACCATTCATTTGTAATTTTGTTTCAACGGCAGGGCCTGACTATTCCCCTACCTATAAGGTTCAATTAATGAACCAAATTGTTTATAATTTTTTTGTCACATGGGTCAGTAAGCAAATGTACAATCCATCTGTTTACAACAA
Source organism: Lissotriton helveticus (assembly GCF_964261635.1). Lineage (NCBI taxonomy): Eukaryota > Metazoa > Chordata > Amphibia > Caudata > Salamandridae > Lissotriton > Lissotriton helveticus. Next base: position 533,299,889 of record NC_136069.1, read on the forward strand.
TATTCAATATATACTCAAAACCTTCATTTAGAAAAATATTTTTACTTCAAGATTATTTCTTTTTTTGTCTTAGTATGTATTCTACAAACATAATACACACATTTATCTTTTTGTATACTAATATATCAATATATTGTGGTGAAATGATTTAAGTACAGTGCAAAACTCAATAAAACGTTAACACAATAACATAACATTTACAGTGTCATATAGTCCTACTACATAATACTTGTATACCGGGATATTCACTACTTAGCCTCGGTATTCGCTCTTCTGTATGGTCCAGAAAAAAAGTGGTGGTTTCTGCCTGGCTAAGGCGCAAGCCCCTGCCAACCAGAAATCCCATTTCTAACTAGGATACGAAGACAAATTAATATTGGACCAAGAGTCATATACTTGGTGAGGGTCCTATATGACTCTCCAAGAGTGTGAGAGCTGATTGATGGAGTGCTCTCACCCTTCATCCCTATCGAATTGGATACACAACAGGGCTGCCCTTCTCTCCCCTCCTCTTTGCCTTTGTAACAGTACCCTTGGCCGAATGGACCAGGAGGGATGCACTGATGTTTGGGTTGGAGTAGAGCATCGGCCAGAAGGATAGGGTGCCAATATTTGCCAATTACATGCTCCTCTACCTTCAATGCCCCCAGTTGTCCCTACCACACCTAACCTTAGCTAAAGAACGATTATGGATTTAACCCAGATCTGAGACTAGCGGTGAGTGTCTGAAAAATGTCAGCGCTCCGTCCGTCATCTCCTTGTGCTTGATTTGTTTGCCCTAAGTTGGCAGGGTATTCCCAGACGTGGGTCCCTTGGTCACTTTGCCACTGGATTCAAACTAACCTGGCTGATGTAGGGTGTTACCCTGAAACCAGTCCCAGGATGTTTGTTTACGGTCCAGGGAAGACCTGGCTTGGCAGTTCGGGCTGGACTGTTCGCATGAGGCACAGAGTCAAGACTGATTTACATACAGCTGGGTCTTAACTGGGGTGGCGAAATGAGCTAAAGAATGATGATGGATTCAACCCATATCTGTGACTGGGGGGAGGGGGAGGGGGTGAGGGTGGGGGGAGTTCCTGAAAAGTTTCAGCACGCCGTCCATCATCTCCTTGTGTTTGTTTTGTTCAACCCCTGACCTCCCATAAGCTTTGAAACTAAACTTTACATGAAGGGTCCCCCCTGAACGCGACTGAAGATGGTAAGACAACCGTTCACTTGACCGAAGGGGTCCAGGAAGTCTGACCACGTCTGTCCGACCGATGCCGACCCCAACTGATCGCAGCCTAAGGAAACCGACCCATACGACACCTCAGCCCTCGATGCCTACCCGGCCTTGGGTGGCCCAACCGATGGTGTCCAAGCATCCTCCTAGATCCCCAGTCGCCTTCCCAGTCATGGTTCGCCTCCAAGAAATCCCCCCCACCAAACCTGCAGCTTTACAAAACCGACAGACTCCACTGAGAAGCCCAGGGACCCCGACATCTGTTTTACCTCTTTCACCAGTCTGCCTCTGTGCCGCTGGCAGTGCAGTTCTAGTGTCGGTCATTGGCCCCTGCATTTCTGACTGAAACCATAGGAGCTTGGCTCCCACACCCAAGGCCAAAGGCCCTCTTAGCTCGTTGACTAACGTTGAGCCCCCGCACTCCGCACCCGGCCGCCCCAGTGCTGCTGGTGGTATAACTAGAGTGTCCACCTGGACCTTGGGGAACCTTTGTCCTAACCCCGAAACCTCAACCTCTTAAGTCTAATACTTACCTCTGAGTTCAATAACCATTTTTCCTCCCACAGGGACCCTTAATTGGAGATTTTGAGTCTAGAAAGTGTTCTATGTAGAACTGCTAATGTATGGGTATAAGTGAGCACTATTGTAAATTAATCCGAAAGTAATCTAAGAGTATTTACTGTGTAATTCCAAGTATTCTGAAAGGTGACAGCAACCTGTAACTGTTACAATTACAAGAACAACTGCATTTCCTTGAACAGTCGTGCAATTGCAAGAATGTATTGCCTACCTGTACCAAGTCCTGCTGTGGTCTTTAAATAAACCATAAGTATACTTTTTTTATACTTACCTAATTGGCCTGGATTCAGTCTCTGAGTGTGTGACATCAGCCTTGAATGAGTGAATACAATAAATGCTTAACACACCCTCCCGATAAGCCTAACTGCTCGACCTCAGTACCACAAATAGAGCTGTTAGTGAATATCTAATTTAACCTCTGCTATACCTCTGGGGACCCTCTGGACTCTCTGCACACTATACCTTACTTTGATGCAGTATATGCAGAGCCAGCTTCCTACAGTATCCTATGGCTTCTTGGCGCTCTGGTAACTCTGAGAGTAACTGGCCGTGATAGACGGGTCTTTTGTGCAGTCTGACACTACCGATGAACCAGCTTGAAAGAGCCCAATTGTGGGGGTGTTCTTTGGTCACCGGGGTCGTACAGCAACCAAGAAGAGCCCACAGGCTGGCCCTTCCACGTTGGCCAATATGATAGTGCCAGATTACCGAAAGACCGGTTTAAAACTGTTAACCGGTACTTTCGAAATCATTAAACATAGTTTACGCTTACCTAATTTGTTTTCACATTGAGCGGAACACAGGACTTTTTGTCTGTGAATAACTTTCTGTTGTTGGTTTTCCCTTTGTTAATGTGAAAGGAAAACTGTGTAAATGTCATTACTTCGAAATGTCATTTTCGTAATGAAATATTGAAGTGTCTTGTATTTTTTGTGCTGTGTAAAAGTTTCTGCCTCCAACAACGAACAAGCATATCAATTACAGTATACCTTTGCATGTGAGATCTAGCAAATCCTGCCCATTATAGACTTGGACCAGCGGGGGGACTTTATGCCGCAGCTAATGAGATGCCCCCATGACAATTCACATAGAGGTGCTTCATTAAGCCTGCTTCCTTTCGCAACATAATGGTCTGCAGCGTTGCAGTAGGTATTTCATGGAAAATTGTTTTTGATCATTATTATCTGTGTATGCCATCGCAGTATTTCCTTATGTTCTGGCCTTTTAAAGATGGAACTATTCTATTGGAGTGTGTCAGTTTAATTAAGTGGCCCTACCCCCCTAGCGAATTGAGGGTTAACATTTAATGCAAAGTTGAGTTTTCTCTATGACATCATCACTAAAAAGGGTCTCTACTGTGGCATGGCTATGCGTTCCTACACTTTTTTAACCATATTTCCAGTATTAGAAATCTGTAGCACCCTCCTATATTTGATACTATGAGCACATACATATAGATGAAATATTATAACTCTAATTCCCTCTCATAACAGAGTGGGTGTTGTAGAGGGGGGGGAGTGGGGGTACAGCATCTCTGCTCCTGCCTCCGACTCCAGGAACAGGATGCCAGGCTCACTCCCCTAAGCCAAACATAACGCTGCATTGCAGCGCTGTAATTGGTCTGAGCGCCGTGACGCACCGCTCAGCCAGGGGCTGGAGGGGTGGGCATGACCTCCATGCAGCCTGTAATAGAGCCTGCATGGAGAACAGGGAAAGTGCGCATGACTGGTTTGGGAAGCCCGAGAGGGCCAACCAAATAGTCATTGCTGCTCTGAGAGCAGAGCAGCCCCGGCCACCTCAAAGCAGCAGGAGAAAAAGCATAAAATGATAATAACTTCTAAGTTATTAACATTTTATGTTTCTTCTTGGCACTGCTTAAAAACAGTGCAGCGACGCTCCTCCCCCATAGCGGAGAAGTTGCCACTGGTGTTTTACAGGCTAGTAACAGTAATTTTAGGCAAGAGAAGTGCACTTTAAATACACTATCTCTGTCATTGTTGTCGTGGCCTAAACAGACTTTAACTAAGTCAATGTAGTGTTATAAAGTCAATGTAGTGTCATAAATGCACATGAATAAAGGATCGATCTCGTGCTTGCCCTTATACCCTTTCCATGTTATTCCCTCATCGATTTACCTGTTCTGTTTAATCTGAAATTGTTATGGCTGTATTCCCTGCTTTGGCCGTGTATTTCTTCTTTTTCTCTTTGTGTGATTCATCCCTTTGTCTAAGACCTTCTGGTGTTTCTTCAATGTCTTTCTTTTGTTTCTTTAATACCTTTCTTTCGTCTGGTGATTTAGGCTACCCTTCTTTCTCTTAATTTTAAGTCGGCCATCTCTGTGGCGGCATACCCCTCGCTACCCTCAGGAACTCCTCTTCTTTGATGTTTCACCACTTGCATCTTGCATACACCCCACTTTCCTGTTTTTATTGCCCCTACATGTTCCCTGTCATTCTATTATTATTTTGCCTCCTGGGTAAAGACATATACCACTGGATTTTTAATTGGCAACCTTCTGCTTTACACCTCTGACTGGTCAAAGAAACACACAGAGCCACAATTTTCATGAAATAACCCTATTTGTGATAGAATATTAAAAGGAAAAGATTGCAGCATGTTGTGGTGCACCAGATTTGGATGGATTGTGAAACCGGCAGAATGGTCATCTATTCCAGTTGCCCCACTCTCCTCAAGACATACTAGCAGCGAGTGGTCTACTGCTTTGCTTGTAGGTCCCAAAATAACTGAAAAAGAACACACTGAAAGTATTCCTCATGAAATATCTCATATGTACCATTTGTGGGCGCACTGGTTAGCATGCCTTTATAAAAACATTTTTATTGCAAAATCTATTCGAAAATATGGTGGAAAATGCCATGCGTACACTTACGCGAAGCTACCTGGAGGCAATCTAGTAGAAAGATAACTATAATTGTATTTTTTTTTAATTAAAAAAATCCAGCTCCACATACGTTTATTTACTAATCGGTCAGGCTATATGTAGGTATGTGTATCCCCAAAGTGTTCATGGTTACCAACATAAGAGGGAGAGATGGCTAACGTAATATAATGGGGGCAGGGGACAGTTGTGAAGAGAGGGTACTATATGCACTCCAAGAGTTGTGGGTGGCACTCGATGGGCAGTGTTAGTGGAGCTATTCGACAAAGAAAGGGTTGTCAGTGAGAGTAACCGGTTGATTGAGGGTGTGGGAGATTTTTTAAAGAGCACTTGCGAAGGAGAGGTGTGCAGCTGAGGATATGTCGCATTGAAAGAAAGATATTCGGGATATTAAACAGGCAGCACATATAGATACAGGGATTCTTAGAACGCCACAGGCTTGGAGGCAAAGGTTGCACCCTTAGATGTCAGATTGGCTAATATGTTTTGGGAGATAGACTAATAAAAGGATTTATCATATGATAACTAGCACTTTTCATGTGACATGTGAATGTCCTACTGAGTTAATCCCAGTGGTGCAAGGTGGATTTAAAAGGAAGCATTCAACATTAGATAATTGCTTCAGTTTATGGGAGATTGGCCAGAAGTCAATAGAAACCAAGGGCAGTTTGTACTGCTGTTTTGTCGTCTTCAGGGTGGCTGTAGATTTGGTAAACCTGAAAATAGATGGAAAGAAATGTATCAATTTAGAACACCCAGGAGGACTAAGGCAATCCTTAAAAATTTGCATCGGGGGATCTGTGCCACTGTCGTACTAATTCAAGAAGTTTTTGTCTAAAAACTTCCCATTTAAAATTGCTTTTGCCAAGTTTGATCTCCATCTTACGCTCTAGCCCTCCATTGTATAACACATCTGTTTATTGTTTTAGAGTACAGAAAACAACACAGAACCACAAGAAGAGAGCAGCAATTATTGGCGCTGAGTGGTGAAGAGCTAAGATGGCGGCAGATGCCTAGGGAACAGCTGCTGCGCTGTTGCCTGGATTTAGAGCTTCCCCAGGGTGAAGGCGCTTGTCGGAATTTGACCGATGCTCCTGCTGAGTGCTCCTGAGAGCCTTATTGTTTGTACCCCTGCTGCATAACGGGAGAAGATGTTGAGTGGCGATTGTACAGAGGGGCGATTGGAGCCCTCGCTGATGGCGCTGACCATGGCTTGGGAGAGCCCAGCTGTGGCGAGGACGAGGTGAGGATCCTTGAAAACTTCTTGCAGCGCCGGAAGCCCCAAATGCGGGGGAGGCACTGAGAGCTCTGGGTTTGCCTGTGCGACGGACCTGCGGTGGTGGCCTGAGGGAGCCCTGGACTGAATAGACCGACCAGGTTGACAGCAAACAAGATGCTCTTGCCTGCAGAGGGAGTGGGACAACAGGAGCGGTCACCTATCTGAACAACATTGACCATGCTTGGGCGGGCAGCTGGCCGTTGCACTGTGACCTGCTCTGATTGCGATGGGCTTACAGAGGGCCTACTTTGAGACGAGAGGCCGGCAAAGCGAGGTGAGAACATCCCCCCATCTGGAATGATGACCTGGTGGCGGAGGAGCCTCTGGAATGCTCCCATGCTGAATCTTGGCTGCAGGGAGAGCCTTGGACAGTCTGGGCCCACCCCGCGGATGGGGACGAGTTCGAACCTGACAGCTGGGGTAAAACAAACAGCTGGTGATGTGGCCAGTTTGGTCCACACCTCTCCGGGACGCCTAGCGACGCCCCGATTGGCCTCTGGAGGGCCTGAACCATGTAGCTTGACAGACGAGGTGAGGGGGGCCATGGCCTGGAGCTGCTGGACAGATGCTCTTGGGGGGCTGCGGGGAGGCCCCTGGGCTGTTGATCTTGCGGGAAAGGTTAGAGTTTTTCTGCCCGCATATTGGCAGGAGTCTGACCTGGCCCACCACATGCTGCAGCACTGCTCTGCCAGGGCAGAGGCGGATTTGTCTTGAAGGAGCATAAGAACCAGCCGGGGGAAGTCGGTGCGGCAGCGAACTGCCCCCCCCCCCCCACCTTTTTATATTTGACTGCTGAAAGCTGGGTCCCGGTGCTCTAACCTCTGGTGGTGAAACCCCACACTAAATCCTTGACTAAGGACAGTGCTAGCACATTGCCCTAGGGCTAGACACTAAACCAAAGCCAGAGGGGGACTCCTGGATGGACTGGGGAACACCTGGACCTGGGACCACTACAAGTGCCTGATGGGTTGGAGAGAGCTCAACTGCGATAGCAGAGTGAACGGCTGACACCAACATCTGTTTGAGGCCAGCTGACCTGCATTTGGAGACTGGAAACATGTGGCCCACCAGGCGAGAACTGACGTGCTCCCTGCCGTGTACATTGAGGTGGGGACTCGAGGCACATTGACTGGGTGTCACTAGAGGGAACTTAAGCCTGCCTGTTTTACTTAGGCCGAAAGACATCAACCAGCACTGAGAGAGACCCAATGAACAAGTTACTTACCTTCGGTAACGATATATCTGTAAGAAACAGTAGTTAGTATTAGATTCCTTACCTTAGAATATCCCCAGGCGTCAGTCTGGATCCGGAAACTTTTGCGTAGCAGTACCCCTGCGCGTCGGTAGGCGTCCCCTGCGGCTCCGCGTCGTCGGCGTCGTGCGCCGTGATGACGTCGCTGGAGTATATAGACGCCGCCTCCGCGCGCTGACGTCAGTTCTTTGCACACAGCTTTTCCGCGCCAGAACACGCAGAGCCATGTGAGAACCAACACTGGTGCCATGTGAAACTAGGGCCCTGAAAGGGATGTCCTTAACCCTAGGTATCAGTTCGCAGAACGGGGAGGATGGGCGGGGCGGTAAGGAATCTAATACTAACTACTGTTTCTTACAGATATATCGTTACCGAAGGTAAGTAACTTGTTCATCTGAAAGAAACCGGTTAGTATTAGATTCCTTACCTTAGAATAGATACCCCAGCAATACCAACCCCGGTGGAGGGTCTGCGAACCAATACAATCCTACACCAGAAAATCCTGGAGGACCGAACGGCCAAAGAAGCCGTCCCTCCGGACTTGACTGTCCAGGCAGTAATGCCTCGCAAAGGTGTGCAGCGAGGCCCACGTAGCCGCCTGGCAAATGTCCTGCAAAGGGACTCCCCGGCCCAGGGCAGTAGTAGCCGCCGTGGCCCGAGTGGAATGGGCCCTCAGCCCAACAGGAGGCTCCTTCCGAGCCAAAGAGTAGCATGCTTTGATGCACAGGACGACCCACCGAGAGATGGTTCGTTTCTGTACCGCCCTTCCCTTCTTCTCACCCACGTAGCCAACAAACAGTTGGTCATCCACCCGGAACTGGCGTGTGCGATCCATATAAAATGAAAGCGCACGTTTTGGGTCCAGACGATGGAGCCGCTCTTCATCTTTTGAAGGATGCGGAGGCGGGAAGAAGGAGGGTAAGGTGATGGACTGCCCAATGTGAAAAGCAGAAACCACTTTGGGCAGGAAAGAAGGTCTAGTCCTAAGAACCACCTTGTCAGGATGAACGGACAAGAAAGGAGGTTTAACAGAAAGAGCCTGGAGCTCACTCACTCTCCTGGCAGAGGTGATGACAACCAGGAAGGCCGTCTTTAAAGCGAGAAGACGGAGAGGACAGGAATGAAGCGGCTCAAAGGGAGCAGACATCAAGAATGTCAGAATCAGGTTGAAGTCCCACTGAGGCATCACGAAGGGAGCAGGTGGATACATGTGCGTGATGCCTTTCAAGAATCTCAGTACAATAGGGGACTTGAATAAAGATGGCTGATCAGGTAGCCTTAAGAAGGCGGAAAGGGCAGAAAGATAGCCCTTGATAGTGCCCAGAGCAGAGCCCTGCTGGGCAAGGGAAAGAAGGAAGAGGAGAACCTCGGAAAGAGGGGCAGAAAGGGGATCCACAGCCTTTGCTGTGCACTATGCCACAAATCTGTTCCACCGGCAGGCGTATACCGACTTTGTGGAGGGACGCCTGGCTGCCAGAATCACATCACAGACTTCAGGAGGCAAGTCAAATGGCCTCAACTGTCGCCGCTCAATCTCCAAGCATGGAGGTGGAGACTGGACAGGTTCGGGTGGAGGACCGTCCCCTGCTGCTGCGACAGAAGGTCCTCCTGAAGGGGCAGGCGGATCGAGGGACCGACTGACATGCTGAGTAGCTCGGGATACCAGTACCTTCGAGCCCAGTCCGGAGCCACAAGGATAACTTGGGCCCGGTCGCGCCTGATCTTCTTCAGCACTCTGGGCAGAAGTGGTATAGGCGGAAAGGCGTACAACAGACCGCAACTCCACTCGCGCCGAAAGGCGTCGCCGAGCGAGTGCCGTCTTGGAAACTCCAACGCGCAGAACTGATGACATTGCGCGTTCCCTTCTGTGGCGAATAGATCTAACCAAGGCTCTCCCCATTGCAGAAAGAGGCCTCTCGCCACGTCCGAGTTCAGACGCCATTCGTGATCCACCGAGCACCGACGGCTGAGTTCGTCAGCCCTGGCGTTCAGAGAACCTGCCAGGTGTTGAACCGTCAGAGTCACGCCCTGACGTTCCAGCCATTGCCAGAGACGCAGGGCCTCCTGGCAAAGGGTCCACGACCCCACACCGCCCTGTTTGTTGCAGTACCACATGGCGGTGGTGTTGTCCGTGAACACCTGCACTACACTCCCGTTGACAAAGGGGAGGAATGCCTTCAGTGCTAGGCGAATCGCCCGCAGCTCCAACATGTTGATATGGAGCCGGGACTCCGCCGGAGACCAGATGCCTCTGATCTCCGCCTCTCCCAAGTGGCCACCCCAGCCCTGGAGGGACGCGTCCGTCACAACCACGTGCTCCGGTTGGGGAAGGGAGAGGGATCTGCCTCTGACCCAATCGCGGTCCGTAAGCCACCACTGCAACTGTCTCGCAGTGCCCTCCGAGATCAGGACATGGTCGGAAAGGTTGCCCTGACGCTGGGCCCACTGAAACTTCAGGTCCCACTGCAGAGCCCGCATCCGCCATCTGGCGTGAAGCACCAGAAGGATGCAGGAGGCCATCAGCCCCAGAAGCCGCAGCGTCAACCTGACCGAAACCCGGGATAACGGCTGAAAGATGAGAATCAAGGCCTGGATATCCCGGACCCGCCGTTCCGGAGGATAAACCCGAAACTGCGCCGAGTCGAGAACCGCTCCGATGAAAAGGAGCTTTTGAGAGGGACACAGGTGTGATTTCGGCACATTGATGGAAAACCCCAGCTCGTGCAGGAGGTCTGCCGTCATCTGGAGGTGGTGGACGACTGTGTGGGGCGAGCCCGCCTTCAACAACCAGTCGTCAGGGTAGGGGAAGACTGAAACCCCTAACCGGCGCAGATGAGCTGCGACCACCGCCATCACCTTCGTGAACACCCATGGGGCGCTGGTAAGGCCGAATGGGAGCACGATAAACTGAAAGTGCTCGTGGCCTACCGTGAACCGCAGGTAACGCCGGTGGGCCGGCAGGACGGGGATGTGAAAATACGCATCCTGCAAGTCCAATGCTACCATCCAGTCTTGCGGGTCTAGAGCAGCCAAGACATGAGCCAAAGTCAACATCTTGAACTTCTCCTTCCGGAGGAAGCCGTTGACGTTCCGTAGGTCCAAGATAGGACGTAGGCCCCCTTTGTCCTTCTTGGGCACCAGAAAGTAGTGGGAGTAGCAACCACACCCTACTTCTGGCCCAGGAACGCGCTCGATGGCCCCCTTGGCCAAGAGGGCCGTAACTTCCTCCTGCAGAAGTGTCAAGTGGTCCCCCGACACACGGTGGTTCTGCGGTGGCATGGCTGGAGGAGAGGTCTCGAAGGGGAGGGAGTAGCCCCTTCGGACGAGCTGCAGCACCCACCTGTCCGATGTGATAGTGCGCCAGCGGGAGTGGTGATGGCGAACCCTGCCACCCACTGGCGTCACATGGGCCTGAAAGCTCGGACTAGGAGGATTTGGAGGCTGCTGCGGGGGGAGGTGTGGACTGACCTCGCCGCTGTCCCCGACCGCCACCACGGCGGAATCCACGGCCGCCACCGCGCTGAGGAGCGTTCTGCGGTGCGTGGCTGGCAGCACGTGTGGGACCGCCCCTTCCGTGGCCACGAAAGGAGCGAAACGAACCCGTTTGCTGGCGCTGGGTCGAGAGACCCAAGGACTTGGCCGTGACCCTGGAGTCCTTGAAGCGCTCAAGCGCGTTGTCCGCTTTGTCGCCGAACAGGCGACTGCCATCGAATGGCATGTTCATCAGGGCATTCTGGACATCCGGCGAGAAGTTGGCGGATCTCAGCCAAGCATGGCGACGAATCGCCACCGTCGTGGACATTGCTCTGCCCAGCGAGTCGGTCGTGTCAAGACCACACCGTATGGAGTACCTCGCCGCGTCTCGGCCTTCAACCAAAGCCTGGCCGAGCTTGTCCCGTACCTCCTGCGGGCATTGCGGCAGGCACTCTGCGACCGTATCCCACAGAGAGTGGGTATAGCGGCCCAAGAGGCACGCGGTGTTGCAAGACCGCAGTCCCGCACTCAGGGACGAGAAGACCTTCTTGCCGTACTGATCAAACCGCTTAGATTCCCGATCGGGCGGGGCCGTCGGGAATGCGGACTGGGAAGTGGAGGCCTGGATCACCAGACTCTCAGGGGAGGGATGGGTAGACAGGAAGGCAGGGTCGTCCGCACACGGACGGTGGCGCCTGGCAACGTTCCGATCAACAGGTGAACCGGAAGCGGGCCTGGACCACGTGCCCAAAAGGACATCCGTCAAGGCGTCATTAAATGGCAGCAGAGGCTCCTGTGGATATGACTGCGGTTTGAATACCTCGGTGAGGATGTTAGGCTTCACCTTAGCGACGGGGAGCTCAAGGCGCAAAGCCTTGGCAGCCCTCATCAGTACCACCGAATAGGCAGCCCCAGCCTCCGACGCCACAGTGGGGGGCGAGACAAACCCAGGGTTAGGCGATTCATCCAGACCACTGGCCTCACCCAAGTCACCTACCCAGTCCACGTCGTACTGGCATGCTCGTGACAGAGGGTCCTCAGACCCCTCCCAACCCTCTCCATAATCGCCCTCATCGCCATAGTTTGAGTCAACGATATAGACCGGCTCCTCGGAGCCAATGGGCCCCAACGGCGCCGGACTCGGCGTCGGACGATGCCGATCCGACTCCGCGTCCGGAGTTGGAGAGGGAATGGGGGTGGCGCCGGCGCTCCGACGCCGGCCGGAACCGGCGTCGGAGGCACGGCACCGCGCGGAGGCGGCACCACGGGTTGCCCCGATGGAATCGGCGCCGGTGAGGCCGGTTGACCAGCCGGCGACGACCCTGAAGGGCCCAGCGGCGCCGGGGCCGGAACCGCCGGCGGCGTCGGGGCAGGTGCACCCGAACCGCTCGGGCCCCCAGACGGGACCGACGGGCCCGCAGGCGCCGTAGGCCCCGCCGGAGGAGAAAGCGCCCTCATGGCCATGAGGAACTCTTCTACCTCTTCACGCGACGCGCCTTGCCCAGGGACCGGCGGGTATGGAGCAGGCGGCGTCGGCGACCCACGCGGGGCCACCCGAACCCCCGGCCGCATCGCGCAGGCGTCGGGGGGAGTCGGGGGTATGATGGTGACGCCCCGACTTCTTGTGTCGCTTACCTGAGGAACCGGAGGAATGGTGACGACTTCCGGAGCGCTCGTGGCGGCTCCGCGACCGCTCCCTCGACCGCTCCCTCGACCTCCGTCCGGACCGGGACCGCTCTCGACGTGGGGCCGACACCCGGAGCTCGAGCAGCTTGCGGGACCGCTCCCGTCTAGCCTTGCCCGTCAAGGCCCGGCAGTCGACACAGGACTCCACGTCGTGGTCCGCACCCAGACACCGGAGGCAGAGTCGATGGTGGTCGGTGACCGACATCAGGCGGTCGCACCCGTCGCAACTTTTAAAACCGGGCATCCTACCGGCACCTGAAAGAGTTATAGTTAACAAAAACTTAGGTCAAAAGACCGGAGTACTGCTCTTCGGATCTGCGCTAACTGGCGCGGAAAAAAGAAGAACTGACGTCAGCGCGCGGAGGCGGCGTCTATATACTCCAGCGACGTCATCACGGCGCACGACGCCGACGACGCGGAGCCGCAGGGGACGCCTGCAGACGACGCCTACCGACGCGCAGGGGTACTGCTACGCAAAAGTTTCCGGATCCAGACTGACGCCTGGGGATATTCTAAGGTAAGGAATCTAATACTAACCTGTTTCTTTCAGATGGGGACTCGTACAACTGTCCCTAACCTGGAATGCGCCAGAAGCCCTTTGCCCTAGGTCTTGCCACATGGGTGTCCTTGCGCTAACCCACTGCAATCTTTTGTGCACATCGCCCCTGACACCTAGCACCACAAGCCACGCGGCCTACTTTGACTGAAACGAAAATGGGCAAACTTACTCAGAAAAGAAACAGGACCCAGGAGGAGTGATGGGACAGGTGAAAGAAGCAGAGCATCTAGGGCAGGTGCTGGAGCAGACCGAGAGCCTCACACTGGAGGACATTATCCTGGCCATCAAATTCTCCCATATTGCACGGAGGCTAAAAGGGACACCCTACGGTCTGACCTAGTGCTACTTCGGGATGACCACAGACCACTCGCCGAAAAAGTAACCACAACTGAAAGAACGATCACAGACGTGCCAACGGCTCTGGCCTCAACTGCTGAAAGACCGACTGCCATGGAAGAAAAAATTCGCACACTTGAATCACGAGCAGAAGAGTCCGAAAACCCCTCCTGCCATAACAATGTAAGAGTGGTGTGACTGCTAGAGAGGACTGACAACACCAATATGGTGAAATACTTGGAAAAATGGCAGAAGGAGGAGGTCGCCAAAGAGGCTACTATCAGCCTTCTACATGCTTGAAAGAGCTCACTGTGTCCCATCTAGACTGCCACCTCCGAGGAGCCCCCTGTGCCCGGTGGTAGCCCACCTCTTGTACTACAAATGGGCAAAACCAATTCTGAATCAGGCACGAAACAGAGGAGAGCTGCGGGTTGACAAGACAATAGTGATAATTTCCCCAGAGTTCTCAAAGGAAGTACAAAAGCAGAGAGCTTCCTTCTAGAATGTGAAAAAGAGGCTCCGAAAGATGGAGCTCAACTATGTGATATTCCCGATATTCAGAATGGCGGCACCTGATGGAGCCAGATTATTTTCTTGCTTGCAAGAAGTATGGGACTGGCTTGATCGGCAACCACAACCGAGACCCGATGGCATCCCACAAGAGAGCCTGGAGCATAAATTCCGTTCACGGAGAAAGAAATCACCGCATAGCTCTGCTGCTCCTATGCAAGCAGATGTACTAGTGGAGCAATGACAGGAGTTGGAAGTGGTGGCTCAGCTAAGCGGTGGAGGGCAGGGAGCCCGCACACCGGACGTGGAGTGGGTCGCAAGGGATTCTTACTCAGACCACAGCCTCAAGTGTCTTGATACCCAAAGTCACACTGGGAACAGCAGACTAAATCATTTAATGACCAGAGTATTACAATATGAGAGCGACACAGGAGCAGCTAGTTCGATGCATTGAAGAGATTAAAAGAGCACCCACCTGACCTTCCCCAGGGCTGATATCACTGATTCTACCCACTTCACTGAATTTAGAGGTCGCTGTGGGAGCTGAATGCTTGACTCGCCCCTGCCAGACACTTGCAGGAAACCATCCATATTTTGTTGTTTGACTACTTGGTTTGGATGGGGGGTAATCACCAGCTTGTTCTGGGGAATGGGAGTCTGGTATTTGTTATTTGGAGAATCCTTGAACCGCACTGTGATACTTGCCTACACTACACAGGGGCTAGGGATGGGGGAGAGGGAAGGAACTGGGGACACGAGAATAAGCTCCAACACCAATGATTTGTTCTGTCCATGGCTCCCCCAATCTATAACTGCCTCTCCAGGAATATTTGTGGCATGCACACAATGTCCAAGCGCTGTGAGGTGCTTTCTTACCTGAACAGGAGAGGTGCTAAAATAGCAGGAAACACACCTGACAGAACAGGAGGGAAGATCGCTTCAGCGCCTTTGGAGGGGCCAGGTATACTACACCACATACTCTGCCTACACAAGAGGAGTCGTGATTTGGATCAGAGCAGGTGACCCATATCAGTGTCTTGTCACTCTGGGGGACCCGAGGGACTGATACCTGGTAGAATGGGGTCAGCTGGAGGGTCGCGACCTTACTATTGTGAACATTTATGCCCCAAACACAGAGAAGAGCGCCTTCTTGGATGTTTTGTCGAGGCACTTAGCAACACATCTGACTGGATAGAACATCCTGGTAGGTGATTTTAACTGCATGACGAATACACAGCTTGATCTGTCGCACCACCCGCAGAGGGGCTCCCAAACCAACTGTATGACCGGAGCGTTCGTGCAATGGCAGCAGCCCGGATGACTCATGGATTCCTGGAGACAGATGCAACTGCACGAACAGGACTGCTCATTCTTCTCTGGCCTGCAAGAGATGCATGCAAAAAACACAGTTGATGGACAGAATGTAGAACAATGTCTTACATTCACCCCAGTACAAAGATCTGGGCCTAAATCCATCTTTTTTTTCACTCCACACCACCCTAGGTCAGACAATAGCTATATGCAAATCAGCCTTGGCCCTGTGCCTCATGGGAACAGTCCAGCCCGAACTACCAAGCCATGTCTTTCCTAGACCGGAATCAAGCATCCAAGGACCGGTTTCTGGCTATCAGCCTTCTTCAGCCTGGATAGCTTGACTCCAGTGATGTGGAGAGCCTGGGACTCACGTCTGAGCATACCCAGCCCACTCGGGGTGAAAATTGCAAAAAACACAGTTTTCACCCCGAGTGGGCTGGGTATGCTCAGACTTGAGTCCCAGGTTCTCCACACCACTGGAGTCAAGCTATCCAGGCTGATGAAGGCTGATAGCCAGAAACCGGTCCTTGGATGCTTGATTCCGGTCTGGGAAAGACATGGCTTGGTAGTTCGGACTGGACTGTTCCCATGAGGCACAGGGTCAGAGCTGATTTGCATATAGCCAGTGTCTAACCCAGGGTGGTGTGGAGTGCAAAAAAACAATGGATTTAGGCCCAGATCCTTGTACTGAGGTGAATGTATGACATTGTTCTACATTCTGTCCATCAACTGTGTTTTTTGCAATTTTCACCCCGAGTGGGCTGGGTATGCTCAGACGTGAGTCCCAGGTTCTCCACACCACTGGAGTCAAGCTATCAAGGCTGATGAAGGCTGATAGCCAGAAACCGGTCCTTGGATGCTTGATTCCGGTCTGGGAAAGACATGGCTTGGTAGTTCGGACTGGACTGTTCCCATGAGGCACAGGGTCAGAGCTGATTTGCATATAGCCAGTGTCTAACCCAGGGTGGTGTGGCGTGCAAAAAAACGATGGATTTAGGCCCAGATCCTTGTACTGAGGTGAATGTATGACATTGTTCTACATTCTGTCCATCAACTGTGTTTTTTGCAATTTTCACCCCGAGTGGGCTGGGTATGCTCAGACGTGAGTCCCAGGTTCTCCACACCACTGGAGTCAAGCTATCAAGGCTGATAGCCAGAAACCGGTCCTTGGATGCTTGATTCCGGTCTGGGAAAGACATGGCTTGGTAGTTCGGACTGGACTGTTCCCATGAGGCACAGGGTCAGAGCTGATTTGCATATAGCCAGTGTCTAACCCAGGGTGGTGTGGAGTGCAAAAAAACGATGGATTTAGGCCCAGATCCTTGTACTGGGGTGAATGTATGACATTGTTCTACATTCTGTCCATCAACTGTGTTTTTTGCAATTTTCACCCCGAGTGGGCTGGGTATGCTCAGACGTGAGTCCCAGGTTCTCCACACCACTGGAGTCAAGCTATCCAGGCTGATGAAGGCTGATAGCCAGAAACCGGTCCTTGGATGCTTGATTCCGGTCTGGGAAAGACATGGCTTGGTAGTTCGGACTGGACTGTTCCCATGAGGCACAGGGTCAGAGCTGATTTGCATATAGCCAGTGTCTAACCCAGGGTGGTGTGGAGTGGAAAAAAACGATGGATTTAGGCCCAGACCCTTGTACTGGGGTGAATGTATGACATTGTTCTACATTCTGCCCATCAAATGTGTTTTTTGCAATTTTCACCCCGAGTGGGCTGGGTATGCTCAGACGTGAGTCCCAGGTTCTCCACACCACTGGAGTCAAGCTATCCAGGCTGATGAAGGCTGATAGCCAGAAACCGGTCCTTGGATGCTTGATTCCAGTCTGGGAAAGACATGGCTTGGTAGTTCGGACTGGACTGTTCCCATGAGGCACAGGGTCAGAGCTGATTTGCATATAGCCAGTGTCTAACCCAGGGTGGTGTGGAGTGCAAAAAACGATGGATTTAGGCCCAGATCCTTGTACTGGGGTGAATGTATGACATTGTTCTACATTCTGTCCATCAACTGTGTTTTTTGCAATTTTCACCCCGAGTGGGCTGGGTATGCTCAGACGTGAGTCCCAGGTTCTCCACACCACTGGAGTCAAGCTATCCAGGCTGATGAAGGCTGATAGCCAGAAACCGGTCCTTGGATGCTTGATTCCGGTCTGGGAAAGACATGGCTTGGTAGTTCGGACTGGACTGTTCCCATGAGGCACAGGGTCAGAGCTGATTTGCATATAGCCAGTGTCTAACCCATGGTGGTGTGCAAAAAAACGATGGATTTAGGCCCAGATTCTTGTACTGGGGTGAATGTATGACATTGTTCTACATTCTGTCCATCAACTGTGTTTTTTGCAATCTGCAAGAGATGCATGTCAGACTTGATACATTTCTTTGCACCTCGAGGCCCACAGGTCAGTGTACTCTGTGGAGTATCTATCTTGCACCATATACGATCATAACCCCGTGCTCCTGCGTCTTCAGTGGGCTACTCTGCGCCCCTCCACATCTGCTTGGAGGTTAAAACCAGAGTCACTAGAATACCAGGCATTTTGCGGAACAATTGGGAACAAACTGATCTAGTACTTTGTGGATAATGAAGGCGCTGCGTCCTCGCCGCAAGTGGAGTGGGACGCCTTCAAAGTAGAGATACGCGCCTACGGTATACCAGAGTCCAAGGGGGTTCAACACACCATAAAGGGGGAATATTTTGGCAGAGGCCTGACTAAGAGACCTTGAAAAGCGCAGACCAGGACACCCAGAACTGCAACCGGACCTCTTGGAGGTCAAAGAAGCCCTAGCTAGCCAAACGGAGAGGCTTAGGTGCTTTGTTTTTGGATAGTATAAGGACAGAACACAGGATGAGAGGGGCCAGTCAGGGTCCTTGTTGGCTTGGCTGGCCAATTCTACTAAACTGGGAACTCTGTGCTAGAGACAGAGGAAGAGAACACAATCTACTCCCAGGAGTAGATTAATGCCCACTTTGCTCCATACTATTCGGCCCTTTATAAAAGCATCACCCGACAGTGTTCCGATGAGCTCCGGGCCTATCTCGGAGACTTAAATCTACCAAGATGAGAGGAGACCGAAGCAGAGGAACTCGGAAGGGAAATAACACCTCCGGAGATAAAATGCATCATCAGAGCCATGGCCCGGATCAAAACTACTGGAACAGATGGATTCCTGGTGGAGTTTTATGCTGCCTATCTGGAGGAACGAATGCCCAAATTAGTGCATCTCTATGCCGCGGCTAAGGAAATGGGGCGCTTGCCAACTACCAACCGCGATGCGCTCATAATACCCATTCTGAAACCCAGGAGACTGGCGACGGATCGAACAGCATGCGGCACAAGGCAGGGATGCCATTTGTCTCCTCTACTTTGCACTGGCCATGGAACCATTAGCTGGTCGTGCGCGGCAGATGCAAGGAGAACCAAGGGCTCACCATTCAAGTCCAGCTGCATTGCATAGCACTATATGCAGACAACCTCCTGCTTTTTCTTCAAGACACAGGGGGAGAGGGGTCTGCTGGGGGCCAGATGTATGCTTGATCACTTCCGGCTCCTATCTGGGCTAAAAGTGAACTGGTGGAAATCTAAGCTCTTTCCGATAGTGCTGCGCGGGATCCTACCGGAAGCACAAGCGGCACTGCACTGGGAACCCCATTGTCTGATGTATTGGGGGGTCAATTTCTATCATGATCGCCAAGATATCCTAGAGGGTAACAGAGCGGGCCATCCGATCTCTCCGATCCCACATGGACTCCTGGAAGACCCTTCCGCTGTCGGTTGCAGGTAGGATAGTTCTTTTAAAAACGGTAGCACTGCCTTGCCTTTTATATTTTTTCAATGCACTCCCAATCTGAATACTGCAGGCGACTTTTAAAGACCCTGACTCCTTGATAGTCGCTTTCAAATGGGGGTAGGCTTCCAGACGGGTAGCTCGGGCAACAATACAGCATTCGAAGACGGCTGGGGGCTGGCAGTACCAGACTTTGAGACATATTACATTGTGGCACAATTACAATGGCTCCTACAGTGGGTGGTGAGCAGAAGAGACCCGACTAGACTTCAGAGCCCAAGGGCGCCTCCCCTTGCAGACCTTCTCAGCGTGTTCCTCAGAGTGCAGCACACAGCAGCTGGGGATGCCAAGGAATTTCAAGTGATCATCAGATGTTGGAAACGCTGCCTACAAAAACTGCAAAGCAAAGTACCATATTCCATGAATATACCCCTCATTATGCTCAGAGACTGGGGGTGGGAGGGCTTGGGGAAGGGGATGAACTAGTGGCTAGGGGGAGGGGCAAGAAAGATAGAGGACTTATTCTGAGAGCTGGAGAGGCTCCCATTCAAGGAGTTTCGGGCGGAGTTAGGTTCGTTGCCGGGACACTTTCTCCTCCATACAGCGGTCACGACTGCGGTTCGGAAGCACTGGAACATTGGCTCTACTGAGTTGAATGCGCACCGGAGCTGCCAGTATATGGCCCTCTCCATGGGCACTAGAGAGGCGATCTCATGCTTGTAGAGAGCGGTTCGGGAGAAACTTCAGTGCCCGCTGAAGCGCCTGCACCTACGATGGGTGGTAGACCTGGAAGACCCTATTGAGGTTAAGCATTGGGAAAAAGATCATTGAGAGAACTAGTTTCCAGAAACGCAAGATTTAAACTCAACAACTATTATGTCCTTCACTGGTCGTATTTAAGCCTGGAGCACATCCAGAGGTATTTCCGGGTGGCGGATGCAGCTTGCCCCAGATGCAGGGAACAGGGAGCACACTTCCTACATATGTTCTGGATGTGCCCCACACTAGGCGTCTTTTGGGGGAAGGTCAAGGCAGAAGTGGCAACAGCTATAGGCAGGAGTCCCTACCTCTTCGGGCCACTGCCTCCTGGAGTGGTTCCCATGCACTGCTAGAAATATGATCACAAACAAATTCCAAGACCTAGCCTTTATCCTGGCCAAAAGAAAAATGGAAAGGCACTGGAAAGCGCCAAGGGGATCCCAAATAGTCACATGGAGGAGGGTAATGGAGAAGTGGGTGGGCTGCAAAGTTAGACTAATCTTGTGTAAAGCCAGACGAGGAGTGGGCACTATCAACTCAGCCCGAGCATGAGATTAGGGCTGGCTATAGGGCACTGCAACTGGTGCGGCCGCACTGGGCGCTGACCTATGAAGGGTGCGCCGACCTCATGGGGAGGCGCGGTGTTTAGCAATAACTTATGTATAGCACATTTGCCTGGTGGTAGCGAGAGAATCCAGGAGGCAGTCACCGGGTGTGGGGGCACCAAAAATGGTTCTCGCACCAGGCGCCACCAACGCTAAAGCCAGCCCTGCATGAGATACACTAGTGAACAGCTTTACTAACCTTGAATCTGACACTCCCACCACATCGCCAGCGAGGACATTAGTAACAACCCCTTAAAGAAACCCCACACGCGAATAGGGTTCCTCCAAGACACTACCGAAACCTAGAAGGACACGGTTCCTGTTGAGGATCTGCCATCCTGGTCTTACTTGAATTGTCGGCTGCCTTCAACACCATCTCACCTGGCATCCTTCTGGATCGCCTATGTGAATTTGGTGTAGAGGGCACTGCACTGAACTGGCTCATGAGCTACCTGACGGACCGATCCTCCAAGGTCCAAATAGGAGATTTTTCCTCTAAAAGCCAGCCAATTGACAAGGGCATCCCACAGTGTTCCATCTTAAGCCAAACACTTTTTAAATTGTACGTGTCCCCATTAGCCAAGCTAATCAAAGCCTTTGGATTCAAAACAGTGTCATACGCGGATGACACGCAGCTATTAATCACCTTGGGAACGGACTTCACCGACACCAAAAAACGATTCAAACACTGCATGACGGCCATAAACGACTGGATGACTAACAACCACCTGCTTCTCAATGCCAGCAAAACAGAAATTATGCTCTTTGGGGACGCATTGAAACTATGGACCAACAACTGATGGCCCTCCTCCCTGGTACCCTGCCCCCCACCCAAGACAGCTGTCTGCAATCTGGGTTGATAATAGATTGAAAACTCTCCATGTCAGACAATATTAACAACTTGGTCTGCGCTAGCTACGGTCTAATGCGTAGTCTTAGGAAAATATTCAAGTGGATTGCACTATCCTCCCGCATGCCCCTAGTACAGGGTCAAATCATTAGTCGCTTGGACTATGGAAACTCACTACTTGCTTCCATTAATGAAGAGCATCTTGCAAAGCTCCAGGTCCTGCAGAATACCTGCCCCCGCGATCACCCTCGCGCCCAGTCTAAAGACCTTACACAGGCTCCCAGTCAAAAAGCAGATACATTTCAAACTCTGCTGTTCGGTACACAAAACCCTCAATAACAAAGGACCACAATATCTAGCCAAGGAACTAACAAAACACCAACCTGTAAGAACCCTTCGATCCACTAGCAAACACCTCCTAACGGTACCTAAGGTCCGCACAATCTGAAATGGTGGCAGCTCCTTTTCCAGAATTGCGCCTGAGATTTGGAACAAACTGCCTCTACATCTCCGAATGGAAACCGATCCCAAGAAATTTCGTAGATCCCTCAAAACCTGGCTATTCTAGCCCGGTCCACCCGCCTCAAGGCTTTCTTTTCTGAGTAGGAGTTAGCGCTATGAGACCTATGGGTGATATATGCACTTAATAAATACATACATACATACATACATAGAGAAGCTCCATGACCTACCCAGCTTCTCTAATCAGGCAACAACACATCCAAACAAGGCGTGAAATACCATGCATTCAAAGCAAAGTGCTGGCTCAAGGTGGAAGGGGGGAGGGCTAGGTTTGTTTAGTGAACGGGGGAAACTGCATATAAGTTATGGTAACCGCTGTGTTTCAAGCTTGAAGAACATATAGAGCAAAATGCTAAATAGTATGAATTGTGAAAACCCCAATAAAATTAGTTAAACAAAAAAATTTAAAAAAATTATCCAAACATATACCTACTATTACAAAACCTCATTAGTCAATTAAAAGAAAAAAAATATTTTCATATTTTCTCCAGAAGATACCAGTTGGCCCAGAGGATTTTGGTGTCTATATGTTACTGGTTTTTAATAATGATGTGTGTGACTGTAATTCAGAACCGCTGAAGTGAACTCAGATTAGAAACCATATTCACTGCACTGACGTAAAAGCAGTTCTCACTCCTCTGAAGTCAAAGAGAAAAACAACAGGCTTTGATGCTGTTGCTTTAACAATCACTAACCTGCCCCCTTGCAATGAGATTGATAGACTGAATGTGGCCTTGGCTCTACGCCGCACACACAGAAGAAAAAGTGGTTTCAGGCAGGCAGAGAGAGAAGAGCAGGCAGACATGAAAATGGAGGATGTCAGGATACCTCTTTTTTCTTGAGGGATTGTGAGGGGAAGCTGAAAGTTCTCCTGAGGGTGGTTGGTAAGGATGTCCGGGATTTATGTTTTAGCATGGTGTTGGAAGGGAGAGATTACCAAGTAGGTGGTTGTGAAGAGACAAAGTCCTTTTCAGAGGTTCAAGCCGTGCTGGCTCACCCATAACGTGCCAACCACTGCATTTTTTATCTGAGTAGGGGAATGATGTATAATTTAGAGCGGGGGCATACACAAGACAAAATTATAGCTGGCTAATTGTTAATAATGTTGAGTTTAGCACCTCAGGGTTCAAAGTGACAAAGTTTGCTGAAGCTATGCTTTCATTGTCTATTTGATGCCAGCTGGAAACCCTCAGTGGACGGTTACCCATCTACAACTCGATATGTTATGCACGGCTTCTATAGGTAGCTTCTATTGTTTAGACAAGATTCTAATTCTGGAAATTCACTGCTACTACACAGCAACAGTTGACAAAAAAGCTTGCTATGCCAAGACGGCCGTTCAGGCCGGGCTGACAGGGCTCTCGGACAGCATGTCAACGCAGCTTGTCTGTTTTGATTGAAATCCGAAAGCACAGCTGCAGGAGGACAAAGAAAGGCAGGGAAGGTGGTGGGCATTGGTTAAAGATGACAGATACAGTATTTTTTTCACATTTGGTATAAGGAGGAGAGAAAATTATGTATGGCTCCCCATTACTCCTTTAACTCAACCTCGCAGGTATATAAGCAAGGGCAGATGATTTTGGTGGTCATACATTACATACAATTATAGATGGGTAACTGAGTTAAGGGAATGTTCAACTCAGGGTTCAGAGGGACATCAGAGACAACTCCAGATTCACTCTGGTTGCCTACTTGATTGCACTCAGAATCCCATGGTGAAAACCATTCCAGTAACTAACAGTTACACATATATAATCCTATCCTGCAAGAAATTTAACACTACATGCGAGCAGTTCTCATCCCAGTCATCTTAAGGCGAGCATCCCTTATGAGGAGATGCTCAGACTTAAAAGGAACTGCAGTCGCCCACGCGACTTATAAAAGTAAAGACAATGAGTCTACCCCGAGCACTCAATAGAGTAATGTTTTTATCCAATATAAATGAAAAAGTCTTTGTATATTTGTCCAAGTTCTAGTTCTTTATTCAGGTATCCAGTGTCCAATATTCAGTCAGATCATATTTCCAAGACACAGCTTGTTCCAGTAGTACATTCAAACAAGTACAGCCAACACTTGTTTCGTCGTGTGTCGTAACACACAAGACTTCTTCAGGGCTGATATTGTTGCCAGCTCATTATGCAATACACTCCGGAAAATATGCTGTATTAAAAATGTGAAGCCCTTGTAACTTGCTGTATTAACCCTGGCAAGTAGATATGCAGCATTCCTGGAATAATATTTCAAAGTAAATGGTTTTCCACTCACTTAAAATATAAAGAGTGCAGCACTGAGTGTATAACCAGATGGCACACAAGTATAAGCAAGGAAGTAAAGGAGATTGCATATATGTTGTAGAATAGAAGATCAAGAGTCTATGACCTTGAAGGAACGCTGCATATCTACTTGCCAGGGTTAATACAGCAAGTTACAAGGACTTCACATTTTTAATATGGTGTATTTTCCGAAGTGTATTGCATAATGAGCTGGCAACAATATCAGCCCTGAAAAAGTCACATGTGTGTTAAGACACGACAAAACATTTGTTGGCTGTAATTCTTTGAATGTTCTACTGCAACATGCTGTGTCTTGGAAATATGATCTGATTGAATATTGGACACTGGATACTCGTATAAAGAACTAGTTCTTGGACAAATATACAAATACTTTTTCATTTATATTGGATCAAAACATTACTCTATTGAGTGCTCGGGGTAGACTCTTTGTCTTTGCTGTATTCCCTCTGCTGTGGGGATTGAATTGGTAGCCAACCTCTCCCCCTTGGAGCACCAACCTATGACAATTTTGTGTTTTTACACAGCCATTACATTTGTTGAGCGCCTGGTCCTTTGGTTAGTTGCCTGGTTACCAATTAATATTTGACTTAAAAAAGTATCAGGATGAAACTCTCCAATGTTTTTTGGGAGAATGGTTATGACAAAGAAAAATTGCAAAAAACAATGGCCATGGTTAACTCAAAAAGTAGGGAATCCATACTCTTTACCACATAACAGAGGAAACCAAACGAATCAACTTTTAGATAGATAACCACATTTAACAAACAAGAAAAAGAACTTGGGTACATTATACACCGGTACTGGCATCTAATATGTGGAGAGCTAGTGTTGTGCCCCACCATCACTAGAGCCCCCTCTATCACGTATAGAAGATCATACTCCATCAGAGTTGCACTTGTCAAAAGTAGCCCCAAGGTGATAGAGCAAAAAAGCTGGCATCGGCAAGTGAAGGGCTTCCGTTCGTGTCACAAGTATAAAGCTTGCGGCATTGGGGTTAATACAACAGAATATTTATGCCCATTTCATGATAAACCAACTTACATAACTGGGGCATTCAATTGCAAGACAGAGTATTCCATTTATGTGCTAGCATGTGATTGTGGGTTAAGATATGTGGGGAGTTCAATCGTACACGTCCACAAGCAAATCCTGCAACACAAGGGCAGTAAATAATAGGGACCACACGTACCTGGAGGCAAGACACATGATGGAGTGCCACAATAACGATATCCAATGCCTAAAATATTTTGTTATAGCTGCAATACCTAAACAGTTTGGAGGGGTAACCGGGATTAGTTACTCAGAAAAAAAAAGAATTGAGGTACATTATCAACTTAGACTCCTGGGTGCCCAATGGGTTGAACTTGGAAGATGAACTTTACATATTTTTATAATTCTAACGCGTGTAGAACTCTAATTTACAATGTCACATGGGACAAGAAAAGGTGACCAAAACTGCATAAGGTTATGACAATATTTGTTGGCATGAAAAATGTTTAATGTTATTTTTATGTTGTAATCATGCAGTCATGTGATGCAGGTAAATATTTCAATAGCATTGTTGCAATGCAGTAGTGGTGTATTGATTAACAGCTCAGTTGGTGTGTGCATCAACAGTTTCAATCAACAAGTGTATGCCCACTTGGGCATAACATTGCAAGGCAGCACAGCAGGGCAGTATATGTAATAAGTGGCTGGAAATGCCATAAGGTGCATCAGTTAGATTTTCATCTTTTTATTTACTATTTGCACATTTAATAGCAACTATAATAGGGTACAAATGAGTAGGCTCACATGGGCACAATGGAAATTAAATTAACACATATAGCAAATGATTGGTAGCACTCCGTATATCATTTGATTGGGCATTTTGAGTGCGCGAAATGGGCAAAGTGATATTTTGGTATATTGCTACATACATCTAAATCCTGCAACGAATGTGAGTTAAATGTGCACCGCAGAAGTTACCTTGTTTGTTTGTGAGAAAGACTAAAGGACACAAATGAGCAAGTCATAACACTGCATGCACTTTATTCAGCACGAAAGTCACTTTATACACGGATGAGCAAAACTACATTGATACTATATGATAAACTGTTTTGCATGATTGTATCCAAAATTCATATTTTTGTTCTATTTTATATTGTTACATTAACAAATCCGAAGCATGAAGTCTTTTTTCAGTCTTATTGGTCGCATGTTATTATTTAAAGAAAAAACACCAGTGTGGCGCGTATGTGAACAAGGCCAACGGTTTGGCCGAAACACTTCATGGTGGACGTTTATAGAACAAAATAAAGAACTTATGAGAAAGACAATGGTGTCTGTGCCTGGTCCTTGAGGATTCTTTTGGAAAAACGGGAAGTGGTGCATATATAATCCTACATGTTATAGACAACATTCTCTAGTGAATATTCATTCTCTAGTGGAACTTGTTCTGAAGCCTCACACAATCCTACCGCTGTTATTAGAGGGCTGATGTGACATTGGAGCATCTCTAGGTTTTTGATACCACTAACTTGAATAGACCGTTGTAGCTTTTGCCTTACCGATTTGAGCACAACAGTGAGGCAAGTGGATCTAGTGCAGGTCTGTCAAGATATACAGCTCTCTGTGTCACAACACTGCAGGTAATTTCGTCACCTCCTTCTCCCATAAGTTCGCGTCAGTTCCCATCATCTTTGAAGTATGGCAGTAGCTATTATGGATGGAGGGTGCAAAGGTGACCAATCATTAATCACTCAAGAGGGAAAAGTACAGCAGACTTCAGTGTTCACACTGGCATCAGCCCTTGGAACACAAACTCGTGAAGACGACTCAGGAGCAGACTCAGATATTTACGGAGTGATTTAAACCCTGAACACAATTAATGGCAACAGCAGCCTTTTCACCTTGAGAATTGGGCCCGATGCTTCCAAGGACTGGTATTAAAAAAGTAGCCTACCTATCCTCACAAGCCTTAATATTATCACTAAAAAACTAAAAAAGTGTACTTGACTTTGCAAAAGGGCTTCCTGAAAAAGTCGATAAAAAAGGCAATGCTCTCAATGTAGTGGATTTGGGAAGCATTCTTTTACCAGTGAAAGTGAAGGCGCGCACATGAATATTGCCAAATAAACTGGTGACAACAGTACTCAAAAGCAACGCACAGCCCTCAAAATTTCAAATCTTAAATGTGAGCTTGTAGGAATGTCTAACAAGTTACAACTGTTGCAGCAGGAAAATAAGGATGCAGACAGTCTAGTGTGTGAAACATTTGGATGTTCAGCACAGAATCCGATTTCAGCTATTTAATGCGCTGCGGTAAGAAGCTCTGACAGACATAAGAATGCAAAGATGGAGGCTTTGCTGGCTGCCTTGACCACCCAAAATCACTCTAGTAGTGCCTTGCTGGAGAACTGAGAAGGAAAGGAGAAGCAGTCAAGATGGACCGTGATCAGAGTGCAAATTGACTAAGTTCTAACGATATCCTTTGTACTGCCCAGAACTTTTTTGTTTGCCACCATTCAAGTCTACGGCATTTTGATTCCAGAAGAGGAAAAGCTTCCTGCTCAGCCCTGAATGTCAACACACAGACCACCGTCATCTTAATGCCATGTATGACCCACCCCAACCTGATTCAAACCACTGTGACAAAAGACGGACAAACACCATGATCATAGTGGGATTCTTGGTCTCTGTGACTTTCTGCGACTGCAGCGATCAAGACTTCAAAGTGGCAGTATCAACAACCGAAGGTGAATAAGTCTCCCAACTAAGTTCAAGCTCTCACAGCATAGAACACTTCTATGTCAATACTCTCAGACTATTTTTAAAACTTTTTTGTAACCACTATATTTAAAGTTTCAAAACCCGTCGGAAGTAAGTTACAAAGCAAACATAAGGAGATGATGGACGGAGCACTGAAACGTTTCAGGCACTCACCCCCTGTCACAGATCTGGGTTGAATCCATCACCATTCTTTAGCTCACTTTGCCACCTCAGTTCAGACCCAGCTATATGCAAATCAGTCTTGACCTTGTGCCTCATGGGTACAGCATGATCATAGTGGGACCCTTTGTATCTGTGACTCTGTGACTGCAACGATCAATACCGCAAAGTGGTGGTATCAACCCAAGGTGAGTAAGTCTCCCCACTCTGA
The DNA here is from genome assembly GCF_964261635.1 of Lissotriton helveticus. Classification (NCBI taxonomy): domain Eukaryota; kingdom Metazoa; phylum Chordata; class Amphibia; order Caudata; family Salamandridae; genus Lissotriton; species Lissotriton helveticus. The sequence goes on from NC_136069.1 coordinate 533,327,966, forward strand.
ACCATGATCACGCTCTCACAGCACAGAACACTTCTATTTCAATACTTTCAGACAATTTTTTAAAACTTTTTTGTAACCACTATATTTAAAGTTTTAAAACCTGTCGATAGTAAGTTACAACAACCATTGTATAATTATTATTATACAGAGCAAATTCAATAGTATCACAAAAGAGTACATCTACTTTGTTCGTCAAGCATCTTAACAGTTTACTTTTTAATGTAATCTTGCTTGAGCTAGACTTAGATGGAAAACAGTTCATCACTCAGGAATTGCAAAAAAAACTTAACAAAACGTGTTAGCTTTTACTCTAAACCAGCAGGGGAAGCGTTGAGGAATTAAGATCTGGACACCGTGGACCAAATACCCATTCCGATGCAATGACAATCACATGTAGTGTGTGGAAATACATTTTGCTGATAAAATTCTACATTGGACATTGGGGAGGAAAAGCAGAATTTACATTGTATGTCTATTTCATGGAAAGCGTGTTAACCACCACATCCCTCAATGAATACCAAGTTGTGCTATATCGAGAACGATTGTTGTCCCTGGTTCCAAACACGTTCACATCTGGATATCCTCATTCTTGGAATATAATCAAAACCATCTGTTGATGATGATGCCTCTCATGGTTGGTTGAATATATACAAATCAGAGAACCAAGTCACAGTCTCCCTACCCACCAGATGAGCTGCTGATCACCCAATTTTCTTATTAAGAGCCAAATACCACAGATCTATGGCCTCAAAATGTAGAGGAAGAGAACCAACCCTTGCTGTCGAGGTACCACAATATAGTAGTGTTGTCCATGAAGATCTGAACTGGTTTGCCTTTCAGTAGGGAAAGGAACCTTCAATGCCAATCTGATCGCTCTCAGCACCAGAACAGTTATGTCGAGCCTCCTCTCCTGTTCTGATCACATTGCATTGAATGCCATTTCCTGTACCCATCGCTGTAGAGATGCATATAACTACTGTTGCCTCTGCACACTGCTATGCTTGTAAATCAGCCAGAGCTTTGGAACTGAGACAGGTACTGTCCTATACATGAAGATTCCTTACATCACAAATAGATTCACAAAGTAGTAGTGCAAGGAGGAGGATCTGAGGAAGGAAAGAACTAAAATAAAGAAAAACAACAACGTAAGTAAACAGAACTATGTGCACTTAGTCATTGGAGTACAGGAAGAACAACATGAAGTACAACACAGCACCTGAAAAACAGGCAGTAATCCCAAGTGCAACAGAATCTAAAAGGGCAGAAACAAATTCAAAGGATGTACCATCCAGCATGTGACACATGCTCATTGGCATATGCAGGCTTAGCAGTGGGACCTGAAGTTCCACTGGGCACAAAATCGGGGGAATCTCTCTGGCATGGGCCAGATCTCGGAGGGAAACCTAAGGGATGATGGATGGAGTGTTACAAGCACTCACCTCCAGTCAACTGATCTGGGTTTAATTCATCATCATACTTTAGCTCACTTCGCCACTCCAGTTCAGACATGGCTATATGTAAATCAGACTGGCCCTGTGCCTCATGGGAACAGTCCAGCCCAAACTGCCAAACCATGACTTCCCTGGAAACAAGCATGCTGGGACCGGTTTTCGGACTCACAGCCTTCATCAGCCAGGCTATCTTGCATCCAGTGACAAAGATCTCCGAGGGAACAGCAAAAGACCTGCAGTGGTTGCTGACGAAACGTTATTGGGTCAGTGGGAGACCCCTCTCTCTTCCCCAACCAGAGTTGACTGTAGTGACAGGTGCGTCACTCTTGGGCAGGGGCGGCAGTCTGGGAGAGGTGGAGATCAAAGGACTCTGGTCTCTGGCAGAATCCAGACTACAAATTAATCTGTTGGAGCTCTGTGCTATCCGGTTGGAATTGAAAGTCTTTCTCCTTCATCGGAGTAAGGCTAGTATTGGTGTCCATGGACAACATCACCACCAAGAGGTATTTCAATGAACAGAGTTGGAAGGGGTTGTGGACCCATGTCAAGGGGTTTTGGGTATCTGGATATGGCTAGAACACTAGTGCATATCCTTAGTTGTTCACCACCTTGTAGACTTTCTGAACACCAGAGTGGACTAACTCAGCCTTCGATGCCTAGCGGATTATGAATGACTTCTCCATTCGGAGGTGGCGCAAGGTCTCTTCCAAGCATGGGGAGATCCTTCGTTAGATCTGTTCACCTTTGGTGAGAATGCGCAATGTCAGCAGTTTAGCATGCTTGAGTTTCCATGGCATCGCTCAGAGATTATTTTTTTTTATACTTATTTGAGTTATTAGCAATAACAGTGTACGAAAAGTCCGCATGTAGAAATCAACTATGCAGCTTACTCCCCCAGATATCTTTTGAGCACCATTGTTTCCCCTTATATATCTGAGATGCTTTTTGTCTCGAGTGGAACAGCCTCCTGTCCGTCTTTCCAGCAATACCACTTCTGCCCAGAGTTCTCCAAAGTCATTCTTGTGGCTTCAGATTGGACACAGAGAGCCTGGTATTCCAAGCTGTAGAGCATGAGTATCGGTCCTCCGATTAGGCTGCCTCTTTGGGATGATCTTATGTCTCAGCAGCCAGGTAGGGTTCTGCACCCAAACGTGAAAATGCTTTGACTTCATGCGTGGAGACTGAGCAACGACAATCGACAGCTCTCGATCTTCCACCCTAAATTCTGCAATGTTATCTTTGCAGCCAGGGCATCTCTCCACCAAGACAATATATGCCTACTGCTAGAGCAGGTTTGGGGAATAGTGTGCAGAGAAACATGTTGACCCCCTATCTGCAGCCATTTTCCAGGTCCTCTTGTTTATTCTTACTTTAGTCCAGGACGGCTCTGCTTTGGGCATGTTGAAAGGTTATCTGTCTGCCATTTCGACATTTCTGTAGTTGCCAGATCAGCCATCCCTTTTCAAATTCCCTAATGTACATATGTTCCTGAAAGGTCACCAGCACATGTGCCCACCAGCATCTTTTATTATGTCCCAATGGGATCTTAACATGGTTCCCACTTTACTGATGTGCGCTCCCGTTGAGCCACTTACAACTTTCCACTCAGGCTTCTCACCATCAAAAATGCATTCCTAGTGTTGATAACATCTGACTGAAGGATCAGGGACCTATAGGCACTCTCTGCGCATCCTCCATACCTTACCTCCTACCCTGACAAACTACTTCTTCGAACTAGAGCATCCTTCTTATTGAAGGTGGTTTACTGCTTTCCAGGTATGCTAGAACATCACCCTGCCTACCTTTTAAACAACAGCCCATCCCTGTAAAGAAGAGGAGAGACTCCACCAACTGGACCCAAAAAGACTCATGTTATTCTACCTTGATCAAACTTGTGAGTCCCGGGTGGACGATAAACTCTTTATAGGGTATGTCTGCGTCAAGAAAGGGAAGGCGGTGGAGAAGCAGACCATCTCGCTATGGATAGTGCTCTGCATCAAAATCTGCTAAGCATTGGCCAAAGAGCAATACATTGAGGATTTGCGCGCTCGCTCTACCAGAGCCAATGTTGTGATGAACAAGTTACTTACCTTCGGTAATGCCTTAACTGATAAGAGACTAACTAGTTGCGGATTCCTTACTGATGCTCCCATCCTCCGCGCTCTTCCAACGGATTATAGTGTAAAGGGTACACCCTTTTATGGGGCCTAGATTCACACAAAAGTGGTCAGTGTTCCTCATGGCTCTGAGCTTCTGGTGTGGAAAGTCAGGAAAGAAACGGACGTCAGTGCTCGGGGCGGTGCCTATATAGGCACTGTGCACGTCACTTCCGGCGTGGACGATGCCACGCAGAGCCAAACTATGCCACCTACTGGCACATAGGGGTATGGCTCATCAGAAGTTTCTGGATCCAGTCAGACACCTGGGGATTATTGTACGGTAGGACATTTGTGACTAGAAGTCACCATCAGATACAGGATAAACGCCTTCCAAGGCCACCCAAAGAGAGACACCCACATGACTGTAGAAATGGTAAAGCATGACACTCCAAATCCAAATGGACAGTGACCTAAAAAAAAGCAGTATATTCATTCAGACCACACAGCAAGGAGGGATACAGTATCCGAGGCGAGCCAGGGCACCAATGAGGTGACTGATGTCCATCCACATAAAGGAAGACACAAGTGTAACTGTACACATACCATCCGTCTACCCACTGTTAAGCCCAATAATTTAATGTAATGTAGTCCGAACCCAGCTCCAATTCAGGAACGAAGGGTAGTGGCATAAGGGCGCATAACAAGACAGAAAAAAAGAAACCAGCTAACATGGGGACTATATTACACCATAACATTAGTACCCAGCTGTCCCATAACGGGAACAGGGTAACCTTGTACGCTTAACACACCAACCTACAAGAGGGAAACTGGGCATCACCTAGGTCAAACATCTGAAGGCATCGACTACCAATGTATAGGCAATGAACTAAGCCGAAACTGCATCAAAGGAACCGTAGAACTGGGAACTAAATATTATTCTGCATTTCCTACAAAACAACGAATTGCAGCAGCTTTGGAGAAGTTTCAAAGAAATCACTTACAAAGAAAAAACAAATACTATGTACTGGCACAGCACAGTGTACCAGTGCAGTCAGCGGGAGGATAAACACCAGAGGTCGAAAGCAAGGACTCGCAACAAACTTGCCCTGCGGATATTGGGTGCAGCCACAGAAAACAACAGCCCACAGCGGAAGAACTTAAGTCACTCAAGATTTACACTGATACTAATATATACGTCAGATCAAATAAATGTGGCCCTATGGCGCATAATATTTAGAGCAACAGCACTAAAACGCACATTCACACATGTATTACCACACTGCAAATGTCAAATTAGCGCTAATTACGAGAGGACCTCAAAATTAACAGGAGAAAAGCACTTCTTACAGCATACAAGATTGCATGTACAATTTATTGTACAAGGGGAAACAACACCGCTAATGGTCAAGTGCTCCCTTCTATATGATTTTACCATACCTGCACAAATGTATCCTCTTGCATCCTAGTTTTGGTTTAATAAATGTTACAGCAAGTACGCACACAAATACCATGGCCTAAATCACCTATGTAGATATGCTTCTTCTCTTTTGGTTCATGCGCCCTTACCCCACTGAACAATGGTAATAAATAGCATACTAGGATTTCTATGTTATTTAGTTGGATTGTTCGAAATAAAATACTTCACAGAGCAGTAATTAAGGAAACCGTATAATAACTATGCACCTTATAAAACATCTGTCTCCTAGCAAAAGAAAACCAATACATAATGTAATATCATCTCAATTAAAAGGAAAGGAACATACTGTAGCATAACTAATGTAAACTGACTGCCCATCCATTTGGAAACTGGTGGCATTACAGCAATGCGATATTGCTGCAGAGATCACTGCCGGCTCAATAGCAATCGCCTAAATAAGCTATTGCAGTTAATAATTTGTCTCTTTCAAGCAATGCGTTCTGGGAATGTAGGATTATTTCAAGATACTCATTTTTCAACAGTTTTCAGTTACATACCTATCGCCCTTTTTCATATGTTTTATTTCCTATGTGATCCTTGATATAAGGGTAGTCTGTGGCACGAAAATTAGACCTATAAGCATACGGTTCTATTGTCTTCAAGAGGGATTGGTGAATATGAGTGTCTATGTGGTGCAGAAACGCATGCTGCGAAATACTCGGATCACATTTTATTTTAAATCACAACCAACATGTAAGGTAGCAGACGAATACAATGACCTATACTATCTATATCATCCTTATAAAGCACCCATGAATGTAATGGAAACTGTCAAATCATCACACAGAAACGTGGTACTTTACCCTCCTGAGACGTAACCACTTGATTTTATTGGCGGTATAATGAGGTCCCTGTTTTTGTAGCACAAGCACCTCAAACAAGAGGAGTTGTAGCTATAACACAATTGTGTGTGTTGGATTCAGCTAAAACCAGGAAGTGATATGAAGGTGAGTAGGAAAATCAACTAGGACAGATCTCAATAGCGTTGTTCAGTTGGTTTCAAAAGTACACACATTTTTCATACAAAATGTATTAACATTATATTCCAGATGTTTGTATGCAGTATACCTGCAGCTAGTGTGGATGTGAGCTGTCAAATAGTTTGCTCTTGTGGATTAAGGATAAACTACACGGGCCGCCTAAGGATGCACCACATTCTATCTCCAGGCGACTTTGGAGTCAATTATGGTATACCATAATAGGGATTAGAACATCCCTGTTGATGGCCAGTTGCTGCCTCTGCCTTCTGTTGTTAGATCAAGGCTTGGAAAAGAGAAAAAATAGTCCCCTTCGTCTTCCGGTTGTAACTAAGGAGGTAAATATATGGGAATCTCAAAGGAGAAACTCTTATCAGAAGCCTTACTTTTCTATGGTGCATCAATGCAGCATGTGCTCTAGCATGGGACAATTTAGACAAGTGCGTGTAGACTCAGCATCAATCACTGACATTTTATTGTTTTAAACAGAATTATTAATCACAGAGTTGCTTCACAACTAAGTATCGAGTAATGCCGCACTCATGCTAATACACCGTAACAAAAGTAATCGGAGGATCCTACCTCCTCCAGTCAATTGGAGAGAACACCTCTCCATAGAGTCCCATTTTTATGAAACTTCTTGCAAATTTTAATTGTTCCTAATTAAGTTTGCACCGATTGAGATCTTGTCCCCCTAATGACTGCTGAAAGCATCCCAAACTGTTGCGTATGTGAATTTCTTCATTCTCTTGTAACTTAAAGTATTCTTTTATTTGAGTCTTTCTCGTACACCCTCTCTTTTAGGATGGTGCAGTCAAAGAGCCACAATTCTTTTTTGGGGGTGAGGGGGGGGAGGAAGTCAGACTTTATCAGTCCCCTGAGTACATCTAATAAGGCTCCAGAATCCCAAATCTGATTGACCCTGGAGTATGATCTGTGAGTACTTGTATTCCTTGTTACTGGGATATGATTTCCTCCAAATGTTCTTTAGCTAGTCTCAATGAGTAGCTGAGTAATGTTTTCACCACCCCCTGCTCAAGTATTTGTCATTTGGATGTCTGTCCACAGCAGGAGAGTGTTCTAGATTGATGCTGTCCAGATAGGCAAATTCACCCAGCCATTTTGTATAGGAATCTGTAGGAAGTCATGGCGAAATTTGTCGGGATTGGAATTTGTGACATTGGATACCACTACATTTAAGTCTCTAGTAACTATTTTCCCTATTAGGATGAAACATATCTGTCCTCCTCCTTATTCTTGATGATGTCTTCTACATCTAATGGAGCCGGAGGGTTTTATGTATCATGATCATTATGCTGCTAACTTTTTGCTTGGCTGTAGCTTGCAACTCAGTAGGAAATAGCTTGTATTTCATTAAGGTGGCCACTTTTGATAGAAGATGTATCCCTTGTACTCATTTTATATTGGTTTAGATTAACTAGCACTTTCCTTATTTTGTTACATTACACTGGGTAGTTCGATTCCCCTGACATTCCATGCTTTCATCGGAATGGAGTTCCTATGTTCTGGGTTAAAACTCATATCTCTGTCCTGCTTCCTAGCACTATCAGTTGTGGTGTGTTCCCCTTCTCATCTCACTGTATTTCCTTAAGTAGACAGTTTCTTCCCTCAGTAAATCCTTCATCATAACTGCAAACATAAAAGTTATAACTTTGGAGGGGGTTTCGATACACCCCAGGTGTAATAGTGAGAACACACCCTTATCCACATTTCTGGCTCCCTCACCCCAGGGGCCCCATTCTGTGGGGTAAAAACTCTCATTACTGCGTCATAACTATTTACGTCTCAGGTGGTGGAAAATGCCCAGAATTTAAAGCATAGTAGGCACTAATTGGGATAAGGATTTTTAACATACTTCACCGTTTACAAATCATAATTCAAATTCAGTTTCATTGTTTCATTCACTGTCATTGTTTGCGGTTTCCCACATTTTTCTGTTATGTTATGTTTTTTGGTAAAGCGCAAACAGCTGCCCCGGCAAAGAGGCGTCCCAGCGCTAGGGAACCTTGTAAACCTGCTAAGAGGGGAGGGGAACTGGGAACAGGGGCCTAACATAATGGGAACAAGTGGGTTTTAATTGCCTTTCTGAAGGCGGACAGACTGTTGATGGAACGAATAGTGGGTGGCAGGGAATTTTAAAGTTTAGCCCCTAGAACTCTGAAGGAACGACCTCCAACCCGACAAAGTTTCGTTCGGGGAACAGTCACAAGGTGCTGGCCTAGGGAGCGCAAAGTGCGCTGAGGGATATAGGGTTCTAGGAGAGGACGTAGTAGTTCAGGGCATTCAGCTTTAAGAATTTTAAAGGCAATGGTGAGGGTCTTAAATTTAATTCTGGATTCAATGGGGAGCCAGTGAAGTCTTTGGATGGTAGCTCTGGCGGAGCACCTACGGGGAAGGCCCACCACAGCCCGTGCTGCTGAGTTTTGAACCCGTTGCAGGCGAGCTATCTCCGCTTTATTAGCGCCCAGGAATAAGACACTAGCGTAATCCAACCTGGATAGAATAGTGGATTGGATTATTAGATGTCGTGTTTTTGAATCAAAAAATCCAAGTATTGGATTGAGGTTCCTCAGCAGGCCCACACAGGTAGCTGCCACTTTCTTTGTGTGGGCTTGAAAGCTGAGCGAAGGGTCGAGCCACACCCCCAAGTTTTTCACCAGAGTTTTAGGGGACGGGATTGGGCCCAGCACCGAAGGCCACCAGTGGTCGCTCCAGAGGCTGGAGTTCCTTCCGAGGAGTAGCACCTCTGTCTTTCCTGCGTTCAACTGGAGACAGTTGTCCGTCATCCACTGGGCAACTGCCGCCAGGCCATCCCTAAATCTTGTAGCCGAGTTCGAGGGGCCCTCAGTAAGAGTGATGACTAGCTGTGTGTCGTCAGCGTACGACACCAGCGTGAGGTCCCACTTTTTGGCTACAGCAGCTAGAGGCTGAACATAAAGATTGAAAAGGGATGGGCTGAGTGCAGAGCCCTGGGGAACTCCCTGTCCGATGGAGTGGGACCGAGAGATAAACGGAGGAGCTGAGACCCGAAAGGATCTGTCCTTCAAGAAAGAACGAAACCAGCCAAGGGCGAGGTCGCCGATCCCTATAGCTTCAAGGCGTCTTAGCAGGATGCTGTGGGACACCGTGTCAAAGGCTGCGCTGAGGTCAAGCAGAATCAGCGCAGCACTCTGACCGGCATCCAGTATCCTACGAAGGTGATCGGTGGTTGATAGAAGGGCAGACTCGGTGCTATGTCCAGGTCTGAACCCATTCTGGGAAGGGTCCAGGATGTTATTCGTGGCCATGTGGTGGGACAAAACGTTGTTAGCGTGGGCTTCGGCTAGCTTGGATACCCAGGGAAGCAGCGAGATGGGTCTGAAATTTTCCAATTTAGTGGGATCCAAAGTGGGCTTTTTAATAATGGGAGTAACCCATGCCTGTTTCCAGCAGTTTGGGACAACAGCCGAAGAAAAGGAGAGATTGAGTAGCGTAGCAAGAGAAGGAAGAAAAAAATCTAAGGACTCAAGAAATTGAGCCGGTCTCATGGGATCGTTAGGAGAGCCGGACTTAACCTTTTTGCAGAGTTTGGCTAGATCATCATATGAAATCGCCGGTACGCTCGACAGCTTCGAGCCGTTGCACGTGCGATGACGATTTTCTTCAAGGTCTTCACCTGGGGAGGTGCTCCGCTCGTAGCACAGAATGTATGTACCTTCCTGCAGAGTTATTACTGTGTGCGCTTCCGAATTCTACTTAAATATCAAAGTGAATGAATATGCCCATTTGTATCTTATCAGATGTTTCTCCAGTTGTCCCGTGGTTCCCTGGAGTGCTTTCCCGATACGTAGAATACTTTGTGAAAGGTCTTGGAAGACCTACAGTGTGCATTCATTAAATGTCACTTCTCCAGTTCAATTGATCGTACTTAGGCTCTTGTCTTTCAATGCTGATGAGGCCTAGTTCATAATGCCTCTTGCAAACACATCTGCCAGGGAAGATGCAGAGCCGTCCATGTCTGATTTGCTGGCGGCCCTACAGGAGTCCTTAACCACCCTCAAACATAAACTTAAAGTTGTATCAGTCTAGGTCAATCTTTCCTGGGCAGACCTAAGAAAGGTTATCAATAAAGTCAAATTTGCATAGGGTAACATTGTTTAACTGCAACTGGAGGTGGCAGTACCCAAATGCCAGATGTCTCAGAAAACCACTACCACTGCGGAATTACTAGACAGATGGGTTGAAGACACGTAGGGCCATTCCCGCTGCACTAGTAGGGTTCTGGGAGTTCCTGAACGAGCGGAGCACTCGGCCACAGAACAATTCCTGGAATAGTGGCGTGGAACGTCCTCAAGCCACTGGGATTGTTTGAACATTTTGTGGTCAAATGGGCTCACAGGGCATTGGTGCCAACCCACGGCCTACGGCTCCCCGTGCCATTATATCAAAGATTCTCAACTATCGCGACAGAGACTGCATCCTCCGTACTGCCAGGGAGCACCCGGTCCTTCCTGTGGCCAATACCAACATTGCTGATATATCGTTACCAAAGATAAGTAACTTGTTCATCTGAAAGAGACAATTAGTTATGGATTCCTCACCTTAGAATAGATACCCCAGCAATAACAACCCCAGAGGTGGGTCTGCGAACCAAGTTCACACCTGAAAGTCCTGAAGAACTGAACGGCAAAAGAAGCAGTCTCGCCGTACTTGGCTGTCCAGGCAGTAGTATTTGGTAAACGTGTGCAATGAAGCCCATGTAGCTGCCTGGCAGATGTCATGAAGTGACACTCCACGTCCCAAAGCAGTAGTAGCTGCCGTCGCTCTGGTGGAATGGGTACGCAACTCCACTGGAGGGTCCTATTTTCGCTACGGAATAGCAGATTTTGATGCAAAGAATGACCCATCAAGCAATGGTTTGTTTTTGCACGGCCCGACCTTTCTTGGCATCCACATTGCCAACAAAGAGCTGTTCATCCACACGGAATTGTGTTGTGCAATCCAAAAAGAATGAATGCACACGTTTTGGATCCAGACAGTGGAGCCTGTCCTCCTCCTTAGAAGCGTGAAGAGGCAGGAAGAAGGTGGGCAAAGTGATGGTCTGTCCTATGTGGAAAGAGGTAACCACTTTGGGAAGGAAAGAAAGCCGGGTTAACAGCCTGGAAAGGATGTTTGGATGAAAGAGGCTCAAGCTCACTCTCCCTGCTAGCAGAGGTGATGGTGACCAGAAAGGCAGTTTTAAGTGTCAGAAGGCTGAGAGGACAGTTAAGTAGCGGCTTGAAAAGAGCGCACATAAGGTAGGTCAGAACCAGGTTCAAGTCCCACTGGGGCATTACGAAAGGAATTGGATGAAACAAGTGAGTAATGCCCTTAAGGAAGCATTTTTACAATAGGGGACTTGAAAAGAGAAGGCTGGTCAGGAAGCCGAAGAAAGGTCGAAATGCCCCAAAGATGGCCTTTTAGAGTGCCACCTGCAGGGCCAGAGAAAGAATGAAGAGGAGCACCTAAAAAAGGGGAGCAGAAAGGGGATCCACAGAATTTGCTGCGCACCATACCAAAAACTTGTTCCATCTACAGGCGTATACTGTTTTGGTGGAGGGACGCCTAGCTGCCAAGATAACATTACAGACTTAAGGAGGAAGGTTAACTGTCGCCGCTCAATCTCCACACAAGGAGGTGGAGGCTGGACCAGTTTGGGTGGAGGATCGTCCCCTGCTGCTGCGACAGAAGATCCTCCGGAAGGGGCAGTCTGATCAGAGGATCGATGACCGTGTGCAAGAGCTCAGGATACCAGACTCTTTGTGCCCAGTCTGGGGCCACAAGAATGACTTGGGCCCGGTCGTGCTTGATCTTCTTCAGCACTCTCGGTAGAAGTGGTATAGGCGGAAAGGCATACAGTAGCCCTCAACTCCACTCATGAAGAAAAGTGTTGCAGAGCGAATGCCGTCTTGGCAATTCCAACGCGCAGAACTGCTGACATTGCGCGTTCAATTCAGTGACAAATAGATCCAACACCACCTCCGAGTGAAGACGCCATTTGTGATCCATCATGCACCGGCGGCTCAGTTTGTCCGGCTCTGACCTACAGAGACATGCCCTGATGTTCCATCCACTTCCAGAGACATAGTGCCCTGTTTGTTGCAATAACACACAGCAGTGGTGTTGTCCGTGAAAACCTCCACTACTCTCCCTTCTCGAAAGCCAGTACTTTTACAGGTAATACTGCATCCAGTGGGGTGAAGGTGGATTTGCTTTCAGCCCTGTGTCTGAGGTTGCCAAGGGGGTTTCCTTATTCCGAAAAAAGGTCTGGAGTTTAATTTTTCTAACAAACTCCTGCATTTCTGTATGTAGTTTGAATGTGTTGAGTTTATTGGTAGGGACAAATCCCAAACCTTTGTTGAGGACTGACTTCTGAATGTCAGAGAGTGTTCCATGGTGTTATGTTGACCACAAAGTCCCCCTCTTGCTGGTTGTTGGTTGATTTTGGAGGGCACCTGTCATGGTCCTTGTGCTTACCCTGGGGTCTTCTTGCACCGTTTCTTGCCACATTACGGTGTTGCCCCTCTTGTTCCTGCCCCGGCGCGACCCTAAAAAAGGTTGAGGGCCGTAGAACTCTCCCTCAAATTCTGGGGCCCATTGTGGGTAGTTCGGTCCAGCTGGTGGTGGACCATGCTGGTATTGTGCGAAAGGAGGGTGGCCTTGGTATGGTTGGTATTGGGGAGGTGCTTGGTAGCCCCTCCATCCCCTCTGTCTGGGGAACTGTTGTCTATGTTGTCTTTGGCACCTTTACCTTCCGGTAATTAGAACAATTAGTGCATAATTGGCCCGCCACTAGGACATAAAAGGCGCGAATCCCAACGAAGCCTCATTCACATCGGAGCCGCGTTGGGGCAGCAAGGCGTAGACTTTTCCCTCGCAATCGTGAGTACTGTACCGGGTAACAAGAGGCAGATACCGCAACTCTGTAAGTAAGCATTCGGAGTTGTCCTTTTGCCTTACAGGATGCAGATTAGCATGATTATTCCCCAACGTTTTGAGGCTCATGAGACACACCATACTGTGTCAGCAAGTAGGCATTTAAAACCATCTTTACCACCCTCCTTACAGTACCAGGTCAGTCACCTGAGCCACATAGGTGAAAGCAAATAGAGTGTGTGTTTTATGTTTTGTGTTTTGTATGTCTTGTCTATGTCCCTTTTCTTACAGGGCGCACCTTCACTATTAGGATGACAATATATGTCTAGTAGCTGCAGCCCACACACTTTTTCCTAGGTCATTGAGCCTGGAATAATACAAATAGTGAATGGCTATTTGAAGGATATATTACCGTTACTTTTCTTTTGCCTTTTTTTCTAGGCTCGCCAATGGCAGATACCGTATTGACAAATGTTGAGGTACACATTAGCCTTTATTTAATGGACACTTTTCTGTAAAGAACAGAATTTGTGTAGAAAAACATGAGTAAGGTGGGGATTTGTGCACCCCGTGCTGAAGAAGGAGTTCCCACTCCGAAACATGTTGACGCACACAAGAGGTGATGTACATTGCATTACATAAGAACCTCTGAACACGACCTTTTAACAGTGCCAGCTCGGGGGCCCATAAACATTTTTGAGTCCACCCCACGAGCCAGGTACTTTTTAAACCATCACTATAGTCACTTCAAACCCCACCAACCACTCACTTTTACAAAATACCTCACACACACCTCACATAGTCATTGCAAAAAGTGCTCCTGCGTAGTCGTAGGTAGCAGCACGCCGCATCCCGTAGAGGGGTGCGAAGACCCCAATGATGAAGCATGACACCAAGGGTCCTTTTGGTGTGTGAGGGGTGTTTAAAGAACACTACGTGCTCCCCACCATTGTAGGGACCACCCACGCCCACTAGTGGATTCCATTTGTTTATAAAATTCTGGCTAGGGAGAACAAATCCACCCCGTCTCTCTATCTCTCCCTTCATGTTATTTTCATCACCTGGCATAGTCCACCAGCAGGATGCAGGAGGCCATGAGGCCTCAGGGTCATTCTGACCCAAATCCGGGATAGAGGTTAAAAGATCGAAATCATAGCCCTAATATCCCAGACTCGCTGGTCGGGAGGATGAAACCGCTCTGATGAAAAGGAGCTTCTGAGAGGGAATCAGGCGTGACTTTGGCACGTTGATGGTGAACCCCAATGAACACAGGAGGTTGGTCATAGTATGGAGGTGGGAGATGACAGCCTAGGACAAGCCCACCTTCAACAGCCACTCGTCAAGATAGGGGAAGACTGGAACTCCTGATCCGCAGATGAGCTGCAACCACCGCTATCACCTTCGTGAACACCCGAGGGGTGCTGGTAAGGCAAAAGGGGAGCACGGTAAACTGAAAGTGCTCGTGGCCTACCATGAACCGTAGGTAAGGCCGATGGGCCGGCAGGACAGATGTGCAAATAAGTGTCCTGCAAGACCAACGCTACCATCCAGGGTCGAGGGCAGATAGGACGTGAGCCAGTGTCAACATTTTGAACTTCTCCTGCTGTAGGAAGCGGTTAACGTTCCTGAGATCCAAGATGGGACATAGGCCCTTGTCCTTCTTGGGTATCAGCAAGTAGTGGGAATAACAAACACAACCTACTTCTGGAGCAGGAACTTGCTTGATGGCTCCCTCGGCCAAGAGAGCCGTAACTTCCTGTTGGAGAAGGGCCAGGTGATCCTCTGACATGCGATGGAATGGAGGTGGCATGGATGGAGGGGTAGTCTCAAAGGGGAGGAAGTAGCCCCTTTGGACTATCTACAAAACCCACCTGTCCAACGTGATGTTGAGCGAGTGGGGAAGGTGATGGCGGATCCTTCAACACCCATTGGCGATTGGTGGCCCTGAAAGGTCAGACTATGAGGGCTTGGAGGCTGCTGCAGAGGGCGCACCGGTGGACCAGCCTGCCTGCTGGCTTGCAGACCCACGACTGTGGGTCCCACGTCCCCGGCTGTGCAGAGGCTGGACAGCTTGCACAGGCCTTTGACTCTGGGTGGAACGTGGCGGGGCACCCCTTCCAAAGCCACAAAAGGGCCATAAAATAGCAGACTGCACGGGGCTAGAGGTTGAAGCAAGGCCCAAGGATCTGGTTTGTCGCCGAACAGGCAACAGCCCTCAAAGGGCATGTCCAAAAGTGTAGCTTGGACATCACCTGAAAAGCCAGTGGATCTCAGCCAGGCGTAGCGTCTAAGGGCTACATCGGATGCCGAACTTTGCTGCATCTCTCTCTTCGGCCACTGCACGGGAGAGCAGGACCCAGGCCTCCTCCGGGCACTGTGGCAGCACCTGCACGACTGTGTGCCACACAGAGTGAGAGTAATGGCCCAAGAGACATGCAGTGTTCACCGACCGCAGTCCTAAGGTGGAGGAAGAAAACATTTACTTTCCAAGATGGTCCAGCTTCTTGGATTCTCTATGAGGTGGTGCGGTAGGGAATGCACCCTTGAAGTCGAGGCTTGGACCACCAAGCTCTCAGGGGTGGGGTGTTGGGAGAGGAAAAGGGGGTCGCTCTGGGCCATGCGGTGGCGTTGGACAATCATCCTGTCCACAGGAGCCCCTGTGTTAGGCTTGGACCAAGTGCCCAAAAGGATGTCCATGAGGGCCTTATAGAACTTAAGGTGGAACTACATTACTGTTCTATTCTTCATTTTTTGATATCACATATCACTGGGATTATATATTACCATTTATCCAGCGCTGGTCCCAATGATGTATTGATGTAATTTACATGCCTTCATTCCAGCATCATGCCGACTCATCTAACATGTCCGCTATTATTCATGGCCCCAGCAATATCAGTACTCTGGCTACATGGCCGTGAGTGTGCGCGACCCTCGCTTTCACCCCCGCAGTACTACAACAATACTGGCACCGTCTAATGCCTATTGTTGTGGACCCTGACACATACCTTAGACGTGCCTTGCTATTGTACCACCCGGTATTCCTTTCTGTAAATCGCACTAAAACCCCTGTTCAAGATGGCGGTTTCAGTTTCACACCACCAACACTCTCCTTCCCAGCTACCGCCATCGCACCAGCTGTGACGTACTCTGTCGACTATTTCCACAGAGTTTCGCTGCAGCACAGCACCGGCGGACTGGGAAGGCTGTAAGGTCCCCAGTAACAGTTGGCGGGTGTAAAAGTAAGTTCTTCCGGGTCCACGATTGCCCAGTGGTAACGAGCATGTTGCTCACGTGAGGTAATGTTTTTCACCATTCACGCCTTTTTTCTCCCCCATTTCCCCTGCAGCTCTCCTTCCTCTCTAGCCGGCCTTCCCCCGTCGGAACCTTGTTCCACAATGGGAAGGGTATGCCTCTTTCTGAGTGTGTCGAACAGCATGCACTGTGTTTGACCTGGTTACGTATATTAATGCCTTTTGATCTGCTCCCGCCGAGCCACATTATGTGTATATCACGGCGCACGCCATTAGGTTAACACAACCTTAAGTTACTACGGTAGGCCAGTGTGCTGCTCCCGTCACCTGCTCCACTAGACATTTGTTTTGTACCACAGTCTGGGCTCTGCATTATGAGCCTCAGACTTAGGAAAGTCTTAAAAACATGGCTTTTTAAACAAGCGTATCATTGATTGCCTTCTTCTCTCGCCTCAGGACTCGTTCTCTGTCTACTCTAGCGCCAGGAAACCAACCTGTGGCAGTGCGCTCAATAAATACTTATTAACATTCTGTTTATTTCACGGCGCACGCCAGTTGGTAAATACAACCTTTAGTTACTACGATGAGCCAGGGTGCTGCTCCCTTCACTTGCCCCACTAGACAATAGTGTTGCACCAAGGTCTGGGCTCTGCATGATGCACAGCAGGGGCCACTACTAGAACGCTGCATGTTCCAGCCGTAGTTTAATCCAGCATTATAGCCTCTATCTTCCCCCCAGGATGCCATTAGTATCCTATTTATTTCGGAGCTACAGCCCTTTATGCATGGCGTACCAACTATGCATGTACAGCATTGCCTTAAGCCAACACTGCCCGTTTTGTCTGTAATGATTTGCCTGCATGGATCCGGTATTCACTACGCATGATAAGCCTGTGTATAGCGCACCACTTCTTACTGTCAATATTTTGACTATTGCAGTGTTTCCTTTCCCTTTTCCCTGTTTTTGTTTCCCCCCCCCCCATCTTATGTCTCCAACAGGTTTTGAACCAGAGCATACGAATAAGACGTTGCTCTCTGATACCTCAGACCTCCTCAACAAAGGCATGGGAGGAAAGAGAGTGTCTCTTCCCTATTCCTCCCTTTTATACTTGCACTCACGGTCCTGAAGAAGCGCTCTGGGATCCATTAAGGACCAATTGACAACGCGAAACATGTCGACCACTCACTTTTAACACACTTCACTACATTATCACACTGGTTGAGAGTAGGGGAATCTATTTGTTTTTTTCCCTCTCCAGCAGCATAAAGAGCATCTCCATCCCCGTTCAGATTGTAACCTAACCCTGAGGACCCCTTAATAACACATTGGGGTACCAACAGGTTATTTTATTATCACTCACAACCTCCATTTGGCCCACACACCCATATGCACAACTCCTAAAAGATCTCCATCAAAGAGCCCTCTTCGAGGGCCTTTGAGGGACTGAAGCGCCACCCCCACGAGGAGCAGTGCCCAATGATTATGCTTTACACTCTCAAGGGTGTGTGGGGGCACAACACACACAGGACTACCACTCCTCACTCTTATACACTCATTCCTTGTTTGGAGACCTCCTATCCTGTCTAGCAACCACAACAGGCTGCTATCTTCCGACTCCCTTTTAGGAACTGGTACCACTATTGGTAATCCTCATTGAACGGCAGCAGGGGCTACGAAGAAGCCGCTGCCAGTTGAAGCATCTCGGTCAGTTAGTCTTAACCGCCACTGTAGGAAGCTCGAGGTTTAAGGCCTCAGCCGCCCTACGCAACACTACTGCGTATGATGCACCCTCCTCCGTAGCCACAGTAGGGGGAGAAAGCATGCCAAGCTCTGGAGAAGAGTCCAGACCACTGGCCTCACCGAACTCCTCTCTCCAGTCCGGTTCGTCCAACTGGTCTGCTAGAGGGTCCAGACATCCCTCTCAGTCCTCCTTACCCTCCTCTGGTAGCCACTCAGGGTGATAGGGAACACCAGGGGAGGATAGGGGTACAAAAGTACTGGTTTGAGTCAGTCCCGACGTCGGTCCAGCTCCGTGTTTTCATTGAGGGGGGATGCCGGGGGCGACGTCGGCTGGCGACACAACCAGCGTCGGAGGGGGCGGAGTTGTCGCCAATGTATTCGGTGCCGGAGGTGTCACAAGGATGACCAGCACCGATCCGGAACTAGGCCTGAATCTCTGGGGGGCCTGCGGCGCCAGAGCCGAAGCTGCCAGCATCAAAGGCCTAGAGCCCCCAGCCGAGCCTGTGGGGCCCGAAGGCGCGCCGGCGAAGTCGGGTGGCCCAAAAATAGAATGGAGGGCTTTGTAAAAACTATGAAGTTGGGCAAAAGTCGCTCTGGACCCCGGAAAGGGAGGGAGGCTCTGAGACGACCCAACAGTCTCTGTGGGCGGAGCCAGACAACTACCATCTGCATCCCGCAACGCATCGGCTGAAGGACAGGGAGAACGCAAAGAGCGACAGTGCTTCTTTGCCTTCTTTTTGTGCTTCGACTTAGCCAAAGACGAAGACCTCGATGAGAAATGGTGGTGATGGCTCTGCGACCTCCCTCTCCACCGGGATCACGAGTGGGGCAGAGCCGACTGCCGGGCCTCCAGAACCTACCACACTTGCAGATCACAAAGGCTCTGTCTGAGCACACTCACAGGGTTTGACACTAGTCTATTGTGACCTCAGACAATCTGGGGCCAGGGCAGGGAGGAAGGAAAGTCCAAGCACTTCAAAGAAAGACCTCTAGAAACTTCTCAAACTTCAGAGGCGGCACCAAGTTTAAAATAGGACCCTCTTCAGGTCACTTTCTGGACCTGCGGAATCCCTCTCAGAGGATTGCCTGCTGTGTACTTCATAAAACGGTTTGGCTGAACCTCGAAGGACAGCTCTGTTGCCTGTAGCCTGCATTAAACCCTCTGAGGCCTGCACTGCTGCTTGAGCCTGTCCCACTACTTAAACCCAGGACTACTAGAACGCCTCCAAAAGCTAGTTGGCTAGCACCCTGATCGGAGCCTCTGGAACAGAAAAGGCCCCCTCCAACTTGAACCCACACCTAGACCCTGCCTGAGTGAATCCCGACCCTTCAAGTGGTGCCCCTCTTGTCCTGGACCCTAGTAAGTGGATCCAAAGGTGCCTAGAGAGCCAAACTCCAACACGTAGAACTATTTTGGCTAAATATTGCTGTTGAGAACCGAAAGGAGACCAGGACCAAGTTGCTAGTCTATCCGGCCAAGATGCATTCCAAGTTGGCCTGACTTTGTGCCAGCTCTGCTACTTTCTTCCCCACAACAGCAAATACTATTCAGCAGTCCTTCAAAGAAGATCTGGCCTCGTGGATCCCTTCTGGCTACCGCCTCTAGCCTTATCCCACAGTAGATTTTCGACTTCCAAAAAACAAACTAAGTTTGAAAGTGGAACTCTTAACTGCAATGTCATTCAGTGGCTCCCGACGACTCCTCAGACACCATCTGCAGCCTTGCCCTGCAGAGTTTTACCTTTCTGAAAATGTTTCCCCTAAAGTTATTCAAAGTCTGAAGATAAGTGCCAACCGGGCCCAATCCACTTCTTGTATCCGACCCGCGCTTCATCGCGATCAGCCATATTTTTCGACTTTGCCCTGTCTCGTGCAACAAGCTGTCTGCGGTTGGCACTTTGATCTTTTTGGCGATAGTTTTTACCTTTAATTTTAAAAATACATACCCCTGTTTCTACTGATAGTATTTTTGTCGTTTTGGTGTCAAGTAATTCATTAAAATGTATCTATTTGTTTTTATTGGTGTGCGATTTTTCTTGTGTTGTGTTTTCACTTTATTACAGTTTGTATGCTGCATAAATACCTTACGCATTCCCTCTACATTAAGTCTGACTGCTTTTGAGCCAAGCTATCGGAGGTTTACGCACAGGTTAATTTAGTAACTTTAGTTGTTCACCCTGACAGAGATTTTGGCTGTTCCTTGAGCAGGTTTAACACCCCACCCCACTCCACCAACAACCCAATTTCTCCCAGCCAGTAATTGCCATTTCTCTAATATTGTCAATTTAAAATGAATGGTCAACTGTATCAAAAGCAGTGGCGAGAAGATATATGAATAGAGCTGCTGCATCTCTATCATCTAAAATCAATTTAAATTCTACCATTACTAAAAGTATGGTGTTTTCTTGACCACTCTATGGGTGGAATCCAAATTATCAATAATTTAAGATTTGTTTTTCTTCCAAAAAGATGAGGAGCTGGTTGGTAAAACATTTTACTAAAGGTTTTCTGGAGGTGATCCAGAGCTGATTTTATGAAGTTCTCACCCAAAAGTACACCTGGTTAAAGCAGTAGTTTCAATGCCGGCATATAGGTATTGAGTGGAAATAAGAGGAGAGTTTGCCACAAAGTTCTAGTGACAAAGAGGTAGAGCTAAAGAGCCAGCCAGGGTTCACAAAAGAGTGTAGCACAAAAAAGGTTTTCTGAACATTGTATCCCTCAAACATCCGAGTGTTTTGATATTGAGCTTTGGTTTTACAGATCATTGGGTTGTAAGATTTTGGATGTGTTTGGTAACGTTCTAGGTTAACTGAGCTGTAAGACCTGCACCACCTTCTTTTGTCTCTTTCTTCAAACTGTGTATTATTGCCATAAGTTTGACACTTTTTTGCTAGAGATGTTTGGTACGTACGACTTTTGGTATTTCGAATGCTATTAAGAAAGTCAATACTTTGATTAATAGCTGTGAACTGAATGGTTTTACAATTTGAAGCTATTGAAAAGATTCACAATTTGAATCTATTGTAGATATAGTCTCAGTTGTAACTTATCTCAGCGTAACGTTTGGTATGAACAGTTGACAGTTTATTTGTCAGATTACTGTTGATCGCGATATTGAACTTAATCAAAATGTAGTCTTTCCAAGCCATTGGGGAAATCAGGGATTTTTGTAAACCTGAGGGGTCTACTTTGTGTTCAGCCTCATAGGTGGCTGCATGAACTAATTTTTGTGAGATTCCAAGCACCCATATAGTACATCCCCTTGCTGGGAGGGGAGGTGAGAATGCATGTGCTGACTGGGATGAATCCCAGGCAGAGGATTCTCATGGGGATTCGGATTGAGTACCAGGTCCCTCTAGGTAGAGGCATCAGTCTCCAGAACCGGATGCATCTGTTCAGCATCCCATCCTACAGACACTTCGATATGGACCCCGACAAGATGATGCCTCCTCATTCTTTCAAGTGGGTTCCAGTGCCCAAAGTGGCAGTCTATGTCACAGTATGGCTGAGAAAGCCGCTAGAAAAAGAGACCCAAGCTCGTCTAAGGGCGGAATGTTCCCATCCTTGTCTGGAGGGTAAAGTAGCTTCAACGCCAGAAATAGAAGCAAGAATGGCTACCTTCTCAGGCAAATATTTAGAGAGATCCTAAAAAGGGTATAGATCGCTTCTGGGGCTCAGGTCAGGACAAGTTGTTGGATATGGCCAGCCCGATTACTAAGATACTCAATATGGCGGAAAAAGCAAAGCAGTCTGGGTCCCTAATTTCTCCTGACAGTCTCTCCAGATGGGCACAACATACAATAATATTCTTCGGCATTGCTAACTGTACCCTGCCCGAATGCAGAAGGACCCTCCTAATAGAAGTTGACCCAAAGCTTGGTGAGCTTGCCTCCTCTGAAGCAGGCCCAGTGGCATAAGGGGGACTCTTCAGAGACCCATTTGTGAAGGAACTAGGCAAGATTGTGGCAACGATTACATCCCTGGAGAAGGCCCACGTTTCAATGAGGAGATTATTCCACCCTTGTGTTTTCTCCGGGGCCAGTCAAGGGCGCTCAGCCAAGTGCACAGTTTCCACCCACCCTTATAGGGGTCAAGGCTCCCGACATGGTCAATGGCAAGATCAATCCAAATACGGAGCTTTCTACCTATCTAGAAGACCTCGACATAGGGGCAGCAGAGGAGGATCTCGTGGCAGCTTCCACTCCAAATCGCTCTGGTAAGTGTCTCCCTTCTTCCCAACTAACAGTGGGAGTGTACTTGGCTCAGTTTGGAGACAATTGGAAACACCTCACATCAGAAGCATGGGTCCTACAAACCATTATGGGTTTCCATTATCGA
The DNA here is from genome assembly GCF_964261635.1 of Lissotriton helveticus. Classification (NCBI taxonomy): domain Eukaryota; kingdom Metazoa; phylum Chordata; class Amphibia; order Caudata; family Salamandridae; genus Lissotriton; species Lissotriton helveticus. Next base: position 533,350,218 of record NC_136069.1, read on the forward strand.
GTTCTACGGCACCCCCGTACAACTGCAACTTCCTCGTCCTCTCGGGTTGTCAGAACGGGTCTCTGTCCTGATATCCCAGGAGGGGGAGGAACTGCTATCCAAAGGGGTGATTACCCACACCTCCCTTCATCCCAGGTAATTTGTCAGCAACCTCTTCCTAGTGGACATGAGGGATGGGTGGCAGCAACCAGTTATCAATTTGCAAGATTTCAACGAGTGGCTGGTTTACAGCTACTTCAAAATAGAATGGATTCACCTTCTGCGAGACATCCTCCGCTCTTCAGATTGGATGGGCAGGCTAGATCTAAAAGACACATATCAGTGTACCAAACTTTACTCTACACAGGCGGTTCCTTCAATTCATCTGGGTGGAACAAGCTTAGGAGCTTGCTTCCCTATCCTTCGATCTCTCATCAGCGCCTTGATGCTTCACCAAGATCTTGATGCCAGCGATGGAACAGCTGCAGTCTCATGGGATCCGGCTGACAGTCTATCTCAACGATTTTGTTATTATGGATCAATACCGGGAGAAGTTCTGGGCTCATCTTCCAACAACAATGCATCTGCTGGAAAGCTTGGGTTTTGTCATCAACGTAAATAAGTTGTTTTTGACTCCCTATCAAACCACCACCATTCTGGGGTTTGTCATAGATTCTTACAAGGCTACTCTGAGCCTTCTGACAAAGAAAGTGGCGAAAATCAGGCAGGAGCTCTGCAAGTCACTCGCGAAGTAACAAACCTACTTGAGACAAGTAGTGCGTCTGATGGGCCTCCTTTTCTCATTGTTTCAAGACATCTTCTCTGGCCCCCTACATTACAGGGACCTTCAATGCATGAAGGCTCAACATCTCAGGAGTGAGGAGACGTATTCGAAGACGATTCCGCTGACATAGGAAGTTAATGAATATATTTGATGGTGGCTAACACACATGTAAGTGTGGAATGGGCGAGAGATCTTTGGTTCGCGCCCCGACATCATTATCGAGTCAAGACACCAGCAAAGAGGGCTGGGGTGCTCGTTGCTGTGAGTTATCCACGAGAGGAAAGAGGTCCTCTCAAGAACGATAGTTACACATAACTGTCTCGTACTCCTGGCGGGGTCATTCGCAGTACGCTGCCGGACCAAAGAGAAGTCAATGTTGCATGTTGCTGAAGATGGACAATTTGTCCGCTGTCCATTAAGTCAATCGTTTAAGCGGGACACGCTCGAGGGCTTTGGCGGAACTGGCCAATAGTTTTGGGCACTTTTGCTTTGATCGGAACATCTCATTATTCGCTGAACACCCCCCCAGCAAGGGGAATGTAGCGACGGACTGGAATTGCAGGTATCTCCAAGACTCAAGCCAATGGAAACTTCACCCTCAGATCTTCAAAGCTATTAATGAGAGATGGGGTCCTTTTTCAGTGGTCCTGTTTGCATTTTGGCTGAATCACTAGTTGGAGAGATTCCTCAGCTTGAGACTGGACCCCATGGCAGGGGCGACAGACGTGTTTCTCCAGGACTTGAGGCAGGAAAAGGGCTACCCATTTCCCCTGTTCTTAATGATCACACAGGTGCATTGCCAAGTGGCAGATCTTGTGATAATAACCCCGATCTGAAGACCGCAAGTCTGGTATCCAGTTCTTCTGGAACTTTCTTGGGGTTCTCCAATCCTTCTCCCCCTAGTACCAGATCTTCTCCTGGATTGCCAGGGGAACCATCATCCTCTTGAATGCGTAGGTCATTTAACTCTTATGCATTGGCAGATTACTAGGAATGATGGTAAGTCCCACGACTTTCGCAGGAAGTTCAATGCCTCTTATCAAAGGCATGGGCAGATAGCACCACCAAGAGATATCGCTCAGCATAGTCGCAATGGCTGGGTTGGTTTCTCCAGAAGGACCTGGATCCCATGGGATCAGAAGTTGTTTTGGTTCTGAATTTCTTGTCATTCCTGGCATCCAAAGGTATGGCTTACAGAGCTGTGCACACTGTTCGTTCAGCAAAACCTGCAGACATCCCCCTATTGATGGCCATCAAGTTGGAGAACTTCCTTTAGTCTGTAAATTGATGAGGGGCATTTACCTCTCACTTCTATCAGAAACAAGGTATTTGCTTCTTTGGGGTGTGAGTGCTGTTAATAAACTTTTCCTGTCTTTGAAATGTAATAAATACCTTTCCAGGAAGAAACTTTCGGGGAAGTCTGCTATGCTGCTGTGCTTTATCTCCTACAGGAGAGTTTCCAATGAAAAAGCACTGGACAATTACAGGTAGTGTTTACCCTGTAAAGGTTTACTTTTCATGTGTCTAGACGTACAACGTGTAACTCACGATCTGAAAGAGACACAATAGTGATAGATTCCTTACCTTAGAATATCCCCAGGCGTCAGACTGGATCCGGAATTTTTTTTGGCAGAAGTACCCCTGCGCGTCTGTAGGTGGCGTTGTGCGGCTCAGCGTCCGTCGCTGGAGTCTTAAGCGCAGAGATGACGTCACCGAGACTACTTGGGCGCCACCCATGCGCACTAACGTTAGTTCTTTGTTTTTCTGAGCGAGCAAGCGCAGATCCGGTTAGAGCACGTACCCTAGTCACTTTTTGACTAACTTTTTTGAGAGTTTTGTCTCTACTTCTTTGAGTGTTGACTCTTGGTGTCTAGTAGGGATGCCTGGGTTTAAATCCTGCGGGGTCTGTCGCCGTACGATGTCGGTGGCCGACCCCCATGGCGTCTGTCTCTACTGTCTGGAGCGCGACCATGACTCCCGGTCATGTTCCAACTGTCATGGCTCCGAAGGCTTTGCGGGAGCAGACCCAAAAGCTGCTGGAAGCCAGGCAGGCGTATTCGCGCCGTTCGAGGTCCAGGGGTCGCTCGAGGGACCGACCGCAAAGCCATAACCATCGCTCCTCAGGGTTTAAGTCTTCACCCTCTGAATCGGGTAAGAGAAGTCACAAGAAAAAGTCGAAGAAGCGTGTTGGCTCGCGACGTCCCCCCGTCAGACTCTGGATGCAGACGAGGGGGCCAGGGGTTCATCCCCAGTGTCTCTGTTGGAGCCTAGGAGTCCGCGGCCTAACCCACCTTATCCGGGTTCGTTGGCGACTCTGGCCCAGGTGCAAGAGTTTCTTGCTGCCATGGACCGCCTTTACAGGCCTAGGGCTCCCGCTGGCACGCCTTCAGGCCCCGTGATCCCTTTGGAGGGCCCCTGCTTGCCACCGGCTCCGCCGTCCGCGCCGCCTTCGGTTCCAGCCCCGACGCCGCACGGTCCTCCGCCGGTGGCTCTAGACCCGGCGCCCCAGGATCCTCCCCAGCGGCTCAGGCCCAGGCGCCCCCTGCGGCTCCGTTCCCGGCACCGCCATGGGTTCCGTTCGTTCCACATCTGCCCTTGCCCGAATTTCCAGGTCATTTTGCTCTGGCTTAGAACCCTAATTGGGACACGGAGCCGGATCGGCGCCGTTGGAGCTTTTCTTTTCCCCTGTGCCTCCCCCGCCACTGCCGCCTGTACCTCAGGCTGTGGAGGAGGGGGATGACTGGGAGGGGTCAGAAGACCTTCTTGCATGGCAGTGCGAGTCTGAAAATGAGTGGGTAGAGGACTCTGAGGACGCAGGTGGCCTGACATCTCCTCTGAGCCTGGATTCATGTCTCCTCCCGCAATCATGGAGGAGGGCGACACATATACTAAGGTGATCCATAGAGCAGCTGAGGACCTTGACCTTGATCTGCCTACTGTCACTCACAAGACCAACCCCTTTACTGAGGTGCTTCAGCCGGCGCCAAGTTCTATGGAACCTCTGCTCCCGTTTAATGAGCCCTTGACGGATGTTTTGATGGGCACCTGGTCTAGGCCAGCCACAGGGGTTCCTGTGGATAAGAACGTCGCCAGGATTTATCACCCGGCACCGGGTGACCCGGCCTTTCTGACAAATCATCTGACTCCGGAGAGCCTGGTCATTCAGGCTTCCACTTCCCAAAGTGCGTTCCCTACCGCCCCGCGGGATAAGGAAATCAAAAAAGTTGGAGCAGTCTGGCAAGAGGTTGTTTTCCTCTGCCAGCTTGGGGCTGCGGTCAGTCAACACTGCATGCCTTTTGGGCCGCTACTCTAACGCTGTGTGGGACACAGTGGCGCAGACACTGCCCCAGTGTCCGGAAGAGGTTCGGGCTGTACTTTCCCAGGCTGTTGCGGAGGGAAGGGATGCGGTAAAGTTCGCCATTCAGTGTGGCCTGGAGTCCGCAGACTCTTTAAGGAGAGCGATCTCCACAACAGTGGCCCTGCGTTGCCATGCCTAGCTACGGTCCACTGGGTTTTTGGGGGATGTCCAGAGTTTCCTCATGGACATGCCTTTTGATGGTACTGGCCTGTTTGGCGATAAGGCAGACAGTGCTGTTAAATAATCCACAGAAGCTGGATATAGTTGATGAGGTTTATTCACAGCACAGCAACACAGCAAGCAGCTTCCAGTTCCACAGGAGCAGTCCAACTGACCTGAAACTTGGAGAGCAGTAGTGTTCTAAGAACACTTAAAAGATAACAAAGGAAACTTAAAGAAACAGTATGATATATATATATACATGAAATGTAACATCTCCATTCAATACAAATAAAACGATAGTTGATCATTTTACATAGTCATTGAATTTAACAGGAACAAATCTTGAACGATTAGAGGACTTAACCCTTGAAGCAATAGAATGATTGGTAATGTTACAATCAGAGGAATTGACTCTTGAAGCAATAGAATGATTGGTAATGTTTTGAGAACATGGAGAGGAAACTAAATGCGAAGTAGGACACTTCGCCACTCTCCTGATATTCCAGAGTCTGCCATCCTGAGTAACAACACTGTTGCTAAAAACTTTAACTATTTTCATAGGTTTACCAAACTTACTGGAACATTTCGAAATTAAACCAGGTTTCTTAATTCTAACCACATCTCCTACAGAAAATTGAGAAGACTTAACATTCCACTTTTTATCATACCATGCCTTGGATTTAGCTTGTTTGGTTTCAACTTTGCGTTCAGCTAAATCAACTAAATCATCGGAGAAAGACTTGTTGGTACACTTATCTCTGAACCACCAAGGACAAATAGACGAAACAGGATCACGTCCCTTGAGTAAACGGAAAGGACTAACCTCAGTAGTGGAATGTGGAGTAATCCTGTAGGACCAAAGTTTTTCTCTCAAATTTGTCTTCCAATCTGAACCATTTTTAAAACCATCAGAAATGAAATTTTTCAAAACCCTATTAAAGCGTTCCACAAGGCCGTTTTCATGTGGTTCATAAAGAGAAACAGTGTGGTGTTTTATAGAATGTAACTTAAGAAAATCTTCCATTTCTACTGATGTGAGTTGAACCCCATTATCAGTGACTAAAATAGAAGGGCAACCTTCCCTGGCAAAAATCTCCTTAAAGAACTCTACTACAACACTGGTGGAGGCTGAGGAAACGAACTTGACCTCTGGCCATTTGGAATGATAATCTATTAACACAAGGGCGTACCTAGAATCAGAAGGAAGACACATAAATGGACCAGAAATATCAAATGAAATTTTTTTCCATGGTACTGTAGGCCAAGAAGTGGTTTTCAAGGGGGGAATATTAGTTTTCAACATCTTGTCATTCCCCATGCAGACAACACATTCCCTGACTTTGTGTTCCACCAAGCGATCCAAAGATGGCCACCAAAAAAAATTCCTAATCAATCTTTTCATGGCAGACATCCCAGGATGGGATTTGTGTGCAATATCTAAAATTACGCTTTGCACATTAAAAGGTGGAACACATTTACCAGACTTGAAAACCAAGTTATTCTCCAACTCCAACTCATTGGAAACATTAAAAAATGGCATAAAATCTTCCTTCAACAATTTTTTTCCGGCCATCCTTCTTGAATAAATCTTTTAATAGCTTGTAAAGTGATATCTAAATTATCAGATTTTTCCCACATTTCTTCAGAAATTTCAGTAAAAGAAGTAGCAAGAACATCTTGTAGTAACATAACAACATCTGAGTCATTAGCGTTCTCATTGACAGAACTCTCACAAGGATGTCGAGACAAAAAGTCTGCAACGACATTTTTTTTTCCTGGAACATATTCTGGAGTAAAAGAATATTCTTGGAGTCTGGAAGTCAGTCTGGAAATGCGAGCTGTGGAATTCCAACCTCCACCAGGGGAAAGAATATTAACTAATGGTTTGTGATCAGTTCTTAACACAAACTTACTTCCCCATATAAAATTCCTAAAATGTTCAATGGCCCATACACAAGCCAAAAGTTCCTTTTCAATGACCGCATATCTGCGTTCAGTATCATTGAGAGTACGAGATGCAAAACATACATTCCATTCATCTTGGCCTGATCTCTGTGATAAAACAGATCCTATACCATACATACTTGCATCTACCGTGATAATACACATTTTGTTTAAGCAAAACGGTTTAAGGGTAGGGGCATGTAAAATGTCATTCTTTATGAGATCAAATGCTATTTGTTGTTCTTTTTCCCACACAAAATCATTCCCATGTCTCAATAGTTTTCTTAGTGGTTCCATTTTGGTGGCAAAGTTATTGACAAATTTACTATAGTATTCACACATTCCTGCAAAGGACAATAACTGATCTCTATTTACAGGTGAGGGAGACTTGCTGATTCCATCCACATTGGACTTTTTTGGAAAAACACCATTACCGGACAAAGTATGACCTAGATATTCAATGGTAGACTGAAATAGTTTACATTTTTTTGCCTTTAAAGTAAGACCATTTTTTCTCAATTTTTCACAAACACAGTTTAAATGAACTACATGTTCCTCGTCACTTCTAGAAAAAATCAAAATATCATCTTGGAAGCACTTCGCAAAATGTTCCACATCTCTAAAAATATTATACATGACCCTCTGGAAGACTGAGGCTGCCGAAGCCAACCCGAACGGCATCCTCGTATACTGAAAAAGACCTTGAGGAGTAATAAATGCTGTGAGACACTTGGAATCATCTGTCAAAGAAATTTGGTGATAAGCTGATCTCAAATCAAGTGTGGAGAAAACTTTAGCACCTTCTAGCATGGAAACAACTTCGTTAATATTTGGAAGGGGATGACAATCTACTAATATCGCTAAATTAAGTGCTCTCAGGTCTACACACATTCTCAAATTTTGATCGGTTTTTCTTACTAGAACGATCGGGGAAACCCATTCAGATGAATCAATGGCTTCTATAATGCCCTCTTTGACCAAATCATCCAAGGTTTTTTTAAGCTCTTCCCTAACATTGATGGGAACCGATCTCAATTTCTGTTTTACAGGAACAACTCCAGCTTTGAGTTTAATTTTATGTGAAAAATTCTGCAGCATACCCAACTTATCCGAGAACACATCCTTAAATTTAGATTGGATTATATCAATCTCTTTTTCATTGGAAATGGCGGCTATATTACAATCCTCAAAAAACTCACCCAACATGACAGGATCCTTAGCACGAGGATTTAGAATTATACCAAATCTCCATTGATCCATCCAACCAATAACATTCACACCTCTTTCAGCAATATGTAAACTAATTTGGACACACCTGGATCTAAAAGTAATCTTAACCACAAAGTGTCCTAAAATGTCTACTTTTGACCCATTGAAACTAAGTGCACGAATACATGAGGGAAGAATATCATTTAAATTCAGCACATGTCTTAATCTTTCATCAAAATACTCCTTGGTGATAATGGTCCATGGTGACCCTGAATCAGCCATTAAATTGAGACTAATACCAAACACAAACATTTCACAAATGGGTTTCTTGATATTTTGACCTTCTGAAGTGATTAAGGAAATTTCTTCATCCAAATAAACTACAAAGCCTTTATTAATTGAAGAAAATTTCTCTGTGCCCTCAGGAACACCATTGTAATCTTCCTGTGTATCATTTGTAACTACAGCCACTTTAACATTAGAATTTTGAGTAAATCTTCCTGCATCTCTACACATATTGGAAAAATGTCCTAATCTTCCACACTTCCTGCATTCTTTATTGATAGCGGGGCATCTAGGAAATGAAGTAACATGCATTCTACTGCCACATTTGTAACAAATAATAGATTTTTCATATCTTTTGTAATTCCCTGTGTTATTAATTCTGTTGTTGTTTGTAAAAGAACGTACGTTTTCATTGTTTCTCTCACCTTGTTTGACCATACAAACTTCATCATGGGAATCTGACTTGCTACTCTGATGTTTTTGTACAGTAATCATCCATTTCTCAGATTGTTCTAATGATTTGGCAATCGAAATTGCTTCCGATAGCTTAGGATCACCTAATTCCCATAACCGCTCTTGTGTTTTTTTATTCTTGACATGTACAATTATTTGATCTCTTAACATCTCATCACATATGGTGCCAAAATTACAGTGAACAGCTAATGATCTTAGCGCAGTTATGAAATCATCAAATGATTCTGAGTCTAGTTGTGCACGAGTATAAAACTTATACCTATTTAGAGCTATGTTAGAGACTGGTTTGAATCTTTTCTCAATTCTAATTAGAGCTTCCTTATATACATTCGTTGATTCTCCTTCACCTAATTCAGGAGGAATGGGTGGTAAAGCTCTAAACACCATTTGCCCTTCAGAACCGAGACAATGTAAAAGAATACTCTTCTTTCTCTCCGCCCCCATGCGTTCACCATCTATAGCCTTCATATAGTTGAAAAACTCTTCTTTCCACCGAGTCCAAGGAATAGGTGGGTCACCCTTATTTTGCAAATTTTTTTCGGGGGGGGTCAAACTGCATGTTTTGAATTTTTTAGATACTGTGTACAAAATTTGTAAATTATTGGTAATGTTATTATAACTAAATACAATAACTATGACTCAGAGAATATAAAGTTATTAACTGCTGCTGACTGATGATAAATACCAATTGTAATATGTAATTGTTATGAATTATATAAACATTTCTTATTTAAGTTAAGTATATAAAACTGACAATGCCTGCTTAAATGAATTCTAAAAGTTAAGTACGATTTGTACCAACTGCGAAATTACACCAGATCTCTTGACATTGATAACGCGATCCTTCTCGCTCGACAACACGAAGAAACTGTTGTCATGGAGACAGACAATGTTTTTAAAATGGCCGCCACGCTGTTTGACGTTGCGTGATGATGTTTTCACGCACGTCACGTAGCGCGATGACGTTTGAGCAGTCGCGTTTCTTTCCGTAGCGGCAATTACTAGTGGAGCCGGTTAGCTGTCTCTATTGCAGTGCTCGAGCGGACTTCTCAAGAAGATGCGAACAGCTGTTCAATCGCGCGCTGGCCTCGCACCCTGGAGCTGGTCATGATGCATTTGGAGGTAAACACTTGTTCGCGCACTGGTCCCGCGCCTTGCTGCTTCACGATGGTTGACAGTAAACACTTGATCGCGCACTGGTCCCGCGCCTTGCTGCTTCACAATGGTTGAAAGTAAACACTTGATCGCGTACTGGTCTCGTGCTTTGCCGCTTTACGATGGTTTGAAGCTAACACACAGCAATATCCATAAAAACGTCAAAAATGTCCCAGTTGGTTGTTGGTAGGAGTTTTGAAACGAGGTTTTTCTTCCTTTTCTTTACAACGAATTGTAGATTGTGTAATGGGGTTTTTCAAGGAAAACGAGACTCCTTTCCTCCAATATTTCCCAAAATTTGATTTTTGTTCCAAAAACGAAACTCCACCTCTGTGCTGTGGTCCTCAATAGGATAAAGTCACCCTCGTCGCCAATTTTGTTAAATAATCCACAGAAGCTGGATATAGTTGATGAGGTTTATTCACAGCACAGCAACACAGCAAGCAGCTTCCAGTTCCACAGGAGCAGTCCAACTGACCTGAAACTTGGAGAGCAGTAGTGTTCTAAGAACACTTAAAAGATAACAAAGGAAACTTAAAGAAACAGTATGATATATATATACATGAAATGTAACAAGTGCGCTGGAGCATTTCAAGGACTCTCAGGCTACGGCCAAGTCCTTAGGCCTCTCCACCACACGCCCGGCCATGTCTACCTTTCGTTCCTTTCGTGGCCACGAAAGGAGTGCCTCTGCACGTTCGTTCAGCCAGAAGCCGGCGCAGAACCAAAATCAGCACAGGTGTGGAGGCCGCCGTGGCGGCACAGGGGGCCAACTGGCGGGTCAGTCCACCTCCGCTCCTGCAGCATCCGCCTCAAAGCCTTCCCAGTCTAAGCTTTGGGGTGCACCCCACGCCTGTGGGTGGCAGGATTCAACATCACCTCCCCCACTGGCATTCTGTCTCTTTGGACAGGTGGGTGCTGCAGATTGTCCGAAGGGGTTATGCCCTCCCCTTCGAGTCTGCCCCCCCCCAAGCCATGCCTCCTCAGGTTCCACCGCATGTCGGGGATCACTTTGAGCTTCTCCAGCAGAAAGTCACGGCCCTCCTGACAAAGTGAGCCATCAAGCTCGTTCCTGGGCCAGAAGTAGGACGCGGTTGTTATTCCCACTACTTTCTGGTCCCCAAGAGGGACAAAGGGGGCCTGCGCCCCATTTTGGACCTTAGGAACGTCAATCGCTTCCTCCGGAAGAAGAAGTTCAAGATGCTGTCTCTGGCTCAGGTCTTGGCTGCCCTCGACCCTGGAGACTGGATGGTAGCGTTGGACTTGCAGGACGCATATTTTCACATCCCCGTCCTGCTGGCCCACCGGCGTTACCTGCGGTTCATGGTAGGCCAAGAGCATTTTCAGTTTGTCGTGCTCCCCTTCGGCCTTACCAGCCCCCTTGGGTGTTCATCAAAGTGATGGCGGTGGTCGCAGCTTATCTGCGTAGGTCAGGGGTGTCAGTCTTCCCCTACCTCGACGACTGGTCGTTGAAGGCGGGCTAGCCCCAGACAGTCGTCACCCACCTTCAGACTACGGCCGGCCTCCTGCATTTGCTAGTGTTCTCCATCAACGTGCCGAAATCGCACCCGAGTCCCACTCAGAAGCTCCCCTTCATCGGAGCGGTTCTGGATTCACACAGTTTCGGGTTTATCCTCCCGAGCAGTAAGTCCGGGATATTCAGGCTATGATTCAGATCTTTCGGCCTCTATCCGGGGGTTCAGTCAGGATGACCCTCAGGCTCCTGGGCCTGATGGCCTCCTGTATCCTGCTAGTGCAACATGCCTGATGGCATATGTGGGCTCTGCAGTGGGACCTGAAGTTCCAGTGGACACAGCATCAGGGGAACTAGCCCGATTGCGTCCAGATCTCGGAGGGGACTGCACGGCAACTGCAGTAGTGGCTCACTAACCAGGATTGGGTCGACTGCAGATCCCTCTCCATTCCCCAACTGGAGCACACAGTGGCGACGGATGCGTCCCTCCTGGGATGGGGAGGCCACTTGGGAGAGGCGGAGATCAGAGGTCTCTGGTCTCCGTCAGAGTCCCGGCTCCATATCAACCTTTTGGAGCTTTGGGTGATCCGTCTAGCGCTGAAGGCATCCCTTCCCTCTGTCCAGGGAAGTGTAGTGCAGGTGTTCACGGACATTACCGGCATGTGGTATTGCAACAAACAGGGCGGGTGGGGTCGTGGACCCTATGTCAGGAGGCTCTGCGCCTCTAGACATGGCTGGAACATCAAGGCATTATCTTGGTGGTTCAACATCTGGCAGGTTCTCTGAACGCCAAGGCGGACAAACTCAGCGGCCAGTGCTTGATGGATCACGAATGGCGTCTGAACTCGGACGTGGGGCAATGTCTCTTTCAGCAGTGGGCAGAGCCTTGGTTAGATCTATTCGCTACCGAAGAGAACGCGCAATGTCATCAGTTCTGCGCGTTGCAATTTCCAAGGTGGCACTCGCTCTGCAATGCTTTTCGGCGCGAGTGGAGTTGCGGTCTATTGTACATCTTTCCACCAATACCACTTCTACCCAGAGTTCTGAAGAAGATTCGGCGTGACCAGGCCTAAGTCATCCTTGGGGCTCTGGATTGGGCACGAAGATACTGGTATCCCGAGCTACTCAGCATGGTGACCGATCCCCTGATCCGACTGCCTCTTCGGGAAGATCTTATGTCGCAGCAGCAGGGGACAGTCCTCCACCCGAACCTGTCCAGCCTCCACCCCCATGCGTGGAGATTGAGCGGCGACAGTTGACCGCTTTCCATCTTCCTCCCGAAGGCTGTGGTGTCATTCTGGCAGCCAGCCGTCCCTCCACTTAGACGGTATACGCCTGCAGGTGGAACAAATGTGTGGCATGATGCACAGCAAACGCTGTGGATCCCCTCTCTGCCCCTCTTACTGAGGTTCTTCTGTTCCTTCTATCCTTGGCCCAGCAGGGCTTTGCTCTGGGCACTATTAAAGGTTATTTTTCAGCCATCTCCGCCTTTCTACGGCTTCCAGATCAGCCTTCTCTTTTTAAGTCCCCGGTTGTTAACCATTTCCGGAAAGGCATTACGCACACATTTCCTCCCGTGCCGTTCATAATGCCTCAATGGGACTTAAACCTTGTCTTGACATATCTGATGTGCGCTCCCTTTGAGCCCCTTCATAACTGTCCTTTGCGTCTTCTCACTCAAGACGGCTTTCCTGGTCACTACCACCTCTGCCAGAAGAGTGAGTGAGCTCCAGTCTCTTTCTTCCAAACCTCCTTTCCTTTCTGTTCATCCGGACAAGGTGGTTTTAAGGACCCGTCCTTTCTTGCCAAAGGTTGTCACGCCCTTCCACTTTGCCCATCTTATTTCCGCCTCCTTCAAAAGAGGAAGAGAGGCTCCACCGTCTGGACCCAAAATGTGCGCTCTTGTTCTATCTGAAGCGCAAACAACAGTTCCAGGTGGATGACCAACTCTTTGTTGGCTACGTGGGCGCCAAAAAAGGTCAGTCCGTGCACAAACGAACCATCTCTCGTGGGTTGTTCTGTGCATAAAAGCATGTTACTCGTTGGCCAAGAAGGAGCCTCCTGTAGGGCTGCGTGCCCATTCTACCAGGGCAACGGCAGCCACTACTGCCTTGGGACGAGGTGTTCCCTTGTAGGAAATTTATCAGGCAGCTACGTGGGCTTCGCAGCACACGTTTACCAAGTATTACTGCCTTAACAGTCTAGTCCGGAGAGACGGCTTCTTTGGCCGTTCTGTTCTTCGTGACATTCTGGTGTAATCTTGTTCGCAGACCCACCACCGGGGTTGGTATTGCTGGGGTATCTATTCTAAGGTAAGGAATCTATCACTAACATGTCTCTTTCAGAGGCACAAGTTACTACTTGTGTAACGATATATCTGTAAGAGACATTAGTTAGTGATAGATTCCTTACCGCTCCACCCATCTTCCCCGTTCTGCGAACTGATTTCCAGGGTTAAGGTCATCCCTTTCAGGGCCCTAGTTTCATGGCACCAGTGAACAGTTTCTTGCATGGCTCGGAGTTCCTGGCGCGGAAAGTCGTGTACAGAACTGACGTCAGTGCACATGGGTGGCGCCTAAGTAGTCTCCGTGATATCATCTCAGCGCTTAAGATGCCAGCGACGGGCGTGGAGCCGCACGACGCCACCCACCGACGCGCAGGGGTACTGCAGATGAAACACATTTCGGATTCAGTTGGACGCCTGGGGAATATTCTAAGGTAAGGAATCTATCATTAACTAATGTCTCTTACAGATATAGCGCTACACAAGTAGTAACTTGTGCGTTAATCTCTTACCTGGAATTTAATGTTGTGTGATGTGAGGTGTATCAAAGCATACAAGGCCATGACAGAGAACTTAAGGCCTCCTTGTGAACCACAACTTCTCATTGCCTTGCGACACCCATTCCATACAGTCTCCTCCCGTACCTTTCACTAGTTGGCTTTGATGGGTGATGCAGGAGGCTGAAATTTGGCGCTAATTTGGCTCGAGGGACCATGGCATTGAAAGCCTTCTCTCTGCGGGCTATATTTGAGGACAATCTGAATTTGGCAGACTGGTCCTCCGAATCTACCTTCAAACGGTTTTAGATATGGCCTCTCTAGTGATCAGGAAGTGTTCAACAAACATAATTCTTGCCTCTGGTCCTGACATAGAATGAAAAATGTCCTAGCTATTGTAACAGAAAATTTCAATTCTATTAAGGACTCGTAGGTGAGAGTTTCCATCCAGAAGTTAATCCAGGTCCCACCTGATATGGTGGGCTATACCTTTTTATCAGGACAACATATGGTAGTAAGCATCAAGCACTTCTTAAATGATTTTGTAATCCGTTCTTTCTGATATACTATTACAAACAATCTCGATGATTTGGAATGGTAATAGTGAATGCTTTTGTATTTCGAAGTAAAGAGATTTTTTGGAGATCAGTTTCAGTTCTTGATCTTTGATTTTTCCAGGAACAAGTCAACGAAGCAGGAATACCTTCAGACCCTGCGCGTGCGAAGAAAGAGGGGGCGTGAACAAAGTGAAAGGACAATGCAGGAACATGCTCGGTGTTCCCTGGACAATGTTCTGTTATTTCTCTTTCCCTAAGATTCATGGGAAAGATAGTTTTTGTGATGGTTTTGTGAAATTGCTGCTATGAAAGAATAAAGCAAAGAAAGAAAGCATAAGCTTGCCTCCAAACCCCTAATAAAACTGATGTTTCACCATGGACCAGCAGTTTAGTAAAGCTCCAGTGAGACTTGGATGATTGATTTCCGTGCCCGTACAACATGTTGCTTTATTACTTTCCTTCCTCTTACAGAGTATATTTGATTGTTACTAGAAGCTGGGTAGTCAAATACAGGGTTCTTCAGTGGACGTATCGCCCTGATGCCCAGAGTCTCACTGTCTGCATGGATTGCGTGGCAGCACATTAAAAGGGCTAAAAAGATGAATTAGCTCATTTGTGTGATACATACCACATTTACCAGGAAGCATTGGAGGTGCTGCCTCAACCGTCAGATGTGAGGATTTGCCTTTGTCATACACCATATGCAACCACCCCAATTAAATAGGCCTCCAATATGTAGCGCGAAAGGGAGAACAAAATGGTGTTGCCAAAAAAAACACAAGCAACAAGTGTAGTTCTTATACCCCTTCACTGTACAGCCATGGTGTGACCTAAGCAGCTTAAATGTAAGTCTCTGTAGCCCGAAACCAAGAGGGTCAAGCATTGGTAAAGCCAATAGGTTCATCTATGCAAGAGCTATTGGCTTTGTCAATATGTTTTAGCAATGTGTGGCTGCTGTTCAGTATGGCTACATGTTAGAGGGTAGAAGAGATTGGAGTGTCAAGGTGGAGAAGAGTGTTATGGAATAGCGCAGAATGATGTAGAGTTGTGTGGTGTATAGAGTTGCCGAGTGGTGTAGTGTGTTGTGGAGGGAGCATAATGTCAGAGTGGAAGTGCGTAGAGAAGACCTTCGTGGCGTAGATTGGAATAGCTTGTCAGAGTGGAGTGGCAGAGTGGACTAGATTGTTGTACAGTGGAGTAGTGTTGTAGAGTCGAGTGACGGTGAGTGTCAGAGTGGAATGTCAGAGTGGAGTAGTGTGTTGTAGAATAGAGAGGAGTATAATGATATGGAGTTGCATAGAGCGTCGTAGAGTAAAGTGGCATAAAGTTGGGTAGTGTCAGAGTAGAGTTTAATGAGTGGTGTGTCAGAGTGTAGTATTGTGGAGTGTCAGAGTGGAGTGTTGTAAACGGGAGTAGAGTGGACTAGAGTGAAGCGGCGTAAAATACAGTGGTGCAGAGTAGATTGGCATGGAGTGCATTGGCTTTTAGTAAAGCGGTGTACAGTCCATTGCCGCAGAGTGCAGCGATGTAGAGTTGGATGGCGCAAAGTAGAGTGGTATAGAGTGCACTGAAATAGAGTACAGTGAAGGGGAGTAGAATGGTGCACCGTAGAGTACACTGGTGCTGAGTGCAGTAAAGTGGTATAGAGTTGACTAGCGCAGAGTGCAGTGGCGTAGAGTGGTGTTGAGTTCAGTGGAAGAGAGTGCAGCCTTGCCGAATAGCGTGCCAGAGTGTATTAGCATAAAGTGCATTGGCATGGAGTGGTGCAGAGTACAATGGTGCAGGTGCGGAAAGTGCAGTGGTCTTTAGTAGAGTGGAGTAGAGTGTGCTGGCATAGAGAAGAGTGGTACAGAGTAGAGCGGTCCAGAGTAGAGAGGCGTAGAGGAAGTGGCTTAGAGTGCAGTGGTACACAGTACATTAGAGTGGTGTAGAGGAAATTGACAGAGTGTAGTAGAGTGACCTAGAGTGTGTTGGCATACAGTGCAGTAGAACGCCATAGACTGTGTTGGAGTACAGTACAGTAGAGTGACAGAGCAGAGTGGTGCTGTGGCAGAGTGCAGTGGCACAGACTAGAGTGTTATAACGTGCATTGGTGTAGAGTGCAGTGGCGTAGAGTGGTGCAGAGTAAAGTGATGTAGAGTACAAAGGTGTGGAGTGTCAGAGTGCAGTGGCATAGTGTTTTAGAGTATAGTGGCATACATTGCCGTCGTGCAGAGTTGACTGGTGTAGAGTAGCTGTGGTCCGTGCAGGTACCAGCGGTGGGGCAGTAGGGCCGGGTAAGGGGGGATTTCGAGGTAGGATGCAGAGGGAACAGTAATTATTTAATTTCCCCACTGCATCGTCCCTCAAAATCCCCCCTTACCAGGCCCCACCGCCAGTACCTGCACGGACCGCGGCTGGTGTAGAGTGCAGCGCATTGAGTGTATTTGTTTTGAGTTAAGTGACAAAGTTAAGCAGTGTAGAATGGAGTGGCGTAGAGAGCAGCGGTGTAGAATGGAGTGGCAAAGGATGGAGTGGCAAAGGATGGAGTGGCAAAGGATGGAGTGGCAAAGGATGGAGTGGCAAAGGATGGAGTGGCAAAGGATGGAGCAGAGTTGAATAGAGGACTGTAAAGTACATTGTCTCAGAGTAGAGGAAAGTGGCATAGAGTGCAGTGTCCGAGTGCCGTGGTGCAAAGTAGGTTAGAGTGGCTTAGAGTGGATTGGCATTGAGACCAGTGGTGAAAAGTGCATAGTAGAGCAGTGTGGGGTAGAGTTCATTGGCGTAGAGTGGTGTAGAGAAGAGGAGTAAATTGGAGTGATGCAGAGTAGAGTGAAGCAACGCAGTGCAGAGTGGAGTAGCATAGTGTGGAGTGGTGCAGAGTATAGTATAATGTGCTTGAATGGTGAGGTACCTCGCTGCCATTACGGACAACACATCTTCAATTGAAATGACCATTATATTTGCACAGACATACAGTTTTACTGATAAGTGTACAGCGCTCAAACCATAATGTGTGGAAATGTCCTCCACAAGTGTATTGATTTGTTTTCATCGTATTAAATTTCCGCCACACTTCAGAATTAGCAGAAAATGTGCTTCTTGTGTTCTCCCCATTCTGAATTATCTGGACAATTTAATTAGATATTTAAATGCTGTTTTATGCTAGAGAAAAATAACATTGTACAGCACACCCTAGTACCCAGCACGACTGTCCCATAAATCCTCTTACTTTGAAGTCAGAAAAAGTAGAGTAAACACAAAGCCCCATGGAAGACAGACTGACATTTGACGTCTGTCTTTGAATGCACAGGAAATGTGACAAGATAAGAACAAGCAATAACGTTCTGTTTTCTGTTCACAGAAATTCAGTGCTGGTGAGAGAATACAGTAATTAGGGGTTTGGGCAAAGGAAGGGACGCTCTCCAGCTAGACAGTTTAAATTAAACAAAGTCAGCAAATCGAAAGCAAGCAAATGTGAGCTACAAAGCCAATGATAAGCAATGGGCGGAATGCATTCCCATGGAAGCTTTTTGAATGTCCCCAAACCAGACACCATAACTCAGAGGAGAATAAACTTGAAAAGTCTGTGCTGTTAGTCAGAGTTTCAGTCAAATGGTACCGAGTGAAGACGCTGCTGCCCCAATGAAATGGTCTGAGGGCCCCTCACATGACCTTCCTAGTAGGGCGAAAACGCCGTCCTACGATCTGCGGACTTACAGGAAGAGCAAGATGCCGCCGCCAAAGAAAGGAGTACGAAACCACTATGCTTATTGTACCGCTTGGAGATTACACCCAATTTCTTGCTGAATTGATTAAAGAATCTAGGACTCACTGCGCTCAAATATTTAAACAATCCAATCCAAAAATTCTATTTAAAATATATAGATTACTAATGGCAATTCCACGTGAAAAAACCTAAATAATTCTCTTTCAGGAACGTGCAACACTTAGACCTATTGTTTACGATTAATCAATTTAGCAAATCTGTAGAAAAAGAAGCTGCAATTATGAGATTACCTTGGCCCGAATAAAAAGAAACGAAATAAAGGTCCAATTACTTCTTCTTGCTCATTGTATAATGTATTATGCATACCATTAAATGCTTACAAGTACTTTCTAAAAGATGCAAGCACAAACTATATATTTTTTTTAAAAACTCAAGGCCTGATTTTTACCTTCAAGACCTGTCACTTACCAGAGAATACATTCTCAAGACACTCTGACCTCAGGGCTTTGATCTATTCTATTGCAGCACGGTGTCAGAAGGCCTGCAGCCTCCAAGTATAAAACAAATCACGGTTAAAATGATGACATATTCCCAAGACAGTCACAATGCAGCCTCCTGGCGCATGCTCCAGTCCAGAGGGTTGATGCGCTGGCAGTGGAGGGGCATGGTGAGGATGAAGACAGCGGACCTGTCTGACGAATTTCTGGCTGTGCAGCTAAAGATGGTGCTCTAGCACAGAGGCTGGCCCCAGGGAGGGGCACTATTGCACGTAAAGCCTCCCGGGCCCCCACGAGTTCATCTTTCACTCTTTCTGATTGAAGACAGAGGAGAATTAAAATCTGCAGCTGTTCTATAGTAGGTATTTCAACAGTGGCATGGGATATGTACGAGAGGGCATGCATTTGATATTTTCATAAAGTATGCATGTCCAAGGAACCTCGCTGAGAAAGGACCCTGCTTCAGAATCCTATTGGCAAATGCTGACCAAACGGCAGCAAAGATTTGTAGTGCCCTTGCACTGCTGTGTTGGTGGCTGTATGCCAAATGCATGAACGATCTCATTTAGAAAATATCCCCAAAAGCTCTGCTCCTCGCAGAGTTAGTCAATATCGAAATGTTTATCTTCACCATCACCTAATCTGTGTTCTTCCCTGAAAAGGCCCTTGGCTGTTGAAGCTTAAACTTAGAAACATTTTATTGCTAGGTCTATATATTATGAGATGTTATTCTGCACAGAGCATCATGGTCCTACATTGTTAGTGATTTTAGGGTCAGCTGTCGCAGAATCTTTAAGAGACCAGTGACTCATGACCATGGACCCCGCTAGAGTAACTATTCCACAGAAGCTAGTGTAACAGTGCCTGAACATGGAACATGGAAGCAAGGGGATCCAGAGAGGATATATCTGCTATGGTATCAGCTGTCTAGCAGACCATCATTGAAAGGCGGAAGCAGAAATACTGACATCAAAGTTGAGGAGCTTTTTTTTTAAATTGCTTTTTATTTGCATTTTCATAACAAAGCAACAAAAACATACATTGCAATGTTGTACTGTAGTAAGTTGATCAGATATGTCCATCTCCCACGTACTCCAGCCCATGGTGGGGCCTGCAGAGTATTTCCTACAGTATGAAACGCCAATAACTGCAAAGTTACAATAGGACATCACGGCATTGCACTCCCAAGGTAAATTTATACAGTAAGATCTAAGGAATGGCTCATTAAAACATATAGCCTGGAATTAATATATATAACATCCTCCATTCTAGAATTTAACCAAGTTACAAATGGTTCCCAAATGTCCATAGGTCGGGATCTGGTCGGTTGGAGTTCCCAATAGGCAGACAGCTGTGTCCTGCAATAAGTGACCTGTGTGACCCAGTCCTTAGTCAACGGAGGTCTAGCTGCCCCCCAGTGTAAGGCTATCTGACGTTTGGCCATCAATAGGAGCATTGCTGGTAGTTTATGTGATTTAGGCGGTTTCCAGCACCCCAAGCAGGGACGTGATGGGTGTGCAAGGGAGGTCCAACCAAGTGATGTCTTTAATGTGTTTGTAGATTTCAAGCCAGAAATTTGCAGAGTCTACAGCTCCAAGAGAAATGAATGAAGGTTGCGTGTGGGGCACCGCATTTCCAGCAACAATCATCTTCACAGAGCCCCATTTTGTGTAAGTGTATGGGAGTCCGGTAGAGGTGATGTAGGTACTTAAAGTGTATAAGCCGGAGGCGGTAGTTGGGCAGCAGGCGCTCCAACTGTTGACAGCTCAGCTTTCATTGGTCTTTTGTAAGAGGTGTACCCAACTCCTCACCCCAGGCCACCTGCGAGGGGGGAATTATTATCGGAGAGGTCTTTTAGGTGTGTCTATAAATGCGTGAGATAAGTTTCCGTCCCGACGCCACCGTCAACAGGTTCTCAAGCGCCGGCAAGGAAGGCGGTGGTGCCGGAAATGTGGGGAATCTGCTCCTACAGGACTCGCGGAGCTGATATTATAGTAGCATGTCTAGTGCTGTCGGCTCTGCTGGGGAACACATGTGTTTAAGTGTTAGGAAAGTGTCATTAGGATAGAGATCGCCTCTCACTGCTATTTATCTGCGCTCGTGCGTTCTTGCGCCTTTCGTTCCATAAAGGGGGGAATCATAGGGTTATTAAAAAGTGGCATGGATGGTGCATACAGTAACTCTTGGCGTGCTCTTTTACGATACCTTCCTATCCCCATCTTATAACTCATACGGTATCTCTTTCCTTGCGGGGACACGATATGGCTGAAATAGCACTGTTGATAGTGGCAGGGGATTGGCACGGTCTAGGTCTATGGCCACATGTGGTTGGTATGGCGTGGGGTGGGACCAAAAGTGTAAAAGTTGTGCCTGTGCACTGTATGCATACAGAACAAAATCCGGGGCTGCCAGCCCTCCCTGTTCCTGTGGTAGTGTCAGTATTTCCCAGGCTATCCTTGGTTGACCCCCTGCCCACACCAGCTCTATCTTGAGAGATCTTAATCACCTAAAAAAGTGCATTGGGAGTGGGAGCGGCACACTTACAAAGAGGTAAAGTAGTTTGGGCAAGATTACCATTTTGGCTACGGCTATGCGACAGGCCAATGAAAGAGGAAGAGTCTTCCATCTTTTGACCCTGTCCTCAATCCAGGCCACCACTTTCCCATACTTGGAGGTCCATATTTCCTGCATGGCGTTGGTGAGCCATACCCCGAGATATCGCACAAGCTCCGAAGCCCATGCACCGGGTATTCAGTAGCGAATTTCTGTATGCCAGGCGTGAGTGGAAGATCACAGATTTGCTCCAGTTTATGTTTACTCCGGAGAGCCCACCAAAATGAACCACCTTTCTTGTCATGGGGGCCAGGTTATCTTGGGGATGTACCATATAAAGCTTGATATCATCCGCGTACATAGACACAGTAAGTGCCCTGGTAGAGAAACCGATCCCCCTGTTGGCGTGGAGTTGGCGCAGGCACGCAGCTAAGGGCTCTGTCGCAATGGCATACCGTAGCGGTGACAAACTGCATCCCTGCCTGGTGCCTTGAGTTATGGGTATCGGGTCTGATAACATCCCATTCACCCTTAGACGGGCCGTTGATTGTGTGTATAGGAGTTGTATTTGCTTTATAAAGATCTGGCTTAAACCTATTCTTTTAAGCAGAGGAAAGAGAAAACCCCACTCTACCAAATCGAACACCTTTGAGCCATCTAGAAGCGCTGCAGCAGTGGGTAAGTTTGACGCTAAATAGTGTAATAGTCCAAATAAGATTCTCGTCTTGTGCGAAGTTGCTCTACCCGTTATGAAGCCTGATTGGTCCAGTAGGACTATCAATAGAAGCAGCGGTTGTAGTCTGGTAGCCAAAAGTTTTGCAAAAATCTTAGCGCCCAGGTTTATCAATGAGAGTGGACGATCAGAGTCGCTGTGCTGGGGGTCCTTGTCTGGTTTAAGAAGTGTGATAATAATCGCCTCTCTCATCAATGCAGGGAGAATTCCGTCCTGCAATGCCTCCTGATACACAGCGAGGAGGTGAGGAGCAAGCTCCTCAGCGTATGCTTTCTAAAATTTTGCAGTGAGGCCATCCGCCCCCAGCGACTTGTCGCCATCAAACTGCCAATTACCTGACGCACATCTTCAATCGTAAATAGTATATCCATATACTTGCGATGTGTGTTGTTGAACTATACAAGCGCTATGGAGTCAAAATATTCCTCTTGCACCGAGTCCGCGGGTGATAAATGAGATGTGTATAGTTGTGAGTTGAAATCTTGCATGGTATTTAAAATATCGGGGTGGGGGGTGGGAGGGGTGGGAGTGTACTAGTTCGTTATTTGTGGTGGTGAGGGCAGTGATATATGTAGCTTCCCTTGTTGGCCTCAGTAGGTTCGCAAGTGTCTTCCCGGGCCGATCACCCTCACCATATTTCCTCGCAGTCGCGTACTTGTGGAGAAATTTCACCTCCCTGTCCGCCTCCTCCTGGTGTGCAGTCAATTTGCTACGAATTTGTCCCAATTTTTCCGCAGACAGAGTCACGTAATATTGTCGCTCGAGTGTGTGTAGCTCCGTTGCTAGGCGGTCCAGACAGCCTCGTATATCCCTGAGCACCCTGTTTTGCCCCGATATACAAAGTGCTCGAATGACCACCTTAAAGGCCTCCCATAGAGTCCACAGACCATGCGTTCTTATTAAAGTATTCTGTAATGTGTGTGTGCAATTCCTCCTTGAAAGCGGAATCTAACAAAGCACTGGTGGGCAGGCGCCATGTAAAAGGCTGTCTATAGGGCCTGGGTATCTGGAGGGTTAGAGTAACTGGAGAGGGATCAGAAAGCGTGCGGGCATGATGGAACACGTCTGATATCCAGGTGTGTAAATCTGGGGAAGTGAGCCAAAAATCCAGGTGTGACCATGCGTTATGTTGCTGCGTGATGCAACTACCCTCGCGGGCGTTAGGGTGGAGGTTTCGCCAGGTGTCCACGAGATCGTGGTCTTCTACAAGTTGTTTTAAAACTGCAGCTGCTTGTGGGTGCTGCGTACGTGAGGTTCCCACCCAGTCATCCTTTAAGGACATTACTGTATTGAATCCCACCCATATTAATGCCGCATCCCTCATGGATTGCATAGTGTGCCACACATGCTGGAAGAAAGAGGGGTCGTCTGCATTCTGTCCGTAAACATTAGCAATTAGTACCTTCTGGTGAAACAGCACTCCCAGAACCAACACATAGCGCCCCTCTGTATTGCTAACTACCTTCAGGGTTTGCCAGAGGGTTATTTTTTTAATTAACATGGCAACTCCGCAAGAATTGTTAGAGTAGCATGATGTAAACACTTCGCTCCATCTGTTGGACTTCAGCCTGTCACAAGCTGCGCACCTAAGGTGGGTCTCTTGAAGGAGGCATATGGCCGCCGAGTGTCTCGAGAGGTGGGAGTGTATTTGGACCATCTTTCTATGGTCATTTAGACCAGGTACGTTCCAAGTGAGGCATGTTAGATAAGACAGACCAGTAAAAATATCTGTCCCTTGTGATTGTCGATTTCGCTACATGGCATGCCCTCGGTGGTGTGCCGAATAGTCCCTTCCAATACAGGATAACGGCCCAGGGTAGTGGGTGACATGTCTAAAAAGCAGTTTGTAGGAAATGAAGTATGAAGCACATATGCACTGCAGTAAACATACAACAACTGGAACAACAACTCCCCCCTCCCACACCAAACCCCCAATCAGGTTGTGTATACCCTTTGCATCCCAAAGCGAACAGAAGCCCTAATCCCTTAGGGCTGTCGGGAATCATTCCAAGGGGGCAAGGATTTGCCGGCATACTACCCTGTTGCAGAGGCAACAGGGTGGCCAAGTTAGTTACGTACCACCCAAAATACAACGTTAACACAGTGAACATTTATATTGGCTTAAGATGCGGCCCATTAGAACTGTGACTAGTAATCCTGGACGGTTGCCCAACAGGCAAATACATTAGTCATTGTCACAAAGCTGACTGCTCGGGGAAGCCGCTGCGTCTCTTAGTTGTTGATTCCTTGCCGCTTGTTTTGCGAATTTCAGGGCGGCACCGGCCTCTGTAAAGAACATGGGTTTGCCTGCCATCTGTACCCTCAGTTTTGCTGGATACAGCATGACATATTTTGGGCCTGATTGTTTTAATAGCTTTTTAGCTGGTATGAATTCACGGTGTGCAGCCTAAACAGCCTGTGTGAAATCCGGGTAAAAGGCGATGTTTCCTTGGTGTTGAATTTTCCCTTTTTCACAGGCCAGCCGCAGCACAGCATCCTGGTCTCTGTAATTTAGTAGGCGGGCCAATATCAGTCTCGCTGTGCTGCAGGAGGGTGGCTAGGTCCCAGAGGGCGATGTGCTCTTTCCACGAGAAACATTTCGGACAGACCTGAACAAAACAGTTCTCTCAGTAATTGTTCGATATATTGTTCCATGTTGGCAATGTTCGTGGATTCCTGAATGCCCGTGATATGTAAGTTATTCCTTTTCGACCTCGCTTCAAGGTTTTCGTTGTGAGTTTTGATTACTTCTAACACCTTGTCCATACAGAGGAGCCATTTGTGCGTCTCCACCTGGCGATCGTCTGAGTCTGAAATTCTGGTCTCCAGGGTGTCAATGCGAGATTCGTGCTTATCCACTCTTTGGGAGACGTGATCAATGCGTAGAGCCAGGGAGTCTAGCTTAGAGTCTACGTCCTATAGACTGACCTTGACCTCCCGTAGCATCGTTTTTATGTCATCCTCCTGGTCGGGTTCAAGTTGTTTCTCCAGCACCAATGTTAGTTGTGTTGACCCCATGTCTTGTAGCCCACTTCTCATACGTGCTTTCTTCGTTTTAGGGGTTTAGGCAGCGCTGTGTTTGTATGATTTTCACAGCCGATCTGATGGAGGGCCTGCGCGCAGACGGCAGAGCGCTGAGGGGAGCAGTCCCCCTATTTCGTCCGGTAGGCTTTCAGGTCTGCGCTTGTGTCGTAGGTTTTTAGCCTGCTGTAGAGAAGTTCTCCTTCCCCGCGTCGACGCCTCCCGGCACACAACCACCGTTCACCCGGGGGAGGTTCTCTAATGGCTGCCGCTAGTTTCCACAAGTTTCTTTTGTGGTGCGCAGTCTAACTCCAGGCCGCCATTTACTTTACCCCTAGCACCCCGGGGTTTAGCAGTTGGATCTTAGGTCAGCGCGCCACTCTGCCCGTGCCCTAGACCGGCCCCACAGCACCTCACCGGCACTGTCAGGGATTCCAGCCACCGCCGTCTTCTTACTTCTCCGTTCGGGGTCCAGTCGATCCCGGTCAGCGATCTTCGCTCAGCCCGATTCTGAGATCGTGCTGCAGTTCGTCGCTTGCTGGAGATTCTCCTCCCTCATTGAACGCGGGCTCCAACAGCAGCTCTCAGACGCGACCAGCTTCTGGCAACGATACGATGGGTCAACCCAGCCGCGCGGTAATCTCCCGGCCCAGGTCGCAGGACCATGAGGCCATGTCGCGTGGCATACAATGATCTCCGGACACCTCGCTGGGATCAAACTGCTCCTCTCCAGGTCAGCCGTCCGTTCCCATCTACAAAATGCGTAGATTTGGTGGTATTGACAAGGATAGATGACGGATTATGTACCCGGCTGGCAGAGCCACTTTAGCAAGCGGCCATCTTGCTGCTCGGCCACGCCAAAGTTGAGGAGCTTGAAGTGACGCATCCGTACCCTCTTGGGAGCCAGCCCCTGCTATGAAAATTGATTGCCTGATACTACTTTTATAAATGCTTGCCATAGCAGGTACCAAGAAATGCATTTCTTTACCGAGTATTGTTCCTCGTTCTCTAGTATAGGAAGCACCCAGCACTAATCACTATTTATATTCTCTGGTCTGCACAACTAACATTTAATCTCCTGGTTGTAATTTTCTTTCCAAGCTACAACACATCTGTCGGCCTCTGGAATGTAAACGCTTAGCCACGTGGCTTCCACCCTCCTTTTTGGGACATTTGACAATCCCTGCTCTCAGAGAGGGAATTGTTCTACATGGTGTATTCCTTTTTGACATGGCTTATCCAAGAGTAAAGTTTGCTTCTTCTGCTAGATTAATTATATTACATGGTCCACCATAACAAAGGCCATGGGTATTCTTTTTCAGGAAAGTGTGTCCTACCCTGGCAGAGGTACAGTTTAATTACACTAGATGAACTTGAAATTCTTTTGGAAGATTTAAGAAATAGATGGGCTTTCTTCATACCAGAACGTTAGCTTACATCAACCCCATATTTCTGGCACCACTTCATGGTACTATGTTTTTAACCTGAGCAATGAACAGGTGACACATGGGTAATGAGGATGGTAAGAGGTGGTCATCCAGACCTTTACTGGAAGACTAATCCCATGAAACTTAAACCCTGGCAAGAATGGCATAAGTGTAGTTATTTACATTCATTTAGGTGTTTTCAGGTGTTTATTGTCCTCAGACCACCATAAGTTAAGTCATATAGTGGGGAAAACCCTCCATTTTCAATGGTTTCAGCTGCAAAAGCACAGCCTGAACCAGCCATTTACGCACTCACATTAGTTCCTGCACTTGCAAACCACCAGCTCAACTCTTTGACTCAACACATTGTGCCCCATATGTTATTTTTTATGCAAAAATAATTAGGAGGGGAAATTCTCAGAACAAAAACACCAAAGAAACACTTTCAGATACTTTGGTTAGATTTCGCTTTACTACAGCATAACAGGATGCTGGGGCTACTTTTAAAAGTCGTCCACTAAATTCAATTTCTTTATTTCTTCAAAAATAATATTAACTTTACTATATGCTCTCCTCCCTACACGATTTGAACAGCTGCAAGGCAAGGATAATGTACATTTATAGCAGAATGGCACCATTCTCCAAATCCTTCCTGATGGGAGGGCTGCGCAGTCACTGCCATCAGCTCTCCCTGGTCAGTGAATCTTAACCAGCTCTCTCTAGCAGATCACTGCCATCAGCTCTCCCTGGTCAGTCACTTTTAACCAGCTCTCCCTAGCAGATCTCTACCATCATCTCGCCCTAGTCAGTCAATTTAAACCAGCTCCCCCTAGCAGATCACTGCCATCATCTCCCCCTGGTCAGTCACTCTTAACCAGCTCTCCCTAGCAGATCACTGCCATCAGCTCGCCCTGGTCAGTCACCTTTAACCAGCTCTCCCTAGCAGATCACTGCCATCAGCTCTCTCTGGTCAGTCAATCTTAACCAGCTCTCCCTAGCAGGTCACTGCCATCAGCTCTCCCTATCAGATCACTGCCATCAGCTCGACCTGGTCAGTCACTCTTAACCAGCTCTCCCTAGCAGATCACTGCCATCAGTTCGCCCTGGTCAGTCACTCTTAACCAGCTCTCCCTAGCAGATCACTGCCATCAGTTCGTCCTGGTCAGTCACTCTTAACCAGCTCTCCCTAGCAGATCACTGCCATCAGCTCGCCCTGGTCAGTCACTCTTAACCAGCTCTCCCTAGCAGATCACTGCCATCAGCTCGCCCTGGTCAGTCACTCTTAACCAGCTCTCCTTAGCAGATCACTGCCATCAGTTCGTCCTGGTCAGTCACTCTTAACCAGCTCTCCCTAGCAGATCACTGCCATCAGCTCGCCCTGGTCGGTATACAACCTTTACAACGAAACTTTTACATTAAAACTTTTACAACAAACTACCATTACAACGCAACTTTTACAATGCAAACCATTACAACGCATAGCGCTGGGGGGCGCTCTAGGATAGGGAATAGGTTTAATTTACTATCCAACACCTTCCCTACTATCCACGGGGACTGGAGTTGGAATAGTAAATTAAACTATTCACTATCCAGTGCCCAAAAGCATTATGCGTTGTAATGGTATGCGTTATAAAACTTGCGATGTAAAGGTAGGCGTTGTAAAAGTATGCGTTGTAACGTCATACATCCGCCCTGGTCAGCCACTCTTAACCAGCTCTCCCTAGCAGATCACTGCCATCAGCTCGCCCTGGTCAGTCACTCTTAACCAGCTCTCCCTAGCAGATCACTGCCATCAGCTCGCCCTGGTCAGTCACTCTTAACCAGCTCTCCCTAGCAGATCACTACCATCAGCTCCCCCTGGTCATTCACTTTAAACCAGCTCTCCCTAGCAGATCACCGCCATCAGCTCTCCCTGGTCAGTCACTCTCAACCAGCTCTCCCTAGCAGATCACTACCATCCCGCATAGTCTCAAATTGATCTAAATTGGTGAAGCAACATAAATAATTATATTAAATACGTTAGTGACCGATAGAAGACCGCTGAAAGTCAAATCTATAACTAAAGTGGGGAAAGGTGGGGGTTGAATACACTAATCAAAAGGGAAAAGGAACATCTTGACATTTTTAACACTTCAAAAATAGAGGCCTACTTAGAAGCCGAAAACAGAGAATGAGCACTCGACACTTTTGCCTTTAATTGGGTAAATGCCGCATCGCCTCTGGTGCTGACAAAGTAAGGTATCAAACTGGGTAGAGTAACACTTTATGTCTGATTTATGCATTTTCAAATTGAAATCTTCCCGATGTTTGTTCTCGGGGTGACTGGGGCCAGGCAGGCAGAACATACAAACGCAGCTGGCTTGATGCCCAGTTTGGCTCCACCAGCGATTGCTTTGCGGCCATCTTTTTTCCACCTTTCTTGGCAGAGAAGGAGACGTCTTCCATAATTGCGTACTCACTTGTTTAACAAAGCACCGGGCCAAGCACGCTTCTGACAGTGTTTCATAGAAAATAATCTCATCTCACAAACCTTTGCTGGCTTTGTCTAGATGGGGCAGGTCATCAACAAAATGCAGGACGTCCGGGAACTTTTTCTCGCACACTTCAACCAGAAAATGAAGCAACGTTGTTTTCTGATCCACTGACTTGGTGTCCTTGAGCTAAAGAGACACAAACAAAAACAAACTCACTGTGAGAATGACTGTGCATTACGACCAGGAAGCAAAAAGCACACCTTGGATGCATTGAGATCCACGGCCAAAGCAATTTCCTACACTTTGCAATAGGTAATTTAAGTCTGTATGCAATTTTTTTAAATGCTGTATATACATGAACCAAAAAAATACCAGTAACATCTACTATTCGTGGGCAGATGCCTGTCTCTGGCATAGCTCGAATCCTTCTTGTACCCTTGAGCCCAAAATGAATTGTACATTCACCGGTCTTCTGCCTGTCACCAACGCTCTAACCGTATGCCAATAACTAAAGACAAAACCTTAACATTTGATGTAAAACAAGGGAAACAAAGGGCACGACTTAAAAATATAAAAACTAAAATCCTGAGCTTCACACAGAGCCACCTAACAAGTATTTGGGTGCCTCTGTGCGTTTTTTGCAATTGAATGCTGCAATGTCACACAATAACCAAACCATATACATAAAAAGAGCTTGACCTATTGGCTTTGCCAGTGTTTGTTCGATGTAACCAATAAATAACAGTTTTGTTGTAAATAATTATAATCAAAAGTGTTTCGATTCTGAAAATATGAGAATGAAATACACCTTACTAAGGCCAATGGACGGTGCGGCCTTCTGAAGTTGTCAGACACTCCTGTTCCATCTCTCTCACACCACTTTGTTCTTTAGTCTTTTGCCGTGTTAGACACATGCACCCTTCATCTCAGTCCTCATCTGCATAGCTCAGACTGTACCACAACTGGCACTTGTGAGTGCAGCGCTCTGAGAGCTTTGCAAAGAAGCCAAGGATTGGATGTGCATGTAGTCTGCACACATTCTATGGCCTACTGACAGGCACTATTATTATCATTTTATGTTAATTATCAGTAATGGATTTTAGAATGAAGATGCTGTTTGTATTCTTTTATGGTGATTTTATGAACTGAATAAAGATGTATGATGATAGTGGTGGCAGGCAGAACATCAGAGCTCTCAATGTTCTGCAGTCAAACATCCATCCAACTACCTAATCTCACTCAGACACCTGAAGGTGACCGAACTTCAGCAGGGCCAGCCAAAATAAGTTCTGTTGCTACCATTGCAAACTATGAGAAACTTGCAAGGTTTTGGGGGAACAAAAACTACACAAACTTTACAGCGGATAACTTTGCAACTTCATACACCCCAATAAAAGTTTGACTGATTGGAAAAGTGGGAGATCCTGTGCCTATAAACAAGTATATCTGGCCCCATATCAGCATTATAAATTCTTATTAAAGCAGACTGAACCTTGACCTCAAAAACAAGACTGCACAGATTGGCGAAAGGTCTCTCTCTCTCTGAGCTCTACATAGGTGTCATATGGCAATATGTTATTTGTAGATCCACAAACATTATCATGCTTTAACAGGAAAAACCTTTTTCGTTGTTATCTAGCACTGCTATATGTAAATCCGGATCTAATCGCAAACTGTACACTGGGTTTACTGCTTCTCCTCGACCTCTAGTCCAGAGAGTGACTAGACTGGGAACGAATCCTAAATGCTGCCCTCCATTGCCTAGAGGGGTAATGCATGTTACGACGGAGCAACGTGGAAGATTCAGATTCCATCCACGTGGTCTGGACATGCGTGTGTCAAAATACTTGGAAAACAGTAACAGGCTTGTTAAGAAATGACTGACAGACTGCCCACCGGAAAGTGGTTTACTAGGCCTATTCCCACACCCACAAAAAAGAATTAACTAACATTTTTGTGGACTTCGCTAAGGTACTCGCTAAGTGGCAACTCACAATATGAAAGCGGGAGAGTGTCCCAGTTCAAGTAAGTGGATACTGACAGAAAGCACAAGACTACAATAACACATGGAACCCAGGAGGGGGGAAGGAAGTCCAATTTTGTCAACTGAGGAATGCACTAGTGACAGCCTTGAATATTTTGCACACCATGCCACCTCAATTTTAAGCCAGTCATATGCAAATCAGTCTTGATCCTGCTACAATGGGAAGAGCCCAGCATAAGCTACCACGGCAAGTCCTTCCTGAACCAGAACACAAGCAACCAAGGACCACTTTCGCTCTTATTAGAGCTCATCCGCCAGATATAGCTTGATTTCAGTGGCACGGTGTGCACACGACCCACATCTGGGCATACCCTTCCCACCTAAGGCAATACACTCAATTATTCTAAAAGTGATGGATGGAAAGCTTGAAAGACATTGGGGCAGATAGCCATGTGCGCTCGTGAGGTGCAGGCCAGCTCTGAAGACCCAAGTTTTGGTTTCAACGTTTAATTCATAGATGAAAGGCAGAAACAATCTACTTGATCGAGATCATGCCAGTATGTGAAAAGTGTGACACCTTTTTCATATGTGTGTAGTGTGTTAGATGCACCTATCAAATTTGTATATTAATATATGAAAGAATAAAATAAGTTAAATAAAAACATTTAACAAGCGTCTCCCTGTCATAGGGCATGTGTCCAACAATACACTTTCAAAGTGGAAGGACAGAGTCTATTAAACATGTATAACAGCAGCAACATTTCTGCTGTCCGGATTTTGCATCTATTGTATTATCCGAGTGTACAAAAGGCTATCATGTCTTGAACCAGGAGCTTAACGGCTTCTGTTGGCCATATCAGAAATGAAGTCATATTCACAATTTAGTAGTATTGATACATTGGTAATGAGCACAGTTCCATGAGCACATGGTCTATAAAATGATAAAATATTCTTCAGATAAAGCCTAGGTACGTGACCAT
Organism: Lissotriton helveticus; assembly: GCF_964261635.1. Classification (NCBI taxonomy): domain Eukaryota; kingdom Metazoa; phylum Chordata; class Amphibia; order Caudata; family Salamandridae; genus Lissotriton; species Lissotriton helveticus. Next base: position 533,381,758 of record NC_136069.1, read on the forward strand.
GCTACAATTGTAGAGCCAAAACAAAATATTTTCTTATTATTTGTTTTATTTGGCTTAAAATTGCAGAAATAACTACTGAACGAAATTTCAGCTTTCATCAAACCTCTTTGGCAAAGACTAAATCCAATAAGGTAAGGCCTCTCAAATATGCTTTTCTTCCGATCTAAGAGTTTAAAAAAAAATCTAAATGTAAACAATAAATGCATACATTAAATGACTGGCTAGTTGATTCACAAAAAGTAGTGGCTTCAGTATCCACTTCGAATGTATCAGAAAGCATATGATAAAAGCAGCAGTGTTCAAACCCAAACGTTAGTTGAAGGTTTAGGGTGGGACAAACGAGGATTACCTATCTTCTGCACTTTGGCAGACTTTAAAACCTGAAGACTCTGGTGGGGACATGTTCAAGTGCTGTAGACAACATTTATTTTGGCAAAACTCCTAGAACATAACTATGGAATATACCCTAAAACATTTTTTTTTAAAAACCCGCTCATTACTTCGGTGTTTTGTGGAAAAAAGATACTGACTTCACTGGCAGCAGCGGCGGCGGCGTGTTTATGGAACCGCAGCGCTGTCGTGTACCTCCTAATCTAGGGGTGCACACACTGCCAGATCTCCTCTGCCCCAAGGGGATAATGCATGCCCCACCCCTTCAGCGGACAGCAGAACAGACCGGCCTGCCGGGTTCCTCTCTGTGACATGTAAGCTCATCCAGACTCAGACTGTTAGGAGTCCGGCAACTCTGCCAGAGAAACCTTTGTCTACAGGAGGATATTTACATACATGACCCTGACCCCAGGACCCGATGACAGTAGACACACGCAGCTGTTGGTATTTTCTTAAGAGAAGATTTTTTATAGTGTACTATTAGCATATAAATCTTATGTCTAAGAATGATGGTAATTTTTATAACCTCAGCAGTCATAATATAAAACAAAATGAATATTCCAAAAACCCACAGCATTATACATCACACACCCCTACCACTCCTAGTAGTCTAATCCCTACCAAAGACCTCTATATATGTTATCAGCCTCAAGGTTAGGACTGAGCTTTTATTAATCTTATCGATTTTCTGCCTAACTCCCCAATTCTTCCCTAAAGGGAGAAGCTAGGGGAGCTACAAAGCTTCTGTGTAGCTCCCTGTATCTGAAGGAACAACGCTGTTAGAGAAATGTTTGAAGAAGAACAAGCTACTTACCTTTGCAAATACCTTATCTGGTGGAGAATATCTAGCCGCATATTCCTTACCTTAAAATACTCACCAAATGTCAGACTGGATCGGGAACATTTTGAGCAGTACCTCAGCACACCTGCAGGTGGCGTTGTTCGGTTCTATGTCGCTGACGTCTGCGCTGGATATGACGTGTGCTGTGTCTATAAAGGCGCCACGCTGGCATGCTGATATGTTATTCCCCGACTATTTCCGCACAAGTAGCGCAGAACCAGATCTAAAGGCTGTGAGAACCGTATGCAGAATCTAAGGGCCTTAAAGGCCCGTTTTAAGAGGCAAAGTCCAGTTCGCAGAATGAGGAGGATGGGAGAGTCAGTAAGGGTTCCACAGCTAGATAAACTCTCTACCAGATAAGGTGTTACTGAAGATAATTAACTGGTTCATCTGATACAGACATCTAGCTGCAGATTCCTTACCTTAGAGTAGATACCAAAGCAATGCCTTCCCAGAGATGGGACTGCAAACTGGCTCAAACTAAAAAGTCCTGAAGGACCAGACTAGCATAGTGCCCATCACGAGGCACCCAGCTGTCAAGGCAGTAGTGGTTAGAAAATGTGTGAAAGGATGCACACCTAACAACCTGACAGATGACCAAGATGGGAACTCCACAAACGTATGTAGTAGAAGCAGCTTTGGCTCTGGTGGAATGAGTGTGCAAGTCCTTAGGGGGTTGCTACTTGGCTAATGAACAGCAGATCTTGATGCAAAGTATAATTAATCTGAAGGTGGTCTGCTTCTCCAGTGCTTTCCCTTTCTTTGCCCCAGTGAACTCTATAGATAGCTGATCTTCCATTAGGGTCCAGGCACTGTAGCCTCTCTTCTTCCTTGGAGGGGTGAGGGGATACAAAGAAAGTGTTCAGCATGATGTTTTGGCCGACATGAAAGGGTGCCATCACATTCAGCAAAAAAGAGGCACAGGGTCGGTGCATCAAAGCTGGTGCATAGAGGGTGAACAGAAAGAGTCTGTAGCTCGATGAACCATCTGGCTGATGTGATGGCCACAAAGAAACTGTCTCTATTGTTAGAAGTCTGAGGGAGCAGCTGTGAATAAGTTCAAAGGGGGAACACAATCAGAAAAGTTCCAACTACCTTAAGGCCCCCTTGAGGAAAAATAACAAGTTACATACCTTTGGTAAGGCGTATTCTGGTGGATATAGTATCTACTTGCAGATTCCTCACCTTTTGAATATCCCATGCACCAGCATTCTGCAGAAACCTTCTTGAAAGCTCTCCCATGTCAATAGGGGCAGCAAAATGCACATGGCTCTGCACGTTGCACCGCATGGTGTCACTGGAGCCATAAGAAGCCTCAGTCGGCATCCTGACATCAATTTCCGCCCATTTTTTACATGCCTTTTAGGTAAATGGTTATACATAACACCACAGTGGAATAATTTAAACTCTAAATCAAAAATGTACATATGAAAACTCATATACATATAGAATATACAAACTGACTTCTTTTTGCAGACAAGAAGCAGGGAGGCAGGAGGGTCAGTGAGGAATCCACAGGTATATACTGTATCAAACAGAAAAAAGGGTTACTGAAGGTAACTAACTTGTTCCTCTGATGGATATATCTACCTGCAGATTCCTCACCTTTTAAATAGAGTACCCAAGCAGTCTTGACCCCGAAGGTGGGTGCCCATCTACCTATACCGAAAAATCATGGGAAATGGAAGGTGGTAAGTGACCATCCTGTCTCACTTCAGAGTCTAAACAATAGTGTTTCACGAAAGTGTGGTGGTAGGCCAAAGTTGCAGCCATGCAAATATCTACCACAAGGACACCTCTAGCTAAAGCAGAGAACGATTTAGCTCTAGTAGAGTGAGCATTAATACCTTCTGGAGGTTATTTGTGTGCCATGGCATAGCAGATCTTAATACAAAGGATGATCCAGCTTGAGCAGCTCCTTTTGTGAACTGCCTTTCCTTTCATTTAGCTAAAGTATCCATCAAACAGCTGGTCACCCAGCCTGAAATCACGGGTCCTGTCCACGTAAAAACTGACAGCCCTTTTGGGGTCCAATCAATGAAGCCTTTCCTCCTCTTTAGATGGATGTGGAGGAGGATAGAAAGTAGGAAGGGTGATGGACTGTCCCAAATGGAAGGGAGTAGCCACTTTTGGCAGGAAAGCAACCCTGGTTCTCAGAACCAACTTATCATGGAAGAAAGTCGTTATGGGATACTTAAAACTTAAGGCCTTCAAACACTAATCCATCTAGCAGACATTATGGAAACAAGAAAAATTGTCCTCAAGGGAAGAAATCTCAAAGGACAACTATGCAAAGGCTCAAATGGAGAACATATTAGAGAAGTAAGATCTAAATTAAGATCTAACTAAGGCATAACAAAAGGAGTGGGAGGATATTTGTAAGCCTCTTAATAAACCTTATAACAATAGCAGACTTAAATTGAGAAAATGGATCTGGTAAACAAAGAAACGCTGAAAGGGCAGAAAAATAGCCCTTAAAAGTTGCAACCATACCATACCATGACACACACATGCTCGGCGCAGCTAAACAGACAATAGTGGTGTGTTGGAAGAAGACTGAGACGCCCCCAGTGAATGTGTGATTCACTCGCCTGTAACATACCATGGCGATGAAACTTCTCACTGCATGGCTTCAGTCACATAAGACTAAATTTACAAACACTTGGCAACCATTGATAGATTACTTTTGCTTGATTGAGCACGCCAACCTTCAGCCTTCGAAACTCCGGGTTCTGCCCCTGTTTGAGGACAATATACTCCCAGCTTGTGCGGACAGACTTTGGGGGCTGAATAGAGTTAGCCCTTAAAGCATTTCACATATGACATTGGACATCTGTGCAGCCTTGAATTCCTATGGGTCCCCCTTCAATCCGTTGGCTCTCCCTGTCACAAGGGCTTACCTTTATCTTATTGGATTTTTAACCTTTTCTGCCTTCCTCCCATGTCAATATTTTTGCCTTATTTTCTTTGCAGCATTCAACTTCTTGTATGTTTATTGCCTTTGATTTGGAATGCTTTGCCTTCATCAGTTGAAGATCTGTGATATGCAATCAATTGTGTGTCTTTGTTCTAGCATGTTAATAATCCTACGTTCTAATGACTACATTCCCTAACATGGTTGTTAGAGCTGGCATTTCTTGGCGTGATTACCCCAGTCTATTTGCCTCTACCTCCTCCATTTTTGGTGCAGAGATCGATTTTGTTTTGCCAGCTTAGAGGCTTTGGGCACTTTGCCACTGCTAAACAGTGTGAAAGTGCAAGTGCTCCCTGTATAAAGTATAATGGTAATTGGCTGTCCATGATTGGTATGTTTGCCTTACTAGTAAAGTACACTATGTGTGCCAGGGCTGATAATAAAAATGCTACTAGTGGCCCTGCTTTTAATTAAAGACAAGGGGACCCTATAAGGTAACCAAGGACCCAGGGTATCAGTTTTGAAGAAAACAATGGTCATTGCTAGAGGGAAAAATCAAAACAAGCAATAAATATAGAACGGAATTGATTCTATATGTTCTAGCCAGCGGGATAGTGCAATTTAATTAGGATAAATAGATACTGTCATGGGACAAATGCGATATCCAGTGGGATACAGTCCGGTATCCGAAGAAAACAGTATACAACGAGTGACAAGGTGCCAATTCACATAAAAAACAAACCACATACAAAAACAGTCAGGCGAAACAGAGAGGCTTGCTTTTTCGTAATTGTACATGATAGGACAAGCATGATAAATAGCAACAGCCGTAACACACATAAATAGAATTGTTAGTGTGCACAGTGTTTTTGAGGTCGACGACGTTTCAATCCTATTCATAGAATAACTGGGATCATCATCAGGACAGTGATACTCTCAGCCTGAATAATCAATTATACGATAACTAATAAAAAACAAACCACATACATAATTATAGTTATGTAAATTGTCACCTTGTCACTCTTTGTATATTGTTTTCTTTGGATACAGTATTGACAATATCTATTTATGCTGATTAAATTGCACTATCCGGCCTGATAGAACATATAGAATCGATTCTGTTCTATATTTATTGCTTGTTTTGATTTTTCCCTCTAGCAAGGACCATTGTTTTCTTCAAAACTACTGGGCCTGCAGCACTAATTGTGCCACCCATCCAAGTAACCTTAAAAGGGAACTCAGGCCTGACATTGCAGTGCCTGTGCACAGTTTGTTTAGCTGCCATGTTGTTCTGGCAAGTGCACCCACTTGCCAGACCTTATCCTTACCTTTCTATGCACATCAGACACCCTTATGGTAGGTCCAGGGTACCCCCCTGCGCAGGGTGCAGTGCATGTGAAAGGTAGGACATGTACCAAGGTGTGTACCATGTCCTGACAGTGAAATCATCTCCCTTTCGTTTTTCACAGTTTAAAGGCCATCTTGCCCATAGGATAGAATGGGAAGGCTGTGTAATATGTTTTCCAGCCTATCTTTCCAAAGGCTTAAGATGGAAAGGTATTTCCTGTCCCTCCAAAATACTTCAGGTCAGCGCGCATCTCCCGACTTAAATTAGTTAGGAGCTGGTATGATGGTGGAATTGCTCTCCCAGATATTCAGCTATACTACTAGGCGCCTCAGTTGATCATAAACCAGTGGCTGCATGCCCCCCAGACAGAGCCAGCGTTTAAAGCAGATCGGTATGACCTAGGTGACGGTGGTGTGTTAACTGCACTCTACGATAAAAGAGGCGCCTCGGCCTTGCTTGGCCCAACGGCACACACAGTTAATTTATGGTATGTGGCTCAGGCCCGCCTTAAATGTAAAGACACAATTACACAAATGATGCCACTTTGGTCGTCGCGTCGATTGGGCCACCTATGCAACAGTAAAGACTTTGGGGCATGGGATCTGATCGGTATTTCACGGTGGGAGACCTCTGGAAACGAGGTGCCATCTTAACATTTAAGCAACTCATGGTGCAATATGACCTGGCGCCCACAGAGCGGTTTAGGTATCTGCAAATTCATCACGCCATGAGGTCATTTATCCAGCCTGGTGACGACATACCTGAATCTACCCCATTAGAAGATAGCAACCGTCCAGACTTAGACTTGTACAATTAAAAATACTACACGTGTATATTACACTAGGGTTACCCTGCACGCGATTGGGAGAGCCGCACACAAATACTGTCTACGAGGGTGCGGGGAGGAAGGGACGTTCTTCCACACCATCTGGGAATGCCGTCAAGTTGCTGAATACTGGGCCATGGTTATGAGGACTATGTCACAAGTGGTAAAGGACTCGGTAGTTCCGGAACCACAGTGTTGCCTATTAAACATCTGGGAACCCAATGATCTAAATCACTCTACACAGGATTGGATGACATTAGGCATAATGTATGCTAAAAGAAACATAGCCAAATTTTGGGGATCTCCAGTGGTACCAGCATTCAAGGATTGGTGTTGTGATCTCGACTTTGCAATGCTGGCAGAGAGAACAGTATACTTGAACCGAAAATGTCCACGAAAATGGGTCAGACTTTGGGGTGCGTGGAATGAGTACAGGGGATATTTGTGCGAACCGCCGATGCTGCCAGTGAAAGTGACTGAGTAAGATGAATTGGGGGTGGGGGATTGTTGCGGAGTGCGGGATGTACCTAACGGAAATAAGTGTAACGCTTCCTATCATGTGTATTTGTACCTGAATCTTTTGTTGGCCAGTCTCTACGTATGCACAATATGATTAATGTATGCCCTGTATTTGTTTTGTACAATAATAAAAATTGTTTCCAAAAAAAAAAGATGGAAAGGTGAAGTTTAGTATGCCTGAACTCACAATGTAATAGCACATCTTTCAATGAGGGTGGTTTTTGCATTGTGTGTTTATAAGCCACTCTTTCAGAAGTGGCTGTGTTTTTGTGCTCTAAACATTTCTGTGTGTCTCTGCTTGTTTGTGGATTGACTGTCTGGATTTGAAAGCAATAGGATCTGGGGAATGTCTTGACACTGGGAAGAAGGTGAGACAGCAACAGGCTGACCTGCATCTTGAGTGTAGGGGGAGGAGTGGCTCCTAGAGGTGAAGTGGCCTGGGTTGCTGCAATAAAACAATTGTCCCATCTCCTGCTGAGTGATTGAGAATCCAGACCCCCACTAATCAAAGGAAGAAGGTGTCACTGGCAGGAAGGCACCCGGAACTGGTTTAAACAGGGGTCAGGGCCCCCTGAAAAACAAATACTTCAAAGCCATTGAGAGCTATAACTATGAGAGCTGAAGCCCCTGAACTTTGGAGAATGGCTTGATCAAGACTGGAGCTACTTCGTGGACAAGAGGAAACTTTGCCAAGGAAGAAACAACTGAAGAGACTGAAGGAAATAACTGACCCTTGCTGTGTGTTCTGGGGCTGACCTTGCTGTTTTAACCAAGGAAAGGCTAAAGGGACTTTGCTGTGTGCTATGTCACCCTGCTTGAAAGGACTTTGCTGTGCTGTGTCCTGAAGTAACTTATCCCCAAGGGCTCTAGGTGAGCTGGCTCCCTGTTGCGGAAACACAGGAACACATAAGTTTCCAGGAGAGTCTCAGCAGCGCTGAGTGTGCGTGCTTGTTACAGCCTGAGACCCTCCTAAGGTGTGCCCTGTGATCGTGGGCACCTGGAGTCCAAGCAAGGATCAGCAAAGCGGTGTGCGTGTGATTTTTGCAGCCTGAACCCCTTTGTGAGGATTGTCCAGTAATCGTGTGCTCAGGAATCCAAGTGAGTCTCATGGAAGCTGTGTGCGTGTGCTTGGTGCACCTTGAGACCTTCGTGTGGATTTGCCTTGTTAACGTGCACCCGGAGTTTAAGTGAGTTTCAGCGACGCTGTGCGTGTGATCTTCGTGCAGCCTGAGACAGTCATGTGGAGTGCCCGGTGATTTTGCACCCGAAGCTCAAGGAAGTCTCAGCGACGCTGTGTGCATGTGCCCTGTGGCAACCTGAGATCTTCGTAACCGCCGTGGCCCGGACCTGCAGCCCCGGAGGAGCTGAGCCACCAGCCCGAGCCCGCAGCTGCCAATTCACAAGGATTGTATTGGAGGCCCAACCGCTAGGAGAGGAGAGGAGAGTGAGTTTGCGCCCTCCAGGTAACTGGGGGGGGGGGGGGGGTGCAGGCTCGGAGAGAGACGCTCTCGGTCTCTCTCTTATTCCTGCAGCGCAAGCATCTGCTTCGGCTCGTATCTGCTTCAGCTCGTATCGTGGCCCGTATTGCCAAGGGAGTGGCAGTACAGGGGCCAGAGTGCGGAGGTGCACTTTCTGATTACACTGTACCCGTTTTGGGGGCAACTGTTGAGAGTCTGACTTCAAGTCAGAAGGAGTGGCGGAGAGACCGCCTAAGGCACAGTGATCTGTCCCTGAGTGTATTAAGCATTATTCCATTTCTGCATAACAGAGTACCTGACTGTCGTATTACACATTGCATTATTCCTGCATAACAAACTACTTGATTAGTGTATGACGCATTGCATTATTTCTGCATAACGAACGACCTGATTGTTGTATGACGCATTGCATTGTTTCTGAATAACAAACTACCTGATTGTTGTATGACGCATTGCATTGTTTCTGATTAAGGAACTTCCTAATTAGCGTATTATGCATTGCATTATTCCTCCATAACAAATTACCTGATTAGTGTATTAAGCATTGCCTTATTTCTGCATAACGACGTACCTGGTGGTTCTTTTACGCATTGCATTATTTTTACCTTGCAAAGTGCCTGATTGTTGTGTTTCGCATTGCATTCCTTTTACATTGCAAAAGTGCCTGTTTCTAGTATTACGAACTGTATAATATGATATTAGGATTACAGGAGAATGTTTAGAAGTGCTCATTAATACCCAAGAGCTTACAAGGGCTGGCTGGCCTAACAACCGGCCAGAAGAAATAGTACACAAACTCATATATTGGATTTATATTGTGTGGTCTTATTGGACATCTTTTTATATAAAGTTTATACTTCTTTTTTTATAAACCTTGTGTGGAGTTCATTTGTGGTGTCATCATTGGGTTGCTGTGAGCGTGGTTGCAAATACTTTACACATTTGCCTTAAAGATAAGCCTGGCTGCTCGTGCCAAGCTACTAAGAGGGTGAGCTGGGCTATCTCAGAAGGTGACCTTCCTTTCCCTGACGTGGAACCGTGGGTCCCTACTTGGCCTAAGGTACCTACCTCAGCCAACCAGGGATCCCGGGTCTAACAATGGTCGATTTATTTTTTGGTTTGCCTCTCTCATCTCTTCTTCTTCCTTCCTTCTTTTCTAGTCCTTTTCCTCCCTCTTCTTTTATATATGCGGATTGTTATATTAATTCAATTTGAACTTTCAATAAAAGATTTGAATAAAAAAAAAGTTTCAACCATACAGCCTTGCTGCGCAAAAGAAAGAGCAAAACATAAAATATCAAACAAATGGACTTTCAAATGATCCAAATAATTGTAACTAATCACTTAACAAATTTTTACCATCTGCCAGCATAAACAGATTTGGTGAAGTATCTTCTGGACGATAAAATAACATCCACCAAAACCAGGGGGGAGTGAATAGGAACTCAGGTTGCCGATTCAATCTCCAGGCATGAAGGTACAGGCTCTGGAGGTGAGGATGTATGTTGAACCTGCTCCTAAGACTGTGAGATGAGGTCCGCCCTGTGAAGGAGACGGAGGGTACAGGGAGAGGTGATGATGGTCTTTGAACCACACCCTTTGCAGCTAATCCAAGGTTATTAATTTGATTTGGGCCTGGTGAGACCAACCTTTCTCAACACCCAAGGAATCAAGGGTATGAGGGGAAAGGTGCACAACAGTTGGGAGCCCGAATCCAAATGAAATGAATTCCCCAAAGCCCTGTGCACGGAATACTAGAGGGTGCAGAATGACGGGCAATGCGCGTTTTCTCAAATGGCAAAAAGGTCTATCCTAGGAGTCCATCAAAACAGGAAAATGTGAAGAACCACTTCCGGAAGGAGACGCCACTCGTGATAGGCTGAAACATCCTGGCTGAGACGGTCCGCACACATGTTGACAACTACGGAAAAGTGATTTGCTATGACACAAATCTGATGATCCTGAGCCCAGAAGCAGAGTTGTGGAGATTCCGTGCAGAGAGGATACAACATTACTCCCCCTTGCTTGTTGAAGTACTATCTCACTGTAACCCCACCTGTAGCAGGAAAGGTAGGATACACCTGCTCCGGCAGAGGCACTGGATCCAAGACTGGTGTCCCATCTTGTAACTCAAGTGAAGTCTGTGTAGAGTCAAAGGTTACGCCGGAAAAGGCCCCAGAGTGACTTCTTGACAACCATCATCCAAAGCCCGGCGCAGAGACGCCAACCTCATCTTTGGAAGAACTACGTTATTCTGGTAGCAACTGAAGTTCCCATCACCCTAGTCATTGAATCAGCAGTTTCTGACCCCGATTTTATCACCTGAAGGGCTGCAACTTGGCCATCACTAAAAAGTTCAGAAAAGTGCCCCTGAACGTCATAAGGTAGGTTTGAAATAACTGTCTTAACGGAATCCAACAATGCATGTATGTAACGCCCCAACAGGCAGGTTAAGTTTGTGGATTTCAGTGCAATACTGCCTGAAGAAAACACGTTCCTAAACAACTGCTTTATCTTTTTGGATTCTCTATCCACTGGCTAAGAAGGAAAATATCTAGGAGTCTTCATCGATTAACACAAAGCCTGAACAATGAAACTCTCAAGTGATGGGTGAAAAAGCATGGAATAAAGGGAACGGACGTCTGCACACCGACGAAGGCTTCTTATGGCTCAAGAGTCATGTGCTTTCGCACACCCCTGTCGGCGTAGGAAAGCTTTAATGAAAGTTACAGCAGAATGCTGGCACAAGGGTATTCAAAAGGGTGGAATTTGCAGGTAGATATATCCATCAAAACAAAAGGCTTGGGAGGGTACACGTGCTGAACCCTTTTAAACAAACACATCGCAACAGGTGACTCCAAAAGGGAAGGGTAGATAAAGCACCCGCAAAAAAGCTGAGATGGTTGAAAAATGCCCCTACACTGTGCACAGGGCAAGGCCTAGCCAGGCTAAAGACATTCCAATCAACAACACTTCGGACAAGCGTGCAGAAAGTGGGATAACATGTTTTTCAGCACACCAAGCCACAAACTTGGGCGTATACAATTTTCGTTGATGAATGCCCAGCTGCTAAAATGACTTCACTGATTTTGAAAAGAAGAAGGTCTATGACACTCAACTATCACCGCTCAATCTCCATGCATGAAGTTGGAGTGTGCGCAGGAAGGGATGGAGGAACCTGCCCTGTTGCTGTGAGAGGAGATCCTCCTGAAAGGAAAACTTGACAGGAGTGCTGACGCTCATGCCCAGGAGATCTGAATACAATACTCTCCATGGCCAATCTGCAGCCGCTATGATGGCTTGGGCTTGGTCAGTCCTAATCTTCTTGAGAACTTGTGGGGAGGAGTGATGTTGGCAGAAAGGAGTACAGGAGTCCAGAGATCAGGTGTAATTGGAAAAAGTCTGAGCGAGAACTGCTTTGGAAACGGAAATGCGCACAAGTGCTGAAATTGTGTGTTCTCCGCAGTGGTAAATTGAGCAAAGGTTCTCACCATTCTCGGAAGAGACCATGCATCACCTCCAGATGCAGATGCCATTCATGATCTTCGAGACATCGATGGCTGAGTTAATCAGCCCTTGCGTTCAAAGATCTTGCCAGATGTTGTATGACTAGGAATATGTCCTGACATTCTGGCCATGCCCAGAGGCGCAGTCTTCTCTACAGGCATAGGGTCCACGATCCCACTCCACCCTGTGGAGGAAGGTCGAAGGCTGTCAACTGGCACCACTCAATCTCCACACAAGAAATCTCCCCTGCTGCAGCGACAAAAGAATCGCCCAAAGGAGCAGCATGATTGGAAGACTGATGGCCATGCTCATCAGCCTGGGATACCAGACTTTTTGTGCCCAAACCAGAGCCACAAGGATTACCGGAGCCCAGTCATTCCTGCTCTTCTTGAGAACACTGGGCAGGAGTGACATGGGCGGAAAGGCAAACAGGAGGCCTGAGCTCCACTCGAGACAAAACGCTTCTCCCGCCGAAAGCCACATTGGAATCTACAGCGTGAAGAACTGCTGACACTGCATGTTCTCATTGGTGGCGAACTGAAAATGCTCTTGTACCACAGTGAGCCGCAGGTAATGCCTGTGGGCAGGCAGGACGGGAATATGGAAATATGCATTCTGCAAGTCCAACACTACCATCTTGTCTCCAGGGTTCAGGGCAGAAAGGAGGAGGGGGTGGGAGCACAGTGTCTCACACTCTAGCACTCGGTTTGCCCCGATGCATAATAATAAATGCAGTGCATGATATCCCTTTCTTCTGTGTCAGGCTTTAATTTTTCACCAATGTTGGTGCAGCCAGTGCTGTGTATCTCTAAACACATGTTTCAGGATAATTGTCCTTCAGTAGAGAGCAGCACTTTTTTGGGGTTGATGGAGATGCTGCCCACAGTCTTCTCAGGTCTCAGTACCACACTCGCTGGGCGCAGGTCCATCAACCAGAGCTCGTCAGCTCGTTAGCTCAAGGGAGCCTTTTCAAATACGAGGGGGGTGGGCGCACAGTGCCTCAAACCCCAGTACCCGGTTTGCCCCGAAGCATCATAATAAATGCAGTGCATGATAACACTTTCTTCGGTGTCAGGCTTTAGTTTTTCACCCATGTTGGTGAAGCCAGTGCTGTGTTTCTCTAAACACATCTTTCAGGATAATTGTCCTTCTTCAGTAGGGAGCAACACTTTTCTTGGGCGTGCTGGAGATGCTGCCCACAGTCTTCTCTAGTCGGCCGGCGGACATAGTGAAGTTGAAGCACGCTTCATCATCATCATCTTCTTGTGGGACCTAGGCTTACCCAAATTGCTCGACAACTTGCATTGAGAGACGACTTCTGACTCAGCGACTGTTTCCATTACTTTCCTCTCGACCGGGATCTTGAACGTGGCGGCATCGCACATCCGCCACCAGGGCTTCGGGTGCATGGCATGGCTGTCAGAACTGGCCTTCGGGTCAAGGTCCCATTCGAGGCACCAGAGGGGCCCAGGGTATGAGTATGTCAAGGTCATCTGTTGGTGACAGGTGACTCAGGTCTTGAAGTCGGCATTCTTGGAGAACATCCCTACCACACCAAGAGGGAAGACTTAAAAAAACAACAACCTTAAAATGTTGAAAAAAGCATAGTCAAAGAGAGACTAAGGGGTAGCTCTCCCCGGATCTGGGCTAACTGGTGCAAAAAGAACGATTGTTGGCGCACCTAGGTGGTGCCTTTATAGGAACCATGAACGTCCCTTCCGGTACAAATGACTCCAACGGAGCCGAACAACAAAACCTACCAGAGCGCAGGGGTACTGTCCAGAATTATTTTCCAGATCCAGTCTGACACTTGGGGATAATTCTAAGGTAAGACATCTGTGGCTAGAAGTCTATCAGATATTTCCTGTTGTCTGCCCCCGCTTCAGAAATCAAAGAACCTTATGTGTCACAACAGAAGTGCGCCTATTGAGTTGGAATGCTGCATCACCGTGCCAATAGCACATAGTGAGAGAGAAATAAATATATGTATATAGTCACTGAGAAAACCAAAGATTAAAGTACCGTTACAGTCAGGTGAATTTGTCAATGACAACATTAATGTTTTTAACCGCATGCGTGCGGCGGCTTTTTTCGCGCTGCGCGGCTTTTTTTAAAAAGCCACGTTACATGACGAGCTCAGCTCGTCATCAGCGCCCAAGTGGTTAACAAAAAAAAAAAGAAAAAAAACATAGAAATTCACCAGTTATAGTTAGCAGAGCTAACTATAATTTGTGCACCGCCATTCAATGCTTTTGACTTCACATATGACATTAGTCATGACATGTTCTTTGGCGTCATTGATGACATCATCCAATGAGTGTGCTAGTTTAATAGTGGAGGGTAACTACCATATCACTTTTCTACCAAATTTTGCCCACTTGTGTCAGCCTAAAGGTGTAAGTGTTTGAATACACATGTGCTCCTAATACATCATAGGTGTGTAGAGGTATTGAACAGGTTACTAATCTTTGAACTGACGAGTAACTCTGTGTGCAGATGACAGTTGATTTGTGTTCATTATGTTCCACAAAAGTTTTTTGGCACTGCAGAAAGTTTCCAGCATGGTAAAGATTCTACAATACATATTAAGTATTGTAAGCAGTCATGTGTTATTAGACAGAATCATCTCAGCATACCTATAATCGTCAATATCTACTTAACATAGAAGACTGTGCACCAGGTACTAACCAATGTACATGTGCTTGTTTTGCTTTGGAAGCTGGGGTATCTGTAAAGTTTTCCCCATGGTAGGAAGGCTACAGGTAATATATCATTAGCACATTCATACCTTGGTTATTTTAAGTGAATAGTCGCTCTTTGGGCAAGTTCTTCATAGTGTGCACTGTACTTAGTAGATACTTTTTAATACTCTGTGGCGTATTTCCCATGCGAGTATCACTGTCTCTCCAAAGAGTAAAAACTGTTAACAGTACCCACTATTCTGCAAGGCCTCCCTCCTCATTGAATCACATTATGACCCTGGGTGTGGGCTCCCTGGGACCTTTGGAGGCTAGGGGAGGAGCGCCGCGCCGACCGACTCCCCATTTAAGCAAAGTTTGGCCCCGTGGTGGGTTTCATGGGGCCACTGGAGGCTCGGGGAAGGGGCCACCCAGGCCCCTGTCCCTTCACAAATATAGACTCAGGGTGGCCTCCCCGGGGGTTATACTTATTTAATGCGGCCCAGCAGCTATTTCCCCCCCGATCTCACAAACGTATCACGGGATTGCGGCAATATATATACATTTTATTTTTTTAATTTGAAGACAGAGGATGAAGACACTAAGTCCTGTAATGACTGCACCAACATTTTTCTGATGTTGGTAGCAGCCAATCAGAGCACTTTCTCCCTTGTAATACTCGACGCGTTTCGGACTCGCAGAGAACTCGTGAACAGGGTCTCTGCGAGACCGAAACGCTTAGAGTATTACAAGGATTTGTTATTTGAAATCATGAAGAGATAATAAAGGACTAAATCACTCTGAGTGCGACCTGGTTCTTTTACTGTAAAGGTTGGAGAATTTATACAGAGAGGCTCTGCCATGTTATGGGGCGAAACCGCCTAAGAGCGCCGACACATCCAGCATAACCGAGCCAAATAGAAGGATATATTATTTGATAATAAATCGCCTGCCTGAATCCCCGCTGTGTCCCTCCGATTCTTTTCTTCGGTTGGAATCCTTGTTTGCGTATTCAGCGCGCCGGCCCGTGACGTGCTAGAGGGAACCGCCTTGTCAAGTGGACAGAGACAATCAGGGTACCCTGCAACTTTGCAATTCTGCGTATCCAGGCTACTGGAAGTTCTCTGTTCCACCACACCTGCATTGAGGACCAGCTCCGCTGCAGCAACCAATCCGTGTAATCACACGGAGAAACCGAGGGTCACGGTATCCGAAGTCACAGGACTGCCTCAGTGTGGATACCTGTGGTTAAGGCGTCTTGGGGACCCAGCTGGTGATTTTTATCTTCAAGCCGAGTGTGCCACTCACCCCGTGCCATGTCCAGTGGCAGCGAACTTTGTTTGGTAGCAGGCATCTGAGGAAGTCATTGAAGATGAAACGCGTCATGCCTAAAGCTCTTTTGATAATAAATCGCCTACCTGAATCTCCGCTGTGTCCCTCCGATTCTTTCCTTCGGTTGGAATCCTTGTTTGTGTGTGTGTGTATATATATATGATCAAGGTTACCTGTTAACCAAACGCGTCATGCCAGAGGAAGCCGTGAGAAGAGTTAATAAATCATCCTGAAATACTTATCTGCTGCTTGGTGGTCCGTCATTCTGTGGTCCGAGAATGCTGTTTTTCAGAATGTGCTAGGATATATATATATATATTTTTTTTTTAATATATTTTTGAGCAGTTACAGAAAAGGATCCAAAAAATGTGTATCCGTGTTATTACAAAGGCACATACTGCACGCCTCCAAGTAGCCTCCTCTTGACAGTCCATTTATTTAACTAAAGTAGAGAAAATTCGACAGCTTCAGCTAGAACTAATTTTATGCAACGATAATTAACAAGAATTAGTAATAATAAGTTATCTTTCGAGTTAAGACAAACCTGATTATACAAGTTATTTTATTGAGGCAAACAGAGATAAGCAATAATATTCCCTTTACATTTTAGAATTCTCTCCAGATCTCACTATTAAGCTATAAAGCTGTGAAGCATCTCTATGAAGAAAGCCCGAAAGCGAAAAAGGTATTGAACCAACAATATTGAAGGAAAATAAACTCACATCTATCAACCACAAATCCTCTAAATAAATCATGAAAGACTGTAATGAAGCTCTCCATTTCAGGAACTGTGCAACATTTTCAACAGTAAATTATGAACATGCTCACAGAAAAAAGGAAAAAGCAGAAAATGGGACCTGTGTGATTTAGTTTGCAAAAGCATTAATATTTTTAAAATGCATCCCTTATGAATGCCTTAAATTCTATGTGACGAGCCTTGCGCTGGAGACTTCATAATGTCGGCTTCTTTCATAGTTTAGGACAAGAGGTATGTTTTATGTTCCCCAGCGCTTACCCAAAACATGTTTATCTTTAAGCACAACTACAGCTTCGTAACCATCAATACCCGATGTGTACATCTTATCACAGATTTAAAATAAACAAGCTTGAAAGGGATTCTTCATTCATTGGCAAATTTGTGTGAGGTTTTATATGGATCCGTGAATGCGTAAATGTGCTCATGAATCAATGTTCGGATGGAAGAGTGCATCCAAGAATGGATGACCAAGTGAATAAATGCATGGGTAAGTAGGAGTTTGTAAGTGGATGAATGGTTGAATAAGTGTGTACACTGATTAGTGATAGATAAATTGCTGCAGGCATGGAAGGAATAGAAGCTAAGAGCAATGCTTATAATAATCTCAGCAACCGATGATCAGTGGTGGTCGCATTCCAGCTCATAGTTTCTTAGCTAATAAGTGCCCTCAAAAACAGGGAAATGTGTTGAAATGGGACTGGTGACAATAAGAGAAGAAAACACTGTGGATTAACAAATTAGTATGAGTTTAAGAGACCCAGAGCAGGGCTCATACAGAGGCTCACCTTAAAAGGCAACCCAGTTGAAATAACACCTGCTTAATTTTGATTCTTGGGAGAATACTATATCTAACTGCAGATTCCTCACCTTTAGAATATCCTTAGGTGGCAGATTTGATCCAGAGAATTTTACAGGAATGCTCCTGTGCGCTGGCAGATACCACCCCAAAAGAGACAGTGCCGCATATAAGCCCCACTTGTGTACACTGATCAGTTTCTTATTTTTTTTCCTTCCACACCCTCAGATGAGGGTAATTCGAAAAAGAAAAAAAAATGAGTGCGCGCCAAACTCAAACTTGGGACCTTATTATTGCCCACTATAGCGTACTGATTTGAGTTTCTTATTTACCTTTGTGTGAGGCCTTGGACATGAAGCCCAATAATATTCGGAGGTACCCGTGTATACATTCCCAAATTGGGACATGTTGAAATTGGAAAGGAGGCGTGGCTAGCAGCCAACGGAGATGGTGGCAGCCTAACGAAGCTCCCGAACCCACCGCCCGTAATCCGCCGAAATTATCCTGAATAAAGCTCGGGAACCCCGTGAAAAACTCGGGTGACCCCGGCGACATACTGCTGCCTGCTCCGGTGCTGCGGGAGAGCCGTTTCTTGCACCGAGTGAGACGTGCTGCTCCGAAAAAGCACTGCGGACCTGCGACGCAAGATGGCGGCGGCCCCATAACCGCCAGGACGCCGAGACCTGCAGCGCGACCCTGGAACCCGACTGGGTGTGCAGGAGTGAGGCCCGGGAGTGATCGGAGGCGACCGCCCGACGGCAGGATCCAGTGACCCTCTGCGATCGAGGGGGGGCCATTGTAGAGCCGGGCTCGGCGCCCCTCCGGCCCTGGGGCGACTCCTCCCTGCCCGGGAGGCTAAAATCGAGGCCCCGGCGCCGCCGAGGCCTGCTACCCCCGAAGTGAGCGGGCACGCCTGACCAGAGCAGAGGACCACGACTGCTGCTCCAGCGCGGCCGGCGCCCCCCTGGGTGAGTGCCTTCCCCGCACCGAGACCTCAAGGCCACTTTCCCAGCGCCCGCGGAGTGTGCCCGAGGGGTGGTTCCACGTTGCCCGGGAGGACGACGGCTCGGCCCCGTCCCGGGGGCCGGACTGAGGCGCCCTGCCCCACGCAGGGGAACGCAGAGGGTGTTTGGCGGCTGGAGGAGGCCTGGGGGGCCGTCGCCCGTGGGGGCGCCGCTGCGGTCTGGGCGGTGTGGCGAACCTGCCGCACCTTTGCTGGCCTGGAAAGCCGAAACGACCGGGGGTGCTCTTGCGGCCCCCCCCTCCCCCTCCTGTCCCTGAGAGTGCGCACGCCGACCTAACTGGCCCTCGGCCGAGGGCGGAGATCCTGCGGCGGAGACCCGGGCTGCCCTGACTTCGCTGGGGACCGCGCCTAGTGGAGATCTTGAGGGGCAGCGGCGCTTAATCATCGGCGGACCCGAGAGGCTGTGCTGGACCTTGCGCCCTCGACCTCCCTGGGGGGGGTCTGCTGTCCGCGGGCCCCGGCTTGGTGGGACGCTCGAGGAGACCCCCGGATCTGGCAGGGGGGCCCCCGACCGAGCCGGAGACGCCCCACTGGAGCGGGAGACCACGATACCCCTGAGGCCACATGAACGGACTAGAGGGCGTTGAGGGCGACCACGAGCACCAGGCGGCTAACGACCGGGAGGAGGGGGGACCCTGCGGAGCGCGGTGAGTCGCCCTCCCCGGCGTGCAGCAATACGGCTGTGAAGCACCCCGAGGCAAGCCCACTTGCCGCAGCGAACGCTCCATATCGGCGGCCCCTGAGGCGGCGGAGGGTACGACCTGCTCCCCCAGATACTCCCGCGGAGGGCCCTCACAGCCGCACCACATAAAGACCGCCGGGTTTCCCTTTCGCTCGCCCCTGCCCAGCTCTTCTACTGGCATGCCACAATGGGGAAAACGAAAGGACCGAGAGGAGATGCCAGCCCCACTACGGACCCTCCAGAAGAAACTCCTCCGTCAACTACAGACCTACAGCGCATGCAGGACACAATCCTCCAGGCGATCACAGACACGAAAGATGCCCTGCACCGCGATATTGCACAAGTGTCAACGGGCCTTGGTCTCCTTCGTGCAGACCATGCAAAACTAGCGGATAGGGTCAAGGAGACAGAGGACACCATTGCGACCTTGGCACCAGCGCAGAAATCAATGGAGGGACGACTCACAGAGGCGTTGGACCGCATCCAGGCCCTAGAGAGGCGGGCTGAGGATGCTGAAAACCGCAGCCGCAGAAACAACGTGCGCCTAGTGGGCCTTCCGGAGAAAAAAGAAGGTACAGACATGGTGGGCTACCTAGATGGCTGGCTACGAACTGTAGTGGCCCCTGAGGGTCTCTCCCCCTTCTTCACATTGGAAAGAGCGCACCGTGTCCCGTCCAGACCCCCAAAACCGGGCCTGCCTCCTCGCCCAGTGGTCATCAAGCTGTTGCACTACAAAGACAGAGACTGGCTATTGCAACGGGCCAGGGAAGCGGGACCCTTCCAGGTAGACAACAGCAAAGTGACCCTGTTTCCGGACTATACCTTTGAAACGCAAAAACTGCGCGCCTCTTTCCTCTCCATCAAAAAGGAACTACGCACGGAAGGCATCCAATACTCTCTACTGTTCCCAGCCAGGCTCAGAATAGAAGTAGATGGAAAAGCTCAGTTCTTTGCGACTGCAGAGGAGGCTTGGACCTGGTGGGACACCTACAAAACGGGCACCGATGGAGCGCTTTTTAGGGCTGAGGAGGAGCGCCGGAATCAACCGGTGAGGAAATCGAGGAGACTCCGAAGGCTGAGACGGCGCACCGGGAAACCGACACAATCCCAAATGGAAGGCGAACGACAAGCGGCGCTCCAGGCGGTGAAAGATGTCTCAGGATCGACTCTGCACCGATCGGAGAAAGAATCGGGCTCAGAAGAACGGGGCTCGGGATCAGAGACTGAATTGTCGGAAATGGGCAAAACTGGTGGTCCGAGGCTCACGCCACAAACTTCGGAAGTGATAATTGGCAGCTAACCTCCCGAACATGGCCACTGATCACCTGACGATGACATGCCTAATGGCCTCTACGCACACCTGAGCAGGACGCTGTTAGACTGAAGTATCGTAAGTTGCACTGTATATGGCGGGAGGGATCTGTGGAGACGACATTGGAAACTACCAGTAACTAGCTCACGCTCCCCAGGGCCCATAAGGCTTCCGTGATACTAATCACGGGCACATAGAAGTTCAGAGCACGATTGCTCACCTGTTTGGATGGGAGCTACTCTGTTGCAGTTAGGTCCTGTTCTGGGGGGGGGGGGAGCCTGGAGTAGTTGGGGGCACTCGGGGCACAGTTTAAGGGGGGGGACTGTGGGGATTGTTGGGAGGGAGGGGAAAGTTGTCGAACCTATTGTCTGGCTGCCAACCAAGCTTGAATTGACTCGTACCCAATGGGACTATGGCTAATATGGGATCATTGAACTGTGTGTCCTGGAATGTGCGGGGGTTGAATACGATGATGAGGAGGCACAAGATCCACTCCTATTTAGTCCGTAGGGGGGGTGCACATAGCATTCTTGCAAGAAACCCATCTGACACGAAAGGAGGGAGTGGCGCTACAGCGTAGATGGAGGGGCCACCTTTATTACACTACATACTCTGCCTTCGCTAGAGGGGTGTTGATCTGGATCAGAGCGGGTGTCCCTTTCCAGGTCACTAGACACACTGTGGACCCAGATGGGCGATTTGTAGCAGTCGAGGGCCTGCTTAGAGGCCGACACATAGCACTTACTAGTGTATATGCTCCGAATGTAGATCAAGCAGCATACTTCATGAAACTCTCTAGGACTCTGGCTAGCTACTTCACTAACCCATTGCTGATAGGGGGGGACTTCAACTCAATAGCGGACGTCTCACTGGACAGATCACACCCACCATTGCAGGCATCCCCAGTACATAGACTAGCAAAGCACCGAGCGGACTGGCAGGGAAAATGGGACTTATCAGATGCTTGGCGGGTACAGCACCCGGGGGACCGAGACTATATATTTTACTCCAGCATTCATGATCTCCATGTCCGCCTCGACGTCTTCCTGTGCTCGCAAACAGTGCTCCCATCAGTGGCCCGAACTGAATATCTAGCGCGCACAATATCCGATCATAACCCCTTACTCCTCACGCTGAACTGGATGAACGAACCCACACTTATCCCGACGTGGCGGCTACGGCCGGACACGCTCGATGACCCGCCTTTCCGCGAAGCGTTGGGAGAGAGGGTAGTGCAGTACTTCGCGGAGAACGAGGACACTGCCTCTTCTAGGGCTGTAGAATGGGATGCATTTAAGATAGTGGTGAGGGGACACTGTATAGGAAAATTTGCGGGGGCGCGCAGGACGCTGATAGAGGATTTGGATAAGGCAGAACTCAAACTGAGAAATGCGGAGCGGGAGCGCCCCAACCACCCTGAACTTCAGGAAATGGTCAGCGATGCGAGGGAGGCAGTGGCGGTAGAGGTGGAGCGCCTGCGCAGCTTTGACTATAAAACGTACTTGACGAGAACCCTCGCGGAAGGGGATAAACCCGGCACTCTCCTGGCCTGGCTGGCGAACCCCAGCCGGAACAGTAAGCCAATTATGTCTCTTAAGGGGAGTGGGGACGGCATGCTCCAAACGCAACCAGATATACTGAACTGCTTCCGCTCCTATTACGAACGGTTATATCAGAGCAGGCTGGTGGACAGGGGCGCGGCAACGGACACCTACCTGGCCGACCTACATTTGCCCCAACTGACTCGAGAAGACGCTGAATCCCTGGGCAGCCCGATAGACTTGACGGAAATAAGGAGTGCAGTAAAACATATGGCACATAACAAAACGCCGGGACTGGATGGACTGCCCGTTGAATTCTATGTCAAATACCTTGACCAGCTGGCCCCACGCCTCCGAATAATCTATAATGAAGCCAAGGGGACGGGCAGACTCCCTTGTTCAATGCGCGAGGCCATAATGATTCCCCTCTTAAAACCTCGGAGAGACAGCACAGACCCAGCGTCCTACCGGCCGCTGTCTATGTTGACGACGGATTACAAAATCCTTGGTACCATTTTGGCCACCAGATTACTATCCCACATGCAAAGATTAATCCACAGAGATCAATCGGGATTCATACCCACGAGAAGCACGACGCACAACATTCGCAGACTCCTCAGATTGATGGATAATCCTCCTCCCGATGCACAGACCCCCCTGGTGCTCGCGGTCGACATAGAGAAAGCATTCGACAGCCTAGAGTGGGACTACCTTTATAGAGTAATGAGGGTCTTTGGACTGGGTGAGGGATACATAGCGTGGACGAAAGTACTGTACGCGTCGGCAAAAGCCAGAGTGAGAGTCGGAGCCTTAGTATCAGAAAGATATGAGGTGAACCGGGGAACCAGACAGGGGTGTGCACTTTCCCCCCTACTATTCGCACTCGCAGTGGAACCCCTGGCGGCGACTGCCAGACGGGGCGACCACTATTGTGGTTTGGACTCCGGGGGAACCCGCCATTTTTTCTCCGTATATGCAGATGACCTACTCCTCTTCTTAGAGAATGCCGAGGAGGCGGTGGTGGGTGCCGAGAGGCTGCTAGAATGCTTTGGCGACATCTCTGGCTAACGAGTGAACTGGGCGAAAACCTGTCTCTTCCCCCTGCGGAAGGAGGGGGCGCGTCCCCCATCCCACTCGATGGTGAGATGGGAGCCCAACTGCCTGAGCTATCTGGGGGTGCACATCTACCATGACCCAGCGGACCTATTAGACGGCAACATCGGACACTGCATCAGAGCCTTGCAGGGCAGTATCTCCTTTTGGGCAACCCTGCCCCTATCCATGTTGGGTCGAGTATCACTACTGAAAATGATAGCCCTTCCAAGACTACTGTATTTTTTCCGGACCCTCCCGATATGGATCCCCGGGACGACCTTTAAACGGCTTAGGTCATTAGTAATCTCCTTTTTGTGGGGAACGGGCAGGCGTAGAATCGCTCTAACGACGCTGACCCGCTCGAAAGACGAGGGTGGCCTGGCGGTCCCGGACTTTGAGTTATACTACCTGGCGGCCCAATTACAATACTTTACACAAGAGGTTGCGAGAGCCTATCGAGGTCCGGAACATGAGAGGGACACTGGGATACCCCGCCATGTCCTAGCATACATTACTATGCAACAGAAATTAGTACTTAGAGGACTATCTCTGGAGGAACGAACGCTTCGGCTATGCTGGAACAGATCGCAGAAGCGAGCGGGGCCGATGCACCCGTATGCGCCCGAAATCCCACTGGGCATGGTAACGGCACTACCACATGGGGGGGACTGGTCAGGACTGCAGGACTGGGAGGAAGCAGGCTTACAAATGATAGGGGACCTCTATGACGACGGAGTTCTGGTACCATTTCAGACTCTTCAGGAGCGCTACGACCTTCCAAGGGGCGACTATCTAATACACGCAGTGGTAGTGAGGGCCGTACAAAAGCACTGGGGAGAGGGGCTGATCGAGCCAAAGACAACACTGGTGTGCCAATACGCAATGATGGCGGCATGGACATTCAAAGCAGTCACGTGCCTCTATTCCCGATTATCTTCAGAAAACATTCAACCCCTCACTCCACTCAAAATGAAATGGGAGGCAGACTTGCAGAAAGAAATCCCCAACACAACATGGTCCCAACTAGTACGCAGAGCTAGGAAAGGAACTAGGAATGCGCGCTTCCAACTTATTCACCTGTACATCCTCCACAGAGCCTACTTAACCCCGAGCAAAGTGGCAACATATTTCGGAGTAACAGACGCAGCATGCCCTAGAGGCGGCCTCATAGAGGCAGATCTACTCCATATGCTCCGGGGCTGTCCTCACATACAGGAGTATTGGAGCGAGATAGGCGACACACTGAACACGGTAACGGACAGAGAACTACATTATGACAATGAGGTCACACTTCTCCACTGGTTCCCACACACACGCAAAAACAAGCTAACAAGCAAATTCATAGACATGGGACTGCTCCTAGCCAAACGAGAACTGACCAAGGGATGGAAATCAAAGACGGGCCCAACACACAAGAGATGGGTAACCGAATTCTTGAAATGGGCAACAGCCGAGAGCACGATCAGATACCGACTAGCCCGCCGAAGCTTAGACGAGAAGGCGCAGGACGCGGCGCGGGCGTGGGAGGCGTTGGTCCAAGCTTTGAAGGACACTACACTGGAGGGACTAGAAGGGGAGGAGGCAGAGGGACCTCCAACTCCATTGGCACCCATCGCCCACCCAGCAGCGACACCAGACACACACACACACAGAGAAGCACGTAAAACTCCTTCAACATCTACCATAATCATTGATACCAGACATAGGCGCAGACACACAGAGGGGGAGGGGGAGGGGGGCGCAGACCATCATAAGCATTACCATAGTCCAACGGTAGAAACTAGAAGCAGAGCGGAAGGAGGAGAATAAAAACATAAAGCAGAAAGCGGTTAAACTATCCTCTCATACGTGAACCAACCCACCTACGAGCATAGCGGAACCACTTGAATCGCCGCCCGACCTCCGGGTTGAGGGCTAAATGGCTGTGTATTGCATTGTGGTGAGGACTGTGCTCCCAACTATGATGTACAAACTGTTAATACATCAAATGTGTAGCTCTGCAATAAAAATTGTTTTACAAAAAAAAATGTTGAAATTGGAAAGAAAATCATTT
Source organism: Lissotriton helveticus (assembly GCF_964261635.1). Lineage (NCBI taxonomy): Eukaryota > Metazoa > Chordata > Amphibia > Caudata > Salamandridae > Lissotriton > Lissotriton helveticus. Next base: position 533,406,851 of record NC_136069.1, read on the forward strand.
CACAGAATGGGGTGAGACAGGAGGGAAAGAAAGAATCTGTGATTATAATGAGACTCCACTATAAAAGGAACTACTACAGGCAAATAACTGGTTTGTCTGGGGGATATTTCCAAACTCAACAAAAGTGTTGTGAACGTGTACACCATTGCCCACGTCAGAGTCTGACACTGTCATGAACTGCAAAAACAACAGTTGATGGACAGAATGCAGAACAATGTCACACATTCACCCCAGTACAGAGATCTGGGCCTAAATCCATCATTTATTTGCACTCCACACCACACCAGTTCAGACATGGCCATATGCAAATCAGCCTTGACCCTGTGCCTCATGGGAACAGTCCAGCCCGAACTGCCAAGCCATGTCTTTCCTGGACCGGAATCAAGCATCCTAGGACCGGTTTCTGGCTATCAGCCATCATCAGCCAGGATAGCTTGACTCATCACCACCTCCTTTTGTTCCCCTTTGTTCGCCATAAGTTGGCAGGGTATGCTCAGGCGTTGAGTCCCTTGCTCACTTTGCCACTGGACTCAAGCAAGCCTGGCTGAAGATGCTGTAATGCCAGAAACCGGTCCTAGGAAGCTTGATGCCGGTCCAGGGAAGGCATGGCTTGGCAGTTCGGGCTGGACTGTTCCCATGAGGCACAGGGTCAGACTGATTTGCATATGGCCATGTCTGAACTGGGGTGGCAGAGTGGGCTAAAGAACAGTGATGGATTAAACCCAGATCTGTTGTCTGGGTGTGAGTGTTTGATTGGTTCAGATGCTCCGTCCATCACCACCCCATTTTGTACCGCACTGTCAAGAACTGGCACTGCACTTGCCAATGCCTTTGTAGCGGCCATGGCCCTGGAAGAATGAGCCTCCATAGGAATTCCTCTTTGCCAGTACATAGCTGATTTTGAAGCAGAGGACTAGCAATTTACACAGGGTCATTTTCTGTGTCGCCTCTTTCTTTGCTCCAGAGAATTGCCTTTTGCGGTCAATGTAGATAATCAAAGCCCATTCACTGTCTAATCGATGGAGCATCTCCTCCTTCTGTGAAGAATGGGGCAGGTCAAAAAAAGTTGGTAGAGTGACAGTTGGGTCATGAAAACAGGAGTCACAACTTTGGGTATGAATGCATCCCAGGGTCTCGGTACTACTTTGTCTGGTATGAAGGTGGTGTAGGAAGTTTTAAGGAAGAGGTGATGGCAATCAGGAAAACTATTTTGAACATCCCTAGCCACAGCAAGCAGCTGTGTATCGCATCAGAATGAGTGCAAATACCAAATGTCAACACTAAGTCAAACAGCTTTGATAGAAAAGTGTGCCAGGCAATTGATCAAATGCATCTGAAAAGGAAATAAAAAAAAACAAATAGAGGGTTGATCAGGTAAACACAAAAGGCTGCAAGGGCTAATGGATAACCCTTAACTCTAGCAACTGCAACAGTATCCTCGGCTATCAGAACAAATAATAATACATCTGTAAGTTTGGCCTGCAGGTGGCCAGAGCAGGTAAGAAATATTTACCAGGATCAAGCTTAGAGGGATTTTGCCGAAGGGTGTCAGGCTGCAAAGATGACATCGATTACTGCGGCTGGTAGACACATTTAATTGTCAATGCTCCATCTCCATGCACAGAGATGTAGATTGTGGCGAGAAGGGCCCAATCTGAAGAAAAAATAATAATAACTCCCGCCATGTTGCTGAGACTGGAGGTTCTACCACAGTGTTAGCTGGATCAAAGGGCAAATGCTCATGCTTAGGAGCTTTGTGAGCGATACTATGCTGTCCAGTCTGTGGTTTTTAAGATTTCTCAGGTCCAGTCTACCCAGATTTTCCGCAGACTCAAGGCAGAAGAGGTAGTGGTGGGAATGTGTTCCAGAGAACCATGTTCCATCACAGTCAGAATGCCTGTGACTCTCCTGGAGAAACCTCTGGGGTACATCAGTTTTGACACTGTGCCTTCCCTGCTGTGAGGAGCAGGTCTAACCACAGCATGGCCTTCTGATCAAGGATGTTTCTTGCCTCTTTGGGATAGAGATGCCACTTTTGATCCACCAGCTGATAAAAGCTCAGCATGTCTGCCCTGGCACACAGATATTATACAAGATGGTTGGCTACCAGAAAGATGTTCTGCTGATTCATCCACCTGCAGAAATGTAGGGCCTCCCGGGTCAGTTTCCAGGGCCCAAAGCACCACTGTTTTTTCCAGGAACAGATGGCGGTCATATATTTGTGTGAGAACCTGCACCAAACCCCATGAAGGATGGCAGAGAGACTATCAGAGTCAGATGGATTAGCAGAAGCTCTAGAAGCCTGAAATGGAACAGGCTTTTCTCTTGGGATCAGAAGTCTCTGATCTGCACCTCAACCATGTAACCCCAAACCTAGCATTGAAGCATCTGTCACAACAGTCAAGTCTGGGTGGGAAAGATAAGAGTAGCTTGCCCCAGGTCAGGTTGGTACTGGTCTGGCACCACATACGATCCTGAGTGGCTTCATGTGAGATTTGGAAGGCGTCTGAGAGGCAGTCCTTGTCCAGGCACTGAGTCCACTGAAACCTGAGGTTCAACTGCAGTGCCTGCATATGCCATCTGACTTTCGAGGAGTATGCAGAAGGCAAAGAGTCCAAGAAGCATCAAAGACACAGGATTGGGCACAAAACAAGGGGATGATATCCTGAACGCCCTGTATTCGCTGAGGTAATGGAAAGGCCTTGAACACCACTGTCAGTGATAGTCTCCAGGAAGGCATTCCTGTCGGTAGGGATAAGGTGGGACTTCAGCTCATTGATGGAAAACCCCAAGGAGATGAAGAGCCCGGCAGTCATCAAGAGCTGGTCTGTAACGGATCGTGACAATCCCACCTTCAATCAGTGGTAAAGGGTACAGGAACACATGTATCCCCAGCATTCAAAGATGGACATTGACCACTGCCATCTCCTTTGTGAACACCCGACAGACTGATGTAAGGCTAAAGGGGAGTACAGAAAATTGGAAGTGCTCCAGCCAACTGTCAACACCTCCGTGACTTAAGGATAGGTGTCTAAAAATACACGTCTTGCAAGTCCAGGACACAGTCTAGTCTCCCAGTTCCAGGCCAGAAAGAATCTGTGGCAACGTGAGCGTTTTGAATTGGTCTTTCCTCAGAAAGCCCTTCAGTGGATGGATGCACAGGATAGCACTGAGTTCTCTGTACTTCTTAGATATCAGTAAGTAGCCCAAACAGCACCCCTCTACTCTCACTCTCTTTCTCTCCGAATGAGGCACCTATTTGATGGTACCCCTGGTAGGCAGATGGTTGACTTCTTGCAGCAATATTGTGGAATGGTCTGCTGAATCACTCTGATAGGGGGGGAATGGGGCAGAGGGGAAATGAAAGGCAGGGTGTAGTCCCTTTAAAGGATTTGTAGGACCCATATTTCTGACATGATGGATCTCAAGTCAGGGAGGAAATGTCATATCCTGCCCCCTACCGGCTGAGTATGGGCATGTGAAGGCCAGTTAAAGCAGCTTGACATTTGCTTCAGCAGGAGAGATTGTTTTAAAGGAAAACTGCCCCTTCTGATGCAATCAGTCTCCGCAGCCACAAAGGCTTCTGTCCCGATAGACGTAATCTACTGTTGCTCACCAGTTTGAAGGGCTGTCACTGTCTATACCCTAGACTCTTGGAATAACCCCTAAACTTCCTGTACTATTGGGGTGAAATGTTTGGAGGTAAATAAGAGTGCCAAGGATCCTGCTGTGGTTCAACTGTCATTAAATCGTTTGAATGCTTAATCAAACTTTTCTTTCTCCAAATAATGTGAGCCATCAAAGAGGATCTATAAAGGAGTGTTGGACATCTCCTGAAATGCTGAAAACCATTTGATCTTGTCCAGGCATGCCTTCTAAGCACTAGAATGCTGCCAATAGCTCTGCCAAGACAGTCTGTGGTGTAGCACGTAAAACATAAATCACTGCATCCTGGCCATTATGTATCATTTGAGCCAGTAAGGCTCAAAGTTATTCCGGGCCAGATAGCAAGATCTTGTTGGCCATGTGCCATAAAGCAAGGGAGCACCTGCCCAGAAGGCACACTACGTTCAAGGACCCGGAGGTAAAATTAATTGAAAATGACATTCTCTTTCCAAAAGCATAAACACGATTTGACTCACCATCAGGTCAGACCTTACTTTTCAAAATCTGTACCACCAGGTGTAGGGAGCATTATCAAATAATTGGGATGACCTGGAGCCGGTCCAAGTTGCTTGGCCATAGGCTGATTTAATGGGAGCTCCAAGCATGGCTTAAATCAGGTGGCACAGAAATCATCCACATGGTCCTTGATGGTTGGCGCTAGTGGCTCGGAAGAGGTAGGTACTGGATGAAGGATCTCAGTAAATTTACCTTAGTCTCTGAACAGTAGGCAACTGTAAACCTAGCACTTGTGCTTCCTTACACACAACTGTCGAGGACGTAGGTCCAGCTCAGTATATGGAGACTTATCTAGCTGACTAGCATTTTGTACATTGAGGTACAGCCATTTTTCTTATAATGTGGGGGAACTATGTTGTCTGCCTCATCATCCGCGCTGTGGGCAACATTATGCATACTCTGAACTGTGTCAGAATCATCAGAGGTAAGCAAGGTATTTTGCTTCTGGTAGCACTAGTGTTGAGGCAGAGGCTAAAGAGTAGAATCTAGTTGTTGACTGACTGGTTGCATGTTTGGAATCGCTTGGTGCAACATAGGACTGGAAGTGGCCAACAAGGGCTTGGAGGCAAGTGATGGAGTCTGGTCCAGGACTGGTGCTTGTGGAATCATATTCGGCGCTGGAATGGAAGGGACTGGTGTGGACCCTGGAGTCGTGATGGAAGTGTGAACCAGTGTCAGGAGAGGCCTGGAATGGGTTTCACTAGGATAGTTTATGTCAAGGGATTGCCTGTCAATGGAAGTCGAAATGGAGCAACTACAGTCTCCATTGGACCCAAAGGTGCGCAAAAGGGAGTTAGAAGCATTTGAAAGAGCAGCAGCATGGCCTACTATAAGGCAGCTATTTGCTGTGGGATGACAAACCGCCTCGGGAATACAGAAAGCCGCAAAGCTTATGTTTCAGCCACAACAGCAAAAATCTATATTCAAAAGCCTTTTTTAGCAGTGCATGGATCTTTTTGTTCTTTGGGGGAAAAAAACATGTTCTACTCTAATTTCTCGAATTTGGCTTTACAGCCTAGTTATCTTATGGTGGGAAGTGGTGTTTACAGCATGGCGGTTGAAGCTCCCTTTGTAAGTTATTTTAATGTACTACACTGTCATTTGTAAAGTTGCACATGAAGTATACGTGTATGGATCATACGTGATATATATATATCACACCTCGCATTTCCTGTAAAGCAATAAGACACCAATTTGGATATGAAAATGTCAATCCTTTCTAAACAGCCTAAATAAGTTAACGTTTGTACAGCTCTTTCATGTCTATATTCAAATTTGTATTGTGTTTTTTTTATCTTTGGTATCAGGCTAACATAAATGAAACATTTGATATGTGTAATTTATACACATATTAATTGCCCCCTATTTAAGTATTTACAATACCTCCGAATGTTAATGTCATATTTAGATCTATGTAGTGCAAAAAAGCAGTGTGGTAAAAATAACGATCCAATCTACAGACCCCCCACTGATTCAAAGAGAAACGACACCGACATTCGCACTTGAAATGATTGTGACAAACCAAATTGCTGGCTTTTTAATACATGGCACTGCACATTGACCAATGGCCTGAATACTAAACCCCAGTGCTGAGCCCAGCACACAGCCAACAGTTTTACATGCCTACACTTCCCACAACAGGACAATCAATGTGAATGTAGTCTGTCTCCAATATTATGTCTTGTGAATTATGATTTTACAGTAGAGGAGTGCCCCTCTAGGATGGCAAGCACATACTGGTATAGTGCACAGGGTAGTAAAAAAAACATAATGGTCTGAAATGTCAGACTATTTTGTGTTTGAGATTTAGACTGTTACTTCTCGCAAAAATATCACCTTCTAGATTCTGTGAATCTAGAAGGTCAAACTTCCAACTGAGAAGCGAAAATGAAATTTTGGAGATTATTAGCAAACAGATTTGTAAGACTTCACAAGACTAACAAGGTGCTTCTCATTTAACGCCGTGCACGCCGAGGGTCCTGGAGCCGTTTCCATATCACAGGTTCGGCGACTCGTAATACCTTGACCCCACACTGAATCAGAGCACTTGGGCTGTTATTTTATCGTAGGGAAACTCCGGCGTGGGAGTATGACCATATGCGGCTCCATAACTTTAAACTGGAGTCTGAATTTTCCGCATGAAATAGAGTTACTCAAGGATTCAACAGGCCGATATACGCTATCTGGCCGCTAAGAACGCATTTCTGACCGGCACAATATATCACGCTGAGCCGCATTTCCGTTTTGACCTTTCACTTCAGACCTTCAAGCTTACAATCAATTGCCCTGACGAAGTTCCTAAAGGCAAAGAAAGGAACGAAACGCGTTGGCTGTGCCTATGCAACTTGAAAGACTTTCTAAATAAAGGAGAATTTATATAAAAAATCACCAGCAATATTGACTTTATTGGAGTGCACCTTCTATTCTGTCCTGATATCCTGATCAATTGCGCACCCTATGGCAGCGGGTGTCTGAAGAGTTTGCACCACCACCACTAATTGGGAACTATATGAATCGTAGTGCTTGACCTGGTCTGCTGCTTTGGTTCTTTTGTTTTACTGCTTCTCATTTATTGTATACCAGAGATGAATAGTGTTAGACCCAGCGGTTTCAGTGTTGGCTAGGACAGATCAAAACCAGTCAGAATCCACAGTTCCAAATAGGATCAGTACGATACACAGGTCCGATAACGTGCTCCCCCTCTGGTAGCTTGGCACAGAGAAGTCAGGTTTATACTCAGGGTTCAAGTGTAAAATATTGGCACAACACCACCCTCGCAACACACTGCCTACGCCACAAAATGACTCCGCACTATATGTATAAAACACTTAACTTTGTATTAGACACACACACACAAATCCATCAAAATGAGATACACATTGTATATAAGCCAGGTCTGGTGGCTCAGTGGACTAATGCATCCACTGCAGGGGCCTGTGTTTGACCTCATGGTCACAGGTTCAAATCCCGGCGGGTCCAATCAGCCTTTCATCCATTTGAGGTCGATAAAATGAGTACCATTGAGTTGGGTAACAATATACATCTGTTATTTCAGCGCCAAGATGCCCCGTTGCTGGGGTGAACGTGCGCTTTACAAATACACGTTATGTTATGTTATATACATACTACAATTATACAGAGGGCCCACTGTAGGATTTTGGCTTAGTATATGGTGCACACTTATTTAGGTGAAGTACCTAACACTAATCAAGTCAATTGCAATAAGGTAGGTAGCACAAAATACAATGGTCTCCAGTGGAAGACCAAACCATATACTAATAAAGTGGAATGCGAACTGCTACCGAAGTCAGGACTTGGACCAGGAGACTCAGTGGAGCTGGGGACACAAGGAACTATCCAAGGTAAGTACCCAGGAAACCCAGGGAGGCTGTGTGCAGAGAGGAAACACAGCTGTGTGTCCAATAAACGTCAACAGGAAAGTAGTGGTTGCTGTTTTGGAGAAGAAGGACCCTTCCCAGTGGACCCTGAAGAAACCCAGAGGAAGACATAAGGTTGCAGAGGGTGCGGTGAGGATGCTGTACTTGGCAGGAAGAGAAGCTGGAGGCTGAAGATTCTCGTAGCCCGAAGATCTCTGGAGTTCAGAGCCAAAAAACCTTGGCAAGTTGGAACAGGCACAGGGGTTTGGCCCCAGCGGTTCCAATGAGGGATACTGGCCTCAAAATTGCAGGGAGGATAGATTAGGCCTCAAGGGAGTTGCAGAACCACCACCTGTGTTGCTGAGACTTTAGAAGTCCATAAGACGTCAGGAACAGCAGACTGGACAGCTTCGTTGTGGTGCCTACATATGTAGGGAAGTGACTCCTTCACTCCAATGGAGTATGCTTTGGGTGTCCTTGATGCCCACAGGTCTGTTGAAGGTCCTGGAAGAAGCACAGACACAGACAACGAAGACGACTTGCAGAACAGGGCGACCAGGAGCAGCAGCAGTCTTCCTTGATGCAGCCTCAGTTCCAATCGAAGTCCAAGTGTCCAGACGGTTGAAGAGTGACGTGGTGTCAATCTCGAGTCTCGTCCGACGACAATTCCGAGGACCCACACACAGGTAAGCCCTTAAATACCCTAGGAAGGGAGTTAGGACGACTCCGGGGTCCCTCCCAGAGGAGAGGCTGGACAGAAGGAATGATCCTCCCATGTCCTTCATCCAGTTCTCACACCAGAGCGGGAGCCAAGGGCTCCTTGAACCAGTTCAAACCGGGGTATGCAAGGAGGGCACCAAATGTTCCCTTCAAAGTAGTCTGGTGGAGCTGGAAAGCACCCCCACCCCAGCCCAATATACTAAGATCTGTCTGGGAGGTGGTCACACCTCCCTGTGACAGAAAACCTATTGTTCTACCTTCCCCTGCTCGAGCTCAGCTCAGCAGCAAGAGGGCAGAATTGTGTATGTGGTCAGCAGCAGCACTAGCTTGCAGGCAAACCCTGAAAGGCTGTTACCAGGAGTACCGGAGGAGTACCGGAGGAGCCCCCCCAGTGCATCAAATTATATCTCCAACACCAGTAAAGGTATTGGGGTGTAATTCCAACGTGTTTGATACCAAATATGCCCAGTTTCGGCACAGCCACTAGATAGTTAGCCATTCCATAATAACAGATGGCCACTATGTGTGTTAAAATGGCTGACTGCACTTACAAGGCCAGGAGAATCCACTCCGGGGTTTGTAGCGGTCTCTTGCTCATGCAGGGGCACCCTCACACGTGTAACCCAGCACCCTGCCTTCAGGATTGAAAAGCCTGCCTTAGGGGTGACATATAGGTTTTAAGTGTAGTGACCTCAGATATAAGGACACTTCCATCTGTTGTAAGTTGTGCTAGCATCAACTTACACAGGAGGCAGTGGCAGGCCTGTAGTCACAGTTTGAGTGGTCTCTCATGGGTGGCACAATATATGCTGCAGCCAATGGGAGATCCCTGGTGTACCTATGCCCTGAGTACCTCAGTACCATATATAAGGGCGTTATAGGGGTACACCAGAAGCCAATTGTGGAGGTACAGAAGTACTTACCATGTCAAATTTAGGGAGAAAGCACAGTGCCGGAGGTCCTGATTAGCAGGTTCCTAGTCAGACTAGTTAAAAACACACTGACACCAGGCAAAAAGTGGGGGTAACCATGCTAGAAGGGTCCTACCTTCCTACAAGTGTACTCTTCAAACAAGGGGCAAACAATTAACCTAGATAACTACTGGCACACCTAGCACCCTATCTGCAAGAACTATATATAATGAGGGTGAATTCAATTGTGTTTTAAATGTCAAAGGAGACAGGACCCATTAACCACTTCTGCGTGCTCCTGGGCAGACGTTGGCTGAAAAACTTGCTGCCTGGATGCAGGGCTCAAATCTTACAAATGTCTGAAGAGTGACCAACATGTTTTGTAGGGATTATTTGTTCTTCTCACAACAACAAACACAGCACACCCAAATAAATATGTAATTCTGCTCCTAAGTGGGAGGACTCTCAGGGCAGAGTATCTTGCAAAGATAATACCTGATTACAACAAATTGCAGGGGTCACATATCCTCTAAGATCCTGACTTTGCCTCTGCAGACATCTATGTTAGACAATGCTGTCTTTAGACACACATTGGCAGCCAAATAGCACACATTTTGAAAATGAATGTAGGCTCTGTTGCTAACAAGTTTATAATCGGGGAAAATGTTCAATTATATAGGAGGGATAGGGAATACGTGTCGAGCCATGAACAGACGTGGATACCGCCTGGTTGCTCACTCCGGTTTCACCTCTGGCTCCAGAGGGGTCGGCATTCTTATTCGGTCTTCTCTCCCCCTCGAAATTGATGAAGTTATACTTGATGATAGAGGACGCTATGCTGCGCTCACGGGTCGATGGGAAGGGAAGACACTGTCCATACTCACGATATATATCCCCCCCGGACCTACACGCCTCCAAATATGCCGATTTGTGGGGGGTCCTATTGGGGCTGCCTGAGGGTCTTCTTATCTTCGGAGGGGATTTTAACTCTGTTGTCTCTGGTACTGCTGATCGTTTTCCCCCCCAGGGACGTGGCTAGATCCCATATGTGGTTGAGCGATTTCCTAGATACTTTTGGGCTCGTAGATTGCTGGCGGTTGATGCACCCTACACAGCTTCAGTACACCTTCCATTCTGGGACACATGGTAGTCTCTCCAGGTTAGACTATTTTTTAATGCCATCGGCCCAATCCTCCTCCATCAGTGAGGTTCGCCATTTTCCCAGGGGTATTTCTGATCACTCCCCCTTGTGGCTTCGGCTTGCTGTGGGTGCGGGCATTGTGGGCAGAGTGGCTCCTATTAACCCCTGGTACTTTTGTAACCCAAATACCCCTTCTGAACTTGTTAAAGCCATGGATCATTACTTCAATGACATTGTTGGGTCTGTTTCTTCTTCTGTATCTTTGTGGGAAGCTTTTAAGAGTGTCATTCGTGGGCATTCTCTTTCACTGATTGCCGCTGCCAAAAAGGCTAAAAATGAGGAGCTTGTGCGCCTAGAAACTGAGATAACTGCACTAGAAAGTGACCTTGATACAGGAGTAACACGTTTAAAAATGCATTCCCTCAGTCTGAAACAGGCCGACTATAGGTCCGTCGTCACTGACGCGGCTAAGGTGATGAACAGGGAGCAACAGGGCAGGATGTATGATGTGGGTGACAAGGCCGGTAAATTGATTGCGTGGCTGGACAAGAAAGAGAGAGTGAATTGTGTTGTCCCCGTGATTGTGCGGCTGGATGGTGAGTGTGTCACTGACCCTGTTGGGATTGTTGGGTGTTTTGTTGACCACTTTCAAACGGTGTATGCCTCTGTCTGCGATAGGGACGAGGAAGACTCCCGGTTGTTACTTCGTGACGTTGCTTTGCCCTGCCTTTCCGAAGATGACAGAGACCTCATGGATGCACCCCTTACGGTGGACGAAGTGGCGGGGGCTATACGTTCCCTCCGCTCAGGCAAAGCAATGGGCCCCAATGTATTACCCATTGAACTTTATAAACTGCGACCCGACAAAATGGCGCCCCACTTGAAGGATATGTTCCTTGAGGCTCTGGACTCGGGTTCCCTTCCAGCTGATCAGCGACTCGCCACTATTGTGGTAATTCACAAGGAGGGTAAGCCACGGGATCGTTGTGCCTCGTATAGGCCTATATCTTTGCTTAATGCCGAACCCAAAATTCTAGCTAAATTGTTAGCTAATCGTTTGATTAAGGTGATCGGGGACTTGATCCATCCGGATCAGTCAGGGTTCATTCCTCATCGGAACACCGCCCTTAATCTTCGGAAACTCCATGGAGTTCTCGCGAGGGCTGAGACTCTCACTGAGTCAGCCATTTTAGCTTCCCTTGATGCTACCATGGCCTTCGACACTATCGAATGGCCTTATCTTTGGCCGGCCCTCTCAAAATTTGGATTCGGCCCCGTGTTCATCGCTTGGGTGAAACTTCTTTATGAGATGCCTCTTGCCCAGGTGGTGGTTAACGGGAAGGCGGCCGATGTTTTCGCACTCGGACGCGGTACTCGGCAGGGCTGCCCGCTGTCTCCATTGCTCTTCGCCCTCGCATTGGAACCGTTGGCGGAGTGGCACTGTTGGGAGCCTTCTATAAAGGGCATTCGGTGGGCTCCCGATTTCGAGGATCGTGTCTCGCTATACGCAGATGACATTCTCCTATATTTAACTTCCCCTCAGAAATCCTTAAACGTGCTCTTTGATGTTCTTACCTCCTTCGGGAGGAACTCGGGACTCGTTATTAATTGGACTAAATCCTGTGTCTACGTTTTGGCTGGTGGTCGCCCCCCATTGCCTCGTAGATTTCCGATTCAAGTAACTGAGACCGGTTTCAAGTACCTGGGGATATATGTCTCCTTGGAACCCACCGTTCGCTATGAGCGCAACTTGCTGCCCCCTCTTCAACGGCTGAAGCTAGATGTTACACGCTGGCGTCATTTGCCACTGTCACCGCTCGGTCGTGCGGCTCTCTTTAAAATGATGTCGCTGCCTAGATTTTTGTACGCGCTCCAGAACTCGTTTGACCCCGTTCCTTCTCGTTACTTTCGGGAGGTGGAGAATCTACAACGGCAACTGATCTGGGATGGCCGTGCACGAGTTGCTCTGTCTAAACTCACGCTTCCGTGGTATGACTGAGGCATCGCCCTTCCCGACATTAGGCGCTATTACTGGGCCTCCCAATTAAGTGCGGTCAATCACGCAACGTATGTTCCCGGTCCTGCCCCTGCCTTCGCAATAGATAAACACCTTCTGCCGGAGGGGGAGGTTGGGGGGGGGGGGGGGGGGGGGGGGGGACTTCAATAGGGCGCTGTATTCCAGGAGGCTCTGTACAACACTGACTGGACCCACTAAGGTCGCGGTACGTGTGTGGCATGATGCGAATGCGGCCTTGGGATGAATGGATAGACTCACTCACGCGACCCCCTTGTATGACTCTGAATGCCTGGGTAATTTATGGCGAACAAAAGGATTCGACAAATGGGTTATGATCGGAATTACTAAGGTGGGGGATCTTTGGTCTTAAGGCGATGTTAAGACCTTCGAGGCGCTTAAGACGGAGTATGAACTTGGGGACAGAGAATTCTTCAGGTACGCTCAGGTCCGACATGCCCTACTGTCGGTCTTTGCTGTGGGTACAGATATCCCTGAATCCTCACCCCTTGAGGATCGTATTCTGGATGGACATGTGCCCGACAGCACTATTTCATTAATTTACAAGAAGCTGATCTATAACAGGGCTGACCTGCTTGTGCGCCTGAGGGCCTCGTGGATTGCCGACGGTCTAGAATTAGATGATGAGGACTGGCAATCCGCTCTGTCCTCGCCAAAAGAAGTCGCCATACCCGCACACCTTAGATTTGTTCAACTTAAGATCCTCCCCCGTGTGTATGTCACTGGCCCGAGTCTGGTACGCATGGGTTACTCTTCTGATGATTTGTGTAAGCGTGGCTGCGGTATGACTGGTAACTTTCTACACATATTATGGGAATGCCCGGAGGTGGTTGAGTTTTGGTCCCGTGTGCATGTCGTAATGGAGAGGGTCACCGGGGTGGCGCTACTGCCCGAGGCCAGGCGCTGCCTCCTGAATGTTTGGGAGCCCAACGACTACAATACGGCACAGATCTGGGCGACCCTTGGTAATATGATCGCCAAAAGAGACATTGCACAGCTCTGGGGTTCCCGTAGGTCTCCGACCGTAACATTGTGGGCAGAGAATATGGACTGGTGCATGTTTCATGAGAAGACTGTGTATCTGTCGCGTGGAAGGCCCAAGAAGTGGGGCAGAATCTGGTCACAATGGAACACATACCGTGGCAATATAGGCACCCCCCCACAAGATTTGTTTCCCGAAGCTGCCTTTTCCCCCTTATTGACATTCCAAATATTAATTAAATTGTATTGCTACTGGTTTCCTCGCTGCCCCCCCCCCCCACGAAAAACTGTGACTGTGTTCTTTATGCTATAATGCTGAAGCGCCGAGTGCATGGACCCATGATTGTATTCCAGATTCATTTTTGCCTTGTGTAACCTGTTATTGTTGTAAATGCAAAAAAAAAAAAAAAAACAATTATATAGGAGGGGTATAAGTAGTATGAATGCAACAGGGGTATACACAGTATTAATTAATCATTTGTGCAGGATTGAGAAGGATATTTTGTTTATTAGAACGGAAAGCTTAGTTCAGTCAACTGATAATCAAAGCCTCTCTGTCAAATACAAGGCCCATATGGACATGTGTGAGAGACCTGTCGTATTCAACTACAAAGAATACTTTGTACTGACACTGTAGGCACAACATGGGCCCCTTGCTAGCTCGGATAGCCAGATCTACTGTTCCACATTTAGATATCGCTGATATAGGACTATTGATCGCTGAATAATAGATACACAGCTCAACATCAATAAATCTATTTACTACGTATTGGCTGTTACCCAAATAGGTAGAAGAATTGGAGCCTCCAGTTTGCCTCAAGGAGTCTGACTCAGGGATATCGCAGTTGGCCCCTGGCAAAATGCCAAGTCATGATTGACTGCCTTTGGATCTCTCCAAGACTTACAAGGAGCAGCTTAATAGGCACCTACTGCACATTTAAATGGTGCCATCTGAGAGGGACACACTCCCTCCAACAACTAGGAAAGCCACTACAGTGGTGCTGGTGAAAGCTGACTGTGACCCCTTAGATGTCAGGGTATATTGGCTGTTGTCCTAACTGAACCTTAAGTGTAAATAATGGGAGGGGGAGGCGAAGGTTCTTGCAAACAGAATATTGAGAATGCTGCCATATCTGGTCCGTTAGAATTAACGTAGATTTCGCAGAAGCACTACTCCTATTAGGAGGCGGTTTCATATTATCAGTAGAATATGTCCTCACCAGGAAAGGCAGCTGCTGCCTCTATCGATATGGCAAAGGCTTGTGATTCACCTCATTGGGGCATCTTAAGAGAGGTGCTATAGCACATGTGCTTCAGGAGACATAGTGCATTGGATAAAGCTCTTGCATGTAGGAAACTGTGGTTCAAATTAAGACTGGATGTGCAGTGTCGGTAGCCTGGTCCATCCAGCATGGTACAAGACAGGACTGCCCCATCTCAGCTTCCATTTTTGCACTGACCATGCAGCCCATGGCGTGCTATGTTAGACAGAATGCCAAGTAGAGAAGTACAGGTATAAATAAACCATTCAATTGATTAGTACTTGTATAGGGTGGTCTTATCACCCAAGAGGATATCCAGGTGATGTGCTGCAGGTATCAGTCGAAGAGCTAGGTCTTGCGTCCCTTCCTAGAGTGTGTCAGCATTGGTGCAGTGCAGAGGTGAAAGGAGGGGGGAGGGTGTTCCAGGTTTTTGCAGTGAGGGAGGATGTAGGAGAGTAGGGTCTGCTTCCTATGGTCACCCCCACTTTTTGCTGTGATTTTCTGGTTTTCCGACTTTAGTGAGGCTGTGGGCCTGCTAATCAGACCCACAGCCCAGCTGTTCTCTCTCTAAATTGATACCATGTAAATTAGGTACATACCTGATTGGGTATTGGGTCACCTTTATGAGCCCCTGTATAGTGTACCATAGGTACCCAGGGCATAGGTGCATCCAAGGCCTACCAGGGGCTGCAGCATGTATTATGCCACCCCTGGCTGGCCATCCAAACCGACACCACAGGCTGACCACTCAGCCTGGGCAAGGTGGTGTAATCACCCCTTGCTTAGATATAGTATACCTATATCTAACCTTATATATAGACACATATGTACCTATAAGTCACTCCTATGGCAGGCCTTAACAATCCTGGAAGCAGGGTGCTTGGTTTTATGTGAGAGGGTGCCCTAGCATGAGCTGAGCCCCTCTGCAGCCTTCAGAACCATGTCCTTATAGCTGTTCTATGATATAGCCATACCATATACTCTTAAGTGCATTATAATCCTCGCGGTTAATGCTAACTTTGGTTTGGCTTTATCAAAACATGTTGTGTAAGGTGTCAACTTTGGAATACTACCCCACCCCCCCCGCCAGTTCTGGCGGCGGGGGTAGCATTCCACCCTTCTAGAGGGAGAAGACCTGTAATTACTGCTTTACCCGGTTAAAGTCAAACAGAGCCTCAGCATCACAAAATGGATGCTGCTGCCACAGACACGAGTCTGACCTCCTGCTGCTGGACCAAACTCCGGCAGGGGAGGCCTGGACAATAGGGTTTCTGCCTTGGGAGGTGCTAGCACCTCCCCAGACAGGCTTTTAGTGTATTGGGGCAGGGAGGGCTGCAAAGTGAGACACTGCCTGGGGCACACAAGGTGCTCCATGCCTACCCCGGTTCAAACCAGTTGCTGGGGCACTCCAGCCCCAGCTCTGGCGAGAAACTGGACAAAGAGAAAGGAGAGTAACCACCCCCTTCTCAGGGTCCACCCATAGGAGGGACCTAGCAGGTAATCCAGCCCCTTAGTTTGGTATAAAGTTAGGAGCTGTGTCTAGAGACATCAGATTACCCTGGAAAGAAACTACGAAACAGAACTCTTGGACTTCGACATTCTATGCTGACTAGAAGACTGAAGAAGATCTCCCTTGTGGTCAAGGAGTGACCACCCTGTTCAAAGAGGCACCACCAGTAACTTGCCGGTTTGCTTTGTCGACACTCCCGACAGAACCTGACGACTCAGCTACTCAGGACTGGACTTCCAGACTTCTTGGACTCAGACCCACATCCACAGCAAAGCTGAGACCCGTGGCGGACACGAGAGACGTGGGACCAGACTCCCTGTACATCCTGCAAATTGCTAACTGCATCGACTCCTGAGGTAACTCGCAGTTGTGCATTTGGGCACTAGAAGCCCCCGACCCGAGCAACATCTGCACCAGAGCTCAGCCCTCCACGAGTGCCGCGTGGGGCCTGCTCCTCCATTTCAGCTCGACGTGTCTTCCCGGTTGCCAGCCCGTTGGCTAGTGAGCTCCCTGAAGATGATCCTTTGAATTTCCAACGCTTGCCTGGTTGCTCTGGGCTTGCTCCAACTTCCTTCCAAAAGAGAAGTGCCTCTGACCTTGCTGGTCTGACCTGAAGCAAATCTTCATTTCCTGCATGGTTGCGGTTACCAAGGCTTGTTGGGTCCAATCCGGATACCGACACCGCAGTCAACTCGATCCTTCGTGGGACAGCTCGACTCCAGCTCCAGGACGTTGTCGACGCCTCCTGGTCCTTGTGGCTGCAGAAACAAGCTTCACCTCTTCACCTGTTTGCATCGCGACATCACCTGGTTCCTTCCTGGTCACTGGCTAGTGACCCAGACTCTGTGCCCTCTGCTTTCAGGTTCTTCAGATCCTTGATCCACCCTTGGATCCACCCGGACACTCTTCCTTCGGCCGCCTGCAGCACTTCTTTTGCAGGTCTCCATTGAAAGCATCGACGACACCCGACACGAAATGGCCTCTATGCATCCGGCTTCCCTGGGTGAGGTAACTCGAGTACTCCGGTGCTCCCGTGGGTATTGACTATCCAAGTGTCCTAGTTTAAAGGGGTTTCACCGTAGTCCACCCGGAAGTGTCCTTAATCTGTAACTTTGTGACTTCTTCGTTCTCCATTGTAAGTCAATGGTAACTTGCGTCTGTGTTCCCACACTGCACGCGTCTCCCGTGGGTCTCCTACTTCCAAACCTTTGGTCCTGTAGTGTAGCCCCAGCGATTTCCTAGGCGCTAGGCCTATTCACTTTTCCTGAAGTGGCTCTTATACCACTTACTTAGTATATGATTCGTGAGGCCCTTAAGGCAGAATTGTATTTGTGCAACTTATAGTATGCTTAATGAGTAACTTGTAACGTATCTCGAACTCTGACCTCATAAAGAGTGCAGAGGGGTCGTGTTAGTAATAAATACATATATATTTCGTATATACCTTGCGTGGTGTCCTTTCATTTGGTATTCAAGGGATTATATATGGTAAAACAGCTGGCTTCACATGCTCTCTGATGTTTTAGCCTAAGACTGCTAGTCCATGCTACCACTAGGATAGCTGGTCTATAAGGTTGAGTTTACAACCATCACCATAAGGGTCGTTTAGACTGGCACAAGGTGCCCACTAGAATAGTGGACAACATATGCCAGGCTAACTTCTCACAGAGGAGACGAAGTGCGAGGTGTGTGGAGTGGTGATTCCTGATCGGTCGGTGCAAATGCAGGCGGAGGTTCATGAGGCTGGTCCTTGGCTGTAGAGGGTTTTTGTAGGTGTAGGTCAGAAGCTTGAAATAGCATCTCTTCTGGACGGGGAGCCAGTGGAGGTCCTTCAGGTGCTAGGTGATGTGTGTCCTCTTGGACAGGTTGAGGATCAGTCTAACTGTTGCATTCTGGATAGTCTTTTCATGAGTTTAGTGGCGGTGTCTGTGTTGCCATAGTCTAGTCGGCTGGTGAGGAGGGCCTGTGTCACTGTTTTCCTGGTGCTAATAGGGAACCACCTGAAGTCTTTGCGGAGCATGCATACTGTGTGTTAGCAGGCAGAGGAAACAAAGTTGACCAGACGTTTCATGGAGAGTTCGCTGTCCAGGATGATGCCAGGGTTGCGGGTGTGGTCTTTCGGCATGGGGGTGGGTCTGAGCTCCACTGGCCACCAGTTGTTCCAGAGGGCAGTTTGTCTGCTGGGGACTGCTGGCGGTTTCTTGAGGAGGGATCTAACCTCCGCTTGTTTCCATGCCTTGGAAAAGGTGGCTGTGCTTATGGAGTCGTTGAGGATGGTGGTGAAATGATGGCTGATCTTGTCTTTTTTGAGGTTGAAGAGCCAATAAGGGCATGGGTCGTGGATGCTTCTGAGTGGATGGAGTTCATAAGAGTGGCTGTGTTCGGTATGCTGAGTTGTTCCCATGTGGTGAGCGGGTGGTCGGTGGTTGTGGTCGATGGGTTGCTGAAAAGGTCTGAGGGTTGGGGATTAAAGTTTCTGTAATTGGTTGCTATCTTGTTGTGGAAGTGGGCAGCGAGGGTGTCGTAGAGTTCCTGTGAGGAGGGGATTGACTTCTCTGTCACTGCCGGGCAGGTGAACTTTGACGATGGTAAAGAGTTAATTGGTTCAGTTGGTGCTGGTCTCGATTGGTCAGGCCCTCATTTTTTGCAGCTTTGAGCTGGAGGTGGTCATTGGGGGCTGTTTTGCAGGACATTTTGTCGGTGTGGTGCCTGTTGGTGTGCCATCTTCTTTCCAGTCGTTTGCACCTGCGCTTCAATGTGCTGAGTTCCGGCATAAACCAGCTGGCTCAATTGGTTTGTCTGTGAGTTTTGGCTGGTTTGGTAGGAGCCACTAGATTGGCGGCACTGTTGATCCAGGCATTCAAGTTCTCTACTGTTTGGTCCAGGTTGATGGTGATATTGGGCTGGGAGGTGCTCAGGGTGTCGGTTCATTGTTGCGGAGTCACCTTGGACCAGCGGCGGTAAGAGACGCTGTAGCAATTGGAGGCGGAGAGGTCAGGCGATGGTGAAGTGTATAATGGAGTGGTCCAACCAGGTGAGTTCCGAGGTGTGGCTGTATCTGATTCTGTTGCTGGATGGGAAGATGGGGTCCAGCGTGTGTCCTGCTTTGTGTGTGGGGTCAGTGACCACCTGCTTGAGACCGATGCAGTCAAATCCTTCCAGGAGTTCGGTGGAGATGGTGTCAGTGGGGTCATCCAGGTGGAAGTTGAGGTCTCCCAGGAAGACTTAGTGGCCAGATTTGGCAGCGAGTGGGGTGATTAATTCAGCGATGGGGTCGCTGAGGCAGGTGCGTGGTCCTGGCAGTCTGTATGTGAGGGTGCCTTTGATGGCAATTTTGTCATTGGTGCGTAGCTGGAAGTTCATGTGTTCCATGATTAGCATAGTATTGTCATCCGTGATTGTGCAGATGCACAAGTTAATACTTTTGTAATGATATATCTGTAAGAGACATTAGTTAGTGATAGATTCCTTACCTTAGAATATCCCCAGGCGTCAGACTGGATCCGGAAAGTTTTTCTTAGCAGTACCCCAGCGCGTCAGTAGATGGCGTCCTGCGGCTCCACGTCCGTCACTGGTGTTGTAGCGCTGAGATGACGTCACGGAGAGTACTTAGGCGCCACCCATGCGCTCTGACGTCAGTTCGGTACACAACTTTCCGTGGCAGGAACGCAGAGCCATGCAAGATACTGACCATTGGTGCATAAAACTAGGGCCCTGAAAAGGCTGACTTAACCCTAGTAATCAGTTCGCAGAACGGGGAGGATATGTGAGGCGGTAAGGAATCTATCACTAACTAATGTCTCTTACAGATATATCGTTACCCAAGTAGTAACTTGTGCATCTGAAAGAGACACATTAGTGATAGATTCCTTACCTTAGAATAGATACCCCAGCAATACCAACCCCGAAGGAGGGTCTGCGAACAAGATTACACCAGAAAGTCACGGAGCACAGACCGGCCAAAGAAGCTGTCCCTCCGGACTTGACTGTCAAGGTAGTAGTGCTTGGTAAACGTGTGCAGAGAGGCCCAGGTAGCAGCCTGACAAATGTCCTGCAAGGGAACGCCGCGTCCCAAGGAAGTAGAGGCTGCCGTTGCCCTGGTGGAATGGGCAAGCACCCCACAGGAGGCTCCTTCTTAGCCAACGAATAACAAGCCTTGATGCAGAGAACAACCCACAAGAGATGGTCCGCTTGTGCACGGCCTGACCTTTTGGCGCCCACGTAGCCAACAAAGAGCTGGTCATCCACCCGGAACTGTTGGGTGCGGCTCAGGTAGAAGGAGAGCACACGTTTTGGGTCCAGACGGTGGAGCCTCTCTTCCTCTCTGGAAGGATGTGGAGGCGGAAAGATGGTAGGCAAAGTGATGGTTTGCCCGATGTGGAAGGGTGTGACAACCTTCGGCAAGAAAGAAGGACAGGTCCTCAGAACCACCTTGTCCGGATGAATAGAAAGGAAAGGAGGTTTAGAAGAAAGACCCTGGAGCTCACTCACTCTTCTGGCAGAGGTGATAGCAACCAGGAAAGTCGTCTTGAGAGTGAGAAGACGTAAAGGACAGTTAAGAAGGGGCTTGAAGGGAGCGTACATCAGAAACATCAAGACAAGTCCCACTGAGGCATGATAAACGGCACCGGAGGGAAAATGTGCGTAATGCCTTTTAGAAAACGGTTCACAACCGGGGACTTAAAAAGAGAAGGCTGATCAGGAAGCCGTAGAAAGGCGGAAATGGACGAAAGATAACCTTTGATAGTGCCAGAGCAGAGCCCTGCTGGGCTAAAGAGAGAAGGAACAAAAGAACCTCGGAAAGAGGGGCAGAAAGGGGATCCACAGCATTCGCTGTGCACCATGCCACAAACTTGTTCTACTTGCAGGCGTATGCCGTTTTTGTAGAGGGATGCCGGGCTGCCAGAATTACATCACAGACTTCAGTAAGAAGATCAAAAGGTGTCAACTGATGTCGCTCAATCTCCACGCATGGAGGTGGAGGCTGGACAGGTTCGAGTGGAGAACCGCCCCCTGCTGCTGCGACAGAAGATCCTCCCGAAGAGGCAGTCGGATCGGGGGATCCAGGTTCATACTGAGTAGCTCGGGATACCAAACTCTTCAAGCCCAGTCCGGAGCCACAAGAATGACTTGGGCCCGGTCGCGCCTGATCATCTTCAGCACTCTGGGGAGAAGTGGTATGGGCAGAAATGCGTACAACAGACTGCACCTCCACTTGTGACGAAAAGCGTTGCCGAGCGAGCGCCGCCTTGAAAATTCCAAAGCACAGAATTGATGACATTGCGCGTTCTCTTTTGTGGCAAACAGATCTAATCAAGGCTCTCTCCACTGCTGAAAGAGACCTTGAACCACGTCAGAGTTCAGACGCCATTCGTGATCCATCAAGCACCGGCGGCTGAGTTCGTCCGCCCTGGCATTCAGAGAACCAGCCAGGTGTTGAACCACCAAAGTAATGCCTTGATGTTCCAGCCATGTCCAGAGGCGCAGAGCCTCCTGACATAGGGTCCAGGACCCCACCCCGCCCTATTTGTTGCAATACCCCATGGCGGTGGTTTTGTCCGTGAACACCTACATCACACTTCCCCGGACAGAGGGAAGGAATGCCTTCAGTCCAAGTCGGATTGCCCAAAGCTCCAAAAGATTGATATGGAGTCGGGACTCCGCAGGAGACCAGAGGCCTCTGATCTCAGCCTCTCCCAAGTGGCCACCCCATCCCAGGAGGGACGCATACATCACCACTGTGTGCTCCTGTAGGGGAAGGGAGAGGGATCTGCCTTTGATCCAATCGCGATTCGTGAGCCACCACTGCAATTGTTGCGCAGTGCCCTCCGAGATCTGGACATGATAGGACAGGTTGCCCCGATGCTGAGCCCACTGAAGCTTCAGGTCCCACTGCAGAGCCCGCATATGCCAACCGGCATTTTGCACTAACAGGGTGCAGGAGGGCAGGAGGCCCAGGAGCCAGAGGGTCATCCTGACAAACCCGGGATAAAGGCTGAAAGATCGGAATGATAGCCTGAATATCCCGGACTCGCTGCTCGGGAGGATAAACCCGAAACTGCGTTGAATCCAGAACAGCTCCGATGAAGGGGAGCTTCTGAGAGGGACTCGGTGCCTCTTCCGCATTTTGATGGAGAAGTCTGGAGGTGCGAGGCGATTGCCTGGGGCGAGCCCGCCTTCAACAGCCAGTCGTCGAGATAGGGGAAGACTGGAACCCCTGATCTACGCAGATGAGCAGCGACCAGAGCCAACACTTTTGTGAACACCCGTGGGGCACTGATAAGGCCGAAGGAGAGCACAGCAAACTGAAAGTGCTCTTGGCCTACCGTGAACCGCAGGTAACTCCGGTGGGCCGGCAGGACGGGGATATGAAAATATGCGTCCTGCAAGTCCAACGCTACCATCCAGTCTCCAGGGTCGAGGGCAGCCAAGACCTAAGCCAGAGTCAACACCTTGAACTTCTCCTTACGGAGGAAGCGATTGACGTTCCTGAGGTCCAAGATGGGGCGCAGGCCCCCTTTCTCCTTCTTGGGGACCAGAAAGTAGTGGAAATAACAACCACGTCCTTCTTCTGGCCCAGTAACGCGCTCGATGGCCCCCTTGGCCAAGAGGGCCGTGACTTCCTGCTGGAGAAGCGCAAAGTGATCCCCCGACATGCGGTGGAACTGAGGTGGCATGGCTTGGGGGGGCAGACTCAAAGGGGAGGGAGAAGCCCCTTCGGAAGATTTGCAGCACCCACCTGTTCAAAGTGACAGAACGCCAGTGGAGGAGGTGATGGCGAATCCTGCCACCCACCGGCGTGGACTCGGAAGGTTTTGAAGCGGATGCTGCGGGAGAGGAAGTATACGGTCCTACACACTGGCCCCCCTGTCCTGCCACGGCGGGAACCACGTCCGCACGGAGGTTAGTTCTGCGCAGGGTTTTTGCTGAACGAACGTATCGGGCGCCGCTTCCTTGGCCACGAAAGGAATGAAAAGCAGACGTGGCCGGGCGTGTGGTGGAGAGACCCAAGGACTTGGCTGTAGCCCGGGAGTCCTTAAAACGCTCCAGCTCACTATCTGCCTTATCACCACACAAGCGGGTACCGTCAAAAGGCATGTCCATAAGGGAACTCTGAACATTCCCTGAAAACCCAGTGGACCATATCCAGGCATGACGACGGAGGGGATCGTCCTACCCAAAGAGTCTGCGGTGTCTACTCCACACCGGATGGCAAACTTTGCTGCATCTTTCCCCTCAGCCCCAGCTTGGGAAAGCACTGCCCGAACTTCCTCCGGACACTGAGGCAGCGCCTGCGCAACTGTGTCCCTCACAGCGTGAGAGTAGCGGCCCAAGAGGCATGCGGTGTTCACCGACCGCAGCCCTAAGCTGGCAGAGGAAAACAGTTTCTTGCCAAACTGTTCCATCTCTTAGATTCCTTATCCGGCGGGCTGGTAGGAAATGCGCTTTGGGAGGTGGAGATTTGGTGACCAGGCTCTCCAGAGTTGGGTGGGTCGTTAAAAAGAGAGTGTCACCCAGGGCCTGGCGATGACACCTGGCCACGTTCTTATCCACAGGGACCGCCGTGGCTGGTCTAGACCAAGTGCCCATTAACACAGTGGTTACCACCTCATTGAACGACAGCAGAGGGTCCATTGAGCTTGCTGCCGGCTGAAGGACTTCAGCGAGGAGGTTAGTTTTTAAAGTTACAGTAGGCAGGTCAAGGGCCTTAGCTGCTCGGCATGTCATGAATTGGTAGATAGTACTCCAATAGGAAAACTGGAGGTAGTGAAGAGACTATTAAGGCGTATAAGATTAAGGGTCCCACCAGGAGCTAAATATTAGTCTTTGTGGGATGTGAATGTTGTACTGCAGAAATTGGCATCCTGGTCTGAGAATGGGTTCCTAGATTTAAAAAGTCTTTCTATGAAGCTGGTGATGCTTCTTTGCCTGATATCATTTAGGAGGGTCTTGGATGCTAGGACCTTGGAGATCATGGGACGTAGATATCTAACAGAAGACATACGTTTTAACCTTAAAAAGAGAACAAAGGATGTCTTATGACTATAAGAGACACACTTAGTGAGAAATCACTGCCCTTTCCTGGCACATTAGGGATTTGACAGGGTATGGCATTCTGGGTTTTCCAGGGGTTCTCTGGGAACAGCAATCCTTTTGTGCCGCTCCCTTCCTTTTACAATGACCCAGGTGGTTAATGACCCTTCACAACTCGCTGGTACCCTAGGGAACTCCATCATTAATCTGATATCACTCTAGCAAATATAGAGTTCCCACTCCAAGCTGCACTGACAAGGCTTTCCGCTCTTTCACAAGGCTAAACAATAGTGGGGGGTGATTTTAATGCTGTCACGGAGCCCACGGGAGATACCACCGGGGTCCTGTGTCCGCCCATAGACGGTTGGAAGTTAAACGTCTCGGAGACTGGACCGCTACACTGGGTCTCTGTGATGTGTGGCACATTTGACACCCTAAGGTACGACAATACACACACCTCCGTGGCGCACCATCACCAGTCCCATATAGATCTCCTGTTTATGCCCGCTTCAGATTGCCGTGCTGTCTCCGAAGTCCAGATTCTGGCACGTGAATCTCAGACCATTCCCCGCTCCTGCTACAAGTGGGCGAACGCATGAAGACGCTCAAACCCATCTGGCGACTAAACGCTTGGCTTCTCCAGGACTACTTCCGTACCAACGAAGGCACAGTTCAGCGTCAGGGCACACTTTGAGAGGCAGGCAAGGCCACAATTCATGGCTACGCTAGAGGATTCCTTAAACACAGGCGTCAGACCCATGATCACCACTTCGCCCAACTAGAAGTAGGGCACTCCGTATAGAAATGACGGCTGCAACGGGGGAAGGGGAGACGGAATGCTGACAACTGCAGCTAGTGCGGGAGGAAATCAGGAACATCTCCATTGAATCAGCTAAAATGATCTGGAGATCTTCAGTAGCTAGGATGTATGGATGGGGTTACAAGAATGGCCAACTGCTCCACTGGGTTGCTACTCAACCCATGGCCAATAGAATGGTACACGAAATCCGAGACACTCTGGGTCGCACCTCCTGTACACCCCCTCCCAAAGATAGAGCAAGAAATCATGGATGAGCCTATCACTGTTGAAGAGGTAGGCAAGGCGATTTCCATGCTTGCCACTCACAAAACTCCGGGCCCAGATAAACTTCTTGTGGAGTACTATGCGGCGTTCCGTAAATCTCTGATACCACGACTCCATGACCTCTTCGGGGAGGCTATTGAGGACGGATTGTTTTCCTCCATCACCGACACTGCCACCATTGTGGTCATACCAAAGTCGCACCCACCCCCGGTTTTATATGCGCAATATCGCCCGATCTGCCTCATTAATACCGAGGTCAAGCTATACACCACAATCTTATCCACTAGGATGAAAAGAGTGCTTTACACCCTCATAAACCCTAATCAATGTGTCTTCATGCTGCGCCGCAGCACCTGTCATTGCCTTCGACGCTTGCATGTGGCCCTTGACCACCGAGACCTCCTTACACCATATCTGACCTTAGTTTTACTAGACTTTGAAAAGGCCTTTGATACGGTGGACTGGGGCTACATACAAGAGGTACTAATAAGAGCAGGCTTTTTTTTTATTTTCGAAAGATGGTGGGAGTTCTTTACTCTAACCCTTCAGCCAGAGTCCTTATAAATGGGGCGTTGTCCGAGGCTTTTCCGATCCGGAGGGGGACCCGAAAGGGATGTCTTCTTTCCCCTCTCCTCTTCGCCCTTGCGAACCTCTCACCTGTTACATCCGCATAGATGACCAGATACAGGGCTGGTATTGGCAGAACTCTCAGGAGGACCGAATCGCAGTATATGTTGTACCAGCCCGCGTCGGGCCGAGATGCTTACAGATCCTACATTCAGTTGGGCGAGCATCTGGATTGCGCCTCAAACCCTTAAAGTCCACGGTCCCTCTCCATACCTCCAGGGAATGCTCCGACTGGCAGACAACCATGCCTATTCGACGATTATCCTTTAAATATTTGGGCATCTGGCTGGCACTTCTCACGGAGCTGACCTGGTCCCTTAACGTTGGTCCACTCCTCCGATGGACTAAAGATGACCTACATAGGTGGCAAAAACCTCCCTCTTAACCTTCTCTGAAGAGTGGCCCTGTTCAAAATGATGGTCCTTCCCGGCCTCCTGTATGTCCTTCAGAACCTTCTGATCCATCTCCCTCGCAGATGGTTCCGCAATCTGGACAGAGTGAATATTAACTTCCTTTGTGGGGGGGTCAAGACCGCGTTTAGCACTCACAACTTGCCAACGGACTACATATGAGGGTGGAATGGGCATGACTAATCTTTTATATTATCTCGCCACTTGCCTCCTGATAATCCAGGATTGATTTAACGGGCGTGGTCGGATCCGGCATACCAGCTTAAACTGTTACGTCTTGGATTCACTCACACCCAAGCAATGGTATAGGGAACCCCAATCCCTCAGACCTTACCAGTAGTGACTCGCTCAGCTTTCCTGGCATGGCGGTCGGCACTGAGACATCCACTGGGACTCCAAAATCACACTGCAAACTCCATTATGGAACGGCACCTGGTTGCGGGAGGTGGGAACTCAGATGGGTTTTCAGGCGTGGGAGCTGATAGTCATTACCCACCTTGGGGACATCTGGAAAAGAGACCATCTGTCCTCCTTCCAAGACCTACAACGCACATACTAGTTGCATTGGACGCAATCTTTTAGATATCTCCAGCTACAACATGCCCTTTCCATTCACATCCCTGACCCAGAGTCATTCCCCGAGTTCAGCCCCTTGGAAGCCAAAATGGTCATGGGTACCTGGGGAAGGGAGGCGTATCCCAAATGTACTGTTCCCTGATAAACAACACTCTGTCCACTCTGGACCCTCTTAAAACTAGGTGGGAGGTTTGGGTGGGCCCACTCGAGGACGAGGATTGGAGACACACCCTTATGGCCCCCAGAAGTCTCATGATCTCTGCTAGACTTCGTCTCATACAGACATACTATCTTCACTGTGCATATCTTACACCAGCACGACTGCACAAAGCTAGACTCCTCCCCGCCCACAGTGTCCACGCTGTAGAAAGGAACCAGCTGACTTCTTTCATATGGTCTGGTCCTGGGCAGCATAGCTAAATACTGGGCGATGTCAACGAAACTTAGTGGAGTACAGGGATGGAAGGTGCCCTTACTCCATTGGCTCTTCTCCTCGGGGTGGTGGAGGGGATGGCCGGCTCCCGAGCCGACAAGGCGTTCCTAGGTACAGCCCTTCTGGTTGTTAAAAGAGACATTGCAGTGGCCTGGAAACACTCCAAGCCTCCTATTTCGAAATGGCGCAGGGGAGTGGATCTGTGTGCAATCCAAGAAAAAGTGGTTTTTGAGGCAAGAGGGTGCCCAAATAAATATGAGCGAATATGGGGTAAATGGGTGGGCTTTTGGACTGATTGTTCGTGGTACTAAGGGTAGACTCTTTCTTATTCAATCTTAAATGAATTACTCAGAAGATAATAAGGGGAGATGTAATGAAATGTCGTTTATGTCACGGTGCTAGAAAAACTTCCAATAACTGTCTTGTTTTTGTTTATAAAATGCCAATAAGGTTGGTTATAAAAAAAAAGAGAATGAAGACTATGTCACGCACTATTTTTTACCCGAATTTGGATGAATATAGGAAGATGTGTGTGGTAAGATGTTTGAGATAACATGAAAGAAAGAGATGTGACAAGCTCCCAACTAATAACTTCTTTCAAGAGACAGTTTAAAGCAGTGTCTACACCCACATTAGCTAGATGGGAAAGAGGGATAATGAAGAGGTCAGGAAAAGATATCTCTAAGTTGGGGCGCAGTCTGCTAGGGGTGCTATGGCTTCCAAAGCTTATTTGTTAGGAGGAGGTTTGACTGGAATTTTAGTGGGTGCAGAATGGTCATCCGAGTCAATATTTAAGAAATAATATTTTAAACTTGTGGAGTGTGCTGTGAGGAATATTAAGGCAAGGCTTTAAACATGCATATTATTGGCCTCCGTGCCTTGCCATAAAATTCAGATTTTCCACAGCTAGGGTGGGTAGAAATTCATGATTTCATTAAAGACACGGAGACTGAGATTATTCGGCCCTTTATTTCCCACCCTATAATATTTGTCTTTTTATTTTTTCACAGGACGAGAGTTCAGGAAGTAAATCAGAATTTATTGAAGAGATGACATGGTTCCTGTTATTTACGAATTTGTTTTAAGTTGGACATTTAAGGTTGTTTGCAGGAATAGAAGGAAGATGGCTGCCACACAGTGAACTATAAAGTGACTATAACGTTAAAGGAGTTCTTTTCATTGTGATGTTGCTTCTGTGAGTTTGCAATAAAAGAGGAATGCATAATATCAGCCTCCGTGTCTTTAATAAAATCATGATTTTCTACCCACACTAGCTGTGGAAAATCTGAATTTACACCACAGTGACACATACAAGACTGTGCTTTCTGGCATCAGCCTAAATCTTTTGCTTTAAATAACTATGAATAAAAACATGTTTTCATCATTCTACATTGATCATATTACAAAAATGTTATCTTTCACTGCACCTTAAAAACCTTTCACTATTTTCTTTATATCTATGGGTGTTTAGCACTTTTCCATCCAGGAAATATTCATGATACATGGTTTTTCAACGCAGTTAAAATTATATTTTATCCTCATATGATATATCCAACCTTAGTATTAACTGGTAAAATGGAGTCTACATAATTTTGGAGGCTGCCACTGAAATCTGAGCCTCTCAGAAGCAATAAACCAACATAAATGGGACACAACTGCCCTCCATCCAACAACAGACCGAGTACTGACTTCTGATATACCCAAGTGGTGGGTGCCCAATCACCCAAAAAACTTACTAAAAATGTACAGCTGACAGTGAGAACATGGTGCTAATCTCTACTAAAGTGGGAATTCTGCCCCATATGGAAAGGAAAATGGGAGTGAAAAAGAATTCTCTCTCTAAAGATGGCCCGTCTCCACCCCTATTGAGAAAAAGAGGAAACAGATTAGGCCAATCAGAAGCACCACAGGCTGTACCAAAATGGGAATGTTCGTAGATACCCAAGAAAAACACATGCAGTTTCAGAAACACACAGCATGAGGACATGCAGGGCTCTTGCACGTATGAGACACAGGGCAGGAAAAAGTCCTGGAGTTGTAATTCTTTTGGGGAGGGTAAAAAGGCACATATTTTAAGGCCAGGATCGGTGTGTTTTGACCCGAAACATCAGTTTTTCAAACTCTACATTATGCAAACTTTTCCACTCTTCTATGCCTCCACTACCCTTCTCAATCCAAATAACTGACTGACATATCCGCCACTCAAATTATTTTCATATTTCACTATTCTAATTCACCACTAATACTTTATGGGTTGCAGAGTAGTGTGCTAGTCGCCGAAAATGCGCTTCCACACCTCGTCATGGGTAGTAAGCGCTATATAAATGCAATTACAATACAAAAACTATAATCCAGAGGACAAGCTACACTATAAAAGAGAATTAAAAACTTATCACAAACTCATAAGAGCAGCTAAAGGCGCGTATTTTAAAGAACGCATTGAATCTGCAAAAAACCCTACCAAGGAACTTTTCTCGATATATAAAGAACTTACGGTCCCTGCCAGACTGGAGGCCCGAGACACCTACTCTAATGAGTTATGTGATGAGATTGCAGACTTTTTTGTTAAAAAAGTGGATTCAATACACGCCACTTTTACAGATAGCACTCCGACTCAACACTCGGTAGTAAGAAGTGATTCTGCTACCAAGCCTCCTCTGACATGCTTTTTAGTTCCTGAGAGGCCAGACCTGCTCACCATTATAAATGGAATTCAGTCCGGCTCCCCTCTTGATGTGATTTCTCCTAATCGCTGTAAGGGAGTCCTTGATTGCATGATCGAGCAGATTGAACATCTTATTACTCTCTCTTTTCAGGAATGCCACGTGCCTGACGTTTGGAAAACGGCACAGGTTATACCCCTGAAAAAAAAAAACAATATTCATATCTCCCAACTACAAAATCTCCGCCCTATTTCTCTCCTCCCCTTTTGTGGGAAAGTTGTGGAGAAGGTAGTGAACAGGCAACTCATGAAATTCGTTGAAGAGAACTCTCGTCTCCAGTCAACTCAGTCAGGGTTTAGAGCAGGCCATTCAACCGAATCTGCGGTTCTTTTTTCCACAGAATGTCTGAGACAACTTGGTGACGAGGGGCAGACAGCAGCGTTGGTTTTATTAGATCTTAGTGCAGCATTTGACACCGTGCTGCACTCGACGCTGCTGTCTCGCCTCTCAGACTTGGGAATAGAAGGTTCAGCCCTAGAATGGATAAGATCCTTTTTAGAAAACAGGAGTTTTCAGGTGCACTGCCCTCCTCACAAATCGCCACTGCGCAAGTTGAGACATGGCGTTCCACAGGGCTCAAGCCTGAGCCCTACGTTGTTTAATCTTTACATGGAGCCCCTGGCTCATATTGTGGAAGCCTATGGTGTGGATATCGTCACATATGCTGACGATACCCAACTAATAATTAGACTTACCCATAATCAGGCAGAGGACGCCACTAACTTTTCCAACTGCATGCGGTCTGTGGCAGGGTGGATGAACAGCAACTGCCTACGCCTTAACGGCGACAAAACTGAGTTGTTGGTGTTTGGTAAGTCCCCCTCCGCTTGGTCGCAGGCCTGGTGGCCGACTGAATTAGGGGTGATCCCCCGCCCAGGGGAGGTCGTTAGAAATCTAGGAATCATGCTTGACGCAGAGCTTTCCTTCAAGCAACAGATCAGAAAATTACGGGAAAGTGTTTCGGAATACTAAAAACTCTCCGAAAAGTCCTCGACCTGCTCCCCATTAGTGCCAGGAAGACACTTATTCACGCCCTAGTCACACCACATCTGGACTATGGCAACGCTCTTCTCCTAGGCCTGAGCAAAAAAGGCATACATCAACTGCAGTGTGTCCAAAATGCCGCCGCCCGCCTGGTACTTAATCTTCCACGCAGGGCATCTGGAAAAACGGCATTATGTAAACTTCATTGGCTCCCTATTGTGGAGCGCATTAAGTTCAAGGCACTATGTTTTGCCCACCGCATTGCCCAGGGAAAAGGCCCAGGTTATCTGCGAAACCTTCTTACTATCCATCGCCCTACTCGGAATCTCAGATCGGCCGGAGTGATGTTGTTCCAACTCCCTCGCGTTCGTAAGACCAGGATGGGAGGTAGCTCCTTCCGCTTCTTAGCGAGTAAACATTGGAACAATCTCCCCCTTGACCTTCGTATGGAGCCCTCCGAAATGAGATTCAGACAAAAATTAAAAACACACCTTTTCCCCAAGCAAACAAGTGCTTTGTTGTAGCCTAGGATCCCGATTAGTCCCGGATTCGGCCTCTTCAGGGAGCAGTAGCATTTCTTAGCGCAGGGACACACTGTCCTAAGTGTAACCAGGCGCTTTAAAAGTGGTTTTATTATTATTATTATTAAAACAATGTAATTGTAATCTAATATGTAATCAAATCTATAGGGAAGGTGGGATTCTCTATAGTAACACATATGTGTCTTCAGTGAGGATAGCAGAAGTACCAACACCCGTGTGGAATAGATGCATTAGCACAGAAAGGTCACAAGATAAAAATCCTCCCGGAGATTCCACTGCAGACACCGAACTTAAGGATTATAACGAGTGATGCAGAAGCCATTTCTGTTTGCGATAAGCACTGCGTGATATTTAGTTACAATACCCCCCAGCCCGCATTCCCCGTTATGTGGGAGTGCAATCTGTGAAGGTCATTTGGAGGCAAACATTTCATGACATCTGATGTTAAACGTGGTGAGATGGCCCAGCATGCTTTTAACAGATTAAAATATTCCCCGTCTCCACGCTGTCAAATGAATATGAAATTTCTTGGGTGGATGCTTATCGCTAAAATGGGTACTTTATACTCGGTGTGCAAATTCCGCTATTATTGTCAAAGATCAGTCTGCTACTCTGGATAATAAGCAGGAGGAGATGCCATCTTTCGCTGTATATATTTTCGTTTTGACAAGCGGGCTAATAAAAATGTGAATTTAAAATACAGTACACACTGCAAGTGAAAGGTAAAACAAAATCTGTACGATGACTGCTACGGAGAGCAGTGCCCACGCAGGAAAATGCGTAAAATGTAATCGATAATTGGTAGCTACACTTCAGTCGTAAATTTGTGTTGCATAAATCTTTTTTGGGAAGGTGAATATTTCTGTAAACAGAAGGGAAACACAAATTGCCCGGTACACGAGTAAGGTACAATGTGGGTAAGGCAAGGTCATAACACATAACTCTTGGTGTGGAGGGAGGGGGCAACCCTTGAAGGGCCTCCGATCTAGCCCAACAACAAATAGCATCTGTGAGAAGTGGGGGCCTCTGGGCCGCAGTATCACATCCTGCAGGGGGTCCCCCATCATTTTGTGCTTTGTCACTGGCGTCAGGCCCATCAAATTGACAGGCGATCTGGCAACCCATGTGGCATGTACGGATCGGCCGCTGGAATCACAGTACCCAGATATGACCATACATTACCTGATTGGCCTAGCAATCCCCCTTTGGAGCCTTTGAGCTTATGGGGGAGCGGAGGCAGTTTGAGTAGTTCATGCTCAGTCATGGGCGGCAGAGTGAAATATAAACTTAGAAACCGTGTGCTAAACAATACAATTAAATATTGTTTAGGCATATCTCTTACTCTAGAAAAGTGTCCGCCACTTGTTCACTTCAGTAGACTGTTAACAGCAGAGTAGCACCCTTGTGTTCATAGACTGGCGCGGTTTAAGGTGCACGCATGGGATGTCTTTAAAAGTTCGGAGTATTTACAGGCATTACTTTATTGTTAGGGATCCTTGTGCGGTCTGTTCAGTACCGTGAGGTCGTTAATAGTAGGCCTAAGTGGTAAATTCTATTCCGCTCACGGAATTTTCAGAATTTGGGTAATTTTGCGTTCCGCAGAGAACGCAAAATTGCCCAAAATTCCGCGATCTGCAGCTTCGCGGAATTTTTTGTTTGTTCGTGCTTTTAAAATGCGTGTTCGAGAGATATTTCTCCCCAAACACGCAAACAACATTTGCAAACAGGAAAAAAGCATAGCTAACGGGCGGAACAAGCAATTCCGCGTGTTTGTGGAACTTTGCGTGCGCGCAGAGATTTTTTACCATTTTGTGGAGCTTTGCGTAGTGCGACTACTCAAATTCCGCCCACCCCTAGTTAATAGTTCCTCCGCTTGGCACGGTCACTTGGCAGGGCTGGGGCGTGCATGAACAGCCAAGGCGCTTGCAAGGGGATGTTCTCGTTGTGAGATAGAGACTTTGAGCAGGAAACGGGCATGCTGGCAACACTGGTTTAGGCGAAGTATGCAGCTCTGAGACGATTCTTGGCAGTGATGGCCTCACACTAGCCGAGTGGGGCAGGCGACCAACCATGATCTGAAGGCAACGCCCAGATGCACTGGCACAGTGATGAAGGAGGTGGTGGCTTGGAGTATGAACAATCCTAGAGTAAACCTGTCAAAACATAGCCACTTACCGCAGCCGGCTTCTTGAGCTCTTCTGTCCATATTGTGCTAGAGCAGAGTTAGGATGGGTCCTCCGCATAGGGATGACAGAGAGCACATGCAGTGGCGTAGCAGGGAGGGGCGGGGGGGGGGATGAGTGGCGCCTAAGTACCCTTTGTGATGTCATCTCGGCTCTGACGACGCCAGTAACGGACGCAGAGCCGCAGGGCGCCACCTACTGACGCGCAGGGGTACTGCTAAGCAAAAACTTTCCGGATCCAGTCTGGGGATATTCGAAGGTAAGGAATCTATCACTAATGTGTTTCTTTCAGATGAAACTGGTTACTAGAGTTACTGCTTAGTGCACAAGGAATAAGCCTGTACTAAAGGTATTTTGGCCCTAGCCCGAATAGCGATGTATGTGTTAGGGAGAGCACATTAAACAGGGCTCTCTTATGAATGGGAAGACACTGTAATGTTCTTAGTATAGGGGATGACGAAGATCTTGGAGGCAGGTTGTTTGCAGTCGTGTGGCATCGTTTTGGATGACTTGTAGTTTTGATCGAAGAGATTCAACGGAAGCAAGAAACAGCGAGTTGCCATAATCAAAGCGACTGCTGACTTGCGCCTAGGTGAGTGTTCTGTCTGAGCTCAGTGGAAACAATCTGAAGATTTTTTTAAGTGGACGCATGATGCCAAAACAGGTGCTACATGTGGAGGCAATCTGGTCTTACATTGATAGCTGATAGTCTAAAATTATGCCTAGGTTTTTTGAGGATCTAGTGGGCAAAGAAGCGTGGCCTGGTTCTAATGGCCACCAATCTTATGCCCAGAAACTCTGTGCTTTGCTAAACAATAGTATTTCTGTCTTGCCCACGTTAAGTTGTAGACTATTGTGAGACATCCAGATGGCAATCTCCTTCATGCAAGTAGAAAATCTCAGTTTGACGTTTTCAATATCCCTCCCAAACGAGATCACTAATTGGGTGTGTCAATCTCCAGGAAAGGGGGGGCAGTGGGAGGAGTTGCCCCAAAGGAACGGCTCATACACTTGGAACTCAAATTTGAGGAATGGTTTATTAGCACCACTGCTTCAGTCAAAGACAAAAAAAAAAAAAAAAGAATGTCCGGTTAGAGGAAGTCTTTCCTTGTTGCACCGGTTTCAGTGAAGTCAGGAGGGGTAGGTTCCCAGACGTTCTCCAGTGAAGTCCAGGGAGATGCAGGAAAGACCAATGAAGGAGAAAAAAGAAACTACGGGTCAATGGTTGCCGTCCACTATTCTGAACAGAGGGAGGGGAGGTGAGCGGTTCCCCGAACTTAATTGGAGCATGGACACCAGCAGAGAAAAAGTGGTGTCTACCCCACAACTAACCGTTCCCTCCCCGTGCGTTAGTAAGCCCCAGTAGACGCAGACGTACCTGGTTCAGCCACCCTCCTCCTGGAGCGTGGCGGGGCAAAGCGCTGTGTTTTTGTCCTTGCGTCGTCACAGAGTTTCCTGAGACCGTCTGGGCGACGTCTGTCTCAGTGGTGATTGGGTCCTCTTCAGTTCTGCCCCTCCACGGCGTCTTCCAATCTCTGAGCACTCCTGTCGCCATCTCTTCAAAACTTGTGGCGCCGGTCGCTTTCTCTTTCTCCTGGGCGGTTGCCTCCGATTGGTTCCCTGAGGCCGACGTCACACCTCCAATCTCCGCCCCATGCCGCCGCCAGGGATAGTTAAAGGGGCTGTTCTCGTCCTGTACATGTAGCAGCAGGACATTGCTGTCAGTGAGTGTACCCGAATCCTGTTCCCCGGGAGCCTCCCGACAGGGTGTCATCTGCGTATGAGAATGTTTCAAACCCAAAGGATTTTATCAGTTGGGCTAGGGGGATTTAGACATTAAAAAGTGTAGGGTTTAGGGAGGAGCCTTGAGGGACTCCTTTGCTGAGGGAAATTGTCCTGGAATGGAATGTACACATGGAGACTGTTTTGACCCTATCTTTGAGGAAGTCAAACAACCATTCCAGGGCTTGTCCCTAGATGGCTATCTGTTGGAGGCGCTGCGCCAGAATTGAGTGCGAGATGGTATTGAACGTAGCTGATGGATCAAGCAGCACCAGCATAGCTGGTTGTTGATCATCCAGGGATAGTCTGAAACTATTGACTACTGCAAGTAGAGCAGTCTCCGTGCTGTGAGAAGGTCTGAA
This sequence comes from Lissotriton helveticus, assembly GCF_964261635.1. Lineage (NCBI taxonomy): Eukaryota > Metazoa > Chordata > Amphibia > Caudata > Salamandridae > Lissotriton > Lissotriton helveticus. The sequence continues at coordinate 533,442,710 of NC_136069.1, forward strand.
GGCTGGCTGAAAGATTTCTAACAGGTTATTGCTCTCTAGATAGGCAGTGAGCTGTTTGTTGACGTGGGTCTCCAGGATTTTTCCCAGCATATGAAGGAGAGATATGGGACAGTAACTCGATGGACCAGTGGGGTCTGAGGTTGTTTTTCTCAAAATAGGTGTTACCTGAGCTGTTTTCAATTGTTTCTGGACCGTAGCTTGGGTCAGTGATTTATTGCATAATGTGGTGATGGTTGGAGCAAGAAGTGGGGCAAGATGCGCTTTGATTTTTGGGGGCAGGGGTAGGTGGGGGATCCAGATTTTACTTTGGATAGTAAGTCCTGCATCTGAGTTAGTGAGATGGGCTTGAGACTATCTAGTAGTGCTGAGTTGGAATGATGTGGTATAACTATGGAGGGGTTGGTCAAGTTAGAAAATGAGTATTCAAAGTATCACAGACTGATTGGGAGGTGGGTTATCAGATAAACATGCCTGTGGTTTGACGAAGGTTTTTAAGATTTTGAATAGTTCCTTAGAGGAGCTGCATGCCTGATCTATTTGATGAATAATATGATGTCTGAATGCGGTCTTTATATTGGTGAGATATGCGTGTGAGGCATCTTTAAATAGTTTTTTACCTGTACCTCTTCTGGACATCTTCCAGTTGCGCTTGAGCCTTTGACAGTGGGAATTATCCGTTTTTAGTTTAGTTGTGTACCAGGGGACATTGTGTCTGAAATTCTTCCTTGGCAGTGGTTGGTCTACTTGTAACAAAGATGTTTGTGTATTATATGTACTACTGCTGAACAGTCGAAGAGGACTAGATTAAATGTTGAATTTCTGTTCATGATTGTTTTTTAATTTTGCATTTATTGTTGTGTATTTTGTTTCCCATACACATGTTTTTAGATTGTTTAACAACCCCATCCAACTGGATTCACAAAGATTTTTTATTGGAAAATCAACAAAGAAGTTAGTTTTTAATCAAATAAATAAAGATCATATTGGATGTTTTGGCTACTGTGATATTAAACTGGTGATAGTTGAGTGTGCTGTATGGTGTGATATTATAATGGTATGCAACTAAATTATCCCAAAGGGAATTTATTTTAGACTTAGTGGTTTGTAGGGAGCCACAATATTGAATGCATGGGAGAGAGAGTCGTTGAATTGTGCCGGTGCTTAATTTATATCATGGGAATTATCTGGGATGAGAGTGGGGAACGCCGCTCGAAATACATTTAGGTGCGATCTGTTTCCAAAGTCATGCAGTCGCTTGGACCTGGGCCTTGGGTTTGTCAGGAGCAATCGTTATCGGAATCTGATCAAGAAGTGATTTATCCAGAATAGTGTCAATGGGGTGTCAATCTGGGGGAGCTTGCAGTAGAAAAAATAAGCTCTAGAATGTGTCCAGCCGAGTCAGTTTCTGTGAGGTGTAAGTTTTCCATTTCGAGGTTTGTTAGCAGAGTAGGGACGTCGAGGTCAGTGGTAACATCAACATGATAGTTGAAGTCTCCAATCAAGAGAAAGTTTTGCGTGGCTAGTGTGTAGGGTGCTAGTCTCTCTGTTAGGTTGGAGGTGGAATCCTTTTTTTGTCCTGGAGGGCGATAGATAACCACACCGGTCCAGGGGCGGTCATTCAGGGGATAGTTTTTAATATGATCATTTTGACCCAATCCGTGAGTAGGGAGTCAAGTATTTCGACTCTCAGGAAGTCTTTGAATGCTATTGCTATACCTCCATGTGGTTTGTGTTCCCTGGCTTGCCTGATTAGTTTGTAGTTGTCTGGAAATGCTATTGGGATACTGTGTAGCGCTGACTGGTGTAGTCATGTTTTAGTGATTAAACACAGGTCTGGTTGTGTTGAGGTAAGAAGATCCCACATTTCTATTGAGTCTTAGGAGACTGACCTAGTATTAAAGTAGATACATTTGAGCGAAGAGGGAGAATGTTCTAATTTGTTGGAAGATGCAGATATGGGGAAGAGGACTTCACAGAAGCTTTGTAAACCTGCTTATGTAAGGGAGGACTTTTGTCTTTGCCCAATAGTGCGGCTGTTTTTTTCAATAGAGCATGTGAACTTGCATTTTTGGCAGGCGAAAGGACCTTTAAAGGTATTAATTAGGGAAACGAGGGAGGCAATGCGAGTAAATAGTTCTTAAATTTGTTAGCTCTTTATTGTTACCGTAAAGTGTGGGTAAAGAAGAAATACTTTGGGGGGGGGGGGGTGCAGGTTCCTGGCACCTGGTGACGGACTGGCGCGTTAGCACCAGGTTTGTAATTTATACCGGCGAGCTAGACCGCTGCCTTTCAATGATTGGTGGCCATCACAGAATAACTGCATCAGTACCGACAATTACTGGACTCCCTCCGTTCAATTAGCAGAGCTGTGACGGACCAGGGAGCCCAGAAGAAAGTGTGCAAGTACATAGAAAGCTTCCAAATAATAGTTTAAAATACCGCAGTTAATAAGGGATGTGGATTGAGGAAACGCAAAGAAAATGTAAAATGTTCAGTACTAATATACGGCGCAAGCAAATAATGTGAACCTAAAGTATAGTGAGTAGCAAAAGCAACTGAAATTGCATGCATGAGAAAATGCTCGTCTGAAGCCTGGCCTGTCCATACCAGTCCATACCTGTTGAACCCTGGCCATAAATCCGTGCTGACGCCAGTATCTAATTTATGAAGATATGCACAAAACCTGTAATCCTACTAGTCACTTGGCATGTTGGCTGGCTGGTGTTGTCCAGTCAGCCACCACAGACACGTTTCTGAGCCCCCGTAAGGGAGAGCCAGCACTCTCAGAGGTCAGGAACAATGCCTGCTCTGCAGAAGGTGTTCTCCCCTCTGACAGCAGGATGGCTAGCAATTTAGCACCTAAAGGCCACAGGCTTCGAAGCCTCTGCCGGCTTTGATATGTGACCAAGGCTTCCCCACAGACCTGGGGAATGCCACCCACTGCGGCCTATATGGCAACAAAGTAGATGGGATATTAGATAGTCAGAAGGCGTGTCACACGTACAGGCTAGTCACACACCTAAGATGGGCAATCTCAAGTGGACAGTCTTGGAAGTGTTTCAACATCTTGGTTTTGGTGGAACTAGGAACTCTGGGTCAAGATTATGCCCACTCCTTGCAGGAAGGGGTCATCTAGGGGGTGTGGACACCCCAGGGGTACAGGGCCGAACTGGGAACCTAACCCAGCCCTGGAAAAATGCTCGTCCGGCCCTCTTGAGGGGACGAGGGGAGTGCGACCAAGCTGTTTGTTTGGGCCGGTTTCGGACAATTTTGTTACAGGGGGCAGATATTGCCGGCCCCTGGTAACAAAAACAGCCCCCCATGACCCTAAAACCGGCCTCCACCCTGGCGGCCCACCAGGGAAACGCCCAGTGCCCGCTATGGCCAGTCCGGCCCTGCAGGGGTCGACAGCCCATTGGCTACTATTCTAGATCCCCCTAATGCCCCCTAATTCAGTATTGAGGGGTCCCCAGGCCTAGGGGGGTTAAGGTGTTTCCACCCTTCCCCCCTTTTATTTTTTTTACTTTTTGCTTGTGACTCGGTTTAACCGAGTCACAAGATGGCTGCAAACACTTCCTATTATAGATAGAGAGGGAGAGCGCGCAAGAGAGAGAGTGATGAAAATGATCAATGAGGACGACCAAGATTTGAAATATTAATAACCAAGCATGATTATGCCACCTTGTCTAATTTCATACTGTGGGATATAACACGAGAAGGAATCCGCTTTAAAATGTCATCAAAGGCTTAGGTAAATATTTTAGATTCCCTTTCAGAATGTTTTAAGAAAACATGTGAGGCCCACGCTCGCAATATGTGGTAGGAGAAGACTTCGAGACACCTCTCGAAAACTGTACCATGTTTAATGTCACTGTGGAAAAAAGGCCTGTCAAAGAGTTTATAATTATGCAAATCCCAGTTCATTTTTTTTTATTAAACTATTTTTCGATTAGGTCGCAAGGGAATTCGGATAACTAGTAACAACCAATACTTTCTCATAACATATACTGAACTTATTAATTCGATACAGGTATTTATTGTTGGTACAGTCAAAAACGCTGACTTCTGCGAAAAGCTTAGGGATAGGAAGAACTTTACGACCTACCAAGAAGCAAAATAAAGATTAGAGGATGGGATTTTTATTGTAAGCAAAACCAAAGCGTGGATTATTGCCAGTGGCTCCGTAGTGACAAAAGGAAGTTACGAAAGCGCTGTCAGCATGTACAATATTCGTGACTCACTTTGCATAGAGAGCCGAGGCTGTATCCAAAGGTCTGTGCGTTGCGCGAGCCCGCGTTCATGTAGTTGCCCATTAGCAACACCAGCTCCAGCAACTTGCTGAAGCCTCGGCTTTTCCTTATCTCTTCACAGGCGGTACTGACGGCCATGATGTCAGGCTTGATGTTGTTAACCTGCTCCTCAAACTGCAGCTTAAAGAGAATCGCGCTGAGTCGCGGACGCAGTCTCTTCACGCTGCTCATCTGATTGAATGGAGAGAAAAAAGGAGGTCTTTAAAATTCATGCCATGCTCTGGTATTACACAAATGCACATTATACCCCGGGATTTATTGGTATTACACAGCAGAGAGGCAAAGTACATCGGAAAACCATGTAAAAACAGATTACGTGAAAAGGCGTTAAAATACATTTAACACAAATCCTGCTTATGCGTCGTGATAAGCCCAACCGCCCTTTGCAATGGCCCCCATGTGCAGACAAGAAACGACTGAGCATCACCAAAAAAGCACAGTAAAAGGAGACGTAGTAAAAAAGATATACACAGCAGGTACAAACATTTAAGAAAAAAGTTGAAAATCACTAAAAACAGATTTACGCTTATAGTTGCAATATGTAGAGTCTCTGAACTAGTTCCAAATTTCGAATGGGCCAACCACTTGTTTTCCATGAACTCGAGTTTGGTGGCAGTATTAAAGTGGTCTCCTGTCTCGGCATCTTTCAGCTCCCATGCATTTAGATGCCACATCTCTCTGGACTACCTCGCCCTCGTATCCAGGGTCAGAAGTAGGGGTACACATCTCCAGTGAGATATTCCACATAAACGAAAGGGGGAGGATCTCCACTCCAAGTCCAAATAAATAATCCAATCTGGAGAAGGAATTGTGAGCCCCCAAAAAATAGAAGTACAGAATGTCCTTCACATGCTGCCCCAGCATTTTGACTGCTTGGAGGGGATAGTGTTAGTACTCTTGCTAGCTGTACATCTGTCTATAAGGTCATCATTCATGTCCACTGTCCCCAAAATATCTAACAACGTAGTGGAGGTCAACAACTCACAATCCCATCTTATTCAACATTTCACTGTGCAGTTTGTAGATTGGCATAAACGCTGCCGACGATGACTTCACATCAATCCAACACTCATGCAACTGCCGACCAGATCCCCAGTGGAACCACTCATCTCCTGGTACAAGCTTCTTCAATGAGTAGCTCGTGAACTACTGGTAGCTCTACAGCTACCTGTGAGTAGCTCTCCTGTATGCTTGGTTGAAATAATATGTACCAAAATTGTGAATTTGAGACACAAATGAGGCATTTTCAGAACTCTCCAAAATATGAAGGTGACATATGAATTCTAAATTATGTGGCATTGAGAAGACTTATACCTTATATTACGTTGGTGGCTGGTACCCTGCAGCTATGGGTGTTATATATCCATGTAGATGCATTCCAAATATACCAAGTCTTTTTACATTACTGCTATCAGCCCTGCCTGACGCACTGAGGTGATCACTGCTGGTAATCTTGCACATGTTGGACACTAATGTAATCATGTCTGATGTGCTAACTATTACAATACTAATATTGTTAGTAGCCCCGGATGATTACAAAAAAGGTTGGCGATCCCCATCTTAGTAGCTTCAAATAGTACTGGCGAATTCGTTAATTACCTTCTGTAAAGCATTATCAGGTAGACACAAGATCTAGCCGCAGATACCTTACCTTTGAATTATCCCCAGGTGCCTGACTGTATCCAGAAATATTTCTACAGCAGTACATCTGTGCATCAGTAGAGGGAGTCGATTGACTCCGTAATGACGACATCCACCGTATGTGACGTCACAACAACGTCAATCCATATAAGCGCACCCCTGATGCGCTGATGTCCGCTTCTTCTGCATCTACTTTCCATGTTAAAACACGGAGCCATGTATAGAAACTGCTATTTATTTTTATCATTTATAGAGGGCATGAATCACCCCAGTCGGGGTATCTCAGCACTGTAGCAGCCCTTGGGAACAGCCAGAGTAGGTGGATCAGAACAGTGAAGTGTTTAAAATTTTTCTGAATGACAGGTAGTTGGTACAGAGACGGATGTCACTGGGTAGTTGGTACCAGAGTTGGGGGGCTAGGTAAGTGAAAGATTTGCCTCCTAATCTGGTCTGTTTTATGCAGGGTACTACAAGGAGATCTTTGAACCCTGACCGGAGGGTTCGGGAGGGTGTGTATCTGACGAACTTGTCTGACAGGTATCTGGGTCCCATTTTATTTAAGGCTTTAAACATCATGCAGCAAACCTTGAACTTGATTCTTTTATGTATGGGTAGCCGTTGTAGTTTGCGGAGTAGGGGGAGTGAAGCTGTTCTTGGGGGGAGCATTGGTCACGAAGCAGGCAGCTGTATTCTGGACTCCTTGCAGTCTGTTTAGGGAGATTTCCTTGGCTGAAATCAGCAGGGCATTACAGTAGTCCAGGTGGCTTCGGACCAATGCATGTACCAGGGTTTTACGTGTGGAGGATGGGAGATGGGGGAAGACTCTGCGAAGCAGGCTTAATACATGGAAGCAGGCCCTAGTGGTTGAAGTAGCCTGCTCCTTCAAGGCTTAGTTTGTGGTCAATTAGGACCCCTAGGTTCTTAACCACTTGTTTTGGGATGGGGCAGGGCCCAGTTCACTGGGCCACCAGTTGGGTGACCATCTAGCTACAGCATCTTTGAATAGCAAAATTTCATTTTTTTCTGCATTCAACTGAAGTAAGTTGTTGCTCATCCATTCAGTGATGGTTTTCATGACCTCCGAGAAGGTAGCCTCGATGTTTGTGGTGCATTTGTCAAAGGAGAGGAGTAGTTGTGTGTCGTCAGTGTAGGATATTGGTATGAACCCTAATTTTCTCAGAAGTGACGCAAGTGGTGTGACATAAATGTTAAATAAGGTATGGCTCAAAATGGAGCCCTGGGGTACGCCCTTAGAAACCATGGTGGTCTGAGATTTGAAGGGACCAAGGTTGACGGTTTGGGTTCTCTCCTTCAGAAAATTAGTCAGCCATTTTAGTGTGTAATCCTGAATGCCTGTGGCTCCTAGTCTGTCCAGCAGGATCTGGTGTGAGATGGTGTTGAAGCACAAGTTACTTACCTTCGGTAACGATATATCTGTAAGAAACATTAGTTAGTGTTAGATTCCTTACCTTAGGATATCCCCAGGCGTCAGACTGGATCCGGAACGTTTGTCAGCAGTACCCCTGCACGTCGTCTGCGGCTCCGCGTCCGTCGTCGTGATCGCCTGGATGACGTCGGACTACTTATACACCGCCCTCGCGCGCGGACGTCAGTTCTGTACATAGCTTTCTGCACCAGTAACGCAGAGCCATGATAGAAACCGACACTGGTGCCATGAAACTAGGGCACTGAAAGGGTTGTCCTTAACCCTAGATATCCGTTCACAGAACGGGGAGGATGGGTGGGGCCGCTAAGGAATCTAACACTAACTAATGTTTCTTACAGATATATTGTACCGAAGGTAAGTAACTTGTGCATCTGAAAGAAACACGTTAGTGTTAGATTTCTTACCTTAGACTAGCTACCCCAGCAATACCAACCCCAGTGGTGGGTCTGCGAACCAAGATCACACCAGACAGTCCTGGAGAACAGAACGGCCAAAAAAGCCATCTCTCCAGACTTGGCTGTCCAGGCAGTAGTGCCTAGCAAATGTGTGCAGCGAGGACCACGCAGCTGCCTGACAGATGTCCTGCAAGGAGACTCCCCGACCCAGGGCAGTAGTAGCCGCCGTGGCCCAAGTGAAATGGGCGCGCAGCCCAACAGGAGGCTCCTTGTTCACTAAGGAGTAGCAAATCTTGATGCACAAAACAACCCACCGAGAGATGGTCCGCTTGTGCACCGCCCGTCCTTTCTTAGCGCCCACCTAACCAACAAAGAGCTGGTCGCCCACCCGGAACTGGCGCGTGCGATCTAGATAGAAGGAGAGTGCACTTTTTGGGTCCAGACGGTGGAGCCTCTCTTCCTCCTTCAAAGGAGGTGGAAAGAAGGTGGACAAGGTGATGGACTGCCCGATGTGAAAGGCTGTGACTACCTTGGGCAGGAAAGAAGGACGAGTCCTCAGAACAACTTTGACCGGATGGACAGAGAAGAAAGGGGGTTCTGAAGACAGAGCCTGGAGCTCACTCACTGTTCTGGCAGAGGTGATGGCAACCAGGAATGCAGTTTTAAGAGTCAGAAGACGAAGAGGACAGTTATGAAGTGGCTCAAAGGGAGCGCACATCAGATAAGTCAGAACAAGATTCAAGTCCCACTGAGGCATCACGAAGGGAACAGGAGGAAACATGTGTGTGATGCCTTTCAAGAATCTATTTACAACAGGGGACTTGAAAAGAGAAGGCTGATCAGGAAGCCTTAAGAAGGCTGAAATGGCCGCGAGGTAGCCCTTGAGAGTGCCCAGAGCACAGCCCTGCTGGGATAAGAGACAGAAGGAAGAGGAGAACCTCTGAAAGGGGGCAGAGAGTGGATCCACAGCCTTTGCTGTGCACCATGCCACAAATCTGTTCCACCTGCAGGCATATACCAATTTTGTGGAGGGGCGCCTGGCTGCCAGAATCACATCACAGACTTCAGGAGGCAAGTCAAATGGCCTCAACTGTCGTCGCTCAATATCCACGCATGGAGGTGGAGACTGGACAGGTTCAGGTGGAGGACCGTCCCCTGCTGCTGCGACTGAAGGTCCTCCCGAAGAGGCAGACGAATCAGGGGATCAACTGACATGCTGAGTAGCTCGGGAAACCAGTATCTTCGTGCCCAGTCCAGAGCCACAAGGATGACTTGGACCCGGTCTCGCCTCATCTTCTTCAGCACTCTGGGCAGAAGAGGTATAGGCGGAAAGGCGTACAACAAACCGCAGCTCCACTCGCGACAAAAAGCGTCACAGAGCGAGTGCCGCCTTGGAAATTCCAACGTGCAGAACTGATGACATTGCGCATTCTCTTTGGTGGTGAATAGATCTAACCAAGGCTTTCCCCACTGCTGAAAGAGACCATGTGCCACGTCCGAGTTCAGACGCTATTCGTGATCCATCATGCACCTGCGGCTGAGTTCGTCCGCCCTGGCGTTCAGGGAACCTGCCAGGTGTGAAACCACCAGGGTGACTCCCTGGTGTTCCAGCCATGTCCAGAGGCGCAGAGCATCCTGACAGAGGGTCCAAGACCCCACCCCACCCCGCCCGTTTGTTGCAGTACCACATGGGGGTGGTGTTGTCCGTGAACACCTGCACTACACTTCCCCGGACAGAGGGAAGGAATGCTTTCAGTGCAAGACGGATCGCCTGCAGCTCCAGAAGGTTGATATGGAGCCGGGACTCCGCCGGAGACCAGAGGCCTCTGCTCTCCCTCTCTCGCATGTGGCCCCACCATCCCAGGAGGGACACATCTGTCACCTTTACGTGCTCCGGTTGGGGAAGGGAGAGAGATCTGACGCTGACCCAATCGCGGTTCGAGAGCCACCACTGCAACTGGCTCGCAGTGCCCTCCGAGATCAGGACGTGGTCGGACAGGTTGCCATGATGCTGTGCCCACTGAAACTTCAGGTCCCACTGCAGAACCTGCATCCGCCACCTGGCGTGATGCACTAGATGCAGGAGGCCATCAGCCCCAGGAGCCGCAACGTCAACCTGACCGAGACTCGGGATAAAGGCTGAAAGTTCGGAATCAGAGCCTGAATATCCTGAACCCGCTGTTCAGGGGGATAAACCCGGAACTGCGCGGAGTCCAGAACCGCTCCGATAAAAAGGAGCTTCTGAGAGGGGCACAGGTGTGACTTTGGCACGTTGATGGAGAACCCCAGCGAGTGTAGGAGGTCGGCTGTAGTCTGGAGGTGGGAGACGACTGTCTGGGGCGAGCCCGCCTTCAACAACCAATCATCGAGTTAGGGGAAGACTGAAACCCCTAATCTGCGCAGATGAGCTGCGACCACCGCCATCACTTTCGTGAACACTGGGCGCTGGTAAGGCCGAAGGGGAGCACGGTAAACTGAAAGTGCTCGTGACTTACCGTCACCGCAGGTAACGCCGGTGGGCCGGGAGGACGGGGATGTGGAAATACGCGTCCTGCAAGTCCAACGCTACCATCCAGTCTTCTGGGTCCAGGGCAGCTAGGACCTGAGCCAAAGTCAGCATCTTGAACTTCTCATTTCCGGAGGAAGCAGTTGACGCTCAGGAGGTCCAAGATATGGCGTAGGCCTCCTTTGCCCTGCTTGGGTACCAGAAAGTAGTGGGAATAGCAACCACGTCCTACCTCTGGCCCAGAAACACGTTGATGGCCCCCTTGGCCAAGAGGGCCGTAAATTCTTCCTGCAGTAGTCGCAAGTGATCTCCCGAAATGGGGTGGTACTGCGATGGCATGGCTGGAGGGGTCGCCTCGAAGGGGAGGGAGTAGCCCCTTCGGACGATTTGCAGCACCTACCTGTCCGACGTGATGGTATGACAGTGGGGGAGGTGATGGCGGACCCTGCCCCCCACTGGCAACGAATGGGCCTGAAATGCCGGACTAGGAAGGCTTAGCGGCAGATGCTGCAGGGGCGGGTGTGGACTGACCCTGCCTGTGTCCCCCGGTACCGCCACGGCGGTAACCACGTCCACGACCACGTTGAGCCTGTGTCTGCGGTCTGTGGCTGGCTGGACGTGTAGGGGCGTCCCTTCCGTGGCCACGAAAGGAGCGAAAAGTGGAAGTTTGCTGGCCTTGGCCTTGGCCGTAGCCCTGGAGTCCTTGAAACGACAATTGAAAACTAAACAGCAGGGGAGAAATAACCCCTCTTAAATAGATAATAAAGAACACCATGGAGGACAGCACAAAGGGTCGAGTTGAACTAGGCCAACACAGGGGAGGCCTAATCAGATAGCCAGTCCCCATCCTTAAAGAAAGAACAGCAGTTGCTGAATGTACCCAGCTGAAGCACCAAACAAAAAACAGAGAACATAGTATGGGAATACCAACACCACAACTGAAGGCCCAATCAAAGAACCAGTGCAAAGAACCGAAGTAACAGATGGAGAAGCAGTTCCTACAGCCTAACATCTGTTAGTAAGAGCCTGAGTAAGAGTGTCTCGAGAGTCATCAGGGATAGAGGGGAGAAGGCGCAAGACTAATCCCACAACATAGGAGAAAAAGAGCAAAAAACAGAATCTGTATTTTGGGACCGTAAAGCGGAGCTGGTGGCAGAAAATAAATATCAGCCAACAGCATCTAGACTTTTAGACTCTGGCTGGGGAGAGGGGGTGTCAGGCATGGCTCTGATGTCAGGCTGCAGCAGCCTGAAAGACAAAGCTGTGCAGAGTAGGATGATGGGAAAGGCTGAGCGTGTCTCTAGGGGAAGGATGATGCCTATGAGTTATAGACCAGTCCACGGATGATTTTGAAATGGGTGTAGCCCAAGCACTCACAGAATATCAAAGAGATCTTCACTGAAGGGAAGCACAGTGTTGGAACTGGGGTCACCAGTCCCCTAGGGTAGCATGGCACGAGCGGGTAGGCATCCGAAAGCACATGTGTTAAGCGATCATGCAGCACACACTCACACTGAGACAGAAACCTGGGCACGCAATAAATGACTCCACTCCAGAGCTTGTATAAAAACAAGTGATTTGTATTAAGATAAATAATCAGATAGATAGAGCAGGATCAGGGAAATCATAAATTCATTTAAAATACATGTGTCTCAAAACTTGCGATCAATATTAGATGAATAAATATCCGTTCTGCAATAAATATTAAATATTGGATCAATAAATAGTTAAATACATTTTTAGTGGGACACAGGCCCGACCTACGCCTTGCTTCTTGGTCAGTACCTGAAAGGAATACATCTCAAAGTCATAAGAACAACACTGCATTAAGCATCAATATCCATTTCCTCAGGTAAACAAAGGGACAGTTCCATAACAGAAACATCTCCCCGCTGTAGGAATAAACAATTCGTTAAGTGTAGTTCAAACATTTCCTTAAATATGAAACATTTCATTTGCCACAAAAGTATGTGGACGTAACTCTCCTCCTGTAATAGGAATTAAACATTTCATTAAGAATAATTATTCCATATAACAAGGTTGGGCATCCCTTTGGGAGAACTTCTCATTGGGCCCAGCTAACCATTGCATTAGCCAGCACTAACTAGGAGAAAACATTGCAATCTAGGTAACCATCCCCTTGTGCAGGTTTAACTGTATCAGGGCTACACCAACATTCCATCAGGGAAGTAGAAATCCCTACATTGAGCAGGTGTAAGTAGATCTCTGTTATAGCAGGGGTATGAGACCCTTCCCTGGGCAGGAGTAAACATTGCCTCAAATGAGGTCAACACCTTTCATTAGGCATAAAGTATTCCTTTAGGCATCACACACCATCCTATTACCTGATGCCTGAACAGGCAGGGCCTTCCCCCTATTAATCAGGAGCTTACAGGTAAAACATTTCCTGCAATAGAGATAATCAGTTTAGCAGAAGTAAAACACTTCACTGAGGGTAAAACATTTCATTAACCATTTCCTTAGGCAGGAATGAAACTCCTATGGCAGGAATAAAAACATGCCACTGCGGATAAAACATCTCATTAGGCAGTGTAACTATATCCTTATAGCATGAACGTTCCCCTACTCAGCAATCAACAGTTAACAACTCTTCAAGGCAGAGATAACCATTTTTAACAGGCAAGCCTGAGCTTAGAAGACTTGGTTTATGCATGTAAAGCCTTTTAGTAAATGTAAACATTTCTTTTAAAGCAAGGAGCACCTCACTCCATAACTGTGGGCAGGTGCTCCACCTTTCAACCAACATGAATAAATGTTTCATTAGTCAGCAGACACAGTTCATTATGCAGCTGTTGGCGTTTTCACCCCCAGGCCAGGATCAACATTCTAATTCCTACATTAAGCAGGCATAAACCTTTCAGCACCCAAGAGTAATCCTGTAAATAAGTAGAGGTTATAACACTGGGGCAGGGGTGTAATAAAACTTCTATAGTTCAGAATAATCCTGGTTCCAAGCAGGAATAACCACTTCAAAACTCTTCCCCAATCATAGGTAACATCCCCCTAATCAGGAGTAAACATTACAGGGAAGGAATCAGGCATAGGCATTTCATTAAGTAACTTATAAATAGAACATTACTCATTGCTAGAGAGCAACATCTCATTAAGTAAGCACAGGCCTTGCTTTAGATTAGTAAAACATTTCTGTTAATTAAGGTGAACATTTCAATAAGCAATTCAGTAAAGCATTCTCAATGAGCATTTTACTATGCCTTGGACTCCCCTATGCAGGGCTAAGCCATCGCAGGTGAACTCAGTATGTCTTTAGGCCTACGCCGGAACCAGGGCCCAAACTGTTAATGAATGGCAAGCCTGTCCTCAGGCATAAACAGTAACTTAATGGCCTCCACGTCACTAGAGGCACACAGGGGCCAACAGGTGAGCACTTAAGGTCAGAAATATAGCGTTTCTCTGGGGCCTACAAGAGAGCGCTTGGAGGCACAATTAGAGCGCTTCTATGGGACATTCAAGAAAGCGCTTGGAGTGAAATTACAGCGCTTCCCTGGGCACTACCTCAGTTCCTCACATGACAGCGCTTGGCCACAGGCAATGCTGAGGACAGCGCTTCAGCAGGCAATCAGGTTTAGATAATAGCACCCTGCAGGTACAGCACTTCACAAGGCAGCAACCCCCTTCAGTACCTCAGCACTCTTCACAGGGACAGCAAAGGAGCGTTGGGGGAGCAGGGAGTCAGCGCTTCAGAAGGCAGCAACTTCTAGAGCCACAGAAGTTCTTGGTGACACAGCGCTTCAGGGGGATAGCGCTTTTCAGGATTCACAGCGCTACGATATAGCAGGCAATTCACAGCAGAGGTAGCGCTCGGCAGACAGTTCATTCCAGGTAGCGCTGCTGAAGGGCACCACAGAATATAGCGCTTCAGGCAGGAATCACGCCCAGGATTCTAGCGCTTCACAGACAGCAGGGTGCAGGGCTATAGCGCTTTGGCCCACACGAGGTGGGGGCAAGACCAGCAGGTCTAATAACATTCAGTTCAGGGTGCTGCAGTTCAGGCAAATATAGCGCTTCAGAAGGCAGCAACCCCCTCCATTACTTCAGCGCTCTTCACAGGGTCAGCAAGGGCAGCGCTAGATATACAGGACAGGTGACACCCCAGTAGCAGGTTAGCAAGGGAGACCCCAGGTGACATCAGGAAACGCAGGGTCAGTACCGCGCCAATACCTGTTTGCTTCTTCAAAAGTCCTGTGATGATTTAATTTCTTCTTAGCGCTTTAGGTTTCTTGCGCCCTTGTAAATAGAGGCTTAGTTTCTTGTTGGCGTGATGTTTCTTGCGCCCTTGTAAATAGAAGCTTAGTTTCTTGTTGGCGTGATGTTTCTTGCGCCCTTTGGTTTCTTGTTTCCTTGAAGGGGGAATAGTTTGGTGGCTGGTGTTCCAAGTTCTTCTCAGCCAATCCCTTCAAGTGGTCCCTGGGGGTTCCCTGCCGCGGGGTTAGGTCAGTGGGGGGGGGGGTACAGGATGCCTCAATACTTGTAAAGCAGCACACTAGGCCCTGTCATTCCAGCATCATAAGACCCTGCCCTGACCCCCACTGCCTATCCTCCTGCGTAGGTACTTCCCCAGGTCTCCCCTTAGTCCCTCTGACAGGAAAGTTTACCTTCCTCTCCTTATACAGTGCCAGTTGACAGTTGGCAGTGGCAGTTGGTGTCACCTCACCTGTTCCAGAAGGTTCCAGGGGGTTCTAGGAGGTTCCACCATTCTACCTGTGGGCAGGCTGGCAGGCTAAGTTGATACATTGTTTGGAGGGTTCCAGCCAGGCCCTAGCCACTAGAATGCGCCCACTAAACCCCGCTGCAGCAGCAGTGGTCAGTGGCAGCCATGTTAGGGGTATAAGACACCTGCATCTTAACATCAGTTTCACAGTACACAGGGCTTTCCTCACTACACAAGGCCTATACATTGTTGTTACCATGAGGGCATTCTGATTTAAAAGGGAAATAAAAAGGCGAACATTTTTGGGGGAAAGGGCCAAGTCTCACACATCTCCCCCCCAGCCAAAAGCCAGGGTAGACCGATCATTCCCTTGATGGGCTTCCCTGCTTGGGGCGGAAAAAGGTGGACGCAGGCCCAATACCACCATGACATTCTCGCTAATCCAACCACCCCACTGGTGTTCCTAGTGGGATGCGGCCAGGACAGACCTCCAATCCAGATGTCTCTGGCCCTTACTCTCTCTCAGAGTGGGGGGCAGTCGCCCCAGGCCCGTGGTACCTTTTTCCACTCTCCTCCTCAACCTAGGGTCTAAACCCTTAAGTTGACCTGGTGACAGGGGCGAGACCTACCTCTCCCTGCACCCCCTCCCAGGGTTCCGCACCCTCCCTCCTGGATGACACATCGGGACAGCCTAGTCTCCCAACCTGGGGTTCTCTTAAAGAACACTCCAGGCCCAGTGACCACAGCTGGGGCACCCCTGAGAGTCACAACCGGGGGAACTCTGAATACAGAGATTCCTCCCGCCAGGTCAGGCAACCCCTGAACCTGGCCACCCAACCCAGGATCTGAACCCCGTGGCTGGACCGGTGCCAGAGGAGAGTCCTTCCTCCCTCTGCACCCCCTTCCAGGGTTCCGCACCCTCCTCCCCGGATAGGTACCCCTGGAAGTCACACTGGTAGGGTCCATAGTTACTGGTACCCCACCCTCCAGGTCAGGCAATCCCTGCACCTGAAACCCCAGTCCAGGTTCTACACCCCGTGACTGGTCCAAACCCCGAACCTCGGGTACGCTGCCACCATGGAAGTACCTGGCACACATGATTTCAAGGTCTTCAGCTCTGTCTCTGTTTAGCTGAAGCCTGTGCACCAGCTTCCCTTCCTTTATTGCAAGGCTCACACTCTCCCTTTTCTGCTCTAACCTCTTTGACGACACACCCCCCCTTCCAAGGTTCTCTGGTGTGACCGCCTCCCTGGGTGTGACCTGCCCCTCCTGTCCCCATCCCCTCTCCCCTCTGGGTGGGCTCCTACCCGTGCCCCAAAGTGGTACGGAGTTCCTTCTTCCCTCCGCCCAACAGGCACCCCATCCCCTGACACAACACTCCAGTGCCAGGTGAGGACTCGGATAATTCAGGAAAAAGGTTCTAGGATGTGGCGACAGAATGAGGTCCAACAGGCCCTGATACACTCACAGGCTAGACAGTGGAGGGGTCAATTCCTAAGGCTTGCACACACAATAATTGTGCAGCCCAATTGCTGTGCACCCTGTCCCAATGGAGGGTGCTGCATGGTCACAGGTCCTGGATCCCACCGCTCGACACCAATATGTTGGAACTGGGGTCACCAGTCCCCTAGGGTAGCATGGCACGAGCGGGTAGGCATCCGAAAGCACATGTGTTAAGCGATCATGCAGCACACACTCACACTGAGACAGAAACCTGGGCACGCAATAAATGACTCCACTCCAGAGCTTGTATAAAAACAAGTGATTTGTATTAAGATAAACAATCAGATAGATAGAGCAGGATCAGGGAAATCATAAATTCATTTAAAATACATGTGTCTCAAAACTTGCGATCAATATTAGATGAATAAATATCCGTTCTGCAATAAATATTAAATATTGGATCAATAAATAGTTAAATACATTTTTAGTGGGACACAGGCCCGACCTACGCCTTGCTTCTTGGTCAGTACCTGAAAGGAATACATCTCAAAGTCATAAGAACAACACTGCATTAAGCATCAATATCCATTTCCTCAGGTAAACAAAGGGACAGTTCCATAACAGAAACATCTCCCCGCTGTAGGAATAAACAATTCGTTAAGTGTAGTTCAAACATTTCCTTAAATATGAAACATTTCATTTGCCACAAAAGTATGTGGACGTAACTCTCCTCCTGTAATAGGAATTAAACATTTCATTAAGAATAATTATTCCATATAACAAGGTTGGGCATCCCTTTGGGAGAACTTCTCATTGGGCCCAGCTAACCATTGCATTAGCCAGCACTAACTAGGAGAAAACATTGCAATCTAGGTAACCATCCCCTTGTGCAGGTTTAACTGTATCAGGGCTACACCAACATTCCATCAGGGAAGTAGAAATCCCTACATTGAGCAGGTGTAAGTAGATCTCTGTTATAGCAGGGGTATGAGACCCTTCCCTGGGCAGGAGTAAACATTGCCTCAAATGAGGTCAACACCTTTCATTAGGCATAAAGTATTCCTTTAGGCATCACACACCATCCTATTACCTGATGCCTGAACAGGCAGGGCCTTCCCCCTATTAATCAGGAGCTTACAGGTAAAACATTTCCTGCAATAGAGATAATCAGTTTAGCAGAAGTAAAACACTTCACTGAGGGTAAAACATTTCATTAACCATTTCCTTAGGCAGGAATGAAACTCCTATGGCAGGAATAAAAACACGCCACTGCGGATAAAACATCTCATTAGGCAGTGTAACTATATCCTTATAGCATGAACGTTCCCCTACTCAGCAATCAACAGTTAACAACTCTTCAAGGCAGAGATAACCATTTTTAACAGGCAAGCCTGAGCTTAGAAGACTTGGTTTATGCATGTAAAGCCTTTTAGTAAATGTAAACATTTCTTTTAAAGCAAGGAGCACCTCACTCCATAACTGTGGGCAGGTGCTCCACCTTTCAACCAACATGAATAAATGTTTCATTAGTCAGCAGACACAGTTCATTATGCAGCTGTTGGCGTTTTCACCCCCAGGCCAGGATCAACATTCTAATTCCTACATTAAGCAGGCATAAACCTTTCAGCACCCAAGAGTAATCCTGTAAATAAGTAGAGGTTATAACACTGGGGCAGGGGTGTAATAAAACTTCTATAGTTCAGAATAATCCTGGTTCCAAGCAGGAATAACCACTTCAAAACTCTTCCCCAATCATAGGTAACATCCCCCTAATCAGGAGTAAACATTACAGGGAAGGAATCAGGCATAGGCATTTCATTAAGTAACTTATAAATAGAACATTACTCATTGCTAGAGAGCAACATCTCATTAAGTAAGCACAGGCCTTGCTTTAGATTAGTAAAACATTTCTGTTAATTAAGGTGAACATTTCAATAAGCAATTCAGTAAAGCATTCTCAATGAGCATTTTACTATGCCTTGGACTCCCCTATGCAGGGCTAAGCCATCGCAGGTGAACTCAGTATGTCTTTAGGCCTACGCCGGAACCAGGGCCCAAACAGTTAATGAATGGCAAGCCTGTCCTCAGGCATAAACAGTAACTTAATGGCCTCCACGTCACTAGAGGCACACAGGGGCCAACAGGTGAGCACTTAAGGTCAGAAATATAGCGTTTCTCTGGGGCCTACAAGAGAGCGCTTGGAGGCACAATTAGAGCGCTTCTATGGGACATTCAAGAAAGCGCTTGGAGTGAAATTACAGCGCTTCCCTGGGCACTACCTCAGTTCCTCACATGACAGCGCTTGGCCACAGGCAATGCTGAGGACAGCGCTTCAGCAGGCAATCAGGTTTAGATAATAGCACCCTGCAGGTACAGCACTTCACAAGGCAGCAACCCCCTTCAGTACCTCAGCACTCTTCACAGGGACAGCAAAGGAGCGTTGGGGGAGCAGGGAGTCAGCGCTTCAGAAGGCAGCAACTTCTAGAGCCACAGAAGTTCTTGGTGACACAGCGCTTCAGGGGGATAGCGCTTTTCAGGATTCACAGCGCTACGATATAGCAGGCAATTCACAGCAGAGGTAGCGCTCGGCAGACAGTTCATTCCAGGTAGCGCTGCTGAAGGGCACCACAGAATATAGCGCTTCAGGCAGGAATCACGCCCAGGATTCTAGCGCTTCACAGACAGCAGGGTGCAGGGCTATAGCGCTTTGGCCCACACGAGGTGGGGGCAAGACCAGCAGGTCTAATAACATTCAGTTCAGGGTGCTGCAGTTCAGGCAAATATAGCGCTTCAGAAGGCAGCAACCCCCTCCATTACTTCAGCGCTCTTCACAGGGTCAGCAAGGGCAGCGCTAGATATACAGGACAGGTGACACCCCAGTAGCAGGTTAGCAAGGGAGACCCCAGGTGACATCAGGAAACGCAGGGTCAGTACCGCGCCAATACCTGTTTGCTTCTTCAAAAGTCCTGTGATGATTTAATTTCTTCTTAGCGCTTTAGGTTTCTTGCGCCCTTGTAAATAGAGGCTTAGTTTCTTGTTGGCGTGATGTTTCTTGCGCCCTTGTAAATAGAAGCTTAGTTTCTTGTTGGCGTGATGTTTCTTGCGCCCTTTGGTTTCTTGTTTCCTTGAAGGGGGAATAGTTTGGTGGCTGGTGTTCCAAGTTCTTCTCAGCCAATCCCTTCAAGTGGTCCCTGGGGGTTCCCTGCCGCGGGGTTAGGTCAGTGGGGGGGTACAGGATGCCTCAATACTTGTAAAGCAGCACACTAGGCCCCGTCATTCCAGCATCATAAGACCCTGCCCTGACCCCCACTGCCTATCCTCCTGCGTAGGTACTTCCCCAGGTCTCTCCTTAGTCCCTCTGACAGGAAAGTTTACCTTCCTCTCCTTATACAGTGCCAGTTGACAGTTGGCAGTGGCAGTTGGTGTCACCTCACCTGTTCCAGAAGGTTCCAGGGGGTTCTAGGAGGTTCCACCATTCTACCTGTGGGCAGGCTGGCAGGCTAAGTTGATACATTGTTTGGAGGGTTCCAGCCAGGCCCTAGCCACTAGAATGCGCCCACTAAACCCCGCTGCAGCAGCAGTGGTCAGTGGCAGCCATGTTAGGGGTATAAGACACCTGCATCTTAACATCAGTTTCACAGTACACAGGGCTTTCCTCACTACACAAGGCCTATACATTGTTGTTACCATGAGGGCATTCTGATTTAAAAGGGAAATAAAAAGGCGAAAATTTTTGGGGAAAGGGCCAAGTCTCACACACAGGTTCAGTTCTCATATGACCCTGTTGAAGCACTTTAAGTGGGGGATCAATGGCGACCACCACAGCATGAAGCTGTGGCCCTATAACCACAAAACCTCTCCGCAAAAGCTGAGCTTGCCTCTGAAGCAAGGCTCGGAGAAGAAAACAGGCAAGAGGATGAGGAAAAATCAAGGCCACTAGCTGCACCAGTGTCAGACACCCAAGGAGACTGGAGGAGGCTGAGGGACGTCAGTTAGGTCATCACTGGCATCACCAAAATACCTGTGTTCCGAGGGGAAAATAGCAGGGGGCTCCTCTGAAAGCAGAGGAAGGTAGCCCGGAAAGGACTGTTCCACCGACAAAG
The DNA here is from genome assembly GCF_964261635.1 of Lissotriton helveticus. Classification (NCBI taxonomy): domain Eukaryota; kingdom Metazoa; phylum Chordata; class Amphibia; order Caudata; family Salamandridae; genus Lissotriton; species Lissotriton helveticus. The sequence goes on from NC_136069.1 coordinate 533,463,245, forward strand.
AAGTGCAGATCGGCGTCAACGGATTCAACACATGCGTCCCAGGTGGAAACCCTGAAGGACTGTGCACCAGAGCTGATAAGGTGTCAATCATGGATTCGGAGGGCCTCACTGACACCGAGGGAGGTCCCGCCGGTTAGGAGTCCGTCAAGGCTGCACTAACCAACCTCCATGGGTCCGAGATGCGCACCAGAGGCAGACGGAGACCAAAAATGGCATCTAGGTAGGGATACTATTCCCTCATCTGAGCCACAGTCGCCTCAGTGCCTGTAAACACCGGAAGACTTGGGACAGGTTCTTGCTCCAACTCGGAATTCGGAGGAATAGGAGGCGTGTCAGGAACACCGCTTCTATGAGCTAAGGTCAAGGAAGGCCACAGCAACAACGGCCTACAGCGTGACTTACCATATGACAGCGAGGACAAAGGACTTCGGGAGCTGGCCCTTGAGCAATCGTCACAGGCAGAAGAAGACCGCAACCAAAGAGGGTCCTATGAACGCAACCATAGAGGGTCCTACAACCACCGCACCACTAACAGCCTCATGCAGCACTCCTGCAATACAGACAACCAAAGCTTAAGGCATGAGCCACACAGTTCGGAGTCAGAGTATGAGCCCAGACGCCACTAGTAGATAGGATGAGGGTGTGAGGTAGACATCGCAGTTCACATGCCTCTGAAGATAGCTACAAAAAGGCACACTGTTTCTTAGACAATGACGAGGTAGGCCAAAAATTTCCAGAGAAGACTCACTCCGGATCCGCATGGAAAGGAAGAAACTGACTTCAGCATGCATCAGGAGAGGGGTTATGTGGACCCCTTAGATGTCACATCCGGTAGACGACATTGTTACGGAGTTGCTCGACGCCCTAAACTGACACGCAGAGGTACTGCTGTAGAAAAGTTTAAGGATCCATTCTGCCACCTGAGTAACATTCAAAGGTAAGGAATCTGCAGCTAGATGTCTCTATCAGCTTTAATCACAAATATAGCCTGTCACATGAACTATGTTGTGTGAAACAAACAATGGCAAGCGGTTGCTACACTCAATACCCATCAGGTGATTTTTCCTTAAGTGTACAATATCAGGCATGCAACAAGTTGGCTATTGCAATACCACCTATGCTTGCTCTTGTTCTGCATTCCATTAACATTCATGGACACATACTTCAATTCAATCAGTTGCCCTATTACTCCATATAAACTTTCATTCTGACTATAAGCGCTTTATCACATTTCATCCTTTTACCTCAACCCAACCACTCCACACATTACTAAAACAACTATATATATATATATATATATATATATATATATATATATATACGCTCCAAGTTCCTTTACTACGGCAAAAGAATGGACGGCACTCCACAACTCGATAATCAAGATTTAAAGATTTATTACTCAATCAAACCAGGACGCGTTTCAGCATCACGCCTTCGTCTGCTGTGACTCGCACTGAGTTCATTTAGATTTAAATAAAGTTATGTTGTTGACGTCAATCTCATATTGAATAAACACAAAAGAGAGACAAAAAATATATAATCAACATAGCGGCCATTTCGTAGTGGTTAATATGCAACATACATTGGGTGACCATGTTGAGCAAACAGACGTTATTGAGCCCTGGATGGGCAAGCAAAAAGTAATATGTAAAAAATATATACATAATTAATCAATGACCACGCATTAGTAATAATTCATTATCAGCAACAAGAAATACATAACATTACTCATTCATACTATTGAACCGTGGCAAAAGAAAATAAAATAAAAGAAATTCTGGATCATATAAGGGGGTGAAAATGTTATTCAAATTGCGGTCCTTCATCAAAATTAGCAAAGATGACTGGCCAATTCTTCCCCTGTATTTAATCCTAATGGAGACTTGGTTCGAAGGCCTATGATAAACCTGGACTCAAGTTTCCTCATTTGTGCCTCTCTGTTCCCTCCACGATCTTTAGGGGGTATTTGATCAAGACAATGGAATTTGAGGAGGTTACTGTCACTGTTGTGTTTCAGTGCAAAGTGTCTTTCTACGGGATAGTTTGGGTCATTGTGTTCGATTGCTCTAGCGTGTTCTAAGATTCGCTTTTTGACTGGATGAATTGAGTTCCCAATGTAATATAGATTACAGGGGCATTCAAGTCGATATACACAGTACGGGCTTGTGCAAGTGAGAAATTTGTTGATTTTCCTCACTATTCCAGTATCAGGGATTTCAAATGAGGTAATTTTTCCACTTGACTGACAGGCCTTACAGTTTTGGCAAGGGAAAAACCCGGTCAGGTTTCCCAGTTGTGGTGATCTCGGGATAGCATCAAAGTGACTGTGAATTAAATTGTCTTTTAAGGATCTGCTCCTCCTAAAAGTAATTTTAGGATGGGATGATAATTGCTTACCAACAACACCGTCTGTTTTAAGAATGTTCCAATGGCGACTGATATTATGAATCAATGCGCAGACCCCCCACACTAAACAACAGAATCTCCATCCCTAATAACCTCAGAAAAGTCCCCCTCTCTCTAGAACCCTCTACCTCCCTCGACACACCCCGTCTCAAATGCACTCTCCTCAACTGCAGATCGGCCTCTAGACACTCCTCCGCCATCGCTGACCTCATCTTATCATTGGACCTTGACCTAATCATCATGACTGAAACCTGGCTAACCAAATCTTCTACACTTATAATGGACATTCTGGTTCCCCCCCAACTACCACATTATTAGACTTGACCGGTCTGGCAAAATTGGTGGTGGAATCGCATGCATATACAGGAACAACCTTTCTGTTCTGAAAGTCACCGCCCCTTCCCTACCCTCCCCAACTTCCTGTGAATACATCTGCCTCAATATTACTAGTGAGGGTAAACCGATATGCTCTCTTCACGGCATTTACCACCCACCCGGGGACAACCTCACCTTCGCCCAACAAATCATGGATATGATCTCAACCAATTCCGGACGACAGCTCACCCAAATATACCTTGGTGACTTCAACCTCCACTGGAACGATCACAATGACGCGGTGGTAAATAGTCTTAAAAATTTCCTCAACGCCCTTGACCTCACCCAAATATGCAACAGCCCGACCCACGAGAAAGGCTCTATCCTCGACCTTATCATCTCCAAAGAGGACTCTATCCAACTCGAGTCTATCCAACCCTGTGACTGGTCAGATCATCATATTGTCACATTCTTCATCAATGAAATAGTCAAATTCAACCCGGTTCAATCCTCCAAGCCTAAAGTCTGGAAAAGAGATCTGAAAAAACTGAACCCAAACTCCTTACCCCCTAACAGCTGCAACCTCCTACAGGCGCTACGGACGTCCAATCCCTGACTGACCACTATCTCAACGCCATGACCTCAATAATTAATGAGGCTGCACCCATGCAGCTAAAAAGAGTCTCCGCTTAAATCTCCAATCCATGGTACGACGGGAGTCTCAATGAGGATAGACGAGCCATGCGAATGGCAGAGCGCACCTGGAGATCAGCTCCCTCTGCACTGCACCTAAAAACCCTGAAGAAAAATAGAAACGCCTACTTCAGGAAAATAAAATGCTCAAAATCAGACTTCTTCAGCTTCCAGCTCGACCAAGCAAAAAACCGTCCGAGAAAACTGTTTGAGCTAATCAGAACACAATCCAAGGAACAACCGCAACCACTCAGCACTATGCGCGAAGCACCCTCCTGTGAAGACTTCGCCGCTTTCTTTATCCAAAAAACTGACAACATAAAGAGCGATCTCCTCATTGACGCAAGCCTTTACTCCAAACCCCACTGCATAGCACTCACTGAACCAAAAAACAATGCTACATGGTCATCCTTTGGCACCTACTCTGAAGAAGAAATTGGCAAACTGCTCAGCACCTTGAAACCATCCAATCACCTCACGGACCCCCTCCCGGCTAACGCTGTCAAAGACTTCACCGCTTTGCTCCTTCCACTCTGGACTAAAATTATCAACAGCTCACTTCAACAAGGAACCATCCCTGACTCCCTCAAAGTTGGACAAGTCACGCCTTTACTAAAGAAACCTACAGCCGACCCCTCTGATCTAAACAATTACTGTCCCATTACCAATATTCCCACTCTCGCCAAACTGTTGGAAAAATGGGCACAACTACGATTGACTAAACACATTGATCAGTTTGATCTCCTCAACCCTCATCAATCAGGCTTCCGAGCAGGACACAGTACAGAAACTGCTATGACTCACATAATTGACGACGCCCTTCAAATCCTAGATCAAAACGATACCTGCCTCCTCATCCTTCTTGATCTCCCTTCAGCATTCGACACCGTTAAACATGAGAATTTACTCGAACTATTAAACACAAGAATGGGTCTATCTGGGACTGTACTCAAGTGGTTCACTTCCTTTCTACACAACAGGTCGCAGAAATTCAAGAGCAACAACGTGATGTCCTCGCCAATACCTGTATCGTTAGGCGTCCCCCAAGGATCCTCCCTATCCCCAACTTTGTTCAACCTAGTTATGGAACCCCTCACCACCTTGCTACAAGCATCCAATGTACACTTTCACATGTACGCCGATGACACCCAACTATATCTCAAATTACAATCCCCCAAAGACATTTTGCTCCTGAACTCAACGATCAGAAGCACCCAATCCTGGCTTGCCGATAATCATCTAAAACTCAATGCTCTGAAAACAGAGTTCCTTTTGATCTCACCTCCCGCGAAGATCTCTACCACTCAAATTTGGCTTAAGCACCTAACTGCACTCAATGTCCAACCCACCATCGTGGACTCAGCAAAATCTTTAGGCATAACACTCGACACCAATCTCAACATGCAGCAACATATCAGCAAGGCAACTAAGGGAGCGAACTACCAAATCAATACCCTGAGGAAACTTAAACCCTTCCTCCCAGCCAAAGACTTCCAAAATGCAGTACAAGCACTAGTCATCCCTCGAATAGAATACGGCAGCATCGCCCTCTGCGGTCTCCCCCTAACTACTACTGCACCCCTAAGAGCCTCTCTAAACGCTGCAGCGAGACTCATCACTGGGTCGAAAAAACACTCGCATATTTCCCCTGACTTGAAATCCCTGAACTGGCTGCCATTTGAAGCCAGAATACATCTGAAAATCGCCTGCATGACACACAAGGCTATACACCTGAGCTCACCCGGATACCTCACCCAGAACAGAAGCTGACAATCTCTGGCGGCTCTAGAAACACTAGAGGGACAAACAATCTTCTGCTGAAACCTCGAAGATTCCGGAAGGAAAAAACTTATAAACGCTCCTTCTCAGGAATGGCACCCAGGATCTGGAACTCACTCCCTCCTGAAACCAGGCTCATCTCCTCCATTACACTTTTTAAGAAAGAAGTAAAAGCTATCCTCATGGCTAAATATACTTGAACTATTACTGTGGATTTTTTAAAGACTCTGCATCGATCTGTATTATCTGTTCGATCCCTTTGATTATTTGTATTACTTGTATTATTGACTTACCTGACTGTCTATGCTCCCACTTATTTGTACTATTATCATTTTTGATGTACCTGTTTTACTATGCTCCCTCTTGTACCTACCCCACCCCACTTATTACCTATAACTACGCTATGCCTAATGGCCTGTTATTCACTCTCCTGTTTGTATCCCTGCTTTGTAAAGCGCTCTGATATCTGCAAAGATCTTGTTCGCGCTATATAAAACTTTCAAAATAAAAAAATTGGAAAAAGTCGTGATGAAGCGTGGAGTTATGTCTTCACTAACTTTATTCTCGCTGGAGTGTTTAAACAGACTTACTCTGGGAATTAAACGCACTGTCATATGCGTTTTCGAGTGTGTTGTCAGTATATCCTCTCAATCTAAACCTTGCCATTGAATCTTGCGCAGCTCTCTCAAAATCCTCTGTAAGTGTACAGTTTCTTTTGAGGCGTAACAGTTCACCAAATGGTATACTGTTCTTTAGGGGTCTGGGATGGCAGCTGCTGGCTTCTAAGGTGGAGTTTCCGGCTGTAGCCTTGCGGAAAAGAGAGGTGCAAATTCTTCCATCCTTGATGAAGACTTTGAGATCAAGAAAGTCTACCTCAAGACTACTGATAGTGCCACTGAGGTGCAAATTGAGATCATTTTTGTTTAAGGTTTGAATAAATAATTCAGCCTCCGTCTTTGAGCCTTTCCAGAAAATGAACAGATCGTCAATATATCGGTGCCACCCGATAATTGACGTGACCCATCTCTGATTGTCGTCAGACCAGGCCACCTGCTTCTCCCACCAGCCCACGAATAGGTTTGCGTAGCTGGGGGCGAAGCAAGTGCCCATCGCTGTCCCTCTCCTTTGTCTGTAGTATTGTTTCTGGAACAGAAAAATATTGTTGTGCAAGCAGAAATGTAAGAATTCAACCAACATACAGTTATGTTTCATGTATTTCAGAGAGCGAGTTTTTAAAAAGTACTGCACTGCCTGTATGCCATGGTTATGTGCTATACAGGTGTAGAGTCCTGTCACATCCAATACTATCATTAGCATGTCGGGTTCCCAGGGTGTGTCAGAGATGATGCGGATGAAATCAGATGTGTCCCTTAAGTATGATGAAAGGGATTTGACATGGTCAATCAAAGAGAAATCAAGGAACTGTGACATGTTCTCAGTTAAACTGCCTTTGGAGGAGATTATTGGTTTCCCTGGTGGTAGTGTAGCATGTTTGTGAATTTCTGGCAGATGATAAAATGTCGGAGTTATTGGCTGTTGACATGTCAAAAATTTCAATTCATTCGCATTTAACATTCCCTCTGTTGCCCATTTATCAAGCAAATGTTGATATTCTGTGATGCTGGCATTGTATTCATCTTTGTTGATCTTTGTGTAACAGTCTGTGTCCTTAAGTTGTCGAAGTGCTTCTGTGCAATATTATTCTCTGGTCATTAAGACGATATTTCCGCCTTTGTCCGACGGCTTGCATACTTTGCATACTATGTTGGTATTTGCTTGCAATTTTGTCAGCGCATTCCTTTGAGCCAGTGATAGGTTCCATTGTTTGTTGTTAAATTTACCAGATCTTTTGGTTCTCAATGTTAGCAAATCCGTTTTAACTGCTTCCTCGAAAACATCGATTGCGTCATGTGGCATCGTGGGAAGGAATTTAGATGCTTGTTTGAAATTAGTGCTCGCTCTAATTTGGGATACACCAAATTGTTCAGCTATATCAGCCAGTTCATTGATGGTCTGATTTGGATCACTTCTTTGGCTAGCGATAGTTTGCATTAGATCCAGATCAATCAATTCCAGATCAGTAGCTGGAAGAACATTTCCCATTTGCGGATCCCTGTTCAAAGAGTTCTTGAGGCTGTGAAACTTTTGAAGTTTTAGTTTCCGGGTAAAAAGGAACAAATCTATCCTGGTCTGAGTGAATTCGAAGCCGCTGGTGGGGCAGAAAGTCAGGCCTTTTTTTAAAACTTGCTCTTCTGTTGTAGAGAGTTTGTATGGAGTCAAATTTATGATAGTGAGATCTTCAAGGGCACTTATCTCCTGGTGCCCCGCTGGCTCCTTGTTTGGGTGGCCATACCTAGATTGCCTGAGGTGGAAGCCCCGCGTCGAATCTGCCTTGTCTTTGTTGTGCTTCTGGTGGCTTGCCTTTTGTGCCCCTTTGTTGCGTTTGGCGCATTAGCTGAAACTCCTCGTGAAAATGGCTCTGCGAGGTAGATAAGCTTGTAGTGCTTGATGTCGAGCTGGTGGTCGTAGATCTTTCATCCCCCGACTGTTCTGCGCCAGTCACGTCCGATTCTGATGTGACGGGTTCTGGGGTAGCTGCATTGATCACCTTGCTCCTTAGGGCTTTTCGTGGGGCATCAAATTTGCGTGCAAACCAACAGAGAATGTATGATACCATAAATGAAAAATTCAAAATAAAAAATTCAAAAAGTCAATGATGTCTCACAGTATCAGAGGCACACAATACTGGATAAAAAGTCTGCATGCATCATTACCTAACCGATGCATGCAGACTTTATATCCAGTATTGACCATAGAGATAACCAGATTAATTAATAAAGGGATGTACCTCATATTCATTCTGTATTTTTCATGGTTATTAGCGCACTTGCCACTGATACTGTGAGACATCGTTGACTTTTTGTATTTTTTATTTTGAATTTTTCATTTATGGTGTCATACATTCTCTGTTGGTACATATATATATCTCCTTTTGGTCACAAACAGTGGTAACAATTAATAATTTGAGAATTATTGGAACATTTAGTCTGTATACAACATACAACTCTTTATGTTTAGGATTCTCAGTTATACTATGCATACCTTTACAAGATGGCTGCCATGGAATTCATTTTGTTGGTCCTTCTTTGGTGCTCACAGAAAACTTTATTAATGTGGTTTTGATCTTTGACATGTCTACACGTGACCAAGCTGCAAGGCGAAACGCGTTGTGTGGATTAAACCTGCGTTCACTTGATTTGTGTTTTTTGGACTCATTTCCTGAGAGCGTACGAACATTGTTTGTTTAAGGATATTAAATAAATATATATATATATATATATATATAAAATCTGTAACACTTTGAACACATTTTAGTACAGGAAGCTCAAAACTTCCTGCCACTCAAGTCAGGTGATGGTCTCAGGTAAAAGTGCCTATGTCTTCTGTACAACAGAGAGCTGACCCATTTACTGCCATGTAACTCCATCCTCAATAGACTGTCAGCAATCCCAGAACTCACAGCAGCATGCCAGTCACTGTAGTCGAACAGCATACCCTCAGTTTGAGGAATAATAAGTATCAACTATTTACTCAGATGTCCAACACAGTCAATTCTTGGGAGGGTACATCGGACAGCCGGTCTCATTTCTGTGATCTCAGGGGGGTACTTCATCACAGCAAAGAGCAGAACCTAGGGTTTAGCTGCTGAGTGAGGGAAGGGCTCAGAGACAAGAGTGTGTCACCCTGTCTATGAACCGGATGTGATATGCTGGACTGTCACATCTATCATGCTGCCAAGGCTCTTGAGGCTGCACCCAGTACTCTGGACACTGCCTCCAGGGGCTCTGGAGGATGAGCATCTGCGCTCTCTGAAAGTGCACATACATGCCTTCATCCCTCATCTTTAATATGCAGAAGGCCACAGTTTCCTCAGGTCATCCGATCTAAGAGTTGCACAATGAATCCACTGCAACTATCTGTTGTGGCCATATCTCTGCTTAGACACCAGGGGCTGTATTACAGAATGTGCCCCAGGGACGCAACGGCATATGTGCCCACTTTGCGCGACCTCAAGGCACGTTGGTAAAATAGAAGGGGCCGCAGATGCTTGTGCAGCCCCTTCTGTAATACTGAAAGCGCTGGCGCACATATAGCGGCAGCACTTTCTCAAGAGGGCATTCACTAATTTGCCTTTGCGCCCGCGCTGTATTATAGATATATTCAAAGACAATACAATAAACTATAGAATAAATAAATTTGAAAAAGACATCAAAGCTTTCAATATTGAGACAGTATACCCATATCTAAGGGAAGATTATTACACTCAGCAGGAATCCCGCCGTGCTCTCTCCCAATACCAAGGCAGATCTAAAAATCGTTTTCTTACCTTCTCAGAGAGTTCATCCTCTGACACATCCGGAGACTCGGACCCCAGAGAAGGTACCTCAAAACGTGCAAATTCTTTTTTAGAGAAAGGCGAAGGCAGGGGCCGCGTGAGATTCAAACCCCAACCACAAGTATGGGACATGCGAACCCGCAACAAGAACTATTACAAATCGTAAAAGATTCCTCTATCATTAATCTTTCTACGAAAAAACGTACTGTCCATGAACAATCGGTTCTTGAACTTGGAATCAAATTTGTCCCTCGCACCAAAACTGACATAGTCAATTTAAAAATAGAGGCCCAAGAACTGTTCAGAAAAATCAGATTAAAGGCATTCTTCCATAATAAGGAAAACAATAAGATACCTGAGCCCTCCAATCTATCAAATAAATCAACTTTTACTCCGACAATACAAATGGTGCCCAAACAGATTTTGGCATTTGAACAGGCCGTTCTCTCTTCACTCACGCAGTTGGGCAGACAGAAAAACTTCTCCAAAAGGAATATCACTAAAGATCAACAGATTGCACTTCAACAATTAGGTAAAGATACCTCAATAGTGGTAAAGCCAGCCGACAAAGGGGGTGCCTTGGTGGTTTGGCAGAAAGAGAAATATGTAGAGGAAGCCAAGAGCCAAATTGGCAACACTGAATGGTACAGGAAATTGACAGAAGATCCCACCAGCAAGATACAAAATGAAATACAAATTAAATTAAAGGAAGGATTGGATGCAGGCATACTAGGCCCTAAGGAATTCGACTACTTGAACAAAAAGAACCCAAGAGTTCCAGTAATCTATTTCCTACCTAAGGTTCATAAAGACCTACGGAACCCGCCCGGAAGACCTATAGTCTCCGGATGTGAGTCTATTTTAGAGCCTCTGGCCAAATATGTGGATATATTCCTAAGACCCTTCATGAGCGAAGTCAAGTCGTATATAAAAGACACGGCTGACTTCATCAACAAAATTGAAAAATTACCGTTCAATGACAAGAACGAGTTGATGGTGGCTTTTGACGTTAATTCGTTATATACCCAAATCCCGCAAGATGAGGGATTGGAAGCCATTGAGTTTTTTCTAGACACAAGGCCCAAACCCCAAAGAGTTCCAACTAACTTTATAATCGAGTTGGCCACCCTAGCACTCAAACGGAACTTCTTTAGATTCATGGATACCTTCTACATGCAGGTGAAGGGGACCGCCATGGGGTGTCCTTATGCCCCGGAGATGGCGGTCCTCTACATGGCCCTGTATGAGGAACGATTCATCTACCGAAATAACCCATATAGCGAACACATCGGAAGATGGTATCGCTATATTGATGACGTCTGGTGCCAGTGGAAAGGTACGAAGTTACAATTGACTGAATTCCACCAATGGTTAAACAACAGGCATCCAGACATAAAGTTCAGCATGATGTGCAGTGATTCACGACTAACATTTCTTGATGTTGAGGTCTTCTGTCAAAATAATGAATTGATAACTACCTTACACCGAAAACAAACAGACAAAAATACCATCCTCCACTATCGGAGTTTCCACCCACAAAGCCTCAAAGAAAACCTACCCTATAGTCAGCTGTTGCGGATCAGACGCAACTGTACCAGAAAAGAGGACTTTTTGATACATGCTGAAATGTTGTGCGAACAATTGAAAGAAAGAGGGTACCCAAAGAAAATGCTAAAACACGCCACCAAACGCGCGTGGTTTACACCCAGAGAAGAACTACTAAGTAAGAAAGATAAGAAACCACTGGAACAACTAGTGTGCGTGTCGACGTATGGACCACTCACAAATAAGTTCAAATCAGTGGTGTTAAAAAATTGGCACCTGTTATCCAACCTTGAAATTCCATTTGCCAAACCTATGTTCGCCTTGAAAAAGAATAAGAACATAGGCCAACAAATAATTAGAGCAGACTTGGGTACCTCAAAAGCCAAAAGTGACTTACGCACCTTATGGAATTTAGATCCGGTAAAAGGTCACCACAAATGTGGTACATGTATAGCGTGCGATAGCACCATTGAAGGCACTATCTTCGAGCACAATACCATCAAGTGGACCCATAATGAGTTCACAAATTGTAAAAGCAAGAACGTGGTGTATGTAATAGTTTGTCCTTGTGACAAACTTTACATTGGAAAAACCAATCAGCAAGTTAATCAAAGACTGACCCAACATCGCTCAAGAATCAAGCAAAAAGTGCTGACCGCACCCATGGTTCAGCATTTTATTGACTGTGAGCATACCGAAAAAGATCTGAAATGGGCTGTTCTGTCAGGGATAAAGGCACCCCCACGTGGGGGGAATGTGGAGACATTATTGTCAAAAAGAGAAACATATCTGATTGCAAAGTATGACTGCGTGGGTAGAGGGTTGAACGAATATGGAGAATGCTAAAATTGGTTAAAATGGTCCCCCGATTTAAGACCACTGTGTAAAAAATGCCCCCAAGGAGTAGTTAAGGCAAGCTTAAACGAACTGGACTACAAGTCCCACAATCACTAGCACTCGTGTCCCTATATAAAAACTAGGTCATGTGACCAACAACATCCACGTTGAGGGTCGGACTTCAAACTATATGTTGAGAGCGACACGCAAGAACCACAGGTAAATGAGAGATCGATTAGAAAATAATGAGTGGCAGCAGAAATTCAACAGCTCCAAATAAATACACCACCTTTGTACATTCCTCAGCGCCCGCAGGGAAGCTACAGCTGAATAAACAAAGGAGACAGTGATCGTCACGATACCAAGATGAAGTCAGGCTAACCCACGAAAGCGCGAAGTAAGTAACAACAAACTTCGCATAATGTTTAGGTAAATACGTGCAGAATGCTTGCCTGAAACCGCCTTGTTTAAACTGTTACAGTAGCCTGCCGCTGTGGAAAACACGAATTGTATTACGGAGGCAGCGTCCCTGACAAAAGAGAAGACGCCCCGTTAAGCAAGACAAAGTCAGCAGTAAGTAGAGCCATAGATTTCCTAAAAGAATGTAGGCACTAAACACTGTGAGCCCTCTCATTAAAACCGCGCTGTTGTAACACTGCAGCATTCGACGAGTCTCTCAACAACTGACAAGCTAAAAGGATATACGGCAGGAAAACCGTAAGTTATTCCGAATACTCGGGGCAATTAAACAGAATTAACAACATAGTGTCCCCAGTACTAAAGAGACACATCCCTCTTTTCTATTTCACAGTGCAAAACCTAAAACGTTAATTCAGGAGTCTCAGACCAATACAATAGACTCTACCATCCGGTAGAAGAAGGTAACTGAGACAAGTTATATGATTATGTTACTGGTGACGATACATGTGAAGGTCCCACATTAAAACATGTCCCCCCCTTACTCCAACACAGGTACCCAGCTATTAAGCCCTGAAGAAAAGTCCGGTAATTGAATGACGGACTTGGAAACGCGTCGGCTTTGGCTTTGAGACATTCATACAAAAAACGAATGCTTCTTTCACAAAAGGCTTTGTTAAACATGTTTATGAGTTTAATGTCACAAAAAAAAGTGCATCGAGCTTTCAGCCTTTGTGGTACCAGGTTTATACTAAATTCAAATAGTCCCTCTCAAAACCTGGTGAAATCATTTAGCAGGGTACAATTTTGAAGCTAATAATCATTGTTTGTGATAAATGTGTTGTATATATAGAAAAAAAGTATTTATTTATAATTTTCCAATGTGTTCAATGTTATAGTTTTGTAAATACATGTTCTGTGCACGACAAAGTAACCTCAGACTTTTTGTTCAAACTTGTAGAAAAAATGTGCTGTAAATTGTAACCAATTGAAAATTCAAAACATCCAAGGATTAAGTACCTTAGGGTGTGACTCTGCGTTAAATAAAACATAGGCAGATCAAAACAGTGACCGGGTCCTTCCTTTTGTCTAGTATTATAGATATGGGCACAGAGTCAAAGAAGCTCTCCGGAATCTTACTGACAGTGTGCCGCCTGATGGCAGCCCTATGGACCCCCCAGCCATACCCTAGTCGGCGGTTGCAGTCACTCACTTCACCTGCCTGCAAGAGTATCTCAAATCCCTCTTTAGAGTAGAGTTGGGTTACTGCCTGCACAGAGAAACACTGAACTGTTGTTAAACAGCTGCTCTACATTTCTCTTCAATGTGCTGCCCTGGGGGAGGCGGGAGTTTGTGGCTGCCCTAGGGGCGGCGCATTCAGTCTAATAGGGCGCATTCTCCTGGTGTGCGCCAGGCGCACCTTTTAAAAGGTGCCCCAGGAGCGAACAAGGAAAATGCGCTGCATTGTAGAATATGGCCCCGGGTAGGAACACCCACACCTTCACAGCAATGCAGCGCACCTCAGTTTCCCCATTAGTAGTTCTCGGTCTTTTTATCCAGGTGACGATCCCCGAAAAGGGTGCAGCCGCATGCAGGTATTCTAGCATGACTTCTCTTCTAGCCCCAAAAAATCTGCAGGGCCATATTCAGAACAGAATATATCGAGGGAAGAATAAAGCAGGCGGGGGACTCACTGTCTATTTTAGTGTTCGCCAAGCACACATCCCTATATGAGAGATTATTAGAGTGTTGTGTTAATGCAGAATTCTGGCTAAGCATTCATACTTCATTTCAATTATAATAATCATGTTGCAGTCGCCTAGACTGGCCCCACACACTTCACTTATTAACTTCCTCTCCTTAAGAGAGCCCCGTTGTCCCTGTAATCATTTTCGCCCGAAACCCTGGCATGATACTGACCACTGTCTTGCACCATAATGTTTGCAAACATTTTTCTTTTAGAGATCATAAACCTGTCAGGGTAAGGGCAGGAAGCGAAGCTGATTCATATCTCGCTTACACCCCAAACATCATGTGCGTACTACAGGTTTAGGAAAACAAATTATTTGTCCTTAGTAATGCGCTACTTCAAGATTTAAAAAGATGGGTGCAGTTGTGGATTCAACTTTCATCTGCACAGGAGGCAGTGTATAGAGATCATAATCCTCAGGTCTTCTTTTAAAGTAGCACCATATTGCTAAACAGGCAGCTACAAGGATGGGTTTACCATCCATGGGGTCAGGCGAATGGCAGGATGTAGAGAAGGCCACAGGCAAGTCTTTCAAATATGAAGCAGAACAAATGATGCAGGAGCAGTAAACGCCTTTTGTCTGACAAAATATGCTCCAAGCAGGTGTTCTCAAATAGCTGTAGATACACTGCAATTAGGTCCAAGTTGCCAAGTGTTCTACGAGCCCAAAGTTAGATTCAAGTATAACTTATATAACATTGTATTTCCAAAGAAGTCAGAGATCTAGGAAATAGAGATGGAAGTCTGATGACCTCATTATTAAACACATTATTATTAGACACTGCATGCAATGTGTGTAAGTCACCCCACATCAGGCCTTTCAGCCTAAGGCAGGGTGCATTATATTACATGTGTGGACATATCTGCATGAGAAGATATGCTCCCTGTGATGTCTAAATCGATTCTTAGACATTGCAAATGATCAGGGAAGTAATCTTGAGTATAAGTACTGGGCAATGGTGATTACAAGTTCCCCAGCTACGTGATGGCTTCTCTGTAACCATAGATGTTTGGTATCAAACACCTCTTATTAATAAACCCACACTGATTCTAGTGATGGATTTAATAATACATGCACACAGAGGATACCGTATAGGTACCACTTGAACACTACAAGTCCTATAATGTGCTGGCTGACCGGAACAGACCAGCCTTCCACCAGAGACGTGCTTCTAACCCCCCAGGGGGTGAGAGGCCCTCTCTCAAAGGTCAGGAATAATGCCTGCTCTGGCAGGAGGTGTTTACACCTTCTCCAGCAAGATGGCTAGGAAATCAGCCTACCAAGGCCAAAGGCTTCAGAGCCTCTGCTGCCGGTGTTATGTGACCCTGGCTTACCCTAGACCTGGGGGATGCCAGCCCCTGCCGATATGGCACCAAGACAGGCATAGCTATTAGGAGAGGCCATCCATGTCAGACACAGCCCTAAGGTGAGCTGCCTGATGTTCCACACTCTAGGAAATTTCTGCCATCTTGAATTAGGATCACTGGGACAAGGTTATGCCCATTTACCACAGGAAGTGGCTACTACTCAACACTCCCCTAATGCAACTAAATAGAGTATTTAGGTGGGTCCATGACACCAGAACTTTAGATTAATCTTACCATAGAAGAAGAGGACAATAAAGAACCGATCAACACTAGAACTGAAGACAGCTGTGGATGTTTGGTGCAAAATACTGCCTGGCCGCTCCAGACTCGACAAATACAAAGACCGACTCGTCCTGCGATTGTGCATCCTCCAAAAGCCTCGGAGGGTTGCCAGCAATTCGAAAACCAGACAGCATCTCCTTTGGAGTGGAAGAGCCAATATCCTGCAGACAATGAAAGTGACGTCTAGTTACAAGAAGCTGCTGCCCACGGGATCCACCGACACAGTAGCAACCCAGTAGGAGGTCAGCATAATTAAAGATGTCAGATCATCACCGTACAAAGTTTAGGGGCGCCAGGATCCCTATGAGCCTCCCTGCACCAATACCTGGGGTACCGGACCCCTTGCCACAACCAAAGCTTGTTTATAGTCCAATCCAAACTCCAACAATCGAAGACCAACCAGCCGATGAAGGACGTCCGCTCTGCAGAGGCCAGCATGGAGAGGGGCCCAGCTGTCCTGTTTTGCCGCATTTTCTGGTCCAGACCAAGCATCTTGACCAAACTATGATGCACAAGGGCTAGTCAACCAAAACCCCCTGCACCCAAGCTTCCTGGCCTGGGTCAACAAACACCTCCTTACTCCCAGATCCCTTATGAACTAAGCCCCCCGTTGGGAGCTCCTGAACTTGCCCCCAAGTCCCCCTTTGCAGCCTATTTCAAGGTGGCCCCCCCTATTTGCCAACAGTGTAGTGTACAAGGTTACCAACCCGCCCAGCACTTCTGCACCCGGACACACCAGGTCAGGTAAAACCAATCTGCTGATGTAACTAGAGGCATTGGCCCCCTAACACCTCACGACCCAAAGGAGACCCTCGAAATCCTATTGTAAATACATGTCAGCAGTAAATGTTCTTCGCTCCATAACAAAGCATAACCGTGTAAAAAAGCACTGTTTCCTAACACTGCTACAAAACTGTAAAAGTAATTATTTGAAAAGTACTTATCCAATTACAAAGTTCTTGGTGTTGAAATATAGAAAAAATGTGTTATTCTTCTAAATTGGTGTGGATCTCTTTCTGTATCTGTATGTGTATCACTTATTGACTCTGTGTATGCAACAAATACCTAACACTCCCTTCTGATAAGCCTAAAGCTGCTCAACCACACTACCACAAGCTCCTTGGGATTGTTAAAGCAAGCCCCTGTCCATTTATAAGGGATACGTGGACTCTTTACACATCATACCTATTTTTGGTATACTATGTAAGGAACCAGCTTCCTAAAGAACAAGTTACTTACCTTCGGTGACAATATATCTGTAAGAAACATTAGTTAGTGATAGATTCCTTACATTAGAATTACCCCTAGGTGTCAGACTGGATCCGGAAAGTATTCGTCAGCAGTACCCCTGCGCATCAGTAGGCGTGGTCGTGTGGCTCCACGTACGTCGTTGGCGTCGGAGCTACTTAGACGAGCTGACATCAGTTCTGCACACGACTTTCCGCGCCAGGAACGCAGAGCCATGCAAGATACAGACAAATGGCGCAATGAAACTAGGGCCCTGAAAGGAATGACCTTAACCCCAGAAATCAGTTCACAGAACGGGGAGGATGGGTGGGGCAGTAAGGAATCTATCACAAACTAATGTTTCTTACAGATATATCGTTACCGAAGGTAAGTAACTTGTTCATCTGAAAGAAACAGCTAGTGATAGATCCCTTAACCTTAGAAAAGATACCACAGCAATACCAACCCAAGTGGTGGGTCTGCGAACCAAGTCACGGAGAATAGAACGGCCAAAGAAGCCGTCTCTCCGGACTGGATTGTCAAGACAATCAGGCTTAGTAAAAGTGTGCAGCAAGACCCACGTGGCTGCCTGACAGATGTCTTGCAAGGGGACACCACGTCCCAATGCAGTAGTAGCTGCCGTCGCCCTGGTAAAATGGGCGCGCAACCACACCAGAGGGTCCTTTTTAGCCAGATAATAATAGGCCTTGATACACAAGACAACCCAGCGGGATATAGCCCTCTTGTGTACAGCCCGGCTTTTCTTCGCTCCTACGTAGCCAACAAAGAGCTGGTCATCCACCCGGAATTGTTGTGTGCGATTTAGGTAGAATGAGAGCGTACATTTTGGGTCCAGATGGTGGAACAGCTTTTTCTCTCTGGAAGGGTGGAGAGGCGGAAAGAAAGTGGGCAAGGTGATAGTTTGCCCGATGCGGAAGGCAGTGACAACCTTTGCCAAGAAGGAAGGGTGAGTGTGAAGCACAAACTTATTACAGGAAAGAGCCTGGAGCTCACTCACGCGCCTAGTGGGGGTGATGGCAACCAGGAAAGCAGTCTTCAGAGTCAATAATCAAAGAGGACAGTTGTGAAGTTGCTCTAAAGGAGCGCACATCAAATAAGTAAGAACTAGATTCAAGTCGTACTGCGGCATAACAAACGGAATAGGCGGGAAAAGGTGTGTAATGCCTTTGAGAAATCTATTTACAACAGGGGACTTGAAAAGAGAGGGCTGATCAGGGAGCCTGAGAAAGGCTGAAATCTCAGAAAGGTAGCCCCTAATAGTGCCCAGAGCAGAGGCCTGCTGGGCCAGAGAAATAAGGAACAAAAGGACTTGTGAAAGAGGGGCAGAAAGGGGATCGACAGCCTTTGCTGTGCACCAGGACACAAATTTGTTCCACCTACAGGCATATCCCGATTTAGTGGAGGGACGCCTGGCTGCCAGAATAATATCACATTTCAAAAAGGGGGTGGTGATGGACAGAGTATCTGAGTTAATCAGAACACTCCTACCCAGTCAACAGATCAGGGCTTGATCCATCACCGTTTTTTAAGCTCACTGCACCATCTCAGTTCAGAACCTGGCTATATGCAAATTAGTCTGTCCCTGGCCCAGTGCATCATGGGAACAGGGCAGACCAAACTACCAAGCCAATTCTTCACTGGAAAGGAAACAAGCTTCCGGGGACCGGTTTCTGGCATTACAGCCGTCTTCGGCCCGGCTTGCTTGAATCCTGAGAGTGAAGACGCCATTCGTGATCCATCATGCACCTGTGGCTGAGTTCGTCCGCCCTGGTCTTCAAGGAACCTGCCAAGTGTTGAACCGTCTAGGAAATGCCTTGACTTTTCAGCCATGTCCAGAGATGCAGAGCCTCCTGACATAGGGTCCACGACCCCACCCCGCCTTGCTTGTCACAATACCACATGGCGGTGGTGTTGTCTGTGTACACCTGCACTACTCTCCCCTTGACAGAGGCAAGGAATGCCTGCAGTGCAAGTAGGATCGCCAGGAGGTCGAGAAAGTTGTTATAGACTTAGCCGGAGACCAGAGGCCTCTGATCTCCGCCTCTCCCATATGGCCACCTCATCCCAGGAGGGACACAACCGTCACCACTGTGTGCTCCAGTTCGGGAAGGGAGAGGCCACCACTGTAACTGCTGTGCAGTGCCCTCCGAGAACTGGATGTGCTCGGACAGGACCCCTTGATGCTGTGCCCACTGGAACTTCAGGGCCCACTGCAGAGCTCGCATATGCCACCTGGCATGATTAGTCAGCAGGATGCAGGAGGCCATGAGGCCCAGCAGCCTCAAGGTCATCTTGAGCGAAACCCAGGACAAGGGCCGAAAGATCGGAATCATAGCCCGAATGTCCCAGACTTGCTGTTCGGGAGGATAAACCCGAAACTGCTCAGTGTCCAGAACTGCTACGATAAAGAGGAGCTTCTGGGGGAATCAGGTGCAGCTTCGGCAAGTTGACGGAGAACCCTAGCAAATGCAGGAGGTCGGCCATAGTCTGGAGGTGGGTGACGACTGACTGGAGCGAGCCCGCCTTCAACAACCAGTATTCGAGATAGGGGAAGACTGAAACCCCTGATCTGCGCAGATGAGCTGTGACCACCGCCATCCCTTTCGTTAACACACGAGGGGCGCTGCTAAGGTCAAAAGGGAGCATGATGAACAGAAAGTGCTCATGGCCTACCATGAACCGCAGTTAACGCCGTTGGGTCGGCAGGACAAGGATATGAAAATAAGCATCCTGCAAGTCAAACGCCACCATCCAGTCTTGAGGGTCCAGGGCAGACAAGACCTGAGCAAGTGTGAGCATCTTGAACTTCTCCATCCAGAGGAACCGATTGACGTTCCGAAGGTCTAAGATAGGACGCAGGCCCTTGTCCTTTTTTGGGACCAAGAAGTAGTGGGAGTAACAACCACAACCTACTTCTGGCATCAGAACGCGCTCGATGTTCCCCTTGGCCAAGAGGGCAGCAACTTCCTGCTGGAGAAGTGCCGAGAGATTCCACGACATGTGGTGGTACTGAGGTGGCATGGCTGGAGGGGGGTCTTGAAGGGCAGGGAGTAGCCCCTTCGGACAATCTGTAAAACCCATCTATCCAAAGTGATGGTGCGCCAGAGGGGAGGTGATGGCAATTCCTACCGCCCACTGGCGTTTGCTGGGCCTGAAACACCGAACTACAAATCTTTGGAGGCAGTGGTGGCAGGGGAGGTGGTGGACTGACCCGCCCGCTGGCCCCGTGATCCACCTCGGTGGGGCCCATGTCCACGGCTGCGCTGAGACTGTTGCTGCGCAGGCCTGTGGCCTTGAAACAAATGTATCTGGGCCTCCCTTCCTTGGCCACGAAAGGAGAGAAAAGCAGAAGCAGAAGGAGTGCGCGTGGCCGTAAAGCCCAAGGACTATTCCGTAACCCGCGAGTCCTTAAAACGCTCCAACGCCCTGTCTGACTCGTCGCCAAAAAGGCGAGTACCATCAAAAGGCATGTCCATCAGAGTTTTCTGGACATCCCCAGAAAAGCCAGTCGTTCTCAGCCAGGTGTGACGGCGTAGCGCCACTGTCGTGGAAATTGCTCTGCCCAGCGAATCAGTGGTG
Source organism: Lissotriton helveticus (assembly GCF_964261635.1). Classification (NCBI taxonomy): domain Eukaryota; kingdom Metazoa; phylum Chordata; class Amphibia; order Caudata; family Salamandridae; genus Lissotriton; species Lissotriton helveticus. The sequence continues at coordinate 533,483,860 of NC_136069.1, forward strand.
TGCAGGCCACCACAAATCGTAAACTTGGCTGCATCTTTTTCCTCAGGAATAACTTGGGAGTGTACTGTCCGGGCCTCCTACGGACAATGAGGCAGCACCTGCACCACCGTATCCCACACAGAGTGGGAATAACGGCCCAAGAGGTATGTGGTGTTCCCAGACCGCAACGCTGAACTGGCGGAAGAAAAAAATCTTTTTCCCAAATGGCTCCAGTTTCTTGGATTCCCTATCCGGAGGTGCGCAAGGGAATGAGAGGCTTGGACAACCAAGCTCTCAGGGGTAGGGTGTTGGGAGAGGAAAATGGGGTAGCCCGGGCCGGGTGATGCCCTCAGACCACGTTCCTATCCACAGAAGCCCCTGTGTTGGGCCTGGACCAGGTGCCCAAAAGAACGTCCGAAAGTGCATCATTAAAGGGCAGAAGCGGCTCCACAGAGGAGGCCGCCGGCCGAAGCACTTCTGTCAGGAGGTAGTCCTGACGGCCATCGTAGGGAGCCCGAGGTGGAGAGCCTCTGCTGCCCTACGCATACACCACTGAATAAGTACCATCCTCCTTCATAGCCACGGTAGAAGGAGACAGTGTGCTAGGTTCTGGAGAGAAATCCAGATCATCTGCTTCCTCCAATTCCTCTGCCCAGTCCGGGTCTAAGTCGTATTGGGCTGCGAGAAGGTTTCAGACCCCTCCCAGTCCTCCCCGTCCTCCGTAACCTGCTGGGCAGGTGGGAAAGGAGGCGGCGGATGAAGAAAGGGGTAAAAATTCCTCATCTGAGTCAGAATCGGCGTCGATCGACACCGGTCGGGTACTATATCCACGTCGGGGTGAAAGCCGGGGACGACATCGGCCGGGGAGCCGGCCGGCAGCGGTGGTGCCATAGATGTCGATGTTGGTGGAGGTCGTACGAGGTCAACCGACTTCGGCTGGGATCCATGCATGGATCCATGGGGGTCTCACGATGCTGAGGTCGGAGCTGTCGACCAATTAGGGTGAGGACTCCCAGTTGGACCCATGGGGCAAGTAGGCGCGCCGGCGCGGCCTGACTGGCCAAAGAGACGGCCCATGAATGACAGAAATGTATGCAGCTGGGCCGGAGTCGCCGATGGATGCGGAAAGGGCGGGTAGGCCGTTAGCAAATGCGCAGGCTCTGCTGAAGCCGCGGGGCTGGCACCACCCGCACCCTCAGACGTGTCGCGTGACAGGCTAGGGGAAGGCAAAGAGCGACACGGCTTCTTCGACTTCTTGTGCTTCGTCTTACCTGACCCAGAGAGTGAAGACTTTGTCAAACGATGGAGGCGGCTTCGCGACCGGTCTCTCGACTTCCCACAGGACCGGGACCTTGAACGGTGCGACTCAAGCAACTTTCGGTACCGCTCCAGCAAAGCTTTCGGAGCCATGGCAAGGCAGTCGGGGCATGACGCGTCTTGGTCGCGCCCCAGGCAATAGAGACACTCGCGGTGCGGGTCCGTCACCGACACAAGACTTGGAACCAGGCATCCCTATAACAACACCAGGATTCAAAGACTCAGAAAAGACAGACAAAAGTCCCCAAAAAATCTGTCAAAAATTGACTGGGGTACCGCTCTCTCCAGATCTACGCTTGCTGGCGCGGAAAAATAAAGAACTGACGTCAACGCGCGTAGGCGGCATCTAAGTAGCTGCCGAGACGTCATCCCTGCACCTACGACGGACGCGGAGCCACACAACGCCACCTTCGGACGCGCAGGGGTACTACTGATGAAAACTTTCCGGATCCAGTCTGACACCTGGAGGTAATTCTTAGGTAAGGAATCTATCACTAACATGTCTCTTTCAGATTTGTTATGTTATGCAGATTTGTAGAGGGCACCCTCACCTGGGACAGTATCCCAGCGCTGAGCAGATGTGACTCTAGCCACACCTAGGGCCTAGTGGAATACTCGAAAAGCCAGGTCTTCTGCTTTGTGCAGAATTCAAAAAGTGAGGAGGAGGCTCTTTTGTATAGCGATCTAGAAGGCTCGACCACCAGATCTGCTTTCCGTATGGGTGGGATTTTTGCAAGTAGGAATCCGGACAAGCTGAGATGTCTGGAAGATTTGTCAAAGCAGATGAGATTGTTCAGGAATGCTGGGTTAGTGTTATGTAGGCCCTTGAAAGTGGCGGTGAGGAGTTTGAATTGTGCTAGTGGCATGTTGAGAGTGTGGCGTTGAAGGTTGAGAGTGATTCTGGCTGCCGAGTTCTGAATGTTCTTCAGCCTTTTGATGACTTTTTTTGTTTATTGTAGGAAAGTAGGATCTGCTTTTGTGGTTACCCCCACTTTTTGCCTGGTCTCAGTGTGTTTTGACTGTAGTCTACTGGGATTCTGCTAAGCAGTATCCCAACAACTGTGCTCTCTCCCCTAAATTTGCTCTGGTAAGTACTTTGGTACATCCACAATTGGCTAATGGTGTACCCTTTTAAGTCCCTAGTATATGGTACTGAGGTACCCAGGGCGGCATAGGTCTACCAGGGGTCTCCCATGGTCTGCAGCATATATTTAGCTATCCATGGGGTCCACTTAATCTCTGACCACAGGCCTACATATTGCAGCCTGCGTGAGATGGTGCTTGCACCTCTCACAATTGATATGTTTCCTTATATCTGAGGTCGCCGCACATAAAACCTACAAGTCACCCCTATGGTAGGCTCTTCAGTCCTAAGGGCAGGGTGCTTGGTTACAAGTGTGAGGGTGCGCCTGCATGAGCAGGAGACAACTACGAACCCCATAGTTGATTCTCTAGGCTTTTTAAGTGTGGTCAGACATTTTAAGGTATATAGGGGACATCAGTCATTTATAACGGCTTCTATGAACCTGGTGATGTTGGTATCAAACACGTTTGAATCATACCCCAATATCGATTTCCGTGCTGGAAGTATGATCCAATGTACTGGCGGTCTCCTTACAGGACCCCTCTGTACTCTTGGTGACAGCCTTTCAGGGTCTGCCAGCAAGCTAGTCCTGCTGCCTACCACAGACACAATTCTGCCCTCCTACTGCTGAGCTCGAGCAGGGGAAGGTACAACGGGAAACATTCTTTAGAACAAAACTTTCACAACGCGGTACCATTACCACGCAGGTTTTACAACGCAAGTCGTTACAACGACTTGTGCTGGAGGGCGCTGTAGGATAGGGAATAGTTTAATTTACTATCCAACACCTTCCCTACTATCCACGGGGACTGGAGTTGGAATAGTAAATTAAACTATTCACTATCCAGCGCCCCCCAACGCAAGTCGTTGTAACGACTTGTGTTGTAAAACCTGCGTGGTAACGGTACGCGTTGTGAAAGCACGCGTTGTACTGTCATACCTCCGGTACAACAATAGGTTTCCTGTCACAGGGAGGTGTGACCACCTCCCAGATAAGACTTAGTGTACTGGGCTGGGATGGGGACACTTTCCAGCACCCCCAGACTGATTTGAAGGGTACATATGGAGCCCTCCTTGCATACTCCGGTTTGGGCCAGTTCAGGAACCCTTGGTTCCCGCTCTGGTGTGAAAATTAACAAAGGACAGGGGAGTATCCTCCCCTCTATCCAGTCCCTCCTTTAGGAGGTACAGCTGAGTCGTTCCAACCCTTTTCCTAGGGTGCTTAAAGGCTCCCCTGTGGGTGGGTCCTCAGATTTGTCGTGGAACAAGATTAACATCTGAAACCAAGATACTCTTCAACCGTCTGGACACTTGGATTTTGTTGGACTTTGAATGGAACCGAGACTGCATCAAGAAAGACTTCTTCTGCTCCTGGTCTCGCTGTTCTTCAAGTCATCTTTCTCGTTTATGTCTGTGCTTCACCCAGGTTCTCCAGAAGACCTGTGGGCATCAAGGACATCTGAAGAAATTTCCCTTGCAGTGAAGGAGCAACAAAGCTCACCTGTCTGCTGCTCCTGCCGCCCTACGGACTTCCCGAGGTCCAGCAACACATGCAGTGGTTCTGCAGCTCCCTAGAGGTCGGACCAGTCTTCTCTGCAATTCTGCGGACATCTCTCGGAACCGCTGGGACCAAACCGCTGTGCACTTCGTCAACTTGCCATTTCAAAGGCTGGTTGGCTCTGCACTCCTGAGATCTTCGGGCTATAATAAGTTCCAGCCTCCAGCAGGTCATTCCGTGAAGATCAGAATCCTCAGTGCATCCCTCGCACCGTGGGCCTCCCCCTTTAGTGAACTGCTGGAGGTCCTCTGGTGACTCATGTGCCTTCGACCGGAGGGTCCTCTTGGTGGTCTCAACGTTAGACCTGCTTGCTCTTGACCTGCACTGACTCTCCTGCACTTGGTCAGTCCTTTGGACCTTGCTGGTCCCCACATTTGCATATTTTCATTTTCCACGCCAGTTGCAGTTACCAAGGCCTGTCGGTAATCCCGCCAGCCACGACCACCTAGACACTGACACCCGACGTAGGACAGCTCGTCCACGGCTCCTAGTCTTCCTCAGCATCGCCTGGTCCTCACAGCTGCAGCGACTAGGTCGTCTTCATTCCTGAACCTCTCGACAATGGTGGGCATTGTGCTTCTGTGCCTCCTTGTAACTTCCGAGTGGCTCCCCTCTGCTTGCAAGTTACCCTCTTCAAGAATCCACCCAAGGATTCCACTAGACTTCTTCATAGGCTTCTCCAGATTCATTTTGTCCGAAGTCTTCCATCGTCGTTTGAGGGAGATTCCGACATCACTTCACCCCTATGCATCTGGCTTCCCTGATGCAGGTAACCTGGGGTATCCACGGGTGGGGTGGCTCTCCAACCTTCCATTTTCCAAAAGGTGTCTTTGGGGTCCTCTGGTAAGGGTCCTTCTTTAAAACTGCAACTGCGACTGCGACTTCTCCATTGAAGTCTACTGGGCACACAGCAGTGTTTCCACTCTGCACACAGCTTCTGTGGGGTTCCTGGGTTCTTACCTTGGTCCCCCAGCCCCTCTGAGTATTTTGGTCCAAGTCAGTTTTTCCTTGCAGTTCCCATTCCACTTTCTTAGTATATGGTTTGGTCTCTCCCCCTGGTGACCAGTGTATATTGTACTACTTACCTGATTGTTTTGAAGTATTCTTGCGTGTATTGTTGATATCTCCAGGTAGGAGATATACCAATGTGTTAGTGATTATGTTGAATAATGGACTTATTTTTATAAACAGTGTGTGGTTATTTTTCATCTTATCTAAACTTGATTGGATGAGGTAAAACAAGCTGCTTTACACTCCTTATATAGAAGCCTGAAGGTGCTCTCCGCAGCTACACTTTGAGAGCGTTTTATGGTTATCAAAGACCACTGAAATCACCATAAGGGTTGCCTGGATTAGTGCAAGGTGCATCACTCAGAGCGTCCATAGATACTTAGCCAGCCTACAACATTGATCCTGGCAAAAAGAGTGTTCCCATAGTCCAGCTTGCTTGTAACCAGCGGGTGTGGCAGTTTTCTGGGTTCTGATTGGGAGACATTTGAAAATATTCCTTGGCATCTTCAGAGTATGGGAGCATGGGGCGGTAATGGCACTGAGCTTGGAGATTATGTAGAGTTTGTTATCAATGATGATCCCTTAGTTCTTGGCATGGGTTGTGTGGATGAGTGTCGGTCTCTGTTGGCCACAAACCGGAGTTCCCACAGTGATGTTCTCTTCACAAAGATCACTATTTCGGTATTGTCAGTGTTCAGCTTTAGACAGTTGATGTTCAATCAGAGGGCGATTTCAGTCATGCAGGCACTGAACTTGATCCGGGTACTGGGCGCCGTCTTCTATGATGGTGAGAATGAGTTGCGTGTTGTCGTGCAGGACAGGACGTTGATGTCATGAGAGTGGATCATGCTGGCTAGAGGGCCGATGTGGGCGTTAAATGCGTCTTAGAGTGCCTGTCTCTGCAGACACTCTCCTTCACACCCGCTTCCCCCCCCCACCCGCACTCTCCATGGTGTCAGCCTCCTCCTCCTCTCTGTGGTGTCAGTCTCCCCCCATGTTGTCACCTACTGCTGTTTGTTATTTCACCAACCACCTTAAACCCCCTCCCACACGTCCTCCCTCTCTCTGAGGTGTTTCCTAGCCTCCCTTGATTATCTAGAGGAAAAGGGCAGTACTCTCAGTCTAAGGCCAAACGTTTCATGGAGTCCTCAGTAGGTATATAAGGAGGATTGAATGACCAGCTCCTTAGGATTGCTTCCAAGTAATTACTAAGCGTGCCTGCTTTGTGTGCATAGTGCTCAGCCTTACTACTGTCTTGCAAGCTTACTACAGTTTTGCAAGTTATGCTAATAAAACACATTTTAATTGTGTACTTTTCCTTGCACTTCAGAATATTTCCTTCTTTGTTCCCCTCCTCTTCCCTTATTTTCCATTGGCGTATGACTGCACCATCAGTACCTTAAAAAAATACAGAAACTGTCAATGGATATTTTTTCCAACGTATAATTGTTCGTTTCTGTTTCGAGGTACGACGCCTCTTCTTGAGTGTCTTCTATCAATTTAGATTTGTTTCTGCCTTTGAGTGTACCGAAATTCGACGCCAAAGGAGATTGGGTTTGGCCACGTTGTTTTCAGTGCCTTACTAGTATGTCGAACGTTTAGCGGCCTCCTCCTTTGGACTGTGCAGTATATTCTGATAACTTTACTTTTAAAGCGCTGAAATCTGCAATCTATTGCTAGCGCGCTTTTTATTGTGCGGTAGGACAGTGTCCTTCACCTTTTCTTCCACAAATATTCTATAACCTAATTTTTGCACGACGCCCATTTCTCTGCAGTACAATCAATTAGCACTTCCTGTCTTGACGAGGCTCCAGTTGCGTTGCTATCTTTTAATCTCTGAGCATAGAGCCCGCAACCTGATCCTTTTAGCCCCTTCTTTGTTTGACTTTTCACTTTTCATCCACTCAAGGTTGCTGCAGTTTTCTCCCAGAACCTTATTGTACCACGTGTTTCCTCCATTAGCACCTCTGCTTTGTTACAGCTCAGGTGATTAATCTACCACAACACTTCAGAGGCTGCGTGTTTTATTCTGTGTTGCCAATTTTACCTCAGATTGTCACCCCTCGGTGCCACTTGCACCTCGTTTCACCAGCTGCAGGGTGCATGGCCTGGGAATCATGAGATACTTAAAGCCCTTTTAAGTTTGAAAACACAGGTAGTGCAAGGACCGGGTACGCCAAACATACTACTTTAATTATAGAATTATGTGTAGTTAACCTGACAAAGGTATTGTTAAGATAACTTGTGTACGAGTGTGGCAGACAAAATAAAATAATTACTATCTTTATATAGCATCAGTTCCATTTGTTTGGTATGTAGGCACTGACAACAACTGTTCATTATTACCCAACTCAGTAATACTCATTTTATTCACTTCATAAGTATGAAAGACTAAATTGGGAACCTGTTCTTTTTTTTTTCTTTTTCAAATGATGTATTAAACTACTAAGCTATTTTACCAGCGTCCAAGCTGAGACTTCACCTCCGCTTTCCAAATGTGCTTCATATAAGAATACTGTTTTTGTCAGGCATTTTGTGACTTAATAGGATTTCTATTCTGATGTGTTAAAAGAAGGTTCTAGCTCACCGAAGAAACAATACTCGACTCACGGGCTTTCTTTAAAATAAAAATAAAAAACCCACCTAATCTGGAACTCTGAACAATTTGCTTGGAGCAGCCATGCCAATTTTCATGCGAGCATCAAACCAGTCCGGGCTCCTAGCCAACAACAGAGCAGCAAGTGTAGTGGCACCAGGGCCCAGGGTCTGTGGTGCCCACTGCATCCCAGCTATGGCTGTATTTTCTCTGCACTGCCAAACCATGGAATAGTGGGCTCTTTTTACGTCTCGCCTGACTCGGCGCTTGCCCTGACGGGCCAGACCTTAAGTAAGAAGGGCTTAAAAAAATGCTACCGCCGGCTACAGCTTGCAGTGCATGTGCGCGCAGAGGCGCCATATGGCGTGATTACTGCTGCGCGCGCACCACTCACGCACATGCACTACAAGCTGTGGCCGGCGGTAGTATTTTTCCCTTCGCTTTCCCGCTTCACTTTTAGGGCCGTGACAACCCGCCCCATCCCTTAATCTCCCTCTCCCCTCTTCCTCGCGCCCGCCACAGCAGAACCTTCTTGATTTCCCACGTCACTTTTAGAGCCGCGCCAATTCCCCCCCCCACCTCCCCCCCTTCCTCGCGCGCACTCCGGTTTAGGGATGCAAATTCCAATGCAAGAGGTTAAGTTGTTAAATACAAATTAAAAAAATGCAAACAAAAGCAATCCCTCACAAACTGTAAATCTATGCGGTGCTGCATAAAACGAGTACAAGTGAAGGAACTATTTTAATGCAATACTTCAAGGACAAACAAAGTCATAAAACCCAACACGAAAAATAACAGTTGTTCTTTCTGATGCGGGTTCAATGTAAGGCTCTTAAGGAAGGTTCAGAAGGAGGACGGGGGTACGTTTACAGACCAGGCGGGCTGTGACTGTCGTTCGTAAAATTAGCCACGCAAGACCCCATCCGAGGGGAACCCCTACAGGCATTCACTGCACTTACTCATTCTAACTACTCATGGTGCAGGACAAACTCCAGGCATTCACACTACAGTATTGACTCTGCCAGGGCATGGCTACGGGCATCGCCGTACAGAGCTCGTGACCCTGACAAGCCCCCAACCGCAGACAAGCTCTGCACCATAGGGCTAAGAGGCCATGTGATTGGTTAACGAGTGATGTCTGAGAAGCGCCCATCACAAGCCAGCCTATTAAAACAACGACTGTAATAAACTCCTTCCTGTTCACTCTGGACATGAAAGTGCAGCTTTTTTGACGTGAAAATACAGTAACATAGAAATTATGTTAAATTACATTTATTCACATATAATGACAAATACAATATATTGAATTGCTACAGTCCTGGCACCAGCTTTTCGTTCGGGTCACTTTTCTGAACCAATCTTTTTAACTGATAGCCTCACTGTGTACCCTACCTTGTAGGTCAATAAGAGGGCGCTGCTAATCGGCTTTGAAGAATTATGGTCATGTTTTCTCCCATTGTACAATACTTTCAATAGATTTAGATTACACAACCGACAAACATATATAAATGCACATTTGTCCATGTTCCTTTGTCTTTCCTTGTATTCTTTTAGGTTTTTATGTATATTGATATTATGAAGGGTTGGGAAAGGATGCGGAGCTAAAGGGAGTCAACATGCAGGGAGGAGCTGTAAAAAAGGAAAGAGAAGTTCTGCTAACCTGGCAGGGGTACACAGACATATTCATAGGCTGGACAACGCCACAGATTAACTGCATTGTGGTAAGATATGAATGTAAAGGACCCTTGGGAGAAGGCAAGTTACCTCGCCCTGCTGGTCTCACCAAAGGTAGGGAACTACGGGTCTAATTTAGATCTCAGCGGTCTGGTTACTCCATCACAACTTTGACAGATATCCTTTCCCCAAAATATAAATCGCATTATATCCTATGGGATTTATATGTTGGTCATGGGGTATCCGTCACCGTTATGACGGAGTAGGAGTCTGCCAAGATTTAAATCAGACCCTAAATTCCGGATGCACTAATATTCTGGTCACAAAAAGCAGCCGCAATTTGCTACCAGAATCTTATTTTGCAAACCATCCTATTTACTAATAGGTTGATTCGAAAAATTAAGAAATCAAGAGTGGGTCGCAGTTCAATGTACCTAATTAATATTTTTCAGTTTCAAATTGTGACTCACTCTGATTGGTCAATATCATGGGAATAGTGGCCTGCAAGGATCAGAAGATCACCATCCTTGTTATTCCTTGCCCCAAAAGACTTTTTAGTTCGAGCCTAGAGCAGCGCATGCGCTTCTTCCTCGACTTTAGTAAAGGGGTAAAAGAAAAGTGCTACCAGATGCTGCCATGGCCGGCCTAGAGCTTGAGTGCATGTGCGCGCGCTTTGCGTGCCTCTCTGTGCTTCAATTCCCTCCCCCACCACAGATCTCGTCACTCTGCTGACCTCATTAAGTGCATCGCGATCGCTTTCATTTTCGCACACACTCAATGCCCGGGCTTCTCTTGCGTTTCTTCCCCCTACTGCTTCTCCCTCTCACCTAATGTTTTTCCTGTGTGTGTGGCTAAGGTTCTCTTCCCTCTGTAGCTAAGTGTACGTGCAACGGAGACATTCAGTGAATTACCATGCAAGTGCACACAGAAATGAGCGCGGTAATCTTAATTCATCTCCAGCCCCTTTAAGCATCTCCCAATATATGCAGCCTGTTTCTCCTTTTTTCACGGTTCTGCTTCCTTCCGGTCTACAATCTGCTCCCTCTCTTTTACACATTTCACACTGTTCTGCTGTCCCGACTTAACTCCTGTTTTTGCATTCCTTTCCATCTTTTTACACATCTGTCATGAGCTGGTCCTCTGTCTGTCCGCCCTCCTTTTACCATTTTTTCCACTTTGTTAAACATCTCCCACTATCCTTTTCCTCTGTCTTGAACACTGATTTGGACCACAGTGAAAGCACACAGTGAAACAAACGCACAGGTACACATGTACACAAAAACAAACACACACAATAAGGCAAACACACAGAATCATTGGCCCACACACAAAGATAAGCACACCATTACACAAACACACAAAGACCCCGACAAATTCGGAACATAAATAGAACGGTCTTAATATCTACCCTGGAAAACATCCTTTAAAAGCTAACCCTGCATATGATGTGTTTAACGAGCGGGGCACACAAACACACAGCATTCCCAAACAACATGTAGCATACACATTGGGTGCGCTTAGACAACCATATATAAAATAAGCATGCACGCCGACTGTACAGTGCTTAGACTCGGAAAGCAAACCTACATAAAAACAAGATCCTTTTCATTTTAACGCGCACACAAAACTTGCGGCCACAAACGATTTGCACCAATGGAGTCCATAGTATCCACAAAGAAGTCACTGTAGTCCACATTTGATTATAGTGCACATTGAATGATAACTTTATCTATATATATAAAAACGAATGTATGTCTGTCTGTCTGTTTGTCCTTTATGCATTACTACACCATTCATCCGATCGCCATGAAACTTTGGGAAGTTGTTGAGTACACTCCCGTGAAGGTTTCTGCCATACATTTTTTTTAAATATCGGCCCCCCAGGGCCCTCATAATCTTTCTAATACTGATGTACGCACAAGACGGAAAAACAAAAAATTGTGTATCAACAAGCACTTGAATAAATAAATGGATTTAAAACACCATTCATCCGATCACCAGGAAACTTTGGGAAGTAGTTGAGTACACTCCCGCGAAGGTTTCTGGCATAAAACATTTTTAAATATCGGCCCACAGGGCCCTCATAATGTTTTGAATACTGATGTACGGACCAGACGGAAAAACAAAAAAGTGTGTTTCCACAAGCACTTGAATAAATAAATAGAACTAAAACACCATTCATCCGATCGCCAGGAAACTTTGGGAATTTGTTGAGTACACTCCCGCGAAGGTTTTGCATATTTTTTTTTAAATATCAGGCCCCCCAGGGCCCTCATAAATTTTAAATACTGATGTACGCACCAGACGGATAAACAAAAAATGGTGTATCCACAAGCACTCGAATAAATAAATAGAATTAAAACAACACTTTGAAATCTTTACCATATTAAAATTAATAAGTTTCAATAAAAATGACAATGTAAATTGAATGTTATCATAACGAGTTTCCTTGAATTTCCTTTCTTCTGAGATCGCAGCAACGTGCGACGGGTAAGCTAGTGTAAAAATACAGAGCATGTCCTTCTACATACAATTTTCTGAACTGGAAGCCTCCGCCTTATCCTGGAATACCGGGGCTGAAGGACAACTTGTTTTTCCTATGCACTTAGCCCATAGCTGGCTTTCCTACATTTCTTCTTTTTCTCAAGGGCTAAGGATACCGCTCCCTCCCAAAATGAAGTCGGTAATACTCCGAGCTTTACATACTTACAACATCTCGGCTTCATTCCTGGTTAAACGGAATCCGTTTCAACGTGACTGGGGCCAGAGAACACTTATTGTAATATACTATAGACCCCGGGTAACAAGTCATTGGCACTAGAGATATTACATTTGGGGTTGCGCTTCAGTTTCAGGCTAGTACAGTGAGTCTGGGGAACTAGACCCTCTTTCTAAAGGCAGGACAGCCCACTGCAACCCGAACACAGTTTGTTTTATTTTCAGTTTTATATAGCGCAAACTCGACCGAAGGTATTGGAGCGCTTTACAGAGAACCTGTTACGTTACAGAAGGACGCATCCATTTTTGTTAGGCATGAGGAGATTAAGTGACTTGCCCAGAATCACAGCATGTTGAGCGTTCCTGCCGAGACTCGATCCTGGTTCCACAGCTTCAAACTCGGCAGCTCTGGCCTAACAAACCTTTTCCAGGTGCGCTGCTACGGTGTCTAGCTAGACACACGATTACCGTATTTCTTATTAAAGGATATTGTGAAACTGCCAACCAGATTGTAAAGCCTCACATTGGTTTAATCCACATAAAACATGAGCACAACGTGTCCGAGGGTGGGGTTAATGTTTCAAGTGCAGCGAATGGTGGCCCACCGGCCCAGATGTATTCTAGATTTCCAGGAGCAAGTCATCAGTACGCTGTAAACACAACGGGTCCGTATCTGTGCAGCGGTCTCCTTCGTGCACAACCACATTTCGTGGAAACACTAACCTGGTGTGTCAGAATATTCACTACAAAAATATCAGTCACTGTGGAACCAATGAAAGCTATTCTTGGCTACAAACCAATGGACCTCGAAGATACGATATAATCTAGTTATATTTTCATAGAACATGAGTCCACCATACAAAGTTAGGCATTAAAACCAAATTCCCATCAGTGTGCTACCCTAGCACTGCATACCACACTTCATCCTTTTCTAAGCCCTATAATTTAAATGCCAAACATTGGCCATTTGATGGTGGTTCCTACCACAGAAGGGTGGAAGGCTTGGGATGAGATCAAGAACCTAACATTTGACAGCTGCGAGTGTTCAGCTCACTGAGCTTTCCTTTGGGGTAGCCGTCTTTCTGATAGCGTACATCTAGTAGGTCAAAACCCATTTCAAAATTAACTGGCTCTGTGCAGACGTCAGACCGAGACAGGAGCAGTTTACTCAGTAAATCGAAAACAAGCATTGGCATAGTCAATAGGTCTCGCCTTTGGGACCTTATAAGTGTTTAGCCACGCAACAGTTGATGTTGTTGCACCAAGGATATTATGCAGCATAACTAAATACTTACAAGGTCCCAAAAGTGAGACCTATTGGCTATGCCAATGCTTGTTTTACTAGCATTAGGACCCAAGGCGCCCTTGTTACGCCACTGAATCATTGGTGCACCTAACTTCAAATGTTATAGCTCAAGGATGAATACAGATCCTAATCGTCATGGCTGACTTTTCAAAATAGTACATGCCCTCTCGAAGAGTGTACGTCTCTGTAAAGTGTGCCATGTAGCCACTCCTCTTCTCACTGTCTATTGTGGGTGCTCCCCCCAGCCCGTTGTTGCTCCCTGCAACTCGCTCGTGTTTGTTTCCCACCCCCTCTCGCTGTCTGTTCTTGTTGCTCCCTCCCTCCTTCGTGTGGCTTGTTTTCTTTATTGTCTTTAGTTATTTGGTTTTGTTCATGTTTTTAAAAAATGTCGCACAGCAACGTGGGCTGCTGTGCAACGGGGGTTAAAGTAAACAAAAAAGCATTAAGTTGTGGTCAACGCTGGCATTGGTTTAGCGCTTTGTTTTTATTTGCTTTAAGCCATATTGCACAGCAGCCTGCGCTGCTAGCCAACCTTTCTAAAAAATATTGACACGCATAGGCGAAACCTATTGGCTTTAACAATGCTGGTTTTTGAAATAGGCTGCCTAGCAGAAATCGAAGGGGGAGAAACATCGATTGCCGAAAAGTCACGTTTCAACATGGAGTACTGCGTGCAGCAAACGGTATATGTGGTGGCGTTTCATTCATCTCCACGCAGCATCACGATTATCACCACCCCGCCGCGCGTGCTTCGATGACGTCCCCCCTGCACGAGCCTTTCTGGTGCCTGCTGTGTAAAGGAAGTCTTTGTTGTGGAACAAAGCTAGAACATGATACCATGTGGAGGAGCACGCGCGTCAGATTCATATATTGAAGCAACTGCTGTAAGACAACTGAGGGAATGGACAAAAACCTGAAGTGCCGCCTGTCGACTCGAGCAAAGACATCCTCTCTAAAGCCCCGCTCACAGAAGGGCTCTCGAGAAACGGAGCATGCAGCGCTTCAAATTATGTTTCAAGAATCTCCAAAGTAATCATGGGAGGATTTGCAAATTGGTCTTTTGAATCAACATGTTACGCATAAATTGCAAAGGAGCTGCCCGAAAACTGGCATGCATGCCATTCATTTTAAAAACGTGTAGGCTTTAGTAGTTACTCAACATATTTAATCTAATTAAGGCAATTTCAGAAACAAATAAAGTGTTCTATATAGGCTCAAAAGAAGACCAAGTACAAAATGTCATTACACCACATTGTAATGAAAGTTTAATTTTCACCAGATGCGGCTCATCCCGCACTTTATAAATCTGATCACGGAGCTCTGTTAATCTCTGCAAAAGACTAATTCATCCCCAAATAGTTTCTAATGTTTTCATTGTACAGTTAATTGGCAGTAAATGCTACAAAGCTTGTGTTTGAAAGAAACACAGGTTCTTTCTGTGCATTGTCCCTGCTTTTCATCCCCTAAATTAAAATAGCATTTGTCGTCATAGGAACCTGGGCCTGGCAACACATGAGCCGCATTAAAAAGACAAAAGACACGTATGTGGTATTACAGTAAAGTGGCTAATCCTCGAGTGCGCGCTTAAATTAATTGTTGGAAAAGTGTAATTAAAAACTGCATTTAAGCCATAAGAAACGTTACCTTACAATAGGCTAGACAATTCACTATAACGAACGAAGAGCAATATTTGGAAAGTGGAAAAAACTGAGGGCAATACTGAACAAAGAAATGTTGAACAGAAAAAAAGACAATTCAATGTGAGTGTATAAGTTAGAAGAAAATCAGTTCGCAAGGGATGCTAAATGGCTATACCCAATTAATGTTTCAGACTTAGAACCCGATTTAGACGGAAACGATAATCCGCCGTATTACAGGAGCATATCATCAAATGGCACGAGTAATACGGCGGATACCTGTCATGTTAGTGACTGAGTAACCAGTCTGCTAAAATCTAAATCGTACCTTAGTGTAAGTGCACACAGAATGTGAATTTAATCCAATTTACTGGTTGCCTTCTGGCTCCCTTGATTTTTGCCCTGGTAATTGAGCCGCTGCCGCCCGGATTCGCGAGGTGCTGCACGAATGGGGCATCCAGGTCGGTCAAACGGTGCATATCGTCTCCCTATATGCAGACGACGCCATGATCTATTTGAGTCAACCAGAAGTCTCAGTCAAGAAACGGCTTAATGTTATGCAAGAACTTGGATACCTTTTGGGGCTTCACCTTAATCGCTTTAAGTCAACTCTACCGCTGGGCCAACAAGGGGGATTCCTGAGGAGCGCCTGCCTGAGTCCGGCCTATCCTGGAAACTGAATAATATCAAATACATGGGAATACAATGGGGCATGACATACAACGAATGTATGATCTGAACCTGGGCTAGGTGATCCGTAATCTGCTCCCCTTCATGGCCTTTTGGAATACACTAAAGTTGTTCCTAATGGGAAAAATAGCTCTCATAAAAATGGTGGTATTGCCTCAATGACTTGGCGCCCTGCAAGGAGCTATGTGCGAAATCCCCTGAGTCTTTAGGCAATTAGACGGATTATTATTAAAACTACTTTGGATGGGGAGGCGCTGTAGGATCAGTCCATCCACCCTCAAGAGGGAATGGGAGAATGGTGGGATGGAGGTACCTGACCTCGAGCTTTACTACCTCGGTTCACACCTCCTGCTTGGATGGCAAGGACAACGGGAAAAGGTCGTCCCTAACAAGGGTTACGACAGGGCTCGAGTCGGGGTACCACGTGGGTGGACGGCGTCCCCCCACTTATTTTACCGGGTGGACGCCGTCCGCCCTGCCAAACAGCTGGACTTCACTCTTTGGCCTCTCTGGGACGAGATCGTCTCTCACAACACGCTGCTCACGCTTAGAATAGATTCCATTAGGGATGCGACTCTGCCTGGAGGGGCTCGTGTTATCACGGCGAGCGGTGGGAGGCGAGCCGGAAAGAGTGTAGTTTAGATAATCACCCCTCACTCAAAGAGAACTCACTCGGCACGTGCGGCTCTTTGGAATAAATTAGAGATTTCAGGGGAACCGAAGTCCTCCACAGGCAGTCAAGTGCTTGGAAGAGATAATGGTGACTCGAGATGGAAATACGATTGCCAGACACTTTCTCCAAGTTCATGAAGATGTGGAGTCCGATTTTACGTTTTGATCGTATGAGACAGTTTATTTATGTTTCCTCGTTTTTGTTGTTGTTTTTATTGGCAAATAAATCAGTTTCTCCCTCTGACCATTAAAGAAGTGCTGTCAAGTGACATATATGCCATTATAGTGCTACCGAAAATAGATAGGTATACAACCTTCACATCTTCTCAGATGCAATCGCATCTAAGGGGTGAGCAAGGGGAGGCAATGAGCCCGATGGTGCAAGCCACCTTTGGTGACGTCACTTCCTGTCGTGATGTCACTTCCAGTGACAGCGTCCCCCACTTCTTTTTTTAGGACTTGTGCCCTGGGTTACGAGCTGGGGGGACTGCTGATGAGTTTGAGGGGCTTCCCGAATTCCGTACCCCACATGGTCAGAATGTTATGCAGAATCTGGGAGAGTGGTGCAGCGGGTACTGAGAAGAGAGCCGTATGCCTATGATCTAGAATTTTGGATAGTGCGGCCTTTTGCAAAGATTGCACAGTCTACGGCAGTCGACAAGTGGTGTGAGGGAGGAACTAAAATGTTGTCAGACCTGTACCCTAGGGGCCATTTTGTTACTATGGAAGACGCGTTTGATGTTTGGGGTGGGAGGAGTCCAATTCCTACAATATGCCAAGATTGCGGCTACAGCTGGTTAACTCTGGCTGTCGTTTCCTGAAACTCCTTAGCCCACGCAGATGATGGCCACACAGATTTCCTTGGCTGGGGTCGCAAGGTGATTACACACCTATATCGAGCATTGCATGTGGATAGACCATAGTCGTCCCTGCGGGTGGAGGAAGCCTGGCAGCACATCGGTGATGTCCGCATTAGGGTTAAAGACAGGCGAAAAATTCACAGCGGACTGCGCAGGGTGTTGAGAAATGCAAGGTTTAAATTGGTGCAATCTAACTTTGTCTACTTGGCCTACCTGTCCCATAGGAGTGCATGCGCTAGGTGTGGTTTTCAACTAAAAGCCAGGACCCCAGAGTGACTCCAAGGGCTAGTCTGCTGGGCTCCTGATCTGAGCCGTAGGGACATAAAAGGCTCCACAATCAGCTCCTGCACCCAGCTGCAACAAGTTCCTGATCCCCAAATAGTATCTCCAGGTCCTGGACCCTTGGTGTGGCTCAAGGAGTCTTAAATCAAGGTTTTGGGCTCTTCGCAACCACAAGCTGGTTTGATCGCACTGAGACCACACCGGTCACACCAAACACCAGCAGGATTCACCGCCAGCCAGTCTCTTTGTACAGCAACATTGACCGCCCGGGGACCACCAATGCAAAGCACCAGCACGCACGTCTGTGACCGCCCGCCTGCTCTTTGTGCCACATCGACAGACTTCCATGACACACTACTTGCTCCTTGCAGCTTTCTCCAACATGAAGAGAACTTTTGGCATAAAACTTGAGAAGGTAAAACTTCAGCAGGACTAATCTGGGACAGTCACCAACCCGCACTACATTGCGGTCAACCTGAACCTTTGACTTTGACCCGGTCCAGTGTGACCAGATAGCTGCATAGGCCCTATTTTACACTTATTCTTTAAAAAATCATAACTCTGGTTCTACTGATTGGATTTTTGTCGTTTTGGGCTTGTTTTATTTATTAAACTCTGCTCTATCGTTCTATTCTAGTGTTGGGGGTCATTTTGAGTGGGCCCCAGTGTAAGAAGTGATTGTAATACTCTAATACCGTCCACAAAAGTGGCCACAACTGTAATAAATAATCTAAAGAGTTCTCATGTCCAAGGTCCAGATGACCTGTCTGCAGATATATTACATTTGGACCCTGACTTATAGGCACAAGTCTTAACACCTTTCATAGCTGAAGCAGTCTGAGGCAAGCACAATTACAGACTCCTGGAAGGAAAGTATTTGAGTTCCAATTTTTTTTTAAGAGGGTACCAAATAATTAAAGGAAGTTCTGTATCATAAAGCTCAGGAAAGGAGTGGTGTGGGCAGGAAGGCGTACAGCAGGCCTGAGCTCCAATCGTGACTAAAGGTGCCACCGAGCGATAGACGCCTTGGAAACTCCAGCGTGCAGTATTGCAGACACTGCACGTTCTCTTCGGAGGCGAACAGATATAACCAAGATTCTATCCACTGCTGAAGAAGACCTTGTAAAAAAATAATTGGGGTTGTGTAGTGCACTCCTATTATCACCACTAATTTTTTAAAACTAAACTTATCCAAAGGGGTGTGCTGGGTGGGGAGGAGGAGCCACCCTCCACGGTACTGTACTATGAAAATGAACTAGTGACTGACGTCATTAGACCCAACCCGCACTACTGTTGGCAAGAAATCCATCTGCCTATGTACACCATGAATTCTTAAACGTATGTATTATCTTACTGGTTTTTTAATCATAACCAATCGTTTCACAATTTTACATTTTTAAACTTATTCTGTATGCATTTGAAATTCAACAATCAATATTCTTTAGCCTGTTCTAGACATTAAATTGGCTGTCTAAACAAGGAAGGTAAATTGAAGTAAACAAATGATCAAATCCCAAATAAGCAAGTGTCCATGATCACCAGCGCTGGTGATCATGGACACTTGCTTTTATGACACTAAGGTAGAGGCTCATATCCAGGATGAAACAACCTATCTCAAACTACCCCACAATCCGATTCAAGAGTTATCTAGAACTTTGGAACAAATCCTTAACAAAGCACTGGAAATGGGCTGGATCAATCAAAACACTAAAAAAATGTTGACAACTCAATATCCACGATGTCCGGAGCTGTATATGCTCCCTAAAATTCACAAAAATTCACAAAAATGCCATTTACCCACCAATGAGACCCATAGTCATGATGAGTTTCTTCAGATTTTTGTGCATTGATGGACAACGTATGTGAGATACGGCTCATTTTTTGCAAGCTCTACAATCAGTCAACTTAGCAAACAATAACATCATGCTGTGTACGATTGACGTGACATCATTATACACCTCAATCCCTTTAGCAGAAGGACTAGAAGCGTGTGAATGGGCACTGTTACAAACTTCCCAAATCGATGACAATAAAGTGTTTATTCTTGAATTACTACAGTTTTGTCTACGCCATTTTTATTTCAAATGGAAAAATGACTACTTTTTGCAGATCAGCGGTACATCTATGGGGTTTTCGGGAGCCCCCTCTTTTGCCAATACCTTCATGGCCAAATTTGAAAACTACTTTATTCTGACTGAGAACATTTGGAAAACTCACACTGTTTTTTATAAACGGTACATTGATGATATATTCTTAATATGGAAGGGCCCAAACTCGCTGTTGATTGATAAAATCCATGAACTAAACACAAGGAATCCACAAATTCAATTTACTTTTACTATCAACAGGGAGGAAATTCCATTCCTGGATGTATTGGTGCAATTACAAAACAACCTCTGTTTACCATAAACCTACTGACAGGAATAATACCTTAATTTATAACAGTTTCCATCCCAAAAACCTGCTGGACAATTTACCATAGTCACAACTAATACGAATTAAAAGGATTTCATCAAACAAACAAGCTCTCAATTCAGAACTAGAACGACAAAGACGAAGATTTGAAACTCGAGGATATCCTAGAAAGAGTGTTCAAACAGCTGAAAACAAAATATCAGTAGTTTCAAGAGATGAGTTGTTACAAACAAAAGCAAAGCGTCGAAAAGACAGACAAGTATTTGTAACCAAGTTCTCAACACAATCTAAAGAAATCAAAAAGGTTATTAACACACGATGGGAATTACTGCAACAAGAGGAAGATTTTCATGGAATCTTTGCAGAGAAACCTTTCTTTGCGCATACAAGAAATTCAAACCTTCACGAATTGGTTACCAGAAAAAACAAAGAAACATTGGTACCTCAACCCAATTTGGGTATGAGAAAATGTTACAACTGTATCCATTGTAATAACGTGATGGAAGGAGCTCACATATTACATCCTCAAAGTGGCAAAAGAATTAAACTTAAACAACGGGCTAATTGCAACTCCTCACATGTTATTTACAGCATTAAGTGCCCATGTGGCAAGCTTTATGTAGGAAAAACTGATCGTAAAGTGAAAGTGAGGATTACTGAACACAAAAGTCGAATAAGGAACAAAACGTTAACCTCCAGTTTAGTATCTCATTGGACTGAAATGAACCACACTATCCCACAATTGAGATTTCAGGTTTTAGAAAAAATTCAGATTTCACCAGAGCGAAACAATGAAAAGCAGCTATTACAGAGAGAAATATGGTGGATAGATTTTTTACAAACCTTAACCCCAAAGGTACTGAATGACAAAATAGACATGTCATGTTTTCTTTAAGTCGTTGTTAGTATTTCTAGGTTGCATTATTAACTTTTTCAACTGATGAATCTGAATATAGAGACACTAATGTGTAGATATGCCATCATTATCGTATATTCTGATCTTACATGTAATCCAGCAAATTAGCTAAATGTAATCCATCAACCAACTTAGCATTATTTACCTATTACCAATAGCAGAATCAGATGAACATAAGCCTCATAAAGCAGAGAAATGTAAAACATAATATTCAGGGCACGGCGCCTCCCTAAGACGCGAAGGTTTATTTAAGGGACATGTATAACCACGTAGATATTGAACACCCAATGAATATATAGTGTTTATTTCATGTGTAACTCAAATGTGTTAATAGTGTTGATTTTCATTTCATTTGTTTAATTTGATTATTGTTATTCAATTTTGTACCAGTATTGGCTTTCTGTTTGTTTCTACCTTCCGTCTTGTTCTTTGTCTATAAGTGAGTTCATGTTTTTTTAGGAGAGAAACATACTTCCAACATGGTGGATAACTTTTCCTTAGCTTTATAGTCCGTTTTTTAGGTCATCTTTGCACGTGAGTTTCCTTTTTTCCAATTACCACTTCAGAAGCGTCGCGCAATATTTTAGATTCACCACCACGTATTTATGTGGTCCGTTCAAGTTTGATTCTCACTGATTCAAATTTGGATATTTTTTGAAACTCTCGTTGTAGCTAGTATAGTCTTTTGTTTATGTCCTCTCAGTCCATTATGTCGGCATAATAAAGGGACCATTTCCGCAGACGGTCGTTCACTGTCGGCTCGCGTTTCTACGCGGGATAGCTCACAGACCAGTGGCTTTTACAACAAAGAAGCAGACGCGTGTTTTCGAGTTTAAGATTTTCGAAATAGGTATGTACTGCGAGGCATTTCGCAATAGGAAGAGGTTGCTTAACTTTCTTGCTCAAACAACTCACCGCGCTTTTATCTTCTATGGTTTATGCTATAGAATCGGACATCTTCATCTAACTATCGACGCCATTGCGGCATCCTAAAGTCGAAAAAGTTTATTGCTTCGTTGCCGTCTGCTCAGGTAAACATTATTTCACTCGATGAGAGTATGATAACACAGAATCTATTATTCACACGCAGTTCAGGCTACATATTTCATTTCTGGTTTTAGTTGTTGGAGTCTGGAAATAAAGTATCTAATTCAAGACGACTGAGAACAGGATTCACGCAGACTTTGATTACAGCGTGTTTAGGTATGAACCCAAAAAACCTTAATAGGTTTGATTAACTTCATATAACCTTTCGGGCCTGACACTGATAATTTTTCTTTTTCTTATGATCCCCTCACAGTCATTATTACGAACCAAATTCGATGGAAACTTTCTACAGCTTTGACAGATAGCGTGAATCACGGTTTCCCGTGAGAAAGGTATGCAACTTATAGTCAAAGTATTTTTCATAGACCATAATTAAGACAGAGTAGCTAAGTAAATTCGCATGTTCTTGCTTCTTTTCTAATAGTCAGTCACTGATTTCGGGTATCGCCTTGAACTTGAATCATCATTATTAGCTTTTTCGGTTTTCTTTTTGAGGTAAGGACCCTTTCATGTATATCCAGCAATGAGTCTGTTTAGTTATGCAGCAATTTTTTACCAGCAGTCTCTCAATCATTTGTTTCGTTAGAACCAGAGGTCAAATATATTTCATATGTATTATATATGTGTTATGTATTTTTCAAAGTCTTTGCTTCCAGAGTGGGTGTTTACAAGCGAGACATGTATTTGTTTCTCTAAAATTTAAATGTCTTGTGCACATATATAGTCACAAACCATGACGTTTTTTTTTTATGTATTTGTGTATCATTTAAGGTGTTCAATCTTCGTTATCACTGTAAGTGCTGAATGACTGTTTATACTTTGTTTACATATGAATATCATTTTATGTTTTTCAGTGCCCCTGACGAAGGGAATGTTTCCCGAAATGCATTGGGATTTGATCATTTGTTTACTTCAATTTACGTTCCTTGTTTAGACAGCCAATTTAATGTCTAGAACAGGCTAAAGAATATTGATTGCTCAATTTCAAATGCATACAGAATAAGTTTAAAAATGTAAAATTGTGAAACGATTGGTTATGATTAAAAAACCAGTAAGATAATACATAAGTTTAAGAATTCATGGTGTACATAGGCAGATGGATTTCTTTCCAACAGTAGTGCGGGTTGGGTCTAATGACGTCAGGAAGAAGACCTTGTGCCACCTTCGATTGGAGACGCCATTTGTGATCCACTAGGCATCGATGGCTGAGTTTTTCTGCCCTGGCGTTCAGAGTACCTGGCAGGTGTTGAACCACCAGGTTTATGCCCTGCTGTTCCAGCCATGTCCAGAGACGCAGGGTGTCTTGACAAAGGGTCCAGGACCCCGCCCGCTTGCTGCAGTACCACATGGCAGTGGCGTTGTCCATTAACACCAGCACTAACTTCCCCTTGAGAGAGGGAAGAAATGCCTTAAATGCCAACAGAATCACCCAAAGCTAAAACAAATTGATGTGGAGCCCGACTATGCCGGAGACCAGTGTCCCCTGATCTCCACCTCTCCCAGTATAGGCGCCGCAACCAAGAAGTGACCCATCAGTCACAACTGTGAGATCTGGTTGGGGTCTGTGGTTGACCCAATCACGATCATCAACCTCCACTGCAGATCTCTCGCAGTTCCTTCCGAGATCTGGACCACGTTTATGGGATTTCCCTAATTTTGGACCCACTGGAACTTCAGGTCCCACTGCAGAGTAGGCATATCTGCCACCTGGCATGATTTACCAACAGGATGCAGGAGGCCATGAGGGCCAACATTCTGAGAGTCACTCTCACCGAAATCCAGGATAGAGGCTGAAACATTAGAACCAAAACCTGAATATCCTGGACTCGCTGCACGGGAGGATAGGCCTGAAACTGCACTGTGTCCAGAACAGCCTTGAAAAAAGGGAGCGTCTGAGAAGGAGTCAGGATTGACTTTGGCACGTTTATAGAGAACCCCAGTGAGTGCAGGAGGTTTGCCGTATTCTGAAGGTAGGGACAATAGCCTGGGGTGAGGATGCCTTCAACAGGCAGTCGTCAAGATAGGGGAAAGACTTACACCACTAACCTGCGCAGATGAGCTGCGACCACCACCATCACCCTGGTGAACACCCTACGGGCACTTTTAAAGCCGAAGGGGAGCACAGTAAACTGTTGAATCGCAGGTAAAGTCTGTGACCCAGAAGGATGGGGATGTGAAAATATGCATCTTGCAGGTCCAACGCTACCATCCAGTACTCTTGGTCTAGGGAAGGCAAGAACTGAGCTAAAGCAAGCATCTTGAACTTCTTCTTGAGGAAGAGATTGACCGTCCGAAGATCTAGGGTCAAGGTTATGCCCAATTCCCAGAGAGAAGTGGTCATATAGTGGGTGTGGACACCACAAAGGTAGGTAGCCCATTGGCTACTATCTGTCACTCCCCGAAAATGCCTGTAAATTGAGTATTTAGGTGGCACTCCTGAACCCAAGAACTCAGATTCAATGACTCAACAGAAGGACAAAGAAGAGTCACTGCCTGGAGAGAACTGCAGCAGACTTTTGGCCCGAAACCCTGCCGTCCTCAGCCCTCACTCGACAATCAGGACAGAGTGACTCGTCCTGCGAGCTGTAGAACTAACACAGCCATGGGTAGCCTTCCAGCACTTCAAAAACCATCGAAAGTCTCCCTTGGAGGAGAGGAGCTACTCCTCTGCAGTCTCCAGGCACCAATAAGAAGAGAAGGGACCACTGCTGTGAAGCTGCCCGGACCTGACATACACTGCAAATGACCAGAAGAAGGTAAATGTGCTCTGGAAGGTTAGATCTATCTCCCCACCCAGTATGAAGACACTAGGACCAAACGGAGCTGTGCAGTAGCAGCCCTCTGGGTACCGGATGGCCTGGACCAAACACCAGCAGTGAGAGTCCAGTATGGATTCTCACTGCACCAGGACCAAGCAGCCGTTAATGGACGTCAGCATCACTGAGACCCACTTAGAGAGTGGCCAGCTGCCTTGATTTTACCCTTGCCAGCTGTTTGTCCCTGACCGCAAGGTGCATCTCTGTGCACCCAACCAGCCAACCAAACAACTCTGCTACAGAGCTCACCGTGCCCCAGTGCTCCAAGACCCCTAGTGACCTGAGCCCCATTTGGGAGCCCTCAGACTTGCCCACAAGCCCTACTGTGCAGCCTCTCTTCAGGTGGCCCCCCTTCTCCGTAGCACACCAGTTACCAGCCTCATCAGCAATCTGCTCCCAGTAGAACCTGGTCGGTGCCCTTAGAACTGCTGGTTGTACTGTGAAGCTTGGCATGCTACTACTATTCCAGAAGGTGAACCCCTGAAACAGACTGTTCCTACCTTTATGCATATTTGACTTTTTCCTCCCATATGATTATATTGTGTTTAAAAGTGAACGTTTACTAACCTGTGAACATTTGTTTTGAAAACTGCACTTACCTTTGAACAAAGTTCTTGAGTTTAAAATATATATAAATAGTGTTATTTTTCTAAATTGCTCCCAGATTTATTCTTTGAGTGTGTCGCTCACTTATTGCCTCTGTGAGTACAACAGCCTTACTGCTCATCCACACTACCACAAAATATAGTGTATTATCACTGTAAACCAACTGGGGACGCACTGGACTCTCTGCACAGTTTACTTTTTTTTAGTAGACTATATAGAGAGCCAGCTTCCTACACCAGACCAATAGTTTGTCAGATTTATCTGGCAGTATTCTGTCATGGTACGTCTGTCAAGGGCATCCCATGTTTCCCTGTCTTCTACTAGCTTCCTCCTCATGCCTAGGTCTAATATTTCCCTGGTCTGTAGTTCGGTAACTGGAACTTCGTCCCAGGCCAAATTAATCAGTAACTGTCATTTGATACAATATATTTTATTAACACACCCAACAGGGTGTACCACTTTTGGCGGCTCCCACTCATTTGCCCTGATGGATTCTGCCTCCCAATTTTTTCAGCAAAAAAACGTATCTAGCACTTCTGGCATACCGGCGCGTAATGTAGGCAATTTCAGTATTTTTGGATTTAGTCACTATGTATGTATGGGTGCTTTAACTGTACGACTTACTTATCTGAGGTAACACATTATCTGGTAGAGACGCAGATTCCTTACCTTAGAATAATTCCCAGTCATCTCACTGTAGCCGGAAATCTTTTGTGAGCAGTACCCCTGCGCGCCGGTAGGTGGCGTCATTCACTTTGCATAGCAGTGGCGTTCATGCCAGAAGTGGCGAGTGCGGTGCTTATATAGGCACCATCCCAATGTGCTGACGTCAGTTTCTTTTCCCGACTTTCCACGCCACGAGCGCGGAGCCATGAAGAACACGGACCAATGGTGTGGAAAAATTAGCCCTAGAAATTAGTTTGCACAGCGGGGAGGATGGGAGGGTCTGTAAGGAATCTGTGGCTAGATAGAGTCTCTACCAAATAAGGCGTTTCCGAAGGTGAATACCTTTTTAATAGGATAGAGACTTCTAGCAGCAGATTCCTTACCTTATCTATTATACCCAAGCAAAACCTCCCCAGAGGTGGGTCAGTGAAATATTTTCACAATATAAAGTCCAGCAGAACCGAACAGGCCAAGTGCTCATCCTGACAGACCTGACTGTCCATGCACTAATGTTTTGTGTGTAGAGAGGCCCGCGTTGCTGCCTGGCAGATGTCCAGGACTGGGACTCCACGTGCTAACGCAGTGGTCCTAGCTTTAGCTCTGGTGGACTGAGCACACAAGCCCCCAGGAGGTTGCTTTTTGGCCAATGCGTAGCATATCTTAATGCAGAGAACAATCCATCTGGAGATGGTCCGCTTCTGCACAGCCTTTCCCTTCTTCACTTCAACATACCCTTCATTCATTCACCCGGAACTCTTTTGTGCGGTCACGGTAGGAAACCAGCGCTCTTTTTGGATTCACATGGTAAAGTCGCTCCTCATTACTGGAGGGATGGGGTGGAGAGTAAAAAGAATGAGCTTGTCTGGGTAGATGTTCAGGTATTGAGGCTTGGATGACAGCTTGAAATGACACAGCTTGAAGCTCACTGATCCTCTGGGCAGATGTTATTTCCACCAGGAAGGCAGTCTTGAAGTCAAGGAGCCTGAAAGGACAACTGTGCAATGGCTCAAAGGGAGCGCACATCAGAAAAGTCAAGACCAAATTAAGGTCCCAAGGAGGCATGATGAAAGGAGAAGGAAGGTGGGAACATGTGTTGCACATCTTTTAGGAACCTATATACAATAGTAGATTTGAACAGGGACGGCTGATCAGGAAACAGCAGAAAGGCAGACATGGCAGAAAAACAGCCCTTAAGGGTGCCCACAGCACTGCTGGGCAAGAGAAAGGATAAAGAGAAGGACCTGAGAGAGGGGAGCAGTATGACGGTCAACCTGTTTCTTTGCACACCACAAACTAGACCCCACAGCAGGTGTGTACAGTCTTGCTGGATGAATGCCTGGCTGTCAAGATAAAAGTGCAGACTTCGGGAGGAAGGTCGAACGATGTCAACTGTCACCACTCAATCTCCCCGAGTGAAGGCGGAGCAATGACCAGCTCGGTGGAGAACCGTCCCCTGCTACTACAAAAGATCCTCCCGAAGAGGCAGCCTGATTGGAGGATTGAAGGCCATGCTCACAAGCTCACAAGACCAAACTATCTCAGCCCAGTCCAGAGCCATAAGAATGACTTGGGCCCTGTCATTCCAGATCTTCTTGAGAACTCCGGGTAGGAATGGTATGGGTTAAAAGCCATACAGGAACCTAAGCTACACTCGAGATGAAAAGCGTCTCACAGCGAGAGCAGCCTTGGAAACTCCAGTGCAGTGCGCAGAACTGCTAACATTGCACGTTCTTGGCAATGGTGAACAGATCTAACCAAGGCTCTCCCCACTGCTGAAAGAGACATTGCACAACCTCAGGATGGTGATGCCATTCAAGATTTGTTAAGCATCTTCGGCTGAGTTTGTTTGTTCAAGCGTACAGAGAGCCCACCAGGTTTTGAACCACCAGGGAAATGCCCTGACATTCCAGCCATGTCCAGAGCTTCAGAGCCTCTTGACAGAGGGTCTACGACCCCACACCACCCTGTTTGTTGCAGAATCACATGGCAGTGGCGTTGTCCGTGAACACCTGCACTGCTTTCCCTTGATGGTGGGCAGAAAGGTTTTTAATGCCAGCCGGACCATTCGACGTTCCAGTAGGTTGATGAGGGGTCTGGATTCCACCAGAGACCAAAGGCCTCTGATATCCACCCCTCCCAGAAGGCCACTCCGTCCCATGAGTAAGCCATCTGTCACCACTGTCATGTCAGGTTAGGAGAGCAGTCTGCCACTGACCCAATCACAGCTCGCTAACCATCACTACAGATATTTTGTAGTTCTCTCCAAGATCTGGACCATGTCAGAAAGATTCCACTGGTGCTGCTCCCAATGGAATTTCAGGTCTCACTGCACTGCAGAGTCCACATATGCCAGCGGGCATGTGTTACAAGCTGGATGCAGGAAGCCATGAGGCCCAGAAGCCTCAAAATCAGTCTCTCAGAAATCCAGGATAGAGGCTGAAACATCAGTATCAAGGCCTGAACATCCTTGACTACCCATTCTGGAGGATAGGCAAGAACCTGCACAGATTCCAGAACAGCTCAGATGAAAGGAAGCATCTGAGAAGGAGTCATGTGTGACTTTGGCACATTGATAGTGAACCCCAGCAAGTCCACTGTATTTTGGAGGTGGGAGACGGCAGCCCGGATTGGGAGCCTACCATCAACAGTCAGTCAACGAGGTACAGGAAGACTGGAACCCCTGAACCCAGCAAATGAGCTGCAACCACTGCCATCACCTTGGTGAACACCGGAGAGGCGCTGGTAACGCTAAAAGTCAGCACGGTGAACTTAAAGTCCTCGGGACCCACCGTGAACTGCAGGCAGGATCAGGATGTAAAGTATGCATCATGCGAATCCTACACTACCATTCGGTCTCCCTGGTCCAGGGTACACAGGACTTGAGCGAGGATGAGCATTTTGAACTTCTTCTAGAGGAAGAAATTAAGAAGGTGTTGGTCTAGGAGAGGACAAAGGCCACCATCCTTCTTGGACAACAAAAAGTAGTGGGAGTAACAACCACAAGCTACTTCTGACGTCGGCACCCTCTCTATGGCTTCCTTGGCCAAGAGAGCAGTCACTTCCTCATGGAGCAAGGAGAGATGGTCGTCCGTCAGCCTGTTGCAAGTGGGTGTCATTGGTGGAGAGGTAGTCACAGACAGAAAGGGAGTAGCCCATTCAGACACTCATGAACCCATTGGTCTGATGCTATAGACCTCCAGTGGGGTCGGCGATGGCGTATACTGCCTCCAACTGGGTGTCCATGATTGCAAGGGGGCAAACGAAAGGGGTTTGGAGGCTGCAGCTGCTGGGGGAGTGGTGGACTGACCTGACCTCTGGGTGCCCGACTCACAGGGTCTGTGGATACCACATCCTTTGTCACGCAGAGGCTGGGAAGCATGAACGTCGTGGTGGCTGGGCTGCTAAAGACGCAGCTGGAAACCTCGTACGTGGCCACGAAAGAAGGACTGGGGTTGTCGGGGGAAGATGGAAAAGCCCAAGGACCAGGCAATTGCTCTGCTGTCCTTGAAGCACTGAGTCCACTTTGTCTTTGAAGAGACAAGAACCATCAAAGGCCATGTCTATATGAAATGATTGGACAACCCCTGAAAATCCAGGTGTGGCGCCGCAAGGCCACCGCTGATTAAATCAATCTGCCTAGCGAGTCGGTGGTATCCTGCCCACATCTGATCGTGAACTTATCAGTGTCTCTCTCATCATCAACAGCTTCGTAAAGTTTGGCTCAGACCTCCTCCAGAACCATGGGCAGCGCCTGCACAACTGAATCCCATAGAGCATAGGAGTAACAACCTAAAAGTCATGCGCGGTTCATGCACCACAGTGCCAGGCTTATGGAAAAAAACATTTTCTTGGCTGAGGTGTCCAGATTCTTGGATCCGCAAGGATTTACATGGAAAAAAGAGGCTTGGAAGACCAAGCTCTCCAGGGTAGGGTGTTGTGTGAGTAACTGGGAATCCCCTGATCCCCTGAGGCAGGGCAATGGCGACGGGCAATTCTTCTTTTCACAGGAGCCCCGGTGCTGGGTTTGGACCAGTCCCAAGCAGGACGCCGATGAGGGCTTCATTACATGGGAGAAGCGGTCCTGTGGGGTCACACCCAGCTGAAGCACCTCTGTCAATACGTTAGTCTTGGCTCCCACTGAAAGTAGACTAAGTTCCAGGACCTCAGCAGCCCTTCTCACCACCACAGCAAATGAAGCCTGTAGGAAGCTGGCTCTGTATATACTATACCAAAGTAAGGTATAGTGAGCTCAGAGTCCAGGGTCAGAGGTATAGCAGCGGCTAAATTAGGTAAGTCCTAACAGCTCTCTTTGTGGTAGTGTGGGCGAGCAGTTAGGCTTATCCAGAGGGTGTGTTTATTGTATTCACTCAATCAAGGATCGATACAGACACTCAGAGACAGAATCCAGACCAACTGGGTAAGCATAAAAAAAGATATACTTATGTTTTATTTTAGAACCAAGCAGGACTTGGCACAGGTGAGTAAAATATACTTTGGAAATGGAATGGAAATGCAAATGGATTTATAGAGCGCATAGCTACCCGGGGGGGCATCCCAATGCTGTAGATTTAGCCAGAGAACAACTGAAATTAGGGGAAGTGCCAAGTTTTCAGGAGCTTGCGGAATTTTAAATGGTTAGTTTCCCTCTGGATGTTAAGCGGGAGGGAGTTCCAAAGCCTGGGGCCATTGTAAGAAAAGAAGCGTCCTCCCGAGCGCGCCTTCTTGATTCTAGGGGTGTTGGCTAAATGGAGAGAGTCGGAGCGAAGCTTTCTGTGGGGTTTGTAGGGGTTCACCAGAGTCCTAAGACTAGGGGGACCCTTGTCCTGAAGGATTTTGTGTGTGATACAGAGGGATTTGAAATTAACTCTCTCCTGAATTGGGAACCAGTGAAGGGTGTTTACGGCGGGTTTGGCTGAACAACGATTTTTTGTGCCTGTCAGAAGTCTGGCTGCTGAATTCTGGACAAGTTGCAGTTTGGAAATTACCTTTTTGGGTGTGCCAAGGTATAGGGCGTTCCAATACTCTAATCTAGAAAGAATGAGGCCCTGGATAAGGAGGTTTCTAGAGTGAGTTGGTAGTAGGGAGAGGATTTTGCGTATCATTCGTAGCAGACCGAAGCAGACTCCTGCTGTTTTTCTAGCTTGGGTTTGAAAGGTGAGATCCTGGTAGAGGCAGATCCCCAGGCTATTTATTTCTTGTTCTGGAGAGGGAGCTGGCCCCATACAAGCCGGCCACATAAGCTTGGGGATGAGATTGGATTGATTACCCAAAACCAGGAGTTGCGTTTTCTCACCATTCAATTTAAGCTGGGAGCCAGTCATCCAGCTAAAGATTTCTTTAAGACAGGAGGACAGGTTTTCTGGGGAATGATTTGACTGATTCAGTGAGACGACGAGTTGGGTGTCGTCTGCATACGTGATCAATTTAATTCCAAAGGGGGTAACTATTTCCACTAGTGGGGACATGTACACATTAAAGAGGGTAGGGCTAAGGGACGAGCCCTGAGGAACCCCACATTGGAGAGGGATAGCTCTTGAGCGGATGTTGCCTTCCGTAACCTGTAATGTTCTATTTTCAAGGAATGACTTCAGTCTTTCAAATGCAAGACTGTTTAAGGAAATGCAGTGGTGCTTGAAATTACAATTCTTACAGGTTGGTGTCACTTTTGCAGTTTGTATCATTCAGAAAATACTGTTAGATTACTTTCAAGTTACTTTCGATTACTTTGAGTACTGGGGGTGGTATGTCTAGATACCACACCTTAAGAGTTCTACATACAAGTACGACTTTTTAAACTTGCCAATTGAATTCACTTTTCTCCATACGTTAGCAGTTTCACACCTAAAACAATTTTAGGCCCAAAATCTTATAACATGGGTTCCTATGTGAGAAAATGGTTATCGGTTTTGGAGGTAAGTACTCAACTCAAGAGGGTGAACTTTGGGGGTTAGGACCAAGGTTCCCCAAAGTCTAGGAGGGCACTCAAGCTGCACCACCAGTGGCACTAGGGCGGCCGGGTGCAGAGTGCAGGGGCCCAATGTTAGCCAATGGGGCAAGGAGGCCTTCGGTTAGGGTCTGCCGATGAGCAGACCACTCGGCTGTGGGAGCCAAGCTACCGGAGTTAAGGTCAGCACTGCAGGGGCCAACGACTACCACAGGAGCTGGACCATCAACGGCACTCAGGCGGCTGGGTACTAAACGGACGTTGGGGACCCTGCACTTTCCAATAGAGAACTTTGTTTTTGAAAGATGCTGCAGACTCTGGCAGGAAGAATTCCTGAAGGTGACCACCAGCTGGAGAGGTAAGTTGGGATCTTGGCGGATGCCTGGACACCGTTGCTTGGGCCACCCAAGGCCATGGGGGACGGTGTAGGGGTGTCATCTGGCGTCGGGTTTTTCTTACCAGTTCTGGTCACACTGGGGTATCCTTAAGGTTGAGGCTGCAATAGAGGCCTCCAGGACATAGCCAGAACAACGTGGCCCCAGTTCCCGGAAGCGCCTCCGCTGACATATGCTCTTGACATCATCTTATCCTGTGGTAGAGGTAGGAGACTGGTTTCCCTGCTCTACTCGGCCATGCGTCAGGATTCGACCCCCCCGTCCTGGGTGGCGGACTTGGGAATGGAGTTGGAACCGGGACGGCGTAAACGGATCGGGCTCTTGACCCGTAAGGTCTCTTGTAATGCCCGTTTCAAACTTATACATTTCAATTTTGTCCACCGTACCTATATGACCCCGGTCTCCCTGAATCGCATATCTGCAGATAGGCGACACAATTGCCCTAAGTGTGGTGCGCATAAAGCGGGATTTTACCACCTAGCGTGGGAATGTCCTCTAGTCAGTACCTTCTGGAGGGAGGTGGTGGACCATATTGGTCGTGCTACAAAACTTAGAATTGCGCTGGACCCGCTCCACTGTCTCTTGGCTCTAGTACCCAAGCCCAAAAAGAAGAAGCGGTCTTATAAGTTTTTACCTTTACTGCTAGTCTTGGCGAGGAGGCGCGTAGCTATAACCTGGATGGGTCAGAGGGCACCCGAGATTTCCCTCTGGCTGAGAGATGCCAGAGAATGGTCCCTGGCTGAAGAGACGCACATGCAGCACACTCGCCGGGATGGGAAATTGCAAGATCTGCTTGCTTGGAGAATGCTGTGTATGGAGGGGTTGACGGATGATGATTCTGATGCCACCAGCGCTGAATTATTCACCCCTGATGAGTCTGAGTCCGAGTATACTGGAGAGGGATCCGCGTTGGAGTACTCCACCGCTTGCACGATAATATTCCTTGGTGCGTATTACTGTGATTTGCTGTGATCCCTACAGGTCTTTTTCCTGCATTATAATGACTACGCCTTGTTGGGCCTCATGTTGATAGCCTGATTCTTGCAATACTTTACTGATGATGCCATGCACGGGGGGTTTGTTTCTTGTTTTGTATGTTACACAGTAAAAAAGAAAAATTAGCGAATACAGAGATATAGGCGTATCCTTAATGCACGGCTGAGTTTCTCTTGACCCGAGTTCTGATTTTACGCCGCCCAGCCTCCGGGATGTGGGCCTCTATGGCTGTGTATTGTCTTGGAATCTACATGTAAATAATCTTGCATTTAAGTGGCTTGGATGGCCATGAGAATCTGTGCCTTTTTGTGATTCGCAATAAAAATATTTTTCAAAAGAAAAAAGGTTGAGGCTGCAAGCGTCATCGGGAGTCTTGAGGGAGGTTGGGGATCACCAGATCCAGGGTCAGGATCGCTGTGGTGACCTCCTGGGGGTGTTGGGTCATGGGTGCAGAGTGGTGCAGAATCGTGGAGTCAACTAAATCCAGATTCTTGAGGCTTTGGTTGAGCAAATCTGGTGCTCACAGGAGACTGAGTCTGTGGGAAGGTCGCAGGGCAGGTGCTCTGGGATCTGAGAGTTGCTGGCTGCTGGGCTCGTCGGGGTCTTTGCTGTAGGCAGTTCATAGATGGGACAGGCTGGTAGGGCTGAGACCAAGGCAGTTGGAGACCTCTTCTTCTTCCTGGGTCAGCACGGCTCAGCACGGCTCTTCAGCCATTCTTTCTTCCTCGAATCTGAGGAGGTAAGGTTCAGGGTCGCTCCTAAATACTAACTTTAGGGATGTTAAACGGGTGTGCAGGTTGGGACCAATGGGTCTCTTCCTTGGGGTGGGTACACCCCCTATTATGCCATCCTCCATAGGGAGGGGGCATGTGCCTTTTCCTAATTGGCTGAGTCCCCTCATCTTCAAGATGGAGGGGACAGATGTGTGCTTCACCTCGCCTCCCCCACCTGAGGGGTGGGGTTGGCAAAAGGCGGGCACCTCTCTTTCTAGCTTGGTTTCCCGCCAATTTTCCCTCCCAAACTGGGGGCCAGAACCGGTGGGAGGTAGTTGCTGGTGGTAGTAAAAAAAGCAGTGACAGCGTCAAAAAGGCAGCAGGCCTTTGAAGCTTCCCTTTTTGTGGACCCAGCCCATCCTGGGGAGGAGGCATGACACCTCTGCCAAGGATGGGCTTTGTTTCTGGACCCAGAGAGCGAAGGCTCTCTACCCAGGGGTCCAGAAACCTGTCTGGTGGTGGCAAATGGTGGGCGGCCATTCAGGGACCACACCAGAGCTGGTCGATTTTCAGGGGGCATCTCTAAGATGCCCTCTGAGTGCTTATACATTAAATTCCACACTGGCATCAGTGTGGGTTTAATGTGCGGAGACGTTTACTACCAAACTTCCAAGTTTTTAGTAAAGCTATTATGGAACTGTGGAGTTCGTAATGACCAACTCCCAGACCATATACTCTTTATGGCTTTACTACACGTGCAATGTCTAAGAATGGACTTAGACACTGTATGGGTACAGGGCTTGTGCCACTGTACCCTCACCTTAGGGCTAGTGCACCCTGCTAGATGGGTGGCTTACCTGGGCCTTAGCCAGTGGATTGCTGGCATGGCACACTGGGATTTGTGCTATGTTGACTCTTCACTTTTCTCTGCACCAAAACACGCAGCCGGCAGTGTGTGTGCTAAGGTGCAGGGCTTCTAATGATGGCACAAGAGGTGTAGCAGCCCTTAGAGGCCTTCTGTGGTCACAATGCCCTTGGTACCCACGATACCTTTTATAAGGAGCTCACCTGTGGCCAGGGATGTGCCAATTGTGGGTATAATGGTACAGTCTTGGAAAAGAACACAGGTCCTGGGAACCTGGTTGGCGATGACCCAGGGCACATCAAGTCAGGGTGCATCAGATGTCAGTCAGAAAGTGGGGGGTAATCATTTAAAAAGGGGCACTTTTCTACACAGCTCCTCCTCTGCAGCCAGGGTAGGGTGGGAAAGCATGCCAGTATCTGGGATAGTGTCCAGTCCCCGGGCCTCCGCCAAGTCCTCACACCAGTCCATGAGGGGATCATAGGACCGGTATTCTTCAGGGTCCAGCAACCCCTCCCAATCGTTCCAAAGTTTTAGCCCACAGGAATAGAGCTCAGGATTTGGCCAGGAATGCATAACCGGAGCCGGTGTTAGACGGCGCACATGTGTGTGGGAGTCAGGGCTTAGCATGTATTCGGTGTGTATTGACCAGCTCGGAGTGTCCGACCAAGGAATATATTCCCCTATAAACAAGTGTTGTTTCCAATGTTGGTACCCATAGACCATAGCTTCTCATCTCACTCTCAACAGCTCATGTCGTGGTCAGTGTAAAATGAAACACCCTGGTAACTTAATAACTGGTATCTTCCCATTTTGCTTTCTAAAAAATGTAAATTCCTATCCGACTTTCTAGAACTTCATACTCAGCACTTCAGAAGAACTTGTCCCGAGTAAATGACAATATTCAATACTTAAAAGATAAATGTTCCTGCATTGAAACTCCAATAATCTATAATTTAACTACCTCGGCATAGAAAGGCAAACATATCTACAAAA
The DNA here is from genome assembly GCF_964261635.1 of Lissotriton helveticus. Lineage (NCBI taxonomy): Eukaryota > Metazoa > Chordata > Amphibia > Caudata > Salamandridae > Lissotriton > Lissotriton helveticus. The sequence goes on from NC_136069.1 coordinate 533,519,616, forward strand.
TAGCACAACTCGAAAGAAAAATGTCAATCAAAATGGCAAAGCAGGCGAGAGTGCATGGTTTTAAATCATTTTCAAAGTTTCAAAAACATCTTTAAAGGGAACAAAATGCTCTGTAAGCCAACTATCTCACCGAGGAAAAACACTCTGAAGTTTGATTCAAGACTGCGTCGGGACGTCTCCTGGTTGCTTTCCAAGTGCATTTATTTTCTTGTATGCCCAGTGCCACGACACAGATCTAGAAATAATTTGCACTGTGCACTGGCACCTCTATGCTCTGAAGCACATCGCTTGTTTAATGAAATGGTGAGAACTGTGTCAATCAATCTATGGAGTGCCAACCGTAGCATTTTACTGGTCCTGAACGTGTAATAAATAGTTAGCGGCTTGAGTATCCACCTCAGAATAGGGCAGAGCACTGAAGGCCATAAATCAGTATTCATAAACACACTCTGTAGTTTGAGCAGTTGAAGTGCCTCAGCAGTTTATTACTTTGGACATGAATTTATGAATGCTTCACAATATCTAATCAGTGTTTCAATAGATAACATATCCTTTTTGGAGTAACTTTCAATGCATTTCAAGCTTTTGGCTTTTCCTCAAGAGGGGTTTCAATTTTTCATACATCGCTTAATTCTGTGAAAAAGGCAATGAATAGTCAAGTATGTATGAACGGAGAAGGTGACGTCAGGAAAGAGTTGGCTCAATGGCCTATGACTCGTATGGGTCACACCTTCTATCCAACCCTTGTGGCTGGTATCAGTAAACACAGACTGGTCCAAAGAAAATGGCAACTCGCTTCTTAAGGAAGTGCTCCTTGGCAATGCAATCAAAATGGGTAACAAATACAGTAGCAGCAGGATGGCTCTAACCCATCCCACGAGATCATGCCTGGAAATGAGCAATTTTGTCCTGGAGTCTTTTTCACTTTCAGTAACAATTCTGGCAAAGGGGAATAGGACTTTGTTGTACAGTGCTTAGCTCTGTTCTTGGGCCAGCACTCTAGATCACTGTGGGTGTTCCTAGTTCTGGAGCTCTCCCTTGCCCTGTTGGCAGTTGGAGCTCTGGTCAGATGAGGGATGGACCTACCTGTATCTGTGCTGCAAATAAAGCTGTTTCTTCAAGTACCTGTTCGTGAGATCTTCATTTCATTTACAACATTTGGCGACTTGGACTGGTGATGCATCTGGCCACAGCTTCCTCGTTGATATCTGCAGCCCATGAAGATATTACAGTGCGGTAGCGTTCCTACTCCCTCGCGAACCCCGTGTGTTGTACAGCGTCTGACAGCCATTCCGTGACAAAAGTGATTGCAGTCTCTTAAGGATTTCCAGAGAATTTCGCCTCCCGGTCTCTGTATCATCAGGGTGAGTGACGTCACCTCCCAACGTCTCTTCATAGAAGCGGAGCGCGAATCCAACGTCATCTGGTGAGTCGCGTAGCAACCACGTTGTACGCAAACTGCATCACTGAAGCGCATATCTCTTTGTACGCGCCTGTCTACGCTGTAGCTCAAACGTCTGACGTGTGACGGAGCTCACACACAACGCGGTCGGCCATTTTGAACTTTTCTCTTCACTGTGTCTCAGTGGTTGCCTAGGAGACGCAATTCACCGAGAACTTCGCCGTTGTTGACAGAAACGGTGTGGAGAGTCAGCGGATCTGCATTATCCTGTTTGGAGTAAGCGCTTATTTATTAGATGGTACAATCATATTAATAGGCGGACAATTTTACCTCTGATTTAAATTTTGCTCTGCCTTACTTTGTCGTGTGACAAGTACTTCTTACATCATAATTCTCATCTTGTATTCGTGACTGTGTTATACCTACCTCATGGCTCAAGCTATCAATGTTGCCCTTCAACCACAATTTTTAACTGAACCAGGGAATCCGTCTATAACGTGGGAGGACTGGATAGTCATGTTTAATAATTACATTGAGGCTCTAGATGGAGAAGACTTTTCGCCTAAACGAAAGAAAGCTCTATTAATGACTACATTAGGCAAAGAAGGACAGCGTCTCTTCAAATATTTACCGCAGGTATTACCTTCTGGGTCACAAGCCGATATGGACGAATTTAAAGAGGCGGTAAAAAGACTGGAAACCAGATTTGGTAAAGAGGAAAACCTTGTGCTACAAAGATATAAATTCTATAAAAACAAACAGTTAGCAGATGAGAGCATTGATGAGTTCGTCGCAAGATTACGTGAACTATCAATAAAATGTAATTTTGGTCAGATGGCGGATGAACTAATTAGGGACCAGCTAATAGTTCAAGCCAACAACAGAAAAGTCCAAGAACGACTATGGGCAGCGAAGAATCCAACTTTGAAAGTTGCTATAGAGTTAGCTAAAGTTGTGGAAGAGAGCGAAAAATGTATGAGAGAGTTACAGAAGGGTGGTTTGGAAACAAAAGTGGCGGAGGTTTCCAATAAGTCTGTGGGTAGTGATAATAGTGATGATGAAGCAATGGCTATTGCCATTGTTAGGAAAAAGGGATATATTATAAAAAAAAAGAATATACAACAATCATCAAGCAATAAGAATAATCAAAAAATGTGTTCAAAGTGTGGGAGTTTTTCACATACCTCAGATGGGAAATTCTGTTTTGCAAATAACAAGGAGTGTCTACGTTGTGGGAAGATGGGGCACTTTGCAAAAATGTGCAAAAATAGAAATAACTCAAGAGTGACTATGGTCAATGAGTGTGGCGATTTGAGACGTGATATGAACAAAATATTAGTTCTGTCTGATACAGTATGCTCTTGCAGGGACCGAAGGGGAAATGCCTTTAAAGCTGAATTTAAGATTGATGGAAAGATTGTCTCTCTCATGGTTGACACAGGTTCCAAGTGGACCATCATCCCACTTTCCCTGATGAAGAATGTGTGGGGTGAGAGAATTTTGAAGGAGTGTGATATTTTTCCGTCTGGATATCAAGGCGAGAAAATTGACATGTTAGGCTATTTCGAAGCAAAGATTGAGTTTAAAAATAAATCAGCACCTGGTAAAGTATACATTTCAACTGATGGACCAGCTATTTTAGGTCGTCACCATCAGTATGATCTGCACATTGTAGTTGATCCTAGGTCTGATAATCCAGTTTCTATTGTTGATAATTCATCTGTAGATGAGATACTAGATACATTCAAAAACGTCTTTAGAGATCAATTGGGGGAACTCATAGGCTATTCCCATCACATAATTCTCAAGGAGGGTAGTTGTCCGGTCCAGCATAAAGTGAGGAGAGTCCCTTTTGCTTTGCGGAATGAAGTTAAGGCTACTTTGGAGGAAATGCTTCAAGGTGGCATCATCGAACCTATTGAGGCATCCCCGTGGGTTTCACCAGTAGTGATTTCACAGAAACCTGAAAAAAAAATTAGGTTCTGTGTGGACCTGCGGTCATTGAATAAATGTGTAGTTGCCGATGTCTTCCCATTGCCTAACATTGGTGAGTTAATCTCAACACTCAAAGGGGCCAAGTTTTTTAGTAAATTGAACCTAAAGCATGCATACCATCAAATTTGCTTAGATGACAAATCCAAACATATGACTGCATTTATCACCAGCGAAGGGACCTTCCAATTCACGAGGTTACCCTTCGGACTTGTCTCTGCCGCTAGTGTATTTCAGAGACTTGTTTCTGAAGTTTTTAAGGGTCTTGACAAGGTATTGTATTTTCAAGATGATATATTGATCTATGGAGATTCTTTGGAAGAACACAATGGGATTTTGCAGAATGTGTTACGAAGAGTGAATGATGCTGGCCTGACGTTAAGAAGGGAGAAATGTGCGTTTCTGTTAAAGGAGATAGAATACTTAGGTTTTTGTCTGTCTGAGAATGGCATGAAACCTAAAAAGAACTTATTAGAGGCCATTGAACTAGCTCCCTCCCCCGTTGATAAAGATCAACTTCGGTCCTTCATGGGTCTGATCGAGTTTTACTCGAAATTTGTGAGGGATTTCTCTTCAAAGACTGCTTCTTTGAGATACTTGTTGAAAAAGGGTGTAAAATTTAATTGGACCGTTGAGCATGAATCTTGCTTCAATATGATCAAAGGGGAGCTTAAATCTGCTAATGTCCTTACCCCTTTTGATACTGCTCGGTCCTCTATCTTGATGGTTGACGCCAGTGCTATAGGTCTTGGTGCGGTTCTACTGCAAAAGCATGGGGGAGTAGAGAAGACTATCGCATTTGCCTCCAGGCCTTTGTCTGCCTCAGAGTCGAATTATTCAGTCATAGAGCGCGAGGCTCTTGCAGCTGTATGGGGCACGAGTCACTTTAGAACCTACTTGTGGGGATACAAATTTATTCTCCGTACAGACCATAAACCCCTTGTAAATGTTTTAGCTCCAGGTGGCGCTGGGAAAGGGTCTCCAAGGTTGGCGAGATTGGCCTCTCGTCTTCAGGACTACCAATGTGTAATAGAGTTTGTTCATGGCTGGAAAAACATCCAAGCAGATTGCTTATCACGTCTTCCCGTGAGATCCACTAGCTGTGATAGTCCCTCTAAGGATATCTTGGATGATCTTGCAGTTGCTATAGCTGAAGATGTTTTGTTTGTGGGGGGTGGTTCCTTTTCCCATGATGAGTGGTCAAAAGGTATGGAGGAGGATCAATGTTTAAAAACAGTAATAAATCTTGTCTCGAAAGGAGCAAGAAGGGAGAGCACTGTTGACCCTCAAGTTAGACCGTTTTTGAAAGTCTTGGATGAACTTTCTTTGGAAGGGAACGATGTTCTTATGCGGGGCGATCGCTTTATTCCTCCTAGTTCATTAAGAAGTAGGATTCTTGACTTAGCCCATGTGGGCCATTTGGGTCAAAGTCTCACCCAACGTCGTGTTAAGGAAAACTTTTGGTGGCCCTCTGTGGATAGTGATGCAGTGGATTGTGTGCTGAGGTGTAGTGTTTGCAAAGAAGGGGAGAAGCGTCTGAAAATTCTGGGATCTCAGTCACCGCAGAAAATTGGCTTTGAAAACATACCTTGGCACAGTGTCTGTATAGATTTCATAGGTCCCATGAGTGAGTTACCCTTAGGCCAACGTTATGCTATTGTTATAATTGATTGTTACTCGAAATGGCTTTGTGTACAGTTTGTTAAAGAGATAAACACTGATACCACCATTAACTTTTTGAAGGATGTTTTCTTGAATGAGGGATATCCTTCTGTCCTTATCTCAGATAATGGCACTCAATTGACATCTTCAAAGATGGCTTCGTTTATACGTGATTGTGGCATCAGGCATCAGAAGACAAGCCTTTACAACCCCCAAGGAAATGGTCTTTGCGAAAGGGTAAACCGTCTTGTGAAAGGGGTGATCCAAATGTTTGTGGAGGGTGGTTGTTTTTCGCATGAACGGGTACAGGAGCTTGTGTGGGCTTACCGGTCAACGCCTCATAAGAATGGTGAAAAATCCCCTTTTGAGTTGATGCGCGGGCGTGCACCTGTCTCAAGATTGACTCCTGCTTGGTTAAGATGTTTAGATGATGAGGCTCTCCCATCCCAAAGCAGTGTTTCCTTACCTATCTCTGTGGGTGATCTCGTTAAAGTAAAGCCGGGTAGGTGCACTAAGGGCCTTAGCAAATTTAGAGGTCCCTATAGAGTTAAGAAAGTCTTTCCACATTTTGTTGTTCTGGCCAATGGGGAAAGTTGGAATTATAGGAGGGTAGCACTGTACCAAAAGAGAAAAGATTCTTCTTCTGATGGTTTAGTTGCTAATGGTTCAGGGGGGTGCGATGGCTACTTGTTGACTTCTGGTGGCAGTCCTCCATCCACCTTTCTACCAACTGTACGGGGGGAGGTGGGTAGTGGGGATGCTTCTACCTCTTTGTGTGTGCATGGTAGTTCTGTAGTTGATTCTGTCCCTACTACTTCTGTTCCCACCATTTCTTCTTCGTCCTCGTTAGAAGCCAGGTTGAGGAGCCCTCACTCTCGTCGTCCACCCATCTATTTGAATGACTATGTACATTGATTTTCTGTTTTTCTTTTATTTTTGTTTTCTCTTCTTGCAAGGGGGGAAGATATGTTGTACAGTGCTTAGCTCTGTTCTTGGGCCAGCACTCTAGATCACTGTGGGTGTTCCTAGTTCTGGAGCTCTCCCTTGCCCTGTTGGCAGTTGGAGCTCTGGTCAGATGAGGGATGGACCTACCTGTATCTGTGCTGCAAATAAAGCTGTTTCTTCAAGTACCTGTTCGTGAGATATTCATTTCATTTACAACAGACTTCCGGGGAATTCTGTGACATGTACAGACTGGCACGCTGTGACTGAACTGAACACCACATTTTGGTCCTGTCTTTAATAAGATCAAGAATTTCATCAAAGACCTTCAAACTAGAACAAACTATTGGGACTGAGTGCGGGAGAGGGGATATTTAAACACAAGACTTAACAATATGACTTAGTCGGCAATTATACTTTATAATCAAAACACAACAAAGCGCCAAAGGAGATTTTAAGACCTACAAGGGTTGACTCCCCTATTAAGACTATATTAACCACAACAAAAAAACAAGCATTTTAAATGCAATAGGTCTAACAGCATTAAAGTTTGAGCTATTGGCATTATTTGTTAGCAAACTCTGAATTGGTGTATAAAGATGTTTTGCAAACTGTCAAATGTTGCTGAATAGTAAGCAATGTTGTGAATAATATTGTTTGCTAGTCATCCTTGGGTACCAGAGTACTTCACTTGAGGCAGAGGTATTATCTTTAGACTACAGGTGCCGGTGCCGGTGCCGCTTGAGCTAGAAACAGGGCCAGCTTTAGCAGTGGTGCTGCCCGGTGCGACATACTTTTTGGACACCCCCGCGTCCCTCTTCCCCCACCTCCTCCTCTGATTCCATCATTACCACCGTGTAAAAAGTGGATCTCAGCTTCCCTTAGGCCCTCTCTCACATACATTTAATTTGCTTTAGAGTGCTGGTAAAGGCTGGCTTTACGAATCCGCTCAGATATCCACCCAAACACCGATCTGTTCTTTGCAGCAGGTTAACCCTCTGCACTACTTTATGGTGAGTTAAACCTGCTACTAGACAAACCTCTGATCTCTCTCTATCAGGAATATTAATCACAAGTTATCATGACATTTTTATTGCTGCCTGAAACCTGGATTTATAAGGAACTCTGCAGCAGGTGCTTTTAAATTGCATGTTACTGTTTTAGTAAAGTTAGAGCTTCTTTGTAATGAAAAAAATAAAATAAATCCGCCGAGTTTCATGGAAACAATTTAAAAAATAGAAAGTCAAAATGAATGAAGACCCCTAGAAAACTCCCACATGTTTAATCTCAGAGCACTTACGGCGGAAAAAAAAAACATGCATCCAATGCCAACAATATGAGTATGAAATTCAGAAAACCGTTCTCAAGCAGTTAAGGTACTACAAAAACACTTAACATCAGTACAACATATAAAGATCTAAATACTGAAAAACAGGTTGCCGTGAAATTCATATTCAGCCCTACACAGGCAGCCATGCTTCAGCTACTCGGTACTGATCCGCAGAGGGCCTTGAGCAACATACTGGGTAGTATAAGGATTCTCTCTAGAAATGTCCTAGGGGAGGAGAAGAAATGTCCGAATACTGACACACGCTGACACTAATACAGAAATCCCCAGGGGTATGTATGGTTAGCAGATCAATACCATTATCAATGTGAATCAAGTTCAGGTCTGGCAGTTCTAATTACTAAAACTACTGCAGTTTGAATGCATGAATGAAGTAGATAATATATGCAGATATCAGAACGTCAAGCAGATTTCTTAAATAAATAAAAAAGGAAGGAGAGACCCTAGTGATCTTCTTGGCTCGTGATGAAGGCTGTTAGACATGTATGGGCATAAACAATCAGCCTTAACATGGCATTGTAGAACAATAGACGCAGGCGCACTAAAAAACTACAAGTGACTGCTTTTGTTGACATAAGAACCCAGGATAACAATGTACTGGGAATAGGGATATTTATCAGGTGTAATTAAAAAAAACTGTGTGGAGGTTGAGACAGTCAACAAAAAAACGGAACTGTCGGGGTAAACCTGGGACGTGTGGTGACCCTACTTTCAACAAATGTAATTGCTAAAACTATCCAACTCACTACAACCACATTCTGAAGTATTTTATGTTTTTATTATTATTATTATACTAAGCTACATGCTCAGCCGCACAATTAACAATATACACTCTACTGGCTAAAAAAACAACTAATGTAACTGAGTGAAAGGCATTATAATAAACATAAATAGGCAGTTACAAAAAGTAACTTGTAGCAACTAAACGTTCTTAATAGTAGTTATTTGGGTAAACAATTCCATACGTGATCAACTGCACCCATGAGACACTTCACTTCACAAGCCACCGGCAACGGATTCACAGGCATTTCAACTGTACTTGGAAAAGTGACAGATGCCGACTGAAAAGGGATTAGTTGCAGTCTCCTTCTACTATTGACAATTGAATTAGTTGCAGTCTCCTTCTACTATTGACAATTTACATCGTTGTATTTGGAAGAAACGTAGGCAAAAAAACCCCAGTCTGAGTATGCAAAGCAGGCACATTTAGGCACGCCCACGGCGAAAGCCGGACATGTTGGGACATAAAACACTGAACGTTTTCCCTTACCGTCAAAGGCAGCTGCCTCCTCTAAGGGAAAGTCCAGAGGAACTTTCAGCTCAGCCTTCCTCATTAGTTTGTTGTCCTGTTGCTCAGCAGTGAAATGGTCAGCAGAAGACGACTCTGCACCGGCATCTCCGCGATTCATCGCGCTCTGCGAGCAGCTTTCTCACGGCAGAAAAACACCCTTAAAGCTGCTCTCCCGAAGCCGCCCGCTGAGCTGTCCCACCCCCACATGGAGCAGCGACAGTTGCAACAACATGTGAGCGAAACCGAAACCTTCCGTGGGGCGGGACTTCCGTCTTCGGAAGCCCCCGCACGCGCCCACGGAGAGAAGCAGTGCTGGTGACGCGGGGCTCCCATGCCCGAGGGAGAGCCCAGCGGTGGCGGCTGAAGTCCGGAGTGGCGGTAAGTGGGCCTTACATGTGGGGGGAGGGGGATGCGCTTGTGTGTGTGTGTGTGTGCGTGTACGCGCTCGTGTGTGCGGCGGGGGTGTCTCTGTATGTGTGTGTGCGTGTGTGTAGGTGCGCTCGTGTGTGTGTCTCTGTGTGTGTGCGGTGGGGGGTGGGCGGGGGTCTCTGTATGTGTGTGTGCGTGCGTGTCTGTAGGTGTGCTTGTGTGTGTGTCTCTGTTTTTGCACATGCGTAAGCAAGGGGAGGTGTGGCTGTGTGGTACAGCTTTCCAGGAGAGGAGACAGGAGCTGGCCACAGCAAGCGCGTTCACGTGCGCGTGGCCTGCTCAATTCCGAGCACGCGGCAAGCTCCTGTCTCCTCTCCTGGAACGAAGACTCGCTGACAATAGGGTCTCTGGCGAGACCGCGCTTCGCGCGGCTAACGCCTACGAGACCTAACTAGGTCTACACCAAACAGAACAGAACAAAAGAAGCCTAGTAACGGTGCAGTGTTCCTTTTAAAGGATGGTTTCCTTCACTCACCAAAGGTGGCAAGCTTCATCATAGGGTGACATCACATTGTGAAGCCTAGTCATGGTGCGGGCTACAACCTCCCTCGCTAAGAAAGATGAGCTCAGGGATGTTTTGAGAAGAGGTATAGTAAATACCTTAGGCAGAGCTAGGTGTGATGCGATCAGCAGAGCAAATCAAAATCAGAATGTGATAGCTAAACTAGCTACAGGGTAAGCAAACCTCTTTATTGGTGCATCCCTCGGCCAAGATTATCGGCCACATGCATCATTGCACCCGTTTGCGATTCCTAAATTGCGAAAATTAAGGAATCGCAATTTAGAAATAGCAAACTGCAATGCATGAACAATTCGCATTTATTTTAGTGATTCGGTATTTTTCCTTAATTGCGATTCACAATTTGCGAATCGCAATTAAGGAAAAGCCTTCCCATTGATTCCTATGGACTTTTGGCCCATAGGAATGAATGGGAAGGCATTCACATTTTGCGAATTTCAAATTGCGATTCGCAAAATGTGAATGCAATTTCAAGGGTGCAGGGGGGTCCAAAGATCCCCTCCCTGCACCCCTGAAATGTAACTTTAAATGCAATTTACACACACACATGCCCCAAGGGCATGTGTGTGTGTAAATTTAAACTTTCAAAAATGCAATTTGTGCATATTTGAAAGTTTTCGGTAAATTAGCATGAAGTTCAACTTCATGCTAATTTACCACTTCCAAAGTGCGAATTCGCAATTCAAAAATGATCATGCATTGCATTTAAGAAATCTGAAATTGCGATTTCTTAAATGCAATCGCAATTTTAAAAATCGCAACATGGTTGCGATTCCTAAAATTGCGAAATGCATGATGCATTCCAAATTAGTCAATTGCATTCGCAAACGGCCGAAAATTGCGATTCGCACCGTTTGCGAATGCAATTGACTTTGATGCATGTGGGCATAAAAACCAAGACAAACCAGGAGGTATTCAACCTGCTTCTGGATCATGAAATGATCGGTTAGTGATAGGTCGACATTTTTCAGCCTATTACCCTAAACAGAGTTGTGGCGGCCTTTTTCAGGACCTAGTATACAAGAGTCTGCATAACATGCTCCTATACATAAAATGAGATAACTAAGGTTTATACAAAACCAGTGGTCTTTGTGGCATTTCATGTAATCAGAAGCACGTGTAACGTCTACATTAAATCCACCTATGAACAAAACAATACGAGGTCAAACATGTGTGGGCATTTCCAATGATACTGTAGGAACTAAACAGCTAACATTACTAGCGATAGCACCTTTGTACACAACACCCCACCAGATTTCAAATGAGGATCGTCATAAATATATTTATGGCTATCAAATCAACATTGATCTTGGAAAATAACGTTGGGCTTACCACAACTTTACCCTGGCGTGGTGCTAAAGGTATCCTCTGTACTAAATAGAGGTGACAGGACAGAGAAAACAAAAAAGATTGGCACAAGAACCGAAGAGAAGAGAGACTCATGGTATTTCAAAATTATTTACAGCAACTGTGACCCAAATATACACTCACATGTTGTATTCCCAGTAAGCTCGGTATACAGTCAACCATTATATGAACAGACAAGCGGTAAGTGACTGCTAGGTAACCTGTGTTGACGGAAAGAATAGTATGGATGTGCATAGGCGTTCATAGGAGGTGACGCCTCTTCTTTAAACCAGGGAGTACATTACTCCTAACTTGACAAGGTAACTGATTGCTAGAGGTGGCAGCATGGGTTGAGGAAGGGTTACATGAGGGCAAAAACTAAAGTTCAGGAGGACTAGTGTGCATGCTAGTCCTCCAGTATATTGAGATATGGTGTACAATTACTATATGAACAAGCATTTACAATGCAATGGTCTCGGCATCATTAAAGGTAGAGCTATTGGCATTGCTCATTACTTTTTATTTTTTTATTTTTATTTTTTAACTTTTTTATTGTGGTGTATCATCAAAATGTCAGATGCATATGTACAAGTGTGTCCATGCAGGCAATAATAAAAGGCTCGAAGCAGATGAAGTAATATTACACAGCCCTTTGGTCCACAACCCGGAGGTCGGACGGCGTCAGAGTAGATCAGAGCCACAGAAACACAGCAATGTCAGCCTCGGACACAAACAGGGTAGTCACACCACTTTTTTCAATGAAACAGAACATTACTCAATAAAACAAATCCAGCAGAGAAAGTCAAGATAGCCCATACTCCGCCCCAGGGGTCCAATTCGTATTAGTGATGCAACATCGTCTTAGGCCCTGGTGATGTATAGCAGAGTGAGAGGAGCATTTCGCATAGCGTCAAGGATGACTTTTTTTTTAAAATCATAAATAAATGGCATTGTCCTTTACATTGCCAATAGCTTAATCGTTAAATAAATGGCATTGTCATTTACAATGCCAATAGATTAATCGCTCGCAAATGCATGACCTATTGCATTTACACCCACACAGAGCCACACACACAAAGCCACCCACACACACATACAGAGCCTCCCACACAGAGCCACCCACACAGTCATTCACATAGAGCCCCCTACACAGAGCAGCCCTCACACAGACAGAGCCACCCACACATAGAGCCACCTACAAAAAAAGCTAGCCACACACACACACAGAGCCACACACACACAGAGCCACAGAGAGACACACACACAGAGCCCCACACACACACAGAGCCCCACACACACACAGAGCCCCACACACACACACACAGAGTCACACACACACAGAGCCCCACACACACAGAGCCCCACACACACACAGAGCCACACACACACACACAGAGCCCCACACACACACAGAGCCCCACACACACACAGAGCCCCACACACACACACAGAGCCCCACACACACACACACAGAGCCCCACACACACACACAGAGCCCCACACACACACCCAGAGCCCCACACACACACCCAGAGCCCCACACACACACCCAGAGCCCCACACACACACCCAGAGCCCCACACACACACCCAGAGCCCCACACACACACCCAGAGCCCCACACACACACCCAGAGCCCCACACACACACCCAGAGCCCCACACACACACCCAGAGCCACATACACACCCAGGAGAGGAAGCACAGCGAGGGGGCAGGGAAGCAAGCACAGCGAGGGGGCAGGGGAGCAAGCACAGCCAGAGGGCAGGGGAGCAAGCACAGCCAGAGGGCAGGGGAGCAAGCACAGCCAGAGGGCAGGGGAGCAAGCACAGCCAGAGGGCAGGGGAGCAAGCACAGCCAGGGGGCAGGGGAGCAAGCACAGCCAGGGGGCAGGAGAGCAAGCACAGCCAGGGGGCAGGGGAGCAAGCACAGCCAGGGGGCAGGGGAGCAAGCACAGCCAGGGGGCAGGGGAGCAAGCACAGCCAGGGGGCAGGGGAGCAAGCACAGCCAGGGGGCAGGGGAGCAAGCACAGCCAGGGGGCAGGGGAGCAAGCACAGCCAGGGGGCAGGGGAGCAAGCACAGCCAGGGGGCAGGGGAGCAAGCACAGCCAGGGGGCAGGGGAGCAAGCACAGCCAGGGGGCCGGGAAGGAAGGGGGCCGGGAAGCAAGCACCATAAAAGGGAAGTGTCGCTAGCTTTACGATCGTCTGAAACGAAAGACATAGCTCTCCCAGGCTTACAACGAATTACTGAAGGCAAAACGCGTTTAACGAAAAGTAAAAAACGGCCGAAAATTATTGCCCAATACGACTGAGTAGAATATTTAACATTCACAATGTATAAACAATTAGACGCCCGCTTTAGCATTATAATATAGTGTTCTCAAGTAATACATTATTTGAAGAAGCATCCATGCTTTTGCATTTTATATTTGTTTGCACCCTCAATCAATCTAAAGAGCACTCCACTTCAAAATGGGTAAACGCAGCTTTTCCTAGCATTGCCGCAGATAAGTGCGTCTACTGTAGGCCTTCTTTACTTTCAAAGTCGGTATGCCCCGCCTGTAGGGGAGCGGCTTGATGCCTTTGATGAAAGAACCTAAGCAACGGTGGAACTTGAAAAGTAACACGCTGGGGATTGCTCGCTTTCTCTCCGCGAACGGGAAGCAATGATTTAAAGTTAAGGATTTTTGTCACTGTGGCTGTACAGTAGCACTAAGAGGCCACTCGCAAAACAGGATTGCAGATCATTGCGTCTGGTCGTGTAGTGAATGAAGGCCGGTAGTGCACTTGGACTTGAAATAGCACTGATGCCACTGCTCAAAGATGAGTTACTCTTCGCATTTGACGGGTCTGGGCATGGAGGTGCAGGCAGACCGTAGCGGTGGCTTGCAGTACTAGGAGACAAGTGCAGGTCGGAGGGGTCTCCAGCGGCCGCTCCATCCTTTATTTAAGCCCCCACGCCCGAGGCCGGGATCCCAGAAGCGTACGGCCGTCCAGATCCCTTCACCGCCGCGGCTCGAGGGCTCCGCTTCAGCATCGAAGGAGCTGCACCCGGATTGGTCGACGGAGACGAGCCCCCTCAGCAGCACCGAGGCTGGGCCCGTCAGAGCCACGTCATAGTCAACTCGCGCCCTGATAGGCTGCTGGGCTGGCTCGAGCCCCGATTGGTTGTTGCAGCGTGAGCCCCCACGAAGGATCGTCGGATCGGGACATCGGAAGGAAACCGACCCAGAGTGACCGGAGGCCAGATTGCGGAGACCTACGCTGGAAATATCTGCGAGCTGCTGCCCCGAGTATCCCAAGGTAAAAGCGCGCGCTCGGCGCCACGGGGGTGATACCAGCTCCTCTCCAGGCCGCAAAGCTCCGCAAATTTCGGATTCGGGGGCGTGTTCGGCGTTCTAAAAAGGGGCGTGGATAAAAAGTGGAAAGAACAGCACAAACACGCCTCCGAATCCGAAAGAGACGGAGCTTCTTTGGAGGGACGCCTCTCTCCTCCAATGGCTGGCCTCCGTTTAGGAAGCCAGCCAATGGAGGAGAGACCAGGAGAGAGGCGGGTTTAAGCCCCCTCACTAAAAGACAATAATTCTCCGACTTCCAGCTGGCAAGCCAGCCGTCGGTCCGAGACCTAAAAACGAGGTAAAGGACTTTAAGCACCATGGACTCTGGTCAGATGCCATGACCCCAAGGGGACCATTAGCGATGGCGACACTAAACAGTGTTCCAACAATGTTAAGTGCAAAAGGGAGATTGCCGCGCTGGAGAAGAGATAGAGCCCAACCCCAAGGGCCGGGAATTCTCATAAAGGCATGCAATTTAGTGCACGCTGTATGTATGGTCAATAAAAACAATGTACAGTTTATCACCATTCCTTTGGAACAAAGTAAGAGAGCTCTTGCTCAATAGATTGTGATCCCAAGAGTGTTCATGAACATAGTATTATACACCTATAGGGAATGTTATCACTGGCAACACCGAACTGTGCTCTTACCTTGTTATGTGCAATAATTGTGCTGATAGCCACGCCAGGGGAAAGGCATAACCCAAAGCAAGCAGTCAGGGGTCTTTATAAAGGCATCCAATTGGTGCAAATGAAGGCCAGTTGTGGCCGTGCCTTCGCGTATCATGTGTGTCCAATCGCAAAAGTTTAAATGGTTAGCACGCACGTGACTGGGGTGGTGCTGGGAAATTTGTTTCTTTTGCTTATGGCACTGCCGATGACTGTAAGCAGATGGAAATATCCCCCCACATATGCACCATAGCGAAAATCTGCCAGTGACCCAATTAGTAGTCAGAAATCTGAGCTACGCACGTTGAAAGTCAGCGTTAAAAACAGTACCCAGGCAGGGCTGGGAAATGTGGTTCTTATGCTTATGGCATTACCCATGATCATAGGTGGGTGAATTTATACCATGCTTGCGGTATGGTGAAGATATGGCAATGCCCCAGTTATAAATCAAAACTAAACAAAATGCTTTGAAAATCCACATTAAGATATTAAATCTTACATGATGTAAAGTCCAAAGTTAAGTTAGGAAATGTAGTCCCTCATCTGTATGGGCATTTTTTCATTCTGTCATATAAGACTCCGGGTAACGTTAACTTAAGTGATGGACTTTTTAATCCTGGCACAGGGACTCACCAATAAGGAAATTTTCATGCCATCACATTCTTATTTTGATTTGCTCTGCTGCCCTCATCACACCTCGCAAATGTAAGGTATTTGCTATACCTCTTCTCAAAACATCCCTGAGCTCCTCGCTCTCAGAGAGGGGGTTGTAGCCTGAACCGTGAGTAGGCTTCATAGTGTTCATAGTGCGAGGAGGTTACCCTTTGATGAAGCATGCCACCTTTGGTGGATGAGGGAAACCATCCTT